>NW_024881317.1:16941563-17557396 GCF_018691265.1 Tyto alba
AAATTTGTGCTTTTCTCCCCATGCTGGAGCTCTACAATTGAGCCTTCTAAGCTGTGTGAGACTAACAGGATGATACTGAGGAAATTGTTCTCGAGCATGAGCCTTGACCCTTCCAGGCAGTGAATATGAGACACATGGTCCGGACAAGTCCCTGGCACATTAGCTGCCTTTGTGCAGTTATTTGCTGATTCAGAGGCGTGAAACTCTAAAAAACACTGTGGAAGCAATGGCACTGCTTGTGGTACTGAAACAGCATGGATTCCTCCTGGGATGTTATGACTTCATAAATATTGACTTTGGATAAATCTTCTGACAAAATTCTGTTTGGTGTTTTTTTTTTTTTTTTTACTTTGTCCTCCCAAGTGGGTTCCCAGAGCTAATTTGCTTAAGGCAACATACATGACACAAGAAAAAGCCCTTTGAATAATGATGCAATTGCTTGGTCATGAAATGAAAAAATGCTGTATTTTGATTGATAGTTGGACTTGATGCCATTTGTTTGATTTACTCTGGATTCTTTGTCACCTCAGCGCTGTTCCTGACAACACATGTGATTATGGACTGATATAATGTCTTAAAGTCTTTTGAATTTTACACTTATCAGTTTTTCTTTCTTTTTATTCCATCTGTAGAAGCAATGCAATTTTACCCATGAATCTTTTTTTCTTCAGGAAATCTTCTGAGCTACAACTAGCTACATGCTGGGCCTCATTCTTTTCTCCTTTGCAGCAGTATGAAAATTAAAGCAACATCATTTACTTCAGTGAAATGATACATATGCAGTTCATTAGAATTAGGTCTAACATACTTTAGAAAAGTATTATTTTTCACTCTGCAGCATGATTATAAGTGCTTTAGTGCACTACTAGACTAATTAGCAGTCACAACTGTCATTCAATCAACATCAGCACATGATTCTCCCAGCGTTATGCTGTGCAGAGCCCTGACGCAGTGCAAAAGTGTTGGGAGGTTACAGTGAAGACAAGTACACAGAGCGAACTGACTCCTTCCCTGCTTTGGAAGGAAAATCAAACACTTCTTCCCCTAGAAAAGCACTTCAGTGTTAAACGTGCTTATGTGTTTTGCTGAATTGGGCCCAAATTTCTAGTCTCTTATTCTCAACAGAACAGGTTGAGAGAATAACCAAGAGAAGAACGAGGGCAGACAATAACTACATCTGAGAAGACAGGAGACTAACTATGACTATGCTCTACCTTGGTGATGGTGAAGGTAGCTTGGTAGATCCAGCAATATTTCCAGGAATGCAAAAGTCAAGTATTAATATTTAATTTTTACTCATTAGTTCTTGCCCCTGCACTTCAGTATGCACCCCTGCACCTGCATCAGACACCACCCCCACCACCCCCTGCCCCAGACTGAACTCACATACCCAGCTTGGAATAGCAGCTGCTCTCAGTTTTTTTCCTCAACATTACACACTTCCCTGATTTACTGATTCTTAGCTGAACTTAAAATTATTTGAAAACCATTGCCACTGAGAAAAACTTTAGAATCCATACTCAAGCACTTGCTGAATGTCTAACCTAGAGAACAACATCCAGGCATCCAGCCTCTGCGATAGGGCTCTGATCAGACACTTGAATGCAAGTCATTGGCAGGAACGCTGCTATCATCATTTCTTGTCATGCTGTCTGCTGGCAACTTGATGTTAAATAGTTTAACATTTGTATCAGCGACTCAGGATATTAATTTGAAGCAGAAGAGAGTTGTTTACCAAAAATAAATAAAAGGCTTATGGATGATGTAAGTAGTGAGCTATGGGGCTTGACTCCCCATACAGTGGACATGCCTAGATGTTTTCCTGCTGATTCATGAAAACAGTTGGACCACAGGCAACCTGCGTACTGATCTGCAGGCAAATCTAATGTCAAAACATTGGTCTATCCTCAAAACATTTCCAATGCATGAGGAACAGCATGAAAGAAAACTCTGTGGTTGCCCCCTCCCCTGTACCTCCTGAGCATTAATAGGTCTCCATCACCTTTTACTCTCGCTGGAGGGTGTTAGCCCTCATACAGTCAAGATTTCCATTCTACACCGAGAAGAATAAAAGTACAAATGAACACTGTGTACTGACTGAATTACTGGGTTATGAAAGAGAGAAAAAGTCAGGACAGTGGAAAATGGAAGCGTGCTGAATTTCCCTTTTTGAAAAGAAGGGGTTTTTAGGATGAGGCATATGCATGCAGCAGTTTAGGGAGGGTATGTACAAGTTATCCTTTTACATAAATGGTCACAGCCAAGACTATCCAGCTGCTTTGTAACACATTTTCTACACTGAAAAGTCATCTTCACAGCCAAATCCCTATGAGCATAATGTGAACAAGATTTTACCCTGTCCTCTGCAGGAAGAGGGAGTCATTTTGGGGCAAGAAACCAAGACATGTTCCACATAACTCATGAACAACAATTCCCTCATCTAATAAGCCCACCCTAGGGTTTATTCTTGAAAAGTTTACCAGCAGAGTAACTAGAATAAATCCTAACACACTTTATTTTATATGCTAGACATTCAGACCATAAATTTAGCAACATATAATCTAGCAACTACAGGATGCACGATTTTTAACTGCCTAATATTCAACAGTTTAATTGAGTCTGATTAACCACAAGTGCCAAACACTTATTGTACAAAACACAGACTCTTCCTTTTATTTTAGTTTGGGCTCTTAAGAAGCATTAGACTGTAGTGAATTGATAAAATCCTGCCTTTTTTTCCCCTCTATTTATCCCTACATAGAGATGTAACGTTGATTGTCAGTATAGTCTTGTTCCTGCCTTCCTCCAAACATCTCACACAAATAACAGATATTTCATAGAAGGAAGAATCTTATTCCCTGAGATGATACAGAACAGTTGAGCTACATAAGAATCTCAGGTGGCACAGCCCATCCAGCCTTACCGTGTTCCTTTCATCTCGCTGTGCAGAGCCCCATCTCACTCCAGCTTGCTCCCTGGCCAGGCATAGCACAAGGATGAGCTGTCAACACGAAGCTTGACCCAGAGAGAGCTGGACTCCACACAGCCAAAGGCTGAGCCCTAATGACAATCCCTCCCAACAAGCGCTTGTGCAGCAGCTCGCTAGCTGCCTGTTCTCTGAAGTAACATACAGTCTGCCCCCTCAAAAAAGCCATTGCTTCTAAAACTTGAATCAAATTTGATTTATCTGCTACAGTGAAATAAAGGGAGAAACAAAGGGAGTTGGGAGGAGAGGGAAAATATTTTATTTAATTTAAAGATTAACATTAGAATAATTTAGCAAACTAGACTTCATATGTTGTCTTTCTTTGGGCATAATGTAGACAGAATTCAGTTCACTTCAGGTAGATGGTCATTAGACTCCAAGCACTTGGAACAAGGGATGTGCACAGGCAAGCGCAAGAGGATGAGGACTAGCGTTCTTGGAACATCTCAGTGTAGGAATATTCTTAGGGCTATTATGCACTACATACTACATAACACCCAAAATCGGAGTCACTGATCTACCTTCCCCTAAAACCTAATCTACATAATATTAACATCTGTTCACCAGGACAATTATACATGTAAGTGTATTTTTTCAGATATATATACACACACACACACAGACTCAGTTTAGATAGTTTCTCACATTCTATAATAAAGTAAACAGAAGTACTATCATGGAAGACACTTTTCTCATGTTTGAAGAACAACTTAGAGATGTTTGGAGAGTGAGTGCAATGATCCTCACTATCTAAATATCTTTAATTCCCAAATTCCTTAAAGTAGGCACTGCTGATTTTTTTCAGGAAAAATATTTCCTTATGCATTTCAGCTACACAGAGAAGAAAAGTAGTTTACATGTAGCTTTGAACAGATGTGTTTACAGGAACAAAAGAAGAAAAACATAACCCTGCAGTTCTGTAGCAATTGTTCTATTTGTAATGTTCCTGGATGTTAACTTTACAGTTTCTGTAGTTTACTGAAGTTCTGTGGAGTTAATTAAAATCCTCTACAAAATCAGATAAACAAGAGGAATGGGGGAGGGAAAGCGTGCAATTTATGTCCTGTCCATTCATCTTGAACCAAGCCTGCCTCATATGTACAATCAAACATCTGTGGAAAGCCTGCACTTTGACCAGAGCAATCACTCCTTGTATTCCAGTTTTGGTACCTGGTTCTTTTCTTGAATTTTGTGTGTATGTATGCATGTATACATATGTGGTTTCAGCATACTTTTCACAAATGAAATAAAAAGTAAGACAGTCTACGTGACATTTATTGATGTAAAAGCCAAAAAAATCTTCAGTCCTTACACTGCAGACAGATGTTTTAGAAACTTCTACTCTGAGATTTTATAGGAATTAAGAAATAGCCTTTGTAAGTCATATGTACTGGTTACACACTGATGTGACAACAATCAATACAATCAAATAAATCTATCTAGATTATATTTACCTTCTACATATGTATAGGATCTTCCAATATATGAGATGATCCAAAATGGAATTAAATCAATGAAGAAATACTGTGTGTTTTTCAGCCAGCTGGGTCACACCCTTACACTGCAAGCAAGAAACAGTTGATGTTCAGTGTTTAAGTAATCATTTTATACAGAAAGATGGGCCCATGACTGTTTATAAGCTCACATTCCTCAGGGCTCTAAGAGTACAGATGTGGTATCTCCACCTGTCATAAAGTCATTCATTTTGGTAACTAAATGTTACTCTTTCTGACTGAACCTGGCATTTTACTCTTCTCAGGTACAACTTGCAACATGTAGAATACAGAATGGCACTGATAAACTCTGAAATTTCTTTAGTCACACCAACATCCTTGCCTCTGGAGTTTGAGAGCTGTGAGACGGACTGAACATTTTAGGTCAACATAACCACTGAGTTAAGAGAATCATACTGATAGAGAAGGCATTCTAAAATGACACAGAGCCAGTAAGAGAATTTGCCTCTCCTAACAATCTCTGTTTCTACAGAGTAACAGTTTCCCAGTCTAGCATCTCAGATAATACACAGTATTTTTGGTACTTACATAACTACCAAGTAGGTTGCAGCAAAACAGACCTTTTTACGGGATATTAAAATTGCTCCAAGTCACCTAGTTCTTACTTTCCATATTATAATATAATTTACTTCCACTATTTCTTTAGCAACCACTGCATCTTTTGGACATTTTGCAGCTCAGAGCCAGACACAGCTAGACCAACTCCCTGAATTCCATACTGCACCACTGAAGCATCTATGTCTTGCCTACCTTATGTCATGTTTTTCCAGGGTTGAATGTTCATCTGTAACATTCAGTATAGTTCCATTTATTTTTCTTTAACAGCCTTCCTTGCAAAAGTTTAGCATTTTCTGTTAAATTATGGATGTAATTTCAGCTTTGAGAAAGCTAGAGAGAAACCTGCATCTCTCTGTATATTATACATACTGTCTGAACAGTGAGTCAGAGCCTAAGCACAGCTTGTCAACACAAGTACCTGAAGCCAAATCATAACCTCCACTTTAAAGTGTGGACTAGATGAAAGGAATAGAAACTGCATTACAATGTCCAGAAATCTGTCAGAGGTTGAGAGAGATCTTCAATCTTAACTAGCACTACATTCTGCTTCCCATGTTCCCAGGGTAGTGTGCAGCTGAGGGTTCCAGGTTACAGTGGGGTGTAGCTGTCTGGAGCAGAAGCGGAGCCAGAGAACCCGGGCTCTGCACAACACATACATAGAAATGCTCTGCAGAAGTAATTCTGAGTCAGCTACAATGTTTGGTTTTCTACCTGCACAAGCTCACAGTTCCCTGCTACGTGCAATGAAGAATGTGAGGCTGTTCAGCTAGGGCATTCTGTTTTGGATGGGACAATCCTCTGCATACTTTGAGATCTAGAGAATTTCCTGACAGATTATGAAATAATTACTTGGCCAGAGACCCAGCCCTGGGCCCATTCAGTAGGAAGGCAAACTTTATTCCCTCTCAATCTCTGACTGAAGCTGGATCGAAAAGCTGGGTTTTTTTAATCCCTAGGGGAAAGCTGATAGTTTTGAGTTGATGGGTTTTCCAAAGAAGTTTAAGTTACAGTGAAAAATGATAAGTTTCCTTTTTTTTTTTTTTCTTTTATACTTTTCTGGTTTTCTCACTTTTGTCCTACAATTTCCTCTAGAAAGAAAGGAGTTGGGGGGAAAGGAGGCTGGGGAAGGAAGAGAGAATGAAAGTGATCCTCGCCCTCACTAGCTTTCATGTATTTAATAAAGCTGTTTAATAGGAGAAAATATGGAGATTATTAAGAAAAGTGTGAAAACATCCTTTTCCTAATTGCTAAAATAACCCAGACGTAACCCAGAAGAGAAGATTCAAACTGTAAAGATCAATCCATCAAAGTCATGAAATGCAAATAACGACAAAGTTTTTGGAATTCCAAGTTTACTGTTAGTACAAGGTAAAACCAAGCTCCAAAAGAACTTCTTCAGCAGCAGGCAGAAGAAAAGTTATCATAAACTTTTGATAACACAAAAAATGATGAGGGCCTTTTGAACTTTGCTGACACCAGATGGAAATATTTGGGGAAAAAAGAAAAAAAGCAAAACCCAGGCAAAATCTAAACACACATGATTTAGAAGCACTTCTGCTTTATAATCACAGTTGACTGATGCAGAAAATACTAGTGTCATAGGGATTAGAACTTCAAGCAATGAAAAAGCAGTGAGAGTATAATGTTCTGGAATTATAAAACTTGAAACAAAATAATGAAACAGAATTTGTGACAAAATTGTTTTTAAGACATAGGGGTGGGTTGTTTTTTTTTTGGGGGGGGGGGAGGGGTTGGGGTGGGGTATGTCTACCAGGATGCACTACACAGGCTTTTAGACCAATACCAAAGACCCTGACTGACACCATTTAGTGTCTGAAAGAAGTTGAAAAATTGCTTCTGTAGTCACTTGTGTAAAAAAGAAGTGGAAAATAAAAAGTGGGACAAATAAATGAAATCAGAACTACTTTTAGGTCTTTGTAATCAGATTAATTCTGATTCATATTACTTTGGGCTTGGACAGCAATATCAAAGGTTACCCTAGAAAGCTCAATCATAGGAAGTGCTAGAACCATCACTGTTGAAAAGTGTGACTGTTGAACTTCAATTGCTAAAAAGGTTCAATATCTTCCAGCAGAAAATTTCCCAGTATCTTCCAAAATTAGGTGTTTCTGTGGATAGATACAATTTTTCAAAATATGCTAAGATGAGGTCTTTTTCACCTGGTGGTACATGAAGTTCTGTACAACTTCTTCTACTGTTGAGAGATCAAGACGTAAAAGCAGGGGCTATCGACCTAGGTAATAAAAGGTGTTTTAGGTTGCAAACACATTAGTGTCTTTTGCATTGTTCAAAATTGGTTCAAATTAAATTAAGTCCTTTATCTCAGCTACGATTGTTCTGTTGAGAGCATCTTTTTAGACAGGAAGTATACTCGCCTTGTATTTCAAAGGCATTTATGTTGAGTGGGTTCTGTATACACACGGTTCAGAAGTGTGTAGTACCTAAACAGTCAGAAAGCAACTGTACAAGAAAACTCAGTTTTCTTTATCGGGTTCCACAGGACACCCAGCCTGCCTGTGGAGTGCAGGTTCTCAAAGACCCTGCCTACTCTCCTCCTGCTCTCCTGCTGCACCAAGTTCCTGTCAGAAAGATGGCTCTTTGAATCACACAGCTATGGGTAATAAAAAACAAAGAACATGAACCACAACACCTCTGTGATTTTGTACCTTACCAGTTGCAACTGTAGCAATATCACCTGGCTGAAAGGTCATTGCTCAAGTAGAGCAATAAATCAGAAGCCCACATACTACAAATAACAGCGCATAGATGAAGTAGAAGCCAGTTTCACAAATCCTAAAGGACACCTTAAGAAGAGTTCAGTGCTCTGCGTTTACCAAGAAAGCTACTGCTTCCTCACTTCTTCATCATAAAGTTATAGCATAACCCAGTGAAGACCATCTGCCCGTTCTCGCACAGGGCAGAGTAAGATTATGGTCATGTGCAAACATCTTCCTGACACATTGCTTAGTTGACTAGACAAGAAATACAACATGGAACTCAACCTGTTATAACAGACATTTCAACAGCATACACCTCTAAGTAACCTAGAATAGATTACAAAATACCACATCTTGGCATATTTACTGGCCCATGTTTTATCAGACAAGATTTGGAATATACATTACTTAGAATCAAAAACCTTTATAATAGAAAGAGGAAAATACATCTCTGTCTCTCTTTACAAAGAGAATAGCTATTGTTTGAAGATGGTCATGAACTTTGAAAGCTAATAATACTCTTTGATGAGAATAACTGATAGGAAGACATATAAAAAAGAATCAAGCCTTAAAACAATAAAATATGTTTCAGGAAGTAGTACCATTTCACTGCAGGAAACAGGGGAACATGTAACAAACACCTGTAGTGTACCTATGAACACCTTTATAGCCACCACAGAAATCAAAGGATCTCACACATCAGTGGATTTTTTGACAAGGTGGAAGAACCATCCCTTCCCAGGACCTTATCTTAATGTGATCCCAAACCCTGCTCAGTTTGGCTGTCCAAGGATGGCTCAGTTATGAATGAACTCTAGGAAATGAAATATGCATCATCCAAGGCTGTCATCATTCTTCACTTTTAAGGCTCCCATGAGACTGGAGAACCTCATGGCCCATGAGACAAAAGCAACGCAAAACAGAGACTCAGCATATCACTTAACCAGATTTACTTCTTCAGATTTTTTTTTTTTTTTCACTCTCCCTTGGAAATATTTCCCTCCAGGGAACCCAAAAGCATTCAAGAACTTCTTTCTTCTGTTTTGCTTCTCCTAGGGCCCTGCCTGCAAAGTCATCAGAACCATTAGGAAAGGCCTCCTAGCTAAAAATAAAGCAAGAGATCTTTTCTACGGACTTCTGTAAAGTCACACTAAGACCTTTTAAGACACAGTCAGTAATCTTTATAAACACACAACATTCAACTTTTTAAATCCTTCTGGCAATGAACAAGGTTGTAAGAATCACATGACACACAGCATTATCATGCTTTTCTTCATGACAGGATACCCAGGCTAGGAATAACAGAGTACTTTTTTTTCTGTTGATGAATATAGAAGGGCTGAAAGTGACAGGAGATGCAGTGAGAAGGATAACATCTTCCTCTAGACTAACTAGCATAGAAAAGATTCTTCCATTCCCTTTTAAAACATAGAATGGACACATTTGAAGCTTTCTATTACAGACATTCACACCTGCCTACACCATTTTGCTTGGCTCCTAGCATGTAGCAGTGTGTCATGGGAAACAGTAGCATTTACAAAGCCCAGCTGTAACATAACGAGGTGAGTCATGATCCAGATATGTACCACTGATAATCACACACCTGGAGAGACAAGCCAGAGCACCAAGAAGCAGATGGGAACTGCAGTCCCCTAGGTGCTGAAGGATGAATTAAACTGCAAGTCGATCAAAAGTAAGGGACAGAAGAAATCTGTATTAGCTTTCTCCCCTACTTTATTTCCCATGGACAGATTTTCATTCAAGGTCTGATTCTGTCTAGAAAGTTTCTACCAGCTCATCTTGAACAACCACCACTCTGGTTGAAATAGGGAAAAAAAAAATAAAAATTCCTAGTTGTTCAAAGCTTTCCAGAGTACCAACATTAACTGACAACTCTTGTTGAAGTACTCCCCATTTCTTACTCCTATGCTTCTTTATCCCTTTTTTACTGTTTACTGTCTCATAAGGGCAAATGATTAAAAAAAAATAAAGTAGATACATACATACACACACACAGAGAATCTATTCCTAATCTTGCTGTTGCTGCAGCCCTTTTAGTTTTGGAAAAGGGAGCCTAGATGTGTTTTAATCACAAAAAGCCGATTAGATAAATCTGGCCTGATTTGTTGTTTATAAGATAAATTGCTGCAACAGTTTCACCTACTGTGGCACACTGCCAGTGCTGGCCCCCAAAGCCGATATGAGTGCCAGTTCTAGCTCACTCACACTCCCCCCTCAGTATTTACTCCAATAGTCATTCCTTTACCTTCCTTGTTCTTCCATGACTGTGAGTACACACTGTTATAGGAACATAAACATGAAAACTCTTGAGGTTATAAATCTTATTTTTTACAGAGTTGTTGTTTGTTTTGTTTTGTTTTCAAACAAAAAAAGAAACTCACTGCTGTTGTCAATACATACCTTTCAGCAGTTTTGTTTCTAACTCCAACACACCGTTTTCTGATGACAGTGCACTACTTTCCCAGTCCATAATGCGCTCATTCACCACAAATGAAGGGTGACAGACAAGTTCAGCAATCAAGGGAGAAATACCATCACTTATCCCCTCATCACAGCTGCCAGGCAATGGGAGATGTGGAGCTTGTTGTCAAGTCACACAGTTCTAATAAGTCTTTCAAAAGCAAACCCCTGCTCAGCACTGGCCAGGTATGCATCTTACCCATTTTTCCTGTACCCTGACTTGTTATCAAAGTTACGATGTGTGAAGATAAAGCTGATCAAAAACAGCATGGACTTTATGTACAAATCAGAAGTTATTTGTCAAGGCCTGAAGTACAAAAATAATCCTAAATACCAGTTGAAGACTATTATATAATATACTACAACCTGAAATGTGACTTGAGAAATCTTATATATGTTTTGCAATATCCCTGAAAAACAATATGCTATAGGAGCTTAAGTCACCCAGTCAGCCTCTCAGTACCACCATAAACTGTGCAGCATTATGCTCTAGACAGCCACATAATAAAAGTCAGTGACAGAAAACACTGATGGAGATAGGCCATTACTCTGCCCACCCAAATTGTTCCTATATTGCCTATTGTTAGTCCATTTTAGTTTTCAAGTCTGAAGGAACAGAAGCAACATTTTAATTTTCCTCTAAAGCTATCCTACATTTTAGGCTGACTAACTTCTCCTTGTCTTCAACAGATACTAAATTCACATCCAAATTGACCTCCTTCCTGGAATTTGTCTAGATGTCATTAATCTAAGGAGAGAATTTTGTCACAGCTGGAGTTAGTAAGCATCAGCTATGGACAGCAAAAACAAAGAACTCCCTAAAGCTCATGTGCAGACATTCTGGCACCTAAATGCAGACTAAACTATTTCTATACTGTCCTTGCAATCTCACTGTATTTCTTATATTTAATCAAAATAGCTATAATTTTCTTAATCTCTTTAAATTTATGACTCCTTGTCTCTCCAGTGTCTTCATTTGTGTCTATGTTATTAAATTGTCCAATAATTCTAGTTCAAAGGTAGGTTGAATAACCTAACCCACAGAGGCTATGAATCTTGTAATCAAATAATCATAGAAAATTCTAATGGCAGGGACTCCAGGGACTTCTCCTCTGCCCCACAGCAGGATAAAATCTGACAGTTGCCTCTTAGAGCTCTGCTTAACAGCCCAAGTGATAGAGATTTTACAGTCGCCCAAAGAAAGAATAGTACATTATTCCTAACTAAGCATGAGCCAAAATTAAGCAGAAGTTATCTTATTGCAATGCAAGCCCTTTATTTATTTTCCTATCAAAACTTAAAAACACATTATTCTTTCTACTTTGCAGTACTTTTCTAGGTATCGGAAGGCATTATTTAAGGAGGGAATTTTTGTTCTCTCAGAGAGTTTAGCTTTTTGAGAAAACACCATCACTATTGGAAGATGAAAGAAACATACTTAGACCTTCTGGGAGCTCTAAAATATTGGTTTATTTCCTAGCATATTTGACACAGCTGTTTCTACACTTATTGAGTAGTGACCAAATACGAATGACATAACTTATCTTGACCACACCAGAATTTCACAAGTGACTCACTGACCCTTTTCCATCTATGCAACTGAGAAATTAATAACTTCTAGTATGTTCTTATTTGGGGTTACTCGTGTACGGGTCCTTTGGCACAAGTCAGAAAAGCATATTGTATGGTGGCATTGCAGGGTCTCTGAGGAGCAGCTAGAACACCTAAGAGCTGCAACTATGTCTGTGTTCAATTACCTCCTACCCTTTTTCATTCTGGCCAATGTAAGGAGCAGGACAGAGCAATTATGGATATCAGAGAACTTTGTGCTGGCCATCAGAGCCAAACAAAAAACCAGCTGTCTGGGAAGAGTATAAGCACATGACTGTATTTGCACACTTTGCAATTGAAACTTAACATACATGAGTGAATGATGACAAATACATCCCTTTATCTTTTTCCCCTCTAATCTTCCTGTGCTATGGTTTATGATTCATGTGATTCCATGAATGTTAATGATGTCAAGCCTTTCGAGAACCTAAACAGCAAAGAATCATTACCCTGACTGTTTGTAATTCACCCCATTGGATGACAGCTTTCTGACAACAACATGCTCTCACTGTAGCTGTGAATATGTACACCAAGCAGAGCGAAAAACTGTTCTCAAACTCTGTCCAGTGTTGAAACAAGCCCGTCAGACACCATATTCTGTAAGTCTTGATAAACACAGTCAGTGGCTTCCGTTTCACTCTAGCAAGAATGAACATGTATCCTTGTTTTCACAGAACCCTTACAAGAATTTAAAAGCAACTGCATCTTGGTAAATTGCAACAAAGCACTCATATTGATCAGTATGGATAGCATCAGTGAATCAAATCCCAATGCCCTGAAATTAGTGAGAGTTTCTAAACAGCAGAGCCAGGTTGCAATCCTTATTTATGAGCTTTTAAAAACTGAGCATCTATAACTTGCTGCTCTAATATACTGTGAAGTTTTATTCTATGTTAATAAGATGAATACTGACTTGGCATTTTAAAGAATAATTGCTTTGTAGAGTTTAAGAGAATACGTTTTAAAGACAAATATTTGATATTAAGGTCTTTCAATAAGAATTGGTAGAATATTGAATGGGCTAGTAAATACCCCTAAATAAATGTTTGATATGCGCACTAAATTTAGGGGAGTTTGACTGCAAATGAAGATTTGTATATAACACTAATAGAAATACCATCTCTTTGCATTTCAAATGGGATTTTGAAATACAGGAACTGCTATTGTAAATTGGGCTAGTAGTCCAGTCAAATCTGCTATTGTTTTTCTTTCTACTGTGACTAAAGATAATACTTGAGAGAAAATCCCAAGAATTCATCAGTTCTTTTGGCCTCACTGATCTGATGGTAACAAGTGTTACTGTTCATTGCTTTATTGTTCATGCACAAAAAAGAAGGAAAAGAAAGTGCAACTGTAAAAACCCTGCTTTCCAATCTGTTTGAATGTTCTTGCCCATGTGTTATGGAAAAGGTGAAAAGAAACACAGGTGGGCTTTTTCAGAGCACACACCATTACAAACACAGCAGTCAGGCCTTCTGTCATCTCACCCACAGCAACAGTCACACTTTCCTCTCACATAAGTCATTCCACTTCCTAGTAGTAGGGGAGTGCAGCTGCATCACACTTCACTCTCAAAGCACTGTAATTAGCTCAGTATTCCTTTCTGTCCTGTTCTTTAAACATCTACACAGCTTGTTTGCTTGTGACTGCTGCTTCATTTTGAGCAGATAATTTCACTGAGTCATTTCCAATGATATCTCATCTTTTTCCTTAGCTTTGCAGCCATGGTTTATGTGTGACTGGCTAAAATTATTCCTTCCACTGCATGTTATTGAGCATTTGACAATCATTCCAGCTGTCATCATGGTGCCCGAGTCTCTGACTTCACTTTGTACCCAGTCTTCTGCAGTTTTCCCTACTGCTGTGTATTTAGCAAAGCATTTCTAAAACTTCCATGCAAAATGTCAGCCCTCTGCCCATTCAGTTTTCTCCCATCAGTTTCTTCAAACTGTCAAGTTCACAGCAGCCATCAACACTAATCCTGAGATATTCCTTTAAACACCAGTTATTCAATTCAGTGTCAGCTGTTTCCATCCTGTAGCCTGGAAGATCTTCACTTTATTTCTCATACTATGCAACATTTATGTAAAATATAATATGTTGTGCTGAGGTTTGCATTCAAATTGTCATAATACATCACATTCCTGACAACTTCAAAATGTAAAGGAAGTCCCAGTACTACTACTTCAACAGTCTTAGAAAAATACATTTCGTAATCTTTTATTCACTGAGTCTCTTCAGAATGTGTAATGGCATTTACAGACTTTCAGAAAGCTGCTGTGAGGGTGATCACTCCCTCTCAGCAGCTGCTCCGCTGGTTTCCTGTTAGGTAACTGGACTATGAAAGTGCTCTGCATCAACAGTTGTCCTGCTTTACTCCTTTGACTTCAGATTATTTTCTTCTTCATAGCATTTTCCGACAGGTCTCTTTATCCTTGTTTACACTAGAGAAATTATTTATTGCTGGTTCGGAGTGCAGAAGGGGACGCAATGGCAAACTAAGGGCAGAATGTGCCAGATTAACACCAGTTCCCAAAATGGTTCTGAACCGACTTTGTCGTTGTGTATGCTGGCAGCAAACCCACATTCATCTGTGATTCTGCTGCAATACTGCTGACATTTATTATCAGCAAGAAATAATTTCCCTAGTACAGACGTATTTTTTCTTGCCAGATATTAAACCTGTCATTCATAAATACTAAGCAAAGTCATTTTGCCATAGAACCATTGGGAATAACTTCTGCTTGAAGTCATTTTGCCTCTCACTGTTGAAAGGTTTGAAAAGAAGTCAATGGAACAGTAGGCCAGATTTCTGAATGGTCTAAATCTGTGCATTCCTGCTGGTAGTGCTGATAAGGCCTACACAAGAGCAGGGAGCATGTTTTAAATTCACCATTTTCCTTTCATTTCATTAATGTAATATGCTCTGGTAATCTTCATGCTAACATCATACAAAACCCCCTTTGGTTTAGAAGTCAAAGTCCCACAAGCATGCAAAACTTCTGAAAACATGTATTTGGGTGTAAGATCCAATCCATGTTTACAATCAGAGGCTGCTGTAAATTGCTTTCAAAACCCAGCTTGATGGAGGCTTCTACTGCTCTGTTCCTCTCATTTAGAGGTCATGAACTGTAGACTGGAAGCAATGCAAGGCAAAGATCATTTTTACACTGAACACTGTTTGACATGAGCTCTGACTATTGCTCTGGGTGTGATCATAACAAATATTAAATAATGCAATAACCAGACTCTCCTCCTAAATAAATTCCGCTAGCAATGTGCACCCCACATACAGCAAGCCAGGGCCCAACAGCAGGCAGTCATCTGGCAGAAGCAGCAATCAAAATCACTTCAAAGGCTAGTTATTCAAATGCATCCTTCTGGTTTCAGGGAGCTAAATCCTAAAGGTAGCATCGGTATATTCCTTTCAGTACTTTTTCCATCCTTTACTTATTTACAGTTATTTTTCAGCTGTACTGAGCACAAATCAGAAATACAGGGAAGTCCTACAATTCCACTCCCATTTTCTTTCCCTCTCTACAATAGTGACACATTTGGCTTGCCTTCCAACTCATCATTCACCTGTGTGTCTCTGACTGAACAGAGATCTGCATGTAGATCCTTCATAAATTTTCAAAGACCAACTTATGCATAAGGACTCTCTACCCAAGCAAACCAGTAAATATTGTAGGAAGACCTCTTTTGGCTACCTGGAGAAACTAGTGAAAACCCTGAGAAAGCTGCATACATTTGAACCACAAACATCAGGAATACCTGCATTAAAATCCCTGCTTAAGAATAGTTCGGTGGTAAGAAATGCACATAAAGGAAAGAAATCCCACCTAACAGGCCCTACAGCATCTTCAGCAAAAGTCCAAAGGAACCTCAGATCTTCACATAAAGACTTACACTGTAAATTGCAATGTGTTATACTGAAAAAGGTCTCCACAGTTTGAAGAAAACATATCTAACAAATGAGTAGTTGACTAACCAAAGATAAGCATTCAGTACAAAGTACTGAAACCCTCAAGACTTTTAGTCCAGCCTTATACAGACTCAGTTCCAACAATTTCAGGAGTTGTGTATGGACATTCACTAATTCATCTGTTGAGTTTATCCAAAAGGTGTCACAGCATATTAGAGGGTCATTAATTTTTAGTACACCAATTCACAACACACTCAAAGTCCATATCCTGCAGGTTTGTATCAGAGTCTTTTTTTTTTTTTTTTTTTTTTTCCTATCAGCTGCCAGATCAAGGACACATGATATTTTATGGAGACTTAATATCCTACAGGAGTATGTGTCCAGAATGCAAAACTCCATTCCTCAGAATAGAGGACATCTCTTGTGTTACTCTCTAGAAGGTATACTGCTATCTGTCCTTTTCCAAAGTTTCGCTCTGCTAGTAGGAGGTCAAATGTAATTTTTCCTCAAGTATGTAATCAGGAGGAGGATGCTTGTATCTCACTTAGTAGATGAAACTGCCAGGGAAAGAGTCCAGTTGCAGAGACAGAATTTCCAAGAGAAAGACATCTGTTCACTAACAACTGGACTGCAATTACCACACATTTTCTTCAGATGTTACTCACCAGTATGGAATCAGAAAACAGATACAGAACTGTATTTTCTATGTTAGTTTAAGTCTTTGGAGGCCTTCTAAATATTTGAAGTAGCAGTAGTCTAACAGTAGGTTTTAAGAGCCCTGGGAAAGATCACCTAGACCCATAATGCCAGACCAATACAAATGACAAGTGACAACCACAGTCCCTAAAAGCTGATAGCCTAGCTAAGCAAAAGTAAGATGAACCACAGACAGGGTATTCTTACTTTAAAGCTAGGGAAACAGGGCACAGAGAGACCAAACAGCCTACCTAGCTCTCTGGGAAGTGAACTTGGGTGCTCTAAATTAACATCGTAACCAAACACCATCCTTCTCGCATAGTTTTCACGGAACTAAACATACGAAAGCATTCTGTGATTTGCTTTTTCCTTTGTTCCAGGACAACCTACTACAGCCCAGGGCACATTAAAGTAAAGTAGTACACTACAGCCCTTCCATTCCCCTGCTGCAGTCTAGCCAAAGCACTGAAACTGGAGCCCAAACACTGCAGTATTTAGATAGTGTTTCACATACTATACTCTGCATAATAACCTGAGAAAACAATACTCCTACTAACTGGCTCCAAATCCATCTTAGTGTGTGCCTTCCAGGTCCTCTTCTAGACACCCATGGATGAATGGGACTAGATTCAGCTGTGCTGGAAAAAAAGACAAATATAATAGCAGTGCAAGGTGTTGCACCTTCCTTTCTCCTACCACAACCAAGTCACTTTCAAAGAGGGTATCTGCTGGATGCTTCCTTGGTATCCCCAAAAGAATAGCTGTAATGATTATGGAGGTCTAAGCTGCTGACAGTATATTCTGAAACGAAGTCGCTGGCCCAGCAGCTGCATTACCCTTGTTAAAAGGGGCCCAGAGAGGGTAGAAAGGGCATAATTATCCTAGTCAAGAAATTTACTTCTTCAGAGTATGCTGGTTACAACATTCATTGTCTGGATTAAGCAAGCATCCTCTGAATCAACATCTGAAGTTGTCTTTTCCTTTATTCCCCTCTGAATTTCATCAAAACTCACCTGACCTCTTTGCTAGGGTCTAGGTATTAAGAAGCTGATTTCATATTACTAGCCTGACAAAAAAACATTTTAAGAATTATATTGGAGTTAGAAACCAAACCTACCTTTAAGTCATGATTTTCAACTTTTATAACTTGGACAAGGTGTTTTTTCCCCCTTGTGGTTTTACAGTGGAGGATTTGCAGGAGTGTTCACACCACAGTTCCTTAGAGTCTTAGATTTCCTGTTAATGCACTCTGAGTTTCTGCCCTATGATTAGACACTCTCCATTACAGAAACTTTCTAAGAAAACCCATACATTTCTAAGACTGCTACTGTGACTCTATAAGCAAAACTGAAGTCACCACTGAAGACAAGGATCCTATGACTAGAGTAATTATTAATTCCATATCTCTTCTCCTAATAGATTATTTTGATCAGGTTTAAATGATACTTTGAAAATAGCTACTGAACTAAAAGCCTTCCTTCTTAGGTTCACAGTACTGCAGTGGTGATAGTTTTAGCAGAATCAGGGGATCTCATGTGAAGATAAGGTTGTAGTTTACACCTGAAATGGATATGCTGCTGCATCCCAAAACTCCCATAAAGTGCTTTTCTTGGACAGGAAGTTGGACTTCTCCTCCTCTCTGATATTTTGGCTCAGTGAAAACACTGACTGGCAGTTTGCAAGACATCACTGCTTTGCACCAGCCTGAAACTATCTTAAGTTAAAAGTGGAAAACCTGAAGCCTGACAAGCATTGAGCTTGACCTGGGTGTTCTCTTGGTATAAAGCTTTCTTTCTTCAGTACACAGCATTGTATGAAGTAAGCCTCCCATGACAGATTAAAAAAAAAAAACCTTAAAAAATCAACACACTACAACACTGTTAGAACACACATGGAGAACAAAGGAATGTCAGGCTAATTTCCTCACCCAAATTTGTCACAGCTGCTTAGCTATTTTCAACTACAGTAATAACAATAATAAACAATTATGGTGAAATTAATGAAATTGAGTTAATGACTACTTAAATATTTTTAAAATCCATTAGTAATAGAAACATAAATGTTATTTCAGGGGAATACACACAAAGAAAGAATGTTTGTTGCAAGACAAAATTATTCAGCTTAGAATTGCACTTTCTTAGCATCAGTTTAAATCTTGAAAGTAATTGTTTGTTTAAGAGGACTTATTAAGAGGGGCTAGAAGACAGGACAATACAAGTGGGAATCTAATTCTGATCCTATTGACAATACAGAATAACAGAGGTCTCTGGACTTCATCTGATTCAACAGCTGTTCAAAACACACCTGACTGACACTGCTTCAGGTTGCTCAGGGACCTGTTCTAAGTCAACAAAAAAAACCAAACCGGTACCTACCAGTGAAATTACATTCATTCAAATGAGTCTTGGGAATGAGCCTAATTCAAGGAAGTTTTTTCCAGTTTTGCTATCACACTTGAACTACTGCTTCCACAGAGTGGGAAAAGTATCATTATCCAGCTGATCCAGATTAAAAGTATTAGAAAATATTTTTTTCATATATTAATCCAAAATTATTACCTTAATTCAACTAAGTATTACCACATCCTTGGGAATTGTATCAGCAGTATCAAATAATGTTATCTCTATAAAAGGTCAACAAGAATAATTCTATTTGAGGACGGGCCTGCTTTGATAAAGATTAAGATTTGGTAAGTATTAATAAAATAAGTGCAAGTGCAGTATAAAGGTTAGAGTGTAGGATAATGAGTCAAAATACTTGACTCTCTTGGCCAAGCAGTCTTGAACCAGATATTCAAGTATTTAAGAGTAATTCACTGATTTTGGAATCGAAAGTCTAAATACTGTGAAACTTCAGGTGTGGGACAGCTGGCATTGTAGAAAAAGAAAGGACAGCTGATGTTGCTTCACAGTCAAGCCACAAATACTTCATGAATACAGCTTCTGGAATGCCTCACACTAATACCTGCAGCATTCAACAACATCAGTATGCTCATAGCAGTTTACTCTTGACTTATAGTCTCCACATGTTCACTTCACAGTTATTCCTTTAAAACTACTAGGAAAATATCAAGAGTATTACAGATATTTGAAGTACAAATTCCACCACCATGCATGACAGGATTCAGCTCTTAATCTCCAAGACAGTCAAAATACAAGAAAATAATTCTTTACCTTCTTGTGTATGTCTTTCAGGGGAATGCCAGAGGTAAACAACTCTTTTTCCCTCTGTCCATGTCTCCTCTAATGCTTGTCCAATCTTTGTCCTGTCTCAGGCAACAAGAGTAGTAGTTGCAGAAGGACTCCTGGTGTTATGAACAACTGTCAATATACTTGAGAATAACAATAATAATCTACTACCCAGTGCCAAGAAAAATGCTCTGTAAATCTTTAGCAGTTACCTGAACTATTGCTTAGGTCTGAGCAGAACAATGTTTTGTTGAAAAAATAAAAGTTTACCAGTAAATTTTTAATTACACATTAGCCTCCCACATAATTTATTTTCCATTTCCTTGGTTCTTACTGAGATCAGTGCTCTGAGTCATATTTTATCCCTAAGTCTAGCATTTGGAGCATGCAAGACCTTCCAAGGAAGAGTTCCAAAAGCTTTCTGAAGTTTTGGTCCTACGTGCTCATAGGCTGCCTTTACCCCTGCTCCCAGTGCTTTTGGACAGCTTCCTCCTGAACAGAATCAAGATTTTCTGTGAACCTGCCATTGCCTAGGCAGCAGTCAGTGAAATCACAGAGACGTGCATGCTGCTGAACAAAACGTTCCAAGCATTTTTTTTAAAAAAAAAAAGGAAAAAAAAAAAAAAAAAGAAGAAAAAGCTAGCAGCTAGCATGCTTTTTACTCAGTTTCTTACTCCACACACACACACACCCCGGTCCATAAAAATCCTCAAGTTTTATAAGATAGCAGAACTTATGGAAAGACATGGAAAAGACATTACCGTTATATTATTAAATACACCACAGTATCTGTGCACATGTATTTATGCTTCTAAAGAGAAAAGTTAAAAGAGTATTTTAAAAGCTAAAGGGAAAACATTTCTAACTTAGAATCAATCAAATTCCATTTCTTACATGATTCCTCTACACCCCGCTTTTCTTTTTTCACCCCTTATTTTCTTCATTTTTCACTTCATTAAAAAACAAACCAAAACAAAAGACAAAGACAAAATCCCGAAGAACCTTCTGCAAGTTTCCCTGAGGCATCAAGTAAGCAAACAGAACATACTTTTTCTCCAAATCCTGCAAGGTATGTATTTGGATGAGGAAGAGAATCTTTGTTCTTTGTAAGTGACAGCAAACAGATGAACAATTTTTGAAGGGGGCGAATGGAATAATCAAATAAATACATTTATCTAGTATAGTAAATTTCATGTCCTATAAAGCGGTAAAAATGCAGTGGGGCTTACCTGAAACTTCCTGTTGCAGACAAAAATAAAACTCTGCATGTGAAAATTAATTATTCTAAAATCTATGGAACTGACCTCAGAATTTCAGGACTGGTTTTGTCTTTTTTATTTTTTTCCCTCTTCCTTATTTTTTTTACATTTTTTCTTCTCACTTCCAATATCCAATCTTACAGCCTTTGCAAAGATAATCTTTAACTTTTGGGACAGGGCCCTTATGAAGACTACAGGTTTTCATGTACACATGCTGATACAGGCTTTAAAGTTACTGTGCTGCTACTCTACCTTTTCCTGATCTCCAGGAACTGGTACAAATTATACATTTGATTTAGTGTCCATTTGGACAATGGTAATCTCATTAATTTTTTGAAGCCTCCTGGAGAACTATACATATTTATGTAACACTTCTTGAAACTTTGTTTGGAACTTTTCAGGTAGAAGCTCTGGAACAAAGAATCTGGAAACAGCTGAAAATCAACAGCAAACTGAGGGAGACCCTGCTACGCCAACCATCCTCAAGACAGAAGGTGCAAGGTCCTGCCTTCTCCACTAAGTTGCCAGGCTCAAACAACCGCTGACTGACAACTGTGGTGTTTAGGTATATAGACTTGTTATTTGACTGCTGAATTCCTGTCCTCATTAGTGGTTTCATGGAAGATGTTGCTTCAAATTTGGTGATGGATTTAAAAAAAAAAAAAAAGATTGACAAATTACCCTGAGGTAAAAAGAGACGGTAAATAGAAGGATTTATAATCCAACAAAAGAAAGAACTGTAGAACAATAGAAGACTACACCTTAAAGTCCTCATACTTGTCTGCAAGAAAATTGTAATGTCCTCAAAGTGGCATATTACAGTTGTTCTTCTATTGTGTGGTCTCATGTTTCATGGCAAAATTAATTTTCTTCTTTCTTTCACCAGACGCTCTGGTTTTCTAAATTTGTTCCCGTGTCCTAAAAGGCCTTTCATTTGTCTGTTTAATAACCTTGTCTTGGATTATTAAACTCTGCAACTGCTTGGACCTTGGTTCTAAACAAAACAAAACAAAGCAACCTTTCCTCAAGCACTGTCAGTAAATTTAAGGAAATGAACTGCACCCCAACACCACCAAAGAAGAGCATCTCTCATTCTTATGGCTTCAAATTTGAAAAGGAGTAGAAGAAATCTGTATCACCCCCTCTATCTGGAAGGAGTGGAAAATGTAACCATAATCTCATTGAGGGAGAAGATTAGAGTGTTGCTACTATCACTAGCAGGGTCCTTATTCATGACACTTGAGGGGTTTGTATTTGCATTTTTTGTTTGTTTGTTTTAAACACCTGGCCTAAATTTCTACCATTATGAAACATGATCTTTCACTCACAGATTTTGGGGGTATGGACTGTTTTATGGTTCCCACAACAAAGCAGTTCTTTTTCTTACAAGGACAAGTCTGAATGTGGGATTTATGCAAAGGTGACTTCAAACTGACTGCTTTCATCAAATATATAACGCTGCTGCAAGCATGCATGCAGCCCCTTCTTTGTTTATATGATCGAAGCATAGCAGTTGGTGCAGCAGATAAGACAGGCTAAACTCTTTCTTTCAGGTTTTTTAGCTTGCTAGGCTTCTGATAAAAGTTATAGACTGAGAAAGGTGGATGGAGTGGGACATAACTGTATGCACAAAATGAAACACTTAATAAAACAGAGAATGAGATTCAGGGAAGTAGGTTTATGCTCTTTAACATATCTGCTTCCAGAAAAATAAGACACAAAAAAAGTGCACAAATATGAGGAGGTAAGTAGTTTGCACAGTTATAAAAATTAGCCATCAACTATTCTATGGGTAGGAACAACTTTAGCATGGTAAGTAGCATACACAGCATAGAACTTCATAATTTAAGCAATCATATAAAGTATCATGTAATTCTGCAGAATATTAAATATGCAATTTTAGGGAAATGTGGAATTAACTACTTCCTGGGCTTAATTTGTGAGCATCTTTAGAACAGTTAGGATTCCTAACACTAGTAAAATTCTATTACCCAAAACACTATGGTTGCCTGTTAAAGAAACATTTTTTTGTTCTGTTTTTCAATGCTTGTAACAGAATGATGCTTTTGTGCTCCTAGTAATAAAACACTACCTCTGTATTGTATTGGACAAGTTTTAAGAAAGCACATAACCCCCATTCTACTGTTAAAATCTCTTACTGACCTTCAAACTCTGCTCTGGGTAAGCAGCTTTATGGAGAAAGAATCTACTTAATGTGTGCATACAACACAGTCATGCCCTAACATGCAAAATGTCCCCTTTTTTTTTTTTTTTTTTTTTTTTTTTTAATTAAGGAACCATACCAACAGGAAAGAACTCTTTCAGTGGTAGAAAAACTTCATATTGCAAAAAACTGAACAACTGCAGTGAGTCATCCACTGGATCATTAACTCAATGAAGTTACAGAATCAACTGTAGCACTGGATCCAAACAAGGTGATATGAATGTTCAATTTTTCCTACATACAGAAGCATGTTTTCACCTACCTCACCTCCCGTATCCTGATTGGTACATATAGTCCTGTTTGATCAGGTTCAAAACAGACTTCATTAAAGGAAAAAGGATTGAAGGAGGTGATAGGCACCAGAGTAAAAAATCCCAGACAAACCAATCAACCAGGAAGCATCTAGGGCTTCAGGAAGGTGTGGCTCATTTCAGTCTTTAAAGTGTTTTAACGCTTTCCTGTTTAATGACAGTGAGGGTAGGAATTCAGATGAAGGATGATAGGATTTCTACCTACTGGATAAACTATATCTCAGAGCTGCCAAAAATCTACCAGTGCTGCTCATTGGTTCCCATCCTGCCAAACATCTTAAGTCCAACAGCCAGAAGCAACTCCCAAATGCCACTATCTTGAGCCATCAAAATGAGATGCCTCCCACCAGACATCATGCAGCTCTGTGGCCTGTTGTCTTTTCATTCTGTTTAAAGAATGAAATACTTAATGTACAAGATTGGACACCACTGATGTAGATCACACCTCCCACTGTTGCTAGAAGCTCTGTGCAAACTTCTGTCTGCATCAGCTACATCCAATTTCACATTTTTGAGGTTTTCTTTGCTACTAAAACAGCTAAGGCCTAAACTTCTTTAAAGAAAGAATATCAAAGCTGAGACTGAGGAAAACATTGAGGAAGTCTCAAAGATGGATTTATGTGGGAACCTCCTGGCCCTTTTCAATTCCAGATATAGATCAAGCAAACGAGACACAGACAGAAAGGAGATCTCTGCAGCATTGTTGATTCTCAAGTTCTTGTGAAAGCAAGAAATATTTTTAGCACTTGCACCTCCACTAATAATAAAAGCAGGAGCACTAGCAGTGTTGTATTTTTATCATGAAGCGTCCAAGAAGGCCTGGATGTTGCTGTAGAGTCAGCCAGATTTCAGCAATACAAAAACCAGCTGCACTCTCCAGCAGTACAGTTGTAAGGACAAAGTTTTGTAGAATCAAAGACAGCTGCAACATGCTTTAAGTAACTGCATATAATCCCAATTCCATTCCCTGTTGCATGCAGGTACATTAGAGGAATGAAGATTAATGTTGCTACATGTTGGACATTGACTTTAGTTGCAGCTCCAGAAGAGAAGAGCTAACAGAGCTCAAATCCAATGAAGTAGCATTTAAATACTTATTTAGTGTTGGAAATTTCCAAAAGTTTTGAGACAAAAATCCTGTAACATATTGCAAGGACAACCCCACACTTCACGATGAAAATATACATGTCTTACTAGCTTGGTTAAACAAGACAAAAGATTTTTGTCTCTGTATCAAGACTGTTGGCCAGACCACAATGAAATACAATATGAGTAGATGTTGATGGGGAAATAAAGGAATCAATCAAAAAAATTGCTCAGTTGAAGAAAGAAAAAAAAAAAAAGGCCAGAAAAATGTTTGAACCTGTTTGATCTATAGCCTAGAGCTCAGATCCTGCCAGAAAATACACTGTTTTAATTTTTTTTTAAAATATTTGGGGGAGGCATAATGGAGTAACAGCACCATTTTCTGTAAAGAAAACGGTCTGTTTAAGAGACATTTTAGGCCAGTTTGAAGATTTTATGCATGTTTGTCTCTGATTTTCCAAGCCACCAAATCATTCAAAAGTCTTCTCCGATCGGAGGCCTTTGATTTGCACAAGTTCTGCAGGCATGTCTTGCTTAAGGTCAGCAACATAATCTTTGAGAGAATCCTGAAATAGTAGACCATCCTCTTAAATCCCATGTGTGAGGAAGACTCTGAACACTGGACTGCTGACAAGTTAGCAAAAGATCTCCCAGACAACATTAAAAGATGAGTGGTCCTATTCTGTCCTTACATAATAATATCAGTCAGCTCAAACTATAAACTTCTTCCCAGCAAAAGGGAATAGGTGTCTGGGCGGGACCCTTCCCGGCTGCATATCTGGAAAGGGAACAGTATAGTAAATGTACATGTGAATGGCATTTACCCATAGAATGTTTTCTGCTCCTATCTGAATAGCACCAGGGAAAGATGTCTCTTGATAGTCAACTGCTGTCGCCCACCACTTCTCATACACTTGCAGTGCTTTTCAAATTAGGACTCAGGGTACTCTATCCTGTCTCTGCCACCTTCCCAGCAAAGTCAGCAGATGAGAACAAGCTGTTGCTCCAACAGAACCATTCATCTAGCTTGAATTTGTCTTGAGTTTATCTGCTCTAACATGGAACAGAACTATGAAAATGCTTTTTAAGAAAATTGTTAACCCTTTAATAGCACTGACCAAATAGCTGCTCCCCCTAGAAAACACGAATATGATTGGTGCCATAGACTTGCACGAAAACTTGCACAGTTACTGGTTTTCATAAGACACAATGCTGCCTGGGAATGTGTCTGGCAGAGTACCAGGAAAGAGACATCATGCAGTAAGGATTATCAACACTGCTCATAAAGCATCTGTAAAGGGCCTGACCTTTCTAAATTGAGATAGGCGTTCATATGATACAGCTATTCTTTGCAATTTTATAAAGTGATCACTATGAGTTCCTAGAGTGAAGCAGTAGAAAATACTCAACAGTGAGGTAAATCACTGACCTGGCACATGACAGAGGCATCCTGTTTTAACACAGTCTGCAGAAAGTCGCCTTCTGGAATGAATTGGGAGAACAACCAAAGAGAACAGTTACAGAATGTTATGAGAAGATGATGAACGTTCACTGAGGTTGGGGTGCACATATTTCTCACTAAAAATTAGAGACCTGCCAAGCTGTACAGGCATGAAATCCAAAGTTGCAATCCTGACTCCTAGCTCACTCTTTCTTGTGTCTAGCCCCCTATTTCACTCAGCCGCAGTGCCACAGGCCTTCCCCTGCTCCACAGCACTACGCACTGGAGGCAGCTGGTTTGCCTGATTCCCCATGTTCTAGAAGGAGCCCTTGCAAAAAGCTTATTTCCCAACTTCAGATTACCATTACAGTCCCTCCCTATCTCATAGCCCACGCTCCTCCAATTTTGTCACCCATCCACCGCTCTTCCTCCCCTCTCAACGCAGTCTCAGAGAGGTTAAAATAGGAAGACTCACTATTTTATATATGAAATTACAGATTTTGAGCTGGTTTGCTACTGATCTCCATTCCAGCCACAGAAATAACCAGTTCCTTCACCTATGTATGATCAAAAGTGAGCCTTAATTTCTTGCTGCAGCTGCAAGAATCCATGGCCTCTCCAAGCTCCTCTGCAAAAGGAATGATATAATTTGCTACTAACGCAGGCACTCATTTCTCAGATCTGAATGTAGATGTAAATATTTCAAGAATCCCAGTAATTAAAAAAAAAAAAATTAAACAACAAGAACTTTTATTGGCCCACAGTAAACAAGCTGCACCTAACTGCTTGGTTTCACTGTGTACAAGTAACTGGTATTTTTCATTTCCAGGAGGTCACTCTGGATTTTACCCTAGCGAAAATCCTGATCCCAGTATCTTAATTCCTGCCAGGAATATGTTGTACCTTCAAGCTCTAATTCCCTCTGATGTGAAGACTGATGTCATCACACAGTGCTAAAACGAAGGAAAGTCAAACAGTACCTGACATCATACTACTTTAGTCCAGAATTAAAACAAGATAAACAATTATACTCACCAAGTTATTCTCTAGAACATTCTGTAAATCCTTTTGAAAAATAAATACTTCATTAAAGAACTAGTCTTGAGCACATCAGAAAACAGTCTTTCAATGATTAAGAAAATAAGTCTTTTAAAGCTTTATCTAAAATAGGTGAAAAAATTGCAGCCAAAATTTTGAAATAATATTTAATTGAGCTGCTAAAGATATTTTCCAGGAACCTACTTGAAGTTTTACAAGATTTTTAGCTGTATCATAAATTGCCATAAAAAAATTAAAATATTACAAGACCAAAAGCCAAGAACTTGGCAATCCTGTTCTAGATTTCCAAATGCTTCTAATTAGGCATCACTGAACTGGTTGCATTCTGAAACAAATGTGTATGAAAGAACCCACAGTGGAAAACTCCCCTAAATCACCTAATATTTCAGAAAGATGTTAAATATTTAGCACATAAACTAACACAAAAATACCTACTTTCAGTGCATTTTATTTATCACAAATTCCACTTATTCTACAGGTGCAATAAGCAACTAAAAAAAAGCAGTGGCATGATTTCTCCCTAGAACATAAGGCAGATTAGTTTAAAAAATAAAAGTAAAAAGTCCAGGCAATACTTGACCTGTGACTGTTAGAGGTGAAAGTGCTAGTTAATGAAGTCTGTGTTAGTGACAGCCAAGTACTGGATTCTCTCATCTGCTGATTCAATTGAAATGAGAGCAATAAAAAAATAAAATAAAAAAAATTAAAAAGCGCCAGGAAAGAAAAATCCCACTGAATCTAGCACTACATGTGCTAGAACCATTTTGCTCCACAGTGACAGGTGCCCCTACCCCTAGCATTCCTCCTCTCCACATAACACAGCTATGCTGCTTTATCTTTACAGCAAAAACTAGTATTAAGCAACAGCCTCTCTGCAGCTGCTCCCCACTGTAGAGATGGGGAAGAGGAAAAAATTGCCTGTGTCTGCCTTCTGCAGGACCAAGCACTGAAGCTACAGGCAATGCTGACAATATTTTCCTTAAATAAAAGCAGAATTCACTGGAGCTTTGAAACAAAGGGTGGGGAAAGTGAGAGCCTCCTAAGGGGCGTAGGGGAGGAGAAATATGGAAGGATTTGGCTTCCCACAACAGTTCTCACACCTCTAAAAATACACAAGGCTGCCTCACTCAGTGTAGTTGCCCAACACTTAGCATACACTACAGATGAGATATACAGCACCTGGCTACCTTAACACCTTTGTCAGCTCATTACCAGATATCTAATGCAACCAAATGTTTTTATTTCACTTTCACTGCTGTTAAAATGTAGGCTGTCAGGGGATGATCCTCTCCAAGGCATGCTTTTTATCCTATGGCCTCCTTTGAATACCATTTTGGATGAGTTTGACAAGTGTCTTTTATAAGAAGGTGTCTCTGGTATAAAAAATGAGAGCCAGTGAGGCTGCACAGATGTCTTAAAATAAATACTCTTTAATATGAGAATCTTTATAATTAACACTCATCTGCTTTGCAAGACCTCAAACACATTCATAGATCACATTTTGAGACACATATTATTGAAATGTTAGCTTGTCCCTACAATGTGACAAAGCTTATTGAAGTGAGGTGTTAATGGAAGATGTGAAAATAAATGACTAATCTTAGATGGACAACATATGTTGATCAAATTTGGAAACTGCCCTGAGCACATCTAGATTCATTAAAATACTTTCCTGACACAGCCTTTAGGTTAATCCCTGAGAGCGAGCCCTCAGCTAGCATCATCAAGGGCAAAAGTTCAGTACCAACAAAGAAGAAAGAGCAAATAATCAATGTAACTTTCTCAGACCACCAGTGGTTCCTTTTTTAGTTTGGTTTTGTTTTTGTTTTTTTCTACAAACAGCAATGAGATCAAGATTCATGCAATTTAAAAAATCATAACAACAAAACTAAAGAGTCTTTCACATCTCTGAAGTAATTTCTAACCAATGTAACTCACTTTCTTTAAAGAGGTGGACCACTATTTTTTTTTTTTTTTAATAAAACTGAAAATACTGTGAATGGTACTCTGCAAAGCATATGATGAATCTGTTCAAGAACTTGAATACCCATACTATCTGCAAGTGACCTACTTTCTTTGTAGCTGCCCAGCACATAATATTCATTGTATATGAGACAGCAACTGCTTTGCAATCAGTTGGCTCACCACCAGAGAAATGGCTAACTAAACTAAAATAAACTTACATCAAAATAACAAATATAACATTTATTTCTAGCTTGTCATCAAGCACATTTAATTTATTCTGCAACCCTCTTTACTACCTACATGCACATACTATTGTAATGACCAGAGTGAAGAAGCAGTTATCTAGTAACAATGCCTACCCTAATTCACAGTCTCCCACTCCATCTATGTGACCGTGTCACTCTCCTCCTTTGGCAATACATGTATGCAAAATAACAAAGGAGACATCCTGTGTGTCAGACCTCAAGGCCTTTTCAAATGTGACAAAAGCACCTACTGATCTAGATTTCAATGAAATCCAGCATGACTTGGGTATGCATCCCTCACTTTGGAAATCTAGGACACTCAAATTTCACCCCAAATCCAAGCAGAGCACATGCTTGTTTACCATAAAGGGGGCTACTTCTGTGGGCTCTGACTGACTTGGAAGCAAACACTGGTTTTAATTGCATGAGAGGGAAGCAGACAACACATGGGAAGGACGGAACCTGTCTGCACAAATTCAGTTTTGCAGACATCAACATCGGGACGACTGTCTAGATAACCCTTATAGAACAGGAAAAAAAAGTAAAAGCAATTTCACTGTACTGAAAAGATGGACATCTAAAACAAATCAGATGTTTCACACTGTAGAACTGTCTATTTTCCTACAGCCAGAACAGAATCTAGATGACTGAGGCATAGATGTCATCACCATAGATATAAAAAAAATTAAAAATTGCGTAGGGTAATTCTCACCTTACATATAGGCCATGTGTGAAATCGCAGTCACTCAAATCACTGGGAATGTTGCAACAACTTCAGTAGCATCATTGTTTTAGCTCACATAGGTTAGATAGTCTAGATTTCACTTTTTTGATCATGCATTCTAATAAAGAGCATAAATCAATGCAAATACCTTTTAGAATCTTCAGCACCATGTTGACTTGCGTTATTACATCTGCAAAGGAGACGTATAACACTGAAATAATGCAACAGAAATAAAACTTCATAAACAATCCTGTCTATCATGAGAAGTGTTATTCATCTAGAAATTCAATCTACAAACAAACAGAGTTTAGACTTAGTTCTACAGCACCTTTAATACAAAGTGCAGCCTACAGTAAGTTATGCTGGGGCGGGTGGAGACGTACATCACTCACTTTTTAATTAGGAAAACCAAAGCCTCAGCACCTAGTTTCATGAAACAAGCACTCCATTTCCATTTTTAGTCTTTGTTCCTCATATTTGTAATTTCAGATGTTTACAAAAGGCTAGAAATATTCTTATAAAGAAATCTACTTTGCATTCCATCATCAAAGATCAAACAGTATGTTGGGAACACATTCAGTATTGTAGTAAATTAAACTCCTCATGTTAAGAACAGTTCATAGTTAATATTAATAAAGTAACTGATCAATAAAAATGTCTGTAAATGCTCATAATACTCAGAGTAATCTACATATAACTCTGATTGTATCAAGAGTTGCCTTGATTAAGATATTCATTACAACTGAACCTACAATAACAGGCTTTAAAGTAAAAAAGGACCCAATCCTAAAACTTAAAGTAATAAACCTAATTAATATGCTGCCTTTAACCTCACATCACTTGTTTCCGGCCAAAAAATCAAAGATGGTTTTGGCTATTACGAGTCCTAGTCTTGGAAAATCCTAATAAATAATAGAAATATTCAAGTGTGTGATTAGAATTAAGCATGTGCTTAAGTATTTTACTGAATAATGGTAATATGCAACAGATGAAGCTCAATGTCTAAGGTTATATTGAGAAGTGTTGGCAATTCAGACAAAAAATGTCTCTTGCTATAGACTCCCACATTTATTCAGAATATGAAAGAATGATTGGGTATCTTGCTTTAAAAAGCAAAAGGAAAAAAAATTTTGGTTTGCTGATTACCTCTTAATCTAGACACAGATCCTCTGGACAATGAAGGCCTCAACTGTAATAAAACCATTAGCATTGTTATAACTTGAATGTAATGTTTCTACTTGTGCAGCTGTCAGTTAGATAAATACTGAAAGCAGAAGAAATAGAAGTTCTAAAGATATGTTGACAATTCAAAGGTAGCCTCTTGGTTGCTCACTGCATTGTCATAAAAGCAACAGTGTTCATTAGTTGGTGGCTCAAAAACAAAAAAAAAAACAAACAAACAAAACCAAAGCAACAAACTGGGTAACTGCCACATCAGAGAGAGATTTTCATGCTCATGTCGTTTAGGGAGCGTTTCTGTCTTTTGCTGTGGGTTTATATACTACAGTTTCCATGCATTCACATGCAGTCTCCGGAAGAATGCAAAAGCACTGTAATAAATCTCTTCACTATTTGCTCTGTATTCCAACTGCACCTGTCAATTCTGGGAATCCTTCTCTCTATTAATTACCCAGTTTTTCTCTTCTCTGAACTGACAAGCCAGTTCACATTTTCTGGATTACAAAAACCCGAAGGTTTACATTTTATTACATTTATTAACCTCTCTTTGGAATCTAAGTAACATTTCTCTAGAGGATCATGTTTGCAGACTTATGCAAAAGCTTTGTAGTCAAATGACTCCGAGATGCATAAAGTTTAATACGTTCTATTGTCTGTGCTGAGTTAGGACCTGAAAGAAAGCTGTACTCTGTGCTCTTGGTTTCTTTCATTACTCTTCAGAATTATTTACTTTATTAGAAAACATAGATCACTGAAACCTAATAGGCAGCAAATGTGCTACATATACATATAGAACACAAGTCAAAGCATATAGTGTCTCATAATTTCTAAGTGTAATATAATGGCTAATCAATGAACTCAGCATTTTAATTGCTGTAAAGTCAGTCTCTACATATTGCTATGGTTTCTTTCACTGAGTGTTACTTGCACAACCAAGTAAGGTGTCTAGACTATGTGAGCATGTAATGCAAACACATTCACAATTTCTTCACCATTTTAGTCTGAATTAACTTTATAATCTCTTATCTAATGACATACTATGAACAGATGGAAACCATATGTCATTCCAGGCTATCTTCTGCTGTGCTTAAGTGTTAAGTGCTCAATAATACACACAGAAAGGCTTTTCATTACCTTGATTCTTGAAAGGTATCACTCTCACTGCTTTGAAAAGTTTAGTGCTGTTTATGTTATACACGTCTAGTATTCCAGAAAGGATTAATTTCTTTATGATCTGCTCAGTGTTCATGTAAAAGTTTCAGATTTGTTAGGTATAAAATGAAGCACTGCTAACAGCAGCATGTAACCTCTGATATTTGTTAAATTAGTTAAACAAACGTGAACGGAATAGTTTTATCTGAAACCAGAAAGAATCCTGGTTAGGGATGTAGCAACATACTAAATGCTACGTACTACATAAGAAGATTGCACACAAGATTTTCCTTAATATAGAAGTAGCTGCCTAATTAGACAGACTGAAACAAAAGGTGGGATTAAGCATTGTCATCCTGTTAACCAACAGATTACAGCAGCAAGAAACACTAATATTGGTGTCTCAATGACATTATTTCGTAATGGTGTCTTGGTGTCGACTGATCCTGCTGTCCTGATTACATTATTTAATACTGCACCAATCAACCAAAGTCCAGAGTAATCATCAAGCCATCAGTCTGTGTTTTCCAAAAAGCTGGATAAAAGAGTTACATATAAGAGCCTCCTCAAGTCAATGTAGTTAGTAGTAAGGAATGTAGGGTTGTCTTGTACAAATGCATTTCTTGTGGATGCAGGATACTTCTAATGCTGGAGTTAGAATATTTATTCTAACCTGAAGTTTTCTATTTTTTTTGCGCTCAGTGTACTTCTATCAGTCAAGTACATTTCTGCTTACAATACATCTATCTGTAACTGAAAACAATTAACCAAAACCAAACAATTCAGAACTTGTAGAATCAGTTTTTCCACAACTAAGACTTCTAGATTCTTCACCAGGGCTTTCTGACATGATAGAATAAGCAGAAGTATCTGTCCAACTCATCTGTACAGAAGTATGGCATATGAGGTCCAATACACAGCTTGTGAAGAAATGCTGTTCTCACCACAGTAAACAAAGACAAGAGTTCCTCCAGATGAGCTTATCTTTCTTCCCCCGAGAGGAGAAGGCTAGCAAAGCTAGCCAACAAAATTAGATACTTGGGTTGTATAAACAGTTCCTTAGATTCAATTTCTTTTAGCTAATGCTCAAGAAAATCCAGCTCCAAGGTGATGTGTGTAAGAAGATACCAATTAGCCTTTTGTAAGATTGTTTAAAGTCTGTGTAACCTACACTCTCTACCATTCAGTATGCAAACATCGAAGTTTATATTCACTTTTGAGTAAAAGCAACTTTATCACACCGTAGAGCAAAGTGATAGCTAGTCTTCTCTTTCCTGTCTCCTTGTTCTACACCTGTGTAACAGAACACCAAGTCTCACAAATCCCCAGAAGACTAATGCCTCCAACTTAAAGAGAAAAATAATTACACTGAAACTGGACTGAAAGATATGGCAGTTTCTGCGATGTGGGAACAGAAACATATTCAAGTGGTCTGTTTTCCCAATCAAAATAAATAGCTGTTATTGTGATTTTGAATATGAACACAGAACTCCCAATCTAAATCACATCTTAGTGAATGTCGCTTAATAATATGAAACAGCAAGTATTTGAATCTGCTTCTTTAAATAAACTAAAAAAAAGCAGTTCATCCTGATGTGTCCTATGATAAAAATTAGCAACTGACAGCAGTGTTTGTCACTTTTACAGCCTACAGCTCTGACAAAAAAAGATAAAAAATAGTCACTTGTCCTGAATTTGCAAAATATACATGGATTGTACTCACTACTGTTTGCACAATGGCCTAACTTAATCAGCATATGGCCAGTGTTTTAATAAGTTAACCTTTTTGTTATTATCATTATTTTAAGTAGTTTATATGATAGAAGTATGACTAATTGTAGCAGCGGAACAAGGTATTTCACTTTTATATCACTAATCTCCACAGATTGGAAAACAGAGTTTTCAGCTATTTCTGGATTGAGATCTAACACTTGGTCCCAGGCAGTAGAGCAGTTTTACGTACTTTACAATGATCTGTTAAAAACCTCTTCCCAGTACCCTTTTTTCCTCAAAACTGACAGGTTCAGCTTTTGGTTTGCATCAAGTGAATCACTTCTCCCTTTGTTCCACTGTGGCTGCATGTTTGCAGCTCTATTACTTTTTCAGATCCTATATCAAAAGGAGTGTGTGAAATACAGCTCTTCATCAGCCTCCTTACTGAAGATCAACTTTCAGTTGCATAATAAACAGTGACTCTGCATGACATAATGGGGCCTTCATGCATGATATGGCTAAACTGAAACTGAAAAAAAAAAAAAAAAAAGATACATCATTATTTGTCCTAGTCTGGACATAGAGGAAATTTGTCTCAGAAAATAAGGCAACTGTATAAATAATAATTAAAAAAAAAAAAAGTTTTCAAAATACTTAGAAGTCAAACCAGTATCTTTTTAATCCTTAAGATGATTTCTAGTTAATATATGGACTTTTTACAGTAATAGCTCCTGTCCCGTGCAGAAAGTCAGGCTGCACAAGTCCATTTTGGATGGTATATCAATGAAATATCAGCAGTACCAAAATTCTTTTTTTTTGCAGCATTTGAAGGCTTCTGAGGCAGAAAAAATAACTGCTTTCAGCTTGGAAGGCTTTATTAAAAGGTCCCCAGCTTCAAAATTAATGGCTATTGTAATTCCTCAATTTATATAAAGTTTATATATGTAGCTTTTACATTTCAGAGCATCGTAAGAATTTGCTGCTTATACCACCTTCTAATTTTTAGGTACACAGAAACCTCTTAATTATTAACTACAGTAACGTAGCCCACAAGTCTGTATGAATTGACAAATAATTTTGATAAACATGTAACATACTGCATGTTAACAATTTTAACATCACCTGGCTGCTTAAAACTCTACGTACTCTTAGGTCTAACAAAATTTCATCCATAATTCACTTGTTTCCTAAAAAGAACCAGTAAAAACGTAAGGTTTTTTGTTCCTACTGGTTCTATGTGAAGAAAATGTATGCTGCCCAACATTAATCTTTTCATTTCCAACAGCTGTCTATCTACCCTCACTTCAGCCATTTAGCAATCCTGTTATGAAACAGCTGCTATTAGTGAAAAAAGTCCAAACTGGCACCAATCAGAGACCACTGGGAATACTGAGCATTTTAAAGAGATGTTTCTACAACTCACATTTAATATCCTCCAATTCATTTCACTTAGTTTTTTCAAGACCCTACCTTAAAGTCTCCAATCAGGATTCTGCTTCTAAAGCCTCAGTATCAGAAAGCCTGGCTTTTCTCTGGATTTTCCCATGGAGAACTTCCTGTTCCTCTAGACCAATCCACTCTTCTTGAAACACTTTTTTTTCTAGTCTTTTATTGCTGCTGAATCTGATTCAAAAGGGGCCCATCTGCTCCAGCTACATCATCAGGAGAGTTCTGCACTTTCACACAGCTGCTGAGGTTTCTGTCCCCATGCAGAAGCTGGAATTGCTCCACCCACTCCCTTTGCACAGAAATGATGTAAAGGAACTAATGAATACAAAGAACTTCTGCATGATCATTTCTATACTGACTATTTCTGTAACGTAAATTCTCCTTTCTCACATTTTGGGAGGTCTTAATCTGTTCCCTTAATAAAATGCACCATAAAACTGGACAGCACAATTTTCCAATGGAAAGAAAAAAATAATCCTATCAAATACACTAAGTTGTTATAAATTCCATGAAGCAGTTCAAAAAGGTTGGAGGGGCGACTATTGAATTCTATCAATGGCTGGAGCAGTTTCTTCAGGACTTTTAACATTTACTTAGATTTTAAGTGACTTAACCTCCATTAAATTCTGTAAATACTTAAAAACAACTACCATATAACATAAATCAAATTGAAAATTATGTTTAGCAGTATGCATGCCATTGTTAACCGCTAACATGCTCTGAAAATGGATTCTCTCTGATGACTTAGATGCACCAGCTTGACCCAAATGCAAGCAGACTACATATTCCAAGACACCTACAACCACCTGACTCCTGCTACTCATTCAGGGCATTGAACTTTACACACTGTATCTGCATCTCTGCTTTGCCAGAGAATCTTGTCCAGGTAAAGTTTAAAAATAAACATAGTTTTGAGCCACAGAAACCCTTGCGGGAAGTTTTTTGTGGTTATGAACATTTATTTTTTATAAATGAGCCTAGGTAAAATAAGATCAATTTGAATTGAGTGGAAGAATGCACAAAGGCTCTGCATTGGTTTAGTAAAGATACAACGGAATTCTAAAATTAAGTTTAAACGGCACAACTTTCTACCTGCATACGAACAGTAGCCATGGAAATCAGCTGAACTTGCTAACATTTCCTAAATTCAGTATCTGGGCAGAAACTGGCACACTAGAATTTATTGTACTATGTAATGTGGTTTTTCTACCCATTCACAGTTGAGTTTGGGGCAAAAGTTGTGTCTCATCTCTTCATGTAGCATTAAGGAGAGTCTTTTCTTTGCACACAGTACTTCTTTTCAGTATCTGTGAAGGGCAAAAGAATTTATTTTTATTGATAACAAGTATGAAATTTTCACACAGTCACAGAAATGAATTACAACAGAATAGTCTTCAACAGATTCCTTAAATGCATGCATTACATTGGGTATCTCATGTGACCTTGGCAAAGCTCAAAAATTAATCAAGTAATCAAGAACCAAAAGAAATTATGTTATTAACATATCTTAACAGAACAAAAATAAAGCTTAAGTGAGAATACCTCAAATTTGTATTTTACCTGTAATAACTCACACAAACCAATACAGATTAAATTAATGAAAAGCACTTGAAATCAAGTTTGGGTAATTTGTTCAGTTGAGAATAAGGTTCATTAAATGTTCATATACTGAGCACTGTGATGGCATTGATGTGAAAAAGTTCCATAATCTCGCAAATTAAACAACAATAATATTAAGTCTTCATCAAGCCCAGGGTGTAAAAAATAATTTATTAGCTTTTGCTCGTAAAAAAATTGGCTACTATTCTTGATTTATTTTAAACAGCAGCAAACAGTCAAAAAGGTGACAACTGAAAAGTGTTCAATAAAAAAAACAAGGCAAGTAGAGTGTAAATTTGTTCTTTAAAAATCAATTCTGTAGCACGACAGAAGGGTAGCAGAAAAAAAATAAACAAGAACTTAGTAAAACATGACAATCACCAAGTTACTTCTATGCTATCTCATCACTGTAGCCAAGGGAGCACTGTTAAAGTAGTATGCAAGTAAACCCTTATTTCAAAATAAAAAAAAAAAAAAAAAAAAAAAAAAAAAATCAAGATTTAATGAAGATTTAAAGGCATCCCTTTGGCGGGGGTGTCTGTATGAAGTATGCCATAGTGATGGTCATTTTATATTCTATTGTTTTAAGTTTGTAAATCACCACAGAATACTGAAACAAGCCTTCAACTCTACTGTTTTTGATCAGTGATCCGCTGTAAGCAAAGTTTCATATAGGAATTTTTATTGCGTATTTCTATCACTGCATCTCTGACAAGCTCAATGAACATTTGAGGCCAAAGCTTCTGCAACGACTCATTTTTCATATTGATGTCAGCTGCTTCTTTCACTAAGTTCTCGACGTATGTCTGGCAAAATGCTTTTCTTTCCTTGATTTCCTGCATGGGAAAAACATTATACATTGCATAAGACAAGGGAGGAAAAGTTTAAACAAGAGCAAACCCAAAGAACAACCACATACATTTAATTAATTAAAGAATATAGTGATTAGCAGGCAAATAGGCCACTGAACACTTTTTCCTGTTAGTTTTAAGTTGCATGGCCCAGGGTCTAAGTCAAGTTTTTGTGAGTGTGGCCACAGAATCTTACTGCATTCATAATATTCATACTGTATTCATTAATTAATTTATCTGAAATCCACTTAAGTAGTCATGTAAGTATCTTTTAACAGCATTATGATCTTTGTTGCCCTTTGGCATGGCAGTGAAAATTTACAGAAATTATTAAGCACTGGACTACCTTCCTTCCTTCTCCCTCTTCCCTTCCCAGCTTTTCATGGTTATAGTACAACAGTTGGAAAGTCTACGTTTATCTACCTGCCCTAACAAGAACTAAGCACACTGTCACAGAAAAATATGCCATTATACGTTCTTTCCACAGGTTCCCTGATGGACTCTGCAAGTGCATGGCTCCTAACATATACTACATTAGATACTGAAGTAACCTGAACCTTTAAAAAATACTAATAATATTTAAAAATCGCACTTGTGCAACTACTAGCTCTGCATTTTGGTCACTCAAACTGTATTAATCCCTATTTTTGCAGTTTCTATAAAATGCCATTATTCTGAACAATATGTTATATTGGTCCTAAATATCTAACTAGTTTGATTTACAGCACTGTTAAAATTGTTAGGTCATGCTTCAGGACAACAAAACAGAAGTTTTCTAAAATGAGTGATAAAGCAGAGAAAACACTTTCCAGATGTTTCATCTAAAAAAAACGTAGCATTAATCAGTGACTCAGACTGTCATCTTTAGCAATAAACTTATTCAATTACATTTATTATGTTAGTTTACTGCTGATAAAGAACTGGAATTGGTCTTTTTTTCCTATCTTACTCTTCTCTTGTGACATTCTGTAGTATCTGCTGCCACATAAGTAACAACACCGTGTTTAACAACGGACAAGGTGTGAATTGCTGCACTGGGAAGAGAAAACAACGCATATATTTAATGGACTGTACAAATACCAAGCTTATTTTATTATAGTGTTTCTTCCATGGTAAAGGACAAGAGGAATGCCTCACTGTCCTACTCTATGCCACGGGAAGTTTTAAGAGCTACTATCACAGTTTTTGAAACTAGAATGTTTTCTTAATTTAATCTCTCCACACATGCACTGTCTCTTTTTTATGCTATGGATCTGAGATAACAAAACTACAATGCAATAACTGAATTCAATGTTCACTGAACTTGGTTTAATCTCTTGCACTAGAGGATTTATATATTTCTACATAAAGAAAAAGCAAATAATGGGACAAATGTGGGAAGCATGCTGCATACAGCTAGAACTCCTGATGATTGCTCAGAAAAAAGACTGTGGCTGAAAGAAGCATGTTCTCCATGGGAACAATTTCCCTCTGCCCAAGCAAAAGAGTTAGCATATCAGATACGCAAACTAAAACAAGCGTGACTGATGCACTTGTCTGAAACAAGTCAGCTTGCAATTTTATTAATAATTAAACCTACTTCATTTCCTACATATTTATTTTCCTGTAGCTCATTTAAAAGCTGTAGCTCTTTATTACTACAGCCTGCACTATCTCAAATCTTGTCTGAAGGTGTTTTTCACTGATTTATTTCAGGATATACTTTCTGACTTTCCAACTACATTAGAAAATCCTAATGTGCAATATACGTTTTTCTTTGCAAAAATCTGTGCTCACTTCTTATATTTTACTAATGCAGGTAGATTTCATTAGGAACGTAAGGCTTGTGGGTGAAAATGTATTTCTGAGACTGTGGCACTGTTCAGGAACCACCTCACTAAAGACAGAAACTGACCATTATCCAGTATTCTGGCAAAGATCAGTTTGATGGAATTTTTGATCATACATGTAAATATGTTAAGTGATGATACTTTAAAACCACCATTCTCAACAACATAAATGAAATTTGATATTTAGACAAATTTAATGAGCAGCAGCCTAAGGTTATATAATAGAGGATGAAAGTAGTTCATAATTACATACTTACCTCAAGCTTTTCCATATGAAAGTCCTTTGTCATGTAATTCAACGTTGCTCGAGTTGTGCTTTCCCCTCCATTTCTTCTGTTATCACTACTTTCCTCACTCCCAATCCCAGATTTCTTTCCCTTTCCTTCCAGCAGATAATGGATTTGCTTCCTCCTGTGAAAGATAATAAAGAGATTTACAGTTTTAATTACTGGAAACTTTTTTTTTAAGTGCAGATGTTTCTAGTCATTGTGAGTTTTTTTCTTTTCTCCCTTTGAACATGTACTTCATGAGCTTTTAAGTTTATTGCATCCTCAAGTTACTCACATATGACTCTAGATATTCCTCCTTTAACTAACTTCTACACAATTGACATTTTGACATGTATCATGTGGCATCTCCTAAATAAGAAGTCTTGCAGCTTAAACTTTTATTAAAGACATACCTACAGAAGACTGAAAATAGTTTTTTCAAACCCCTTTTTCCTTACAGCACCAACTCTTAAATCTTTTAACTGTTGTAGTCACCCACTATAAAATACCCACTAAAAATAGTCAGTCTTTATTGTGAAAGTCCATAAATCTTCACCAATACCAGTACAACTGGAGAATAAAACAACCAGTGCATTTGTGTGCCTGTGCCTTTTAATCTTATTCAGTAGACTCCATACAATTTCTGTGAAAACCTCTGGTTACATGAATCAGGAGATGCTCATATTTCTGCAATAAGCAGAAAACCTATCTTCTCTAAGATGTTATTTGTGATTTTTTAAATTTTTTACCTAGAACAAATTTATCACAGCAGTGTGCTAATAATAAAACAGTATCTTCTGGACAAATCCCAGCTCCATTCATTCTATTTTACCTAGATTCTCCAAATAATGAAAGTATGCGATAATGTGGCAGCTCAGAAGATGCCACATATGCCAGAATTCCAAAGAGCCTTTCCGCCATTACAATATCATTTTCAGTGACCTGTGAGGGAAGGGGGAGAAGGGGAAAAAGAAAAAAAAAAGTTAAGTTTCAAAATGGGCACGTTCATATTTCATTACATATGTACATTGAGAATTAACTTAAATTTCTTTATACAGAACACTGCATACCAATCTGCTCCAGGCATATCTTCAAAATGTAGATTTGCTTTTACTGGCACTTTAAATGTACTTTAAAAGAAACCAAACGAGGTACTGGTTCTTGTTTTATTTCCTGTAATTCTGGAAACTTTAATGTATACACATGCTACCCTGTGCTTCATGACAGTCTCCATGAAATGAGGAATTTTATAACCATTTCTTACACTGGGTATCTGAAGGCCAGACATACTAATTCTGCTCCATACTGCATGCACTTACAGAAGGTCTACCAGAAAATTTTTGATCAAGTTATGCTCGAAAAATAAAAAGATTCTGGGTACCCACATGTGAAAAATTAAGTTACAGTCTCTTTTTCTGACACCATTGTAGAGAAGACTTCAGAGGACAAAAAAAAAAAAAAAAAAAAAAGACCATTTTTCAACCTAAAAAGATAAATGTTCTTCCACTACACTTACCTAAATATCATCAATACTGTTGTGTCAACATTAAGTTATAGATGTCTCTTTAAACTAACTCTCAATGGATAAAAAATTTTCAGGATTAATTTTACAGATTTCAATTTTGTATGAAGAAGGTGGAAAGGATTTAATTTTTGGTGGTAACTGTTACTCTTTTTTGTTTGTCTTGGCTTGTAACCTCTGGAGACCATGGCCTGTGTTTCTCCTGCCCTGATGGCCAGGCTATGAACTAAGTTCAACTGTCAAAAGTTTGCTGGCATAGTTTCTAGACTCCTGGCTTTCCAGTGAGTGCAAAAGAAATCTTTATGATCATCTAAATCCGACCTGGAAAACACAGGACAATGAAACTCAGTGACTTTTCAACTTCTGGATCAAATGTAATTTTGTTCATCTTTTAACATATTTTGGAAAGCAACCCATTAGTAAATAAACTTCAATACTCACAGTATTTATTAAGTACTTCCAGACAATTTTTGTATTCTGTATTACTCAAATGTGTGAGTAAAAAGGAATTTTCATTCAAATGAACGTATTTTATTATATTCTTGTTCAATGTTTATAGCCTATATAATCTAGTCTTGCCTAAAGTATACTGTAACAACATAAATCAGGGAGAAATTCACCAGAGAAAACACAGGTCAAGAAATACGGAATGTAAAGGCAAGTTCATTTTCACAGTGTTTAGATATACTCATTTTCACTTAAAATTAAATAAGTCTTACTTCGTAGCCTAAGAGTAGATGATCTTGCTAAAGAGTCTGTTAACAGAAGCAAGGTCTAAAACAAAGAGTGCAGAAGGCAGCTAGAGAAACAAAGACCACTGGAGGCAGAAATATCTGCTGCAGAAATAACATAAATAAATAAATTAAGATCACTTAAGAGAAACATAAGGACCAGCTCAACAGAGACAGCACTGCTGAATACACTTTCTAGTTCACATAAAACTCACGTTCTCTATCTTACTCCAGTACATTGTTTGCCCCATTAATCACAAAAAGATTATAACAGTAATATCACATACATGTAAGTCTATTATGCCTGCTTCTGGCCAAGCACAAAACAGTCACCAATTCAGCAAATATGAAGCATCTGTTATATCGTATGCCATACCACTTGGTGTAAAGCATTTCGTAGAGTGTAGTCACTTCAAACCTTGACAACTCTTAATTAGTCTGAGATGACTATCCCTGGGAAAAACTTCTAATAGTGTGTCTCAATGAAGAGAATTTGCTTCTTCACAGTTAGTAAACATCTTAGGGGGAGACTAACACAGCTTCTAGCCCGGAACACAGCCTGGGATGGAAGGGGGAAGTTGGGGAAAAATGGAAAGCTCCTTTACACAGTTGGTTTTTTTTTTAAGGTTTAAAAGTGCTGGAGTTATGCAAAGTATTTAGTTAATTCAGTTACTATATATTACTTTACTCACCAACCGTATGTACCTCAGAGCTGGAAACACAATAGTCTTCACAAGCATTGCACACAAATGATAATCAGAATAGCAGAATATGCACATTTCCCTTTCTGTCATCCGAAACTATTATTTAGGGCTGATCTTAAGTCTGTGACCACACTTCAGGGGTTTGTATTTTTACATTGCAACAAGATTTTCTATTACTGATTTTAAAAGAAAAGGTAATACACATCTGCAAAGCTGAATACCATGACTTCTGCTGTAGACTAATGAAAAACAGCAATCAGAATTCATCTCTTTCTGCTGCTTGGCTATGACACTTTTCAAATGATTAATGACAGTAGGAAAATAATTCTATGTGCACATCTTCATATAGCATGGTCTGGCTGAAAACATTTGTTGACAACAAAAATGTTCTTCAGTCATACATACTTAAGATTTGATATCTGCCCTACATAAAAAGCATGCTGTGCTATATGTAAATCCATTTACTAAATTCATCCTCAAGCACTATTAAATTCAAAGCTTTCTGTAAAAGAGTGAATTTGCTGACTTTAAGATCATAACAAAAAGTCCACTCAAACAGTTGTGTTACTTCCTTTTTCCCCTTTCTTTCTGATTATCACTTTATTTTTTTCTTTTCAAGATACTGTGCTGTTGGAGTGAGTCATATTTGCCTCCATTCTTCTCTTCTCATCCCTTCTCTGACAGTTAATTCAGGTAAACTCTTTAACTCACACCTGCTCTTCCGTGCAACCAATGCATGTTTCACAGAACTAAAACCAAGTAAATCACATTCATCCTATGGCTGTATCAGGTAACAAGTAAAATCCTGAATCCAAAACATATGATTATGATAATGACCAAATTAAAATACCAGATATAAACACTAAAGCTATGTATTATTTTTGCTCTAATTAATGTCTGTAACAGCACTTAAACTTACCTAAAATCTAAAATTGAATGCATATTCAAACACTGTGTTGCATCATAACTATTCTTGCTCCCTTTATGATCAAAGCCCAAGTATAAAATAACCATTTTATATCCATGAATAAATTTACTTTCAATTGATGTAAAGGGGAATACAAAGTACAAAGAATGACAACATTAGTGTCCTAACTTTCGATTTATTTAAACATAAAACACACACTGAATAAAAAAAACACACACTAATGATCCTGTATATAGCAAGCAGGGAAAAAAAAAAAAAAAAAAAAAGTATTTGTATTGACTGACTTTTTCCTGGTAGGCTTAAAGTAAAAATATGATTTGAGCTACATTTTGTAACACCAGAAAATATAAATAATCATACACTGTAAACCACTAAGTGGTCTGTCAAACACAAGTATTCAGTGTCAGCACTGTGATCGTTTTGAACATAATAAAGAAGTGCTGCTTAAAATCAAGTAAAATCATGCAGTTCTTCACTTTTTTAAAACTTTTTTTTTTTTTTTTTTTTTTTTTTTTTTTTTTTAAGAAACACATGCAGGAATAATAATAAATCATTTTTCTTTCAGGTAAATCCCAACCACTCAGGTATAGATTTGGACTGTCACTTGCAATTGCAAACATTTGACACAATAAAATATTTTTATGGCAACTCAGAACCTTCCCAACTTTGCTATTTGTATCACAGTGCTGTTGGACTTAACAAATGCACAGCACAAGAAATTATATGGTGAAGTCTACCTAAAACTTTTTTCCCCTTAATACTGAAAGGACACTGACAGGGTTCTGCTCATTTTATTAGCAGTTCATCTGTTTCTTTCAAACCAATGCTAATTTATCTTGTAAGACCAATAGTAAGAACAAAGCAACACTGTCCTACCTTAACTCCATTTATCTTCTGTAGATTAAAATGGTTCAGTCTAAACAAAACATAGTATTTCCACAAAGTAAAGTTGACAACTGGATTTCCCTCCGGATCAACTGTCAATTGTTCAATGCGATGCATCTGGGCTAATGCATTGAATTGCTGCAGTGTCACAAGATTTGTCTCCTTAAACTTCAGGTGCTTAAAAAAAAGTAGTCAAATCACAATAAATTAAGTAAGGAAACAATAAGGAATTAACACAATGATTCCTATTCTGTGCCAGTCAAACAATTTTCAAACTCAGATAGGTCTGAGGAAGCCACCAAGCTCACTTCATCTGAGGTCTCTGTGGCAAAACACATCAATGTATCAACTAATTGGTGTATCACAAATATTTAGAAGTGTCAGCATTACAAGGCCCTAAGCAATTTATAAACTCTTCAGCAACAGCACTATTACTTTCAATGTTACAAAAAGCAGCAATACTACTGAGTACAGTGAATGAATACTACTGAGTACTACTGAATACAACTGAGTACAATGTATATATTTAAATATTCTGCTTTTTTGGCCACAGCAGGCTGGCATTAAGTCATACCCTGCTGTTTCTCTGAACCATGCCCTATGCTAGTGCTTCTATGAGCATGGTACACCTGGCTACACAGTAGCATTACTGAGGGAAGGGGGAGGAGGAAAAAGTGATGGTGAAAATAAAAATTTAGCTATCCCCCACAAATTTTTCCCTCCACCATGAAACAATTATTTCATTCAGATAGGTAAATTTGCCTCAAGTTCCCCACACATTTACCTATCTCAGTTAAACCATTAAGGTCTGTTATACTCAAAACCTTAAAAAGAAGCAGGGAGCTCAACAGGCATATAATTTGAGTATCAAGTTGATTTATGTATGTTATCACTATTTTACTATTTGCTTTAAAATGACTGATTTAAAGGCCCAATAAAAAAAGCAGTAGTAAAGGGACATCTCATGTCGTTTTGCTTCCTCTAGAACTGAGAAATTCTAAAAGCTCTACTGATTAAGCTAGCTATTCCATTTGAATGTTACCTCTCTCTTTTTATCCTACCAGCTATTTGATCTTTGAACTCACAACACAAATGAAGGTTTCCTGATACCATGGATCCATAATAATGTTGTAGAATAGAAATACTGTATTTACACATCTGTTTTGCAACTTAAAAATAATCAGCTAGGTCAAAGGAATTAGGAGAAATAATCAGCCCAGAAAGAAAACACCATCCTGTGTGAGAATTTAAATTAAAGTCCTGATTTTTAAGAAGTATCAAATTGAAGTTAGCTTTATAGGATAACACCAAGCAAATATTTAATTCACAAACCTATCTATTTATATGAAAGTAGTCAAGGGTGATTACACCAAATTAAGGATCTATTAGAGAATACATATTCCATAGCTGTTCACACAGCTGAAATCCGACGCATTCTTACCACAGAATTAGGAAATTTTATCTTCAGTTTTGTTAACACTTGAACAATTTCATCAAATTCTATGAACATAAAGGAGACTGTGACAATAACTCCAGCTGTTTGAACACTCCAGTTCCGATCCAGGCACTCCAGTGCTCCAGCACCGTACAAGCAAAGAGTGTCTCCTTCCACTTCCACTAAATGAGACTCAAGAACAGACAAACCTTGTACCGCACTGCTTAGTATTGTATCGAGAGACCTGTGGAGGAAATAAAAATGAAGTGATATAAATTAGATTATTTTGAGATAGTAACATCATTCTATTGAATGATAGCCCTGCTGCTTTTTTGACTAGTAGTGATCACTTGACTGGTGTTTTCTTCACTCTTGACTGGAAATGTTGAGAGCCCAATCACTTCATATGTGAAGCTGTAATTGCTTATCTGTGCTGAATTTCACCTTCAAATTTATTGCTTAGTCACTCATCTTGAAAATATCTTCTGAAATTCTTCACTATTGTAAAACATAGCAGTATATCAATGCCAACTGTAACTTAGAGTGGGTTAAAAAGCAACAGTGCTTCAAAGCAAAAAATGACAGTGTTACCTACAGCTCTTAATTCTAACACATGTTGCCACATCTTCATTAATCTGTTTAAACTAATGTAGATCCATGATAAAGATCACTATCACACTTCCATTTCTCTGACCAGTTATAAAAAAGAGAAAAGTTCCAAACCTAAGTCTCCAATTCAGAAAATGAAATGCACTGTAATTTCAGTAAGAGAATTATAATATACGAAAATAAAGCACAAGGTTTATTTTGTTATGATCTTGAGGGGGGGGTTGAAATTGGATATTTCATTACAGTAACCACTTTGATCTCTACAATATACTCTACAAATCTTCAACTACAAAAACTTTCACAGTAACGTGGAAACAGATTTTATGCATTATATTTTATTACTGTAGATTTGACAAAAGAATCCTAACATTCACAGTCAAGAAACTACAAGGAATAAACCACCTTTTGCCACTGTATCCAGCATATGCAGAGGTTATTACACCAAAATCTTCCCTACAACTCCATGGAAAAAGTCTGAATATGTTACTTAAAAGCATGATTTCTTAAGCAATGAGAGTCTGTTCATTAGCAGGACAACACTCAAGCTACCAGTTACATTGACTTGCTCATGGTGGGGACAATTACTAACACTGAATTGAACTGTGAAGAAACCAAGAAGGCAAGAAAGCAGTGGCTAAACATATGTTTGGGGAAAAGCTTTGGAAGCACAAGGACAGAAAGGACTACAGCAATATAAAAATGGTAAGTAAAAAAGTTCCAAAAGAAGCAGCATTCAACTGGAGATAAAGTCTAGGTCTAGCCAACACTAGACTGAAACTCACGATAGGTTCTGTTTGAGAAGGCAAAGACTTCCTGCCCATACCTGACATTTCCAGTGTTGATCAGGCACAGCAGGAAGATGCACTTGCTACTGAATTTACGTAGACTATTTTTTCAGGTTTTTGCCTGAGCTAGCCAGCTTGAAAGTGTGCTACTTGGGTTTTAGCCAATCCAAGGCACACACCGTTCATTAAGTTCTGCATTTGGTTTTTAAGTTCTATGGAATGCCAGATGGCCACCTTTTAGATGCAAATAAGAAATCCACAACATAACACAAAAAAATATAACAATATTTTAAACGAACAATATAAAAATTATTTTAGTTTTATTCCTAAAATATTTTTTTCTAAGTCAAAGAACTGCTACTGTTAAATAACATGGGTATGAAATTGGTCCACTAAAAGATGCTGCTGTTCAAACTAAGAACACGAATTCAACTCTCAGTTTATGATACCTCTTGATACACAGAGGTGACAAATTCATAGTGCGGCATATCCTCATTTTGTTAATTTCAACTAAAGGCAATAATCTAAGCTGTCAAGCAAATGAACAGCCTTAAGAAGGCTCAAGAATTCATATTTAACATTTCTTGCAAACATGAGGTCCTCTTATTTAGCAAACTCACATAATAATTTAGCTTGTACTTCGCTCACGCAACAATGAGTTGCTGTTATATTACTTACTTAATATATATTACTTGTTACTAATAGCCAACAGGTTTAATCATGAAGTAAAACATCTTTTCAGGGTTGATTTGGATATATTACTTCTGATAATGAAATACTGTGAGATCTCAGAGGTGAGAAGTAGTAACCTGAAATGTAAGACATGACCATGAAGTATTTCCCAATAAAATACCTGCTTTCTTCAGAAAATACATATGTAGCACTGCCATTGATCTGACAAGGCTCATTATCTTTATCTTGGTTTAAAGAAGCCACAAGAGCTATTCGATTCTGCTGTATCTCCCACTGACGAGCAATGTTACAAATCGTTAACCGTTTCTTTTCCTGAAACAAGATATAAAAGTCATAAGAAGTTGTAACAGTGCAGTATCAACACACTTCATTTTGAAAGAAATATGATGCTTAATCAAAACATTTTAAATATTTTAAGTTGAAGAAACAATAGTACTGGTTGCTGGTTATGCATTAAAATCAATGCATCAGTCTAGTCCTATTTTGCATAACTGCCAGCAAACAACGATTTCACAAAATTTGCAGTAACAGAAGCAAGAAAAGTGACATAAATCCACAACTTCTGAAAGAATAAAGTTAAACTATTTAGTTTGGATAACCACAGAAATCTTATTTTGACAGACTGGAGCTGTTTGTAATACTCCTCCCACGAAACAGGGCAGACTGCTTGTACCTTCCTCCATGCTGCTAGAGTGACCCCAGCGCTTAAGCGAAGACAGTTACACAACTGCTGCAAGCCTTAGCAGTAATTGCAACATACTCTGTGTGGGGGTAAAGAGTTATATTCTGAAAAATGGAAGAAGTCAATTTTATAAAAACAGAAAACGAAATTAGCTTTGTGATAGACACAAGGACTACAACAGATCTAAGTTCAAATATTTTGTAATCCTTTTTTAAAGTGGTGTTTATATTCTAGACAGGTATTGTCAATGAACCAGTATTTCAATAGTCTATTAAGTACTTGTTCTTGTATACTCATGCAAATCATGTTAACTATCTACAATTCCATATACAGGTTATTATTCTATTGTATCATATAAATATATATGATTTAATATATTAAATTTACCACACTTTAAAAAGTTAAAGAACAAGGTGCTTTGTAAGAGCTCATGGACTGGCAGCTGACTCATGAAATGAAAACTGCACAACATAAATACTATCAAAGGGCAAATTCATCATTAGTTTCACTTAATTTGTTTATTTTGTGAACCAGATCTAATTTTCTGGGAGTCAGTCATCTCACTGTTACCCTACTCTCAATGAAACTTCAACAGATTTAGAATTTCTGAGAGGAAAATATTACAGAGAAGCTTAGCATAAAATAAATTTACATCCACTAAATATGGAGAAAACAGAGTATCTTGGTTTATAATATCATACTCTAAATTGATGTTGCCACAGAAATGTAGCTTTCAAGTCCATACAAAGTTACAACCTTAATTTAAAGCTTCCCACTCTTAAGAAGTACTAAAACCCCATGACATTCTGAGAATCCTTTAGTTTCTAACCTATACTTGAAGAATACCATTAGTGGAACTGTAATACAAACAAACATCCTGGTGTTTTGGAATGAAGATGGGAAAAAAGGCAAACCTGAATTTGCCCTGTGCAGTATAAACAGCAGTTCACAGGCAGACTGTGTATTTGTCACTAATTTTACTCATAAAAAGGGAAAGGACAAAAGGTGCATACTCTTAGGATGTACTAAGTAATATTCTACTTCAATAACATGAAATTTTGGATTGAAACAGCACATACTTGTTAGCTTCAAGCTGCACTGATCTCCAATTGGGTCTAAAAGGATCTCAAGCAAGGTAAATGCCTGTTCATAAATTATTTCCTTGGAGCATTAACCACCTTTATCCATTTCTTACCAGTGTTAAAAGCCTGCCTAATGTAACTATTTTAAATATCATTACATTACTTTCCGTTTCCCTTAGAATATTTTGTTAGGCCGATTAAGATGCAAGAAAACAACACAATTATTACTTAGTATTAGATTAGATTAGTATTTAGAAAGATGTACCAAAAATCCCAAAGTCTAGAAAGGCTTTATTTGTTTTAAAATTGATCATTTACTTTTCTGTTTTAAGACAGACTCTATGGCTGGGGAAAAAAAAAAAAAAAAAAAAAAAAAAAAAAAAAAAAAAAAATCAACAAAACCACAAAGTTTTATTATAGCCCCTTTTTTCAAATAGGAAAAAGAAAAAGAAGGTAATTTATTTATTTATTTTATATGCCTACAGAGAAAAGCAGGGGACCAGGGTAAATCTAATTTTACAATTTGAAATTAACACTTTTGATTTTGACCTATGATCACTATGCTCCTAGGTTTAACCTATAAAAGTAACATGTGACTGTTACTATCGGGTTTTTACATAATTCTTTTCATGGTGGGTGAGTTGTGGACGTCACTGCAATGCAGTTCTAATGTTCCTCACAGTACTCCGTGTTGGAGATGTGAAGTGTAAAGCACTACAAATGAATATTTATTTGAAAAATCAAAAAATGGTAGATCAACAAAAAAAGCAAAAAAAGCAAGCATTTCATCATCTGTGACTACTAATTTCTAGAGCCTAGGTATTTCCTTAAGAATAAAGAACAACTGCATATAAATGTTTCACAGTAAAACATTTAATACCTACATGCAAATCCCTCACACCGCAGCTATTAAATACCATGATCTGTTTCAATGACTGCTAATGCAGAGATAGATCTACTAGACTTTATATGTTGATAAAGATTACATCCATAATTGTCTATAGCTGACACTCAAAGTAGACAGAAACTACTTTACAAATTTTCTTCTGAAAGTTTTTCCATTTTCAAGAGCTCAAAACTATTTCACAACCAATTTGCCCAAAGAGTTATGATGTTATCTGGTTAGAAAGCACTAAGCACCCAACTTTTACAGACTTCAGTGATGACTGGGATCCAGGTCACAGAAAGTAGGGAAAGTTGAAATAGTCATAATTTTCTTCCAAATCACATTTAGAAAATTCTGTTTGTTCTGGAGGGTGAGGGTGTCCTCATAATCTCAACCACCATACAGCTCTACTGCTTTGTTAGCCCTCAGCTGCGGGCTGCTGCATGCCTACAGAGCTTTGAAAACTTCCAAGAATTCATTTTACAAAATTCGGAAGTGTCAAGATTCTACTAGCAATAACTATTTCTTGTTCCAGTAAATATTAAGTTCAGCCTCTCTTGGAAAGGAATTACATTCTCTGTACATTTCAAAGTACATCTCACACGTTCCCAGAGGAGTGGGTTTTAAGCAATAAAAAAAATAGGCTGCAAGAAGAGAGATGAAGAAACTCTGCTGTTAGGGTAGGCTGCAAGGGGGAAAAAAAAAATATAGAAAAAGAGATGACATTGCTGAAGTTAACTCTTTTGATGCAGTAAAGACAGGGAAACAGTAACTTTTTGCTACTGAATGAGTCCCAATAATATCATTTACAATGCATATAGCTTAAGAAGATTTGGAGGAAAGTGACAAAACCAAAAATCACAGAATATAATTCTCTAAATATTTTCTTCAGATTTAACTATGAAGAAAATCCTGTAGTTCTCAACTTTTTTTTACTAGACATTATATCTATGATCAGATTTGTTCCTTTCAATTCAAATGTGTGGAACAGGAAAAAATAAACCAGAGTCATGGCACACAAGAACATATTTACAAAGGAATGATATACAAAAAGATACTGGTATTTGTCTCTTATGTCACTTAACTATATGAAGGTAAGAAAGATACCGTGATTAAATTACAACATCTACAGTGCAGTGTTGAAAACTGAGCAATAATGGCATTTTAGAATAAAAATATATTTTTTTCTTCTCAGGGAAGTTTCCACTAGCAAAGTGCACTTGAGAAATCTAGGCCATCAAGACAAACAATCCCTCTGCTACAAGGAAATGTTACATCAATGGTTGAGAACACGAACTACAAATAAACGCTTAATTTTTTTCTAGTCCAGAGACGCAGTTAGCTTTTCAGTAACATAAAATAACACCTTATGTGAAAATTATTTACTAATTTTTCATTTCTTTATGTTACTAAGAACTGGCACCAAAAGTTCAAACCTGAAGAGACTTTAAATATATTGGTATCTTACAAGAAAAGCGAGAAACAAAGAAACCAATCAAAACATTGCTTAAAAAAAGACTGTATCTACAACGTTTTTGTTGTATCGTTGTTTGGGTTTTCTTTAAACAGAAAATAAAAATATACATGGATACAAATATAAGGAAATCAAAATATATTCTTAGGCACTAGACATAGAAATCTTTTTTCTTCCCCAATCATGTATTTAGGTTCTCGAGGTTTTTTTTTTTTATATATATACTTTGAACATCTTTTAATATACTGTTAACATTCTGTCTCTGTATTTTTATTTTTCACAGTTATCTACATTTCCTACACTTCTTAAAGCCTCTTGCAACTACTTTCAGTCTAATCCCCTTCGTGGAATATGATTTTACCTAGGCAACTTAACAATATGGATACAATGAAAATTTTTTGTTTATTCAACTCCCAAATTGAGAGAGCTTTTTGTATAACTGCTGTTGGATAACAAAAAGTTTTAGGCACTTTTGTTTCCTCCAAAGAAAAATGATTTGGAAACAAATGGTGATATTCACACAACAAATGGAATGCAGATACTCTTAGATCCTTGAACTTTGGTCCCCCATTGGCAACACAGATCATTTAGTCACCAGCCCCACAGAAGTATTCTGGAGTGCACCTCAGTCTCCCCTGTTGGAGTTATTCCATCTCATGTACATAAGCATTAACCAGGCCAGGTGGTCTGGTAGATAAACCTTCTTCTGAAAGAGACAACAGCTGGAGTCTAGCTGCTGCTCTGATGACTGCTTAACTCTCCCTATAAAAAGGAACAACTTCAACAGGACAGAATGAAGGAAAAACTACTTCAGAACACTGTATGGCAGCAGTCAGAGCACTCACCTGAAATGGGGGAGACCAAGTTCAAGGAATTTGAAATCACCGCAAAGTCCTTCACTGTACTCTGGATTTACTTTATCAATGGACTTGTGAAAATCAAGTTTGCCATCCTCTTACATGTATCACACTCATGTATTCAACTGGGGTTTTCTGCTAAAATATAATTTGCATAGTTGACTGAAGAGAGTTTCAGTTGTGCAGTGCAACATTTAAGCTGTAAAAAAAAAAGTTTAAAGAGACAGAAGCATATTGGGATATGTAAGAACTACAGCAAAAAGTACTAGGATATAGATTATTGCTGTAAACTAGTAGGCTTAGAATAGCCATAGAAAATACCTTAAGCAAGTTCTGTTTATGGCTTTCACGCTTCCTTTCCTCCTCTTTCCTTGCTGCAACAGATGCCATACGTCTCTCTTCTTCCTGAATGAAAAAAGGAAACCCAACTTCATAAAAGGAAGAATTAATTGGGTTGTGATAAGTATTACTGATAAGTTATTAATATATTTTGCTGTTGGTATTTGAAATAGAAATTTTAAATTTAATACAATTTTATGATTTTTAGTATTTAGAAACATTAAAATGTTACTTAAAACAAAATTTGTAAGTGTAAATTAAGAAATACAGAAGAAATAGATATCTACTCAGATACAAATACTGAAAATAAAGCTATTTAAAACTGTATTTGTAGAGGTCTTCGAAAAAGTATAAAGCATATGATGAACATGGGAGTGAAAAGGAACATTTTAAAATGTAACAGTCCATTGAATCTTTGTGGTGGTTTTTGCAATTAGGATTTTTGTTAAGCAAAGACACAGAGCAAATGAGTTGAATTCTATTTATGCTCAAATCGATCTAAGAATGATTTTTATCATCAATAACAGTTTTGAGGGGTTTTTCCTCAATCAGCAACAGAACTTGAGAAGAGTATCTTCAAAGTTAATTACAGTACATTATTTCTCATCGATATTATTACCTATTCAAGAAGTTTCAAGGAGAAAACCACTGATTCCTAAATAATGAAAGTCATGGAAGTGAAGAAGCTTAATTTTCCTGGTATAGCAATTTAATACTGCAATATACCCATATTGGGTTGAATACTCCCTGTTTACAGAAGTCTAAAAACATTCTCACAGCACAGTATTTTTAGAACATACATATTCCAAGTAACAAAAGAAATGTTCACTATGAAGTGAAAAGCATAGAGTCCTTCCAACACAAATATTTGGGAAGCATACTTTAACTTATTTTGGTTTACTTCACATGCCATTTGGGTGTTTCTATTAAAGTATCTTCCCAGAACATACAGAAAGTGTTCTGATTTCCCTCAAAATAGAAAGCTCCTGTCCTAACTTCACTTCCACTTTCCAGAAAGTTACGTGTTATGAAAATTAACAAACAGAAAACATCATCAACCATGAAGACATATTGATATGTCAAAATTTCTATATAAATAAAATATGCTATGTTTAGAGCATTGTAAGGACCCCTAAAGCACATGGATGAATGCTTACTGGAAGATAAAATAAAACAGGAACTTCACACTTAGCATCACTATTATATTTTTAGGAAAATAATTTCCAAAGCATAAGAAATTAGGTTCACATAGCAAACTTATCTGCATTCAGCCCCCCTGGAACCCACTGGCATACCATGGATTTTGAGATCAATCTGAAAGGTGATTAAACAACAAACTTTCAAATTGTTCCTCCATGACTTTAACCTAATATACATACATTAAACAAGAGGAATACCTTAATGCAGATTAAAGCATAAGGCTTTGGATAGAGTAAGGTTCTATAACCCAACTCTATGCAAGCATTTCCCTGCAACACTAACTGGAAAGGCTGACTTTTGTTTTGTTTTGTTTTCTCCTTTTCTTCCCCGATAGCAACTCCTGGCCTTCTGAGGGTGAAATTTTGTTGGCAGCTTCCTCTGCTAGTGGGCTTTTCAATTCTTCCTAAACAGGGTATTACCAAGGGGTTGGTGTCATAGAATAATCTAGGTTAAAGGTACCTCAGGAGGTCTCCAGTCCACGTTAAAGGAGTATCAACATTAAATAAATAAACAAACCAACACACAGATATAAAAGGCCTTCGAGATCCCAGTACAACAAAATACCACACAGTGAAACCCAGTACCTGAATGGGATGGTTCAGGGTGAGGCTGTCAGAATCGTGAAATAAATCCCACGCATATTATATGCCACAAATATGAATGTGTAATTAATAGCACAAATAAAAATGTATTGTTGCTCAAGATAAGATTCAAAGTGTTAGGAACTATAAACATTGCTCTCATGACAGCCATTTATGCCAATTACATGTTACAGTGTTCTAAGTTTGTTTTTATTTAGAAAAACCTCGTCTTAAAACAAAATACAAACACTAGCAAACTAATTAGCGATATCTTTCTATAGAAAGTGGGTTAGAGTTGTTTTGTTGGTTCTTTTTATGTATTTTCTAGTTAAATTTCTTTATTTGACCTTGCATTTATGCTTTTTAACTTGGCTTCCTGAAGAAACAAGCTTTTTACGACTTCAGTGTCTGAATCTTCTCTAATGACTTTTCAACACACTGAACATGTTAAATAACCTGAAGTATGTTTAGAAGTCTCAAATTAAGTTTTTTTTTGTTCCCTAGAAGTTTGATTATACAAAACTGTATGTTAAAAGAAGAGTAGTGTAAACTAGTTTTCCCACCAAGGGAGAGGAAGTAAAAATGATCCATTCTATTTGGCAGAAAACAGCTGGCCAGTCATCACAGAGTCAGCTCCAAATTAACTGAGGTACTGCTTTATTTCACACTGGGGAAGGTGACAATCTGAGAGTGAAATGACACTAATCTATAGGAAATTAGTCTTGATTAATTTTATTCCTTTCAAAACAACTTTTTTTTTTTTTTTTCCCCCCAAGCTTTAAGGCAAGCATCCACAAAGTTCCCTAATTCGGTTTTCTCTCAGCTTCCACAAGTATATCTTCCTTCTCAAAGCCTTCCCTCAATCCAGCCCAAATGCATACTTTATGACACTGTCTTCCATAAATGAGGGTCTACTGCCCTCACTCAAATCAGTCCAGTACTTTCCCTGCCAACACACTCTCAATACAAAAAATTAAGTAAGGGAACACAAATTTTACTCTAACAACAATCTTTTATTAACTAAGATTTCTTTCTTGATCGAGAGTTTATCCTAATTATAGACATTTAAATAATACTATTTCTTTTGCAAAAGAAATTAGCTCAGCCTAAAAAGATAATATATCTTAGTTTTACTGAGCATTCATAGAAGCAGAATGATAGAGAAAACATCTGAATAAAGATCAAGGGCCAAATCTATTTTTTAATGGAAATCAGATCTGTACACATTTCTTGATTAGTCTTTCACAACACATGCAGTCAATTTTGAAAAACACACCATCCCCCCCAAATCCACAAAAAAACCCAGTAAACCCATGAAGTTTTAAAACAAAGCCCTTAATAACCTTGCCACAGTTCATTTTTACTACCACCCCCTTCTTCCCTTTTAGCTCTATCTTTTCTGAAATTCTTTCTATCTCCCTTTTCCTTTATTCCCCCTCATTATTGTGCTGCTACTGTCCATAACTTTGCTTCATCTTTAAATCAAACCTTGCTGGACAAGGGGGGGATGGCCTTCCAGAAGGTCAAAATGTCAGGTCATTAAAAGAGGACTTGGATGTCCTCTTGTATAGAGATCTCCTCCATTTATTAGTTTTCCACCTCATATCTAAAAATGTACTAAATGGGTAAGAAACCATCTTCACCAAAAAAAAAAAAAAAAAAAAAAAAAAAAAAAAAAAAAAAAGAGAGAAAAAAAAGAAAAAGAGGGAGGAATATACTTCCTAAAGAACCAGAAGTCTTACTTTCTCCAATGAGCTTTTGAGGCTGCAGGTTTACTTTCTCAGTGTGAAGCAACAGTAGCGACAGAACACAAGAGTAAGACACACTGCAGCTCTTACCGCCCTTACAAAAACTTCCCATTAGAGCTGTAACAGAACTCTATCTGTAGCTCTGACATGCTGCTGGCTCCCCCTGCTGCACATGAGCACCGCTGCAACTGTAGCATCACAGATTTGGGCCAAACCTATCATTATGCCATCAGTCTTTCAAGAGGTAACATCCAGCAACACCTGAGAAGGATCTTAAAGAGACAACAGTGGAATGTACATATTCTTCCTTACTACTACTTAACTATTATTCAAACAAGTTCTTTTTCAACAAATGATAGCATTTAAGTCACAGGAGAAAAAGTGTAAAGTTAGCACACAATGAATGCAGCATTTAATTTGCATAGTACATCTACCTTAAAATTCATCAAATAACTTTACTGCAGATTAGAAACAGCTATAGTACACTTGATATAAACTACTTCAGGTAATATTAAAAAAAATATATATATGAAGAATGGCTTGGAATATACATTTAAGCTTTCAAGGCATGAAGAGACTTAACACAGTACGCTTAAAATACACAAAACTGAGCTCACATATACTTGCAGAAGGCAGACAACTTGTTGTCACATATACCACAGAGGCTCATTTTACACAAGAATGAAGTAAGAACGTAAGGATGGTTCTTTTAGAAATATAGCCATGGAAAATAACAAGTATAAATTTTTTGATGAACCATTCTTTAAGTGATAATTAACAATGAGATATCTCTCCATTTTTTACTCTTAGTATTGATTTAGTATATTTTTGCAAGACCTGATTTAAGAGAGATAATTACAATCCACAATTTGACTGTAAAAGTTCCTGAAGTATCTTATTTTCAAGTGCAAAGAAAAAAAATTCAGGATCCTTTCCTAAAAAAAACAGAACAATCCACAGTGATGATGGAATCAGTAAGAATCCTATTCTGGATAAAGCAGCAGAACCTACTCCCTGATCAGCAGAGAAACATCTAAGCAAATAACCAAAACCAAACACAGCACTCTGTTTTAAGCATCCAAAAGCTATAAAACCTCAATGAAAAGAAGCAAAGTTTTACTGTTAAAAAGATGCATCTTGCCTTTTAATTTGGGAACCACAGCACATTTTAAAAGTATATATATACACTATATGTGATATATACACACACATATACAAATATATATATACACACACTTAGCAAATTCTGTTACGGGAAGTGTATTTGAAGTGATGGATAACAAGTGTTCCTGGTTAAATAATTTCTCAGATAGGAATACGTACACATTTCATTCATATTTTAATATTTTATTACATGTCTGCAGACAATATCTGCCTACTGTTATGAAAGACAGGAGGAAAAAAGGTAGGTCACAGCTAAACGGTAAGCGTCACTGGATAGGTCCACTTTTTCAAGTTCAAACTACAAAACATATTCAAAAGCTTTCATGCCTAGAAAAACAACCCTCATAATATGTTAACCAAACAATGCCAATGACTACATATGCAACCTGAGCCTGCTTTGGCCGTAATGCACTTCAATTGCACATAAGCTTATTTCATTGAGCCATAAATCACACCATATTACCTCACAACTACGGTGGACTAAACGTGTAACTGCTACAGATGGTTACTGATGGTTAACACACAGCAATCTGCCCAGCCACAGTAATTCAGCCTCCAACCCACTCTTTAAGCCTCTAGATTGATCTATCAAAGTTTTAAAAAGTAAAATATTTGCATTGAGTTTATGGTTTAGATACACAATACAAAGCGGATGGGGATTTGAGCTGAAAGTCATCTGGTGTGGTCCATGCTTCAGTGATTTAAGAGCTTAAATCTTACAAACAAAAATGGCTCAGGAATGAGATGGTCTAAGAAAACACCAACTTCCTCACAGGTCAGGGTTTAAAAGTTGTCATAATATGATGCAATCCCTTGATTAAAGGCAAATCTGCTCCAATTTAAGAAATATTAAAACAATTACAGTGCAAAAACATTTTATTCCAAGTGCAAAGTATTTGATTTACACGGTAGCTATACAGTTCCCTAAGGCAGAGGCAGTTACTACCAGGCTTCTTCTCCGAGGTTCCCTTTCGCCAGAGAATCCCACAGAAAAGGCTTGACACCAAAGAGCCTATGTCTTCCTGAAAACCAGTATGAATAAAGCTTCAAAGACTCTTACAAACTTTTAAAAATATTATTCAGATTTCATTCTTTCTTAAATTATTTACTGATCCCAGTGAAGCCAGCAAATAAAAGAGAAGTTAAAAGCAAAGTAACAATTGTTTAAATTCAGTTCTTGAGCAGAAGAGCTTCTGAAGAGGTTAGTGAAGAATTCCTAGTCAGAAAAACCCAACATTCCTATCCAACTCAGTTTTTTACAAGCCAAAGCAATGCTTACATTCAAAATTGTTTGGATGCTCTTCACACTAAGAAAAGGTCCTATAAATGTAATTAGGATTTAGGTATACTAATCAAGTGAGAAAAAGCACATACCCAATACTGTACTTCCATTTCCTCACCAAGTTACGTTTGCCCTTACAGCTGATGGCAACAGCATCTTGCAATACTAGGCAGAATAGCTGGAATTGGCTTTTCCAACTCTCTAATTTTATCACAAGTCTCATGATACTTGTTATTTTTCTTAAAATCTCAGTTTAAGTCATATGATTATCTGGGTAACACAGTTTTTATTGGAGGAAACATACAGCACCCTCTACACGGAGAAAATGTTTAAAAAAGTTCTCAAGGCTCAAAAACCAGAAGGCAAATAAAGAACGCAAAACACATTCTTTTTACAAGTACATTTATGAGCAGCACAACTGGTGAAGCCTGGTTTTCTATGGCTTTTTGTCTTGTGGTTGATTCTCTGATGTTTAACAAGGTGTGAACCAGATTAAATTTTTCCCATGGCTGTGGATTTCTAACAGCTTTTTCCCCGTACAGATCACACAGAGTCTGAAAAGGAGTTTGAGCTCTTTCTACAGTTTTTCCAATCACTGTGAGTTCCACCAGGTACCACCTCCTCTTGAGGTGGGGTTGGGGGGCGCGTAGGGAGAGACGTTTTAGTTATGTGACTATTTTCTGAAATAATACTGAGAAAATTATACTTTTAAAAGCAAAGTAATTAGCAAATATTCCACGAAGTCAGTACAAATTCACAAAAGGAAAAAAACCACAACCCACAAAATACCTGCGAACAACAAGCATTTAGTATTTTCGATGCTGGGAGTAAAACTCTCATGTCTCAAAGCACTTTATTTTTGAAATGAATGTTTTCCATGTACATGTTATATTTTACATCATAATTCCCTCTCTTTATACTCTCTTCCTTAGCAAGGTTACTTCAATTTGAGCGGCAGAAACAAAAATGAATGTGGAGAGTAGGTTAGGTAAAGAAGGGAGAAATACACAGACACACAGAAACTGTGTGATCACCAGGTTTCCTTAGGGAGGCAGACTAAAGAAACCAACAAGATTTAAAAATGAAAGATGAAACTAAGAACACCAGTTTTAGAGTAAATGGACTACTCTTTTGGAAGAAATACGCTGTTACTTTTCAGCGATACAGCAGACCAGTAAAGACTGTGTTGGAAAAGTTCTAACCAAAAGTTTTGCACATTTTCTCATGTCACAAGGCAACTGATCACACAGTATTTACTAATGAAATATTTCAGCATTTAAAAATAAACATGTCAAGATGAAGTAAAAAAAAAAAAAAAAAAAAAAAAAAAAATCACACCCTTATATAATATTAAACAAAAGAAAAAAGGTTAGAGATTTAAATATTATAATGCCTATGCACCATACAATTCCATACTAAATTTAAAAAAAAAGTGGTATTTTTGATATACATATATACACAGAAACCCTTACATTTTAATTCTGAAATTAAGGATCTATTAAGTTTGACGAAAACAGAAATTTCTTACTGTGATTCTCTTCATATCTAGCTGTCGGAGCTGCATCATATGATGGAGAACAGTGTGTTTGTACCATGTCTCCTGAGCTATTGGATTGCCATCAAGGGTGATATCTGACAAAGATGAGGAATCAGCAAGGCACAGAATATCCTCAAAACTGTAACCAAAAAAGTTTAAAGCTTTAATGTCATAGAGTAGGAATAATTCTGAGATGGAAGATTTTATTCTTAAGGATAGAACATTAATATTTACCCATACTGAAAAAACCCCACCCATCGATACTGTGTATGATAAATTAAATTTTAAAGTATTTTGAAATACCAACAGCTGCTGCTGATAAAACTTTTTGATGTGTTCACATACAGGTAAAAAGAGATGCAGAGTAAGGAGAACTTGTTAACTATGAGAGTATAGGTTCACCTAAAATCCCCCAAAAATAGAACGCGTATCAACTCACATTCCAAAAAAAACAATACAAGGTGTATTTTCCATCAAAACAGGCATAAAACCCACGGAAAATACAAGAAAAACAGCCAATCACAAATACCACAGAATGATCCTCGGTGTTTGCAACATCATTAACTATCAGAAGAAAAACAATTACAAAAGCATCATATTATCTTCAAAACAGATCTGTCTGTTGTTCCGAGTTCAGTCTACAAACACTAACAAGTTGGCTTTTTAGACAACATCTGATTTGGTTTCCTGACAGAAATAACTGGCCTGTGTAAAACATATTTAGAGATGCATAGCCTGTGTCTCGTTCCTTTCATTGAAGGTAGAATGTGCAGAGAAAGCAGCTGACTCGGATAAATAGTAATTTTAAACAAAAGAGAACTATTTAACTTGATTTCAGAAAAAGCTGATCAGTTATAGAAGTAAATATGACTCCCCAATACCTTTTAAAAAATTGGTTTCAGTGTCTAAAAGTACAACTGTGCACTGATCCTTATGCACATTGGCCTTCAAAGGTCAAGTCTGTGTTATGAAGTGAAGTAGGTTCATATGGAAAGAATTAAATAATTTGACTTGGTACTTTTGAGAATGAAGTTAAAAAAAAAATTCTGAAAATTACAAAAGAATCAGTGATGATCACATAAAAATATAAACAGAAGATCACTTTACTAGAGAAACAAACACCTAATGACACTCTGAGGTAAAAGACCATTTCTGAAGTGGAAAATATAGCATTATGGCCATTTTTTAAATATTGTTACAATCTTACTGATTGCATTAATTGGTTATAGCTCTTCTCACTCTTGGTGGCAGGAAAACTCTTCCTCCACTAAAACTTCAAAGGATACCAAGCTTTAAGTATGCCCTGAACTTAGGGATCAGAAATTGCATGCAATACAGATGTTCATATGAAAGACTGTCATTGAATAAAGTGGCAATTGCCTTTATCACTGGTATCACCCAAATTTTAAAAATGCATACAATAATCTGCTGAGGACTAACATTCAGTTGTAAAATCCTTCAGATTTATCAGAATGTCAGATTTCAAAATGAGACATCCCTGAAAGATTCTAGGTATTTGCTAAAACAATTTTGGCAACAATAACAAAGAGAAATACAGAAAAAATATAGAAATAATATCACTAAATAACCATCAGCCTCAACCAGCAGAAGAAAGGCCTGGATACCAACATAACCTAGCAGGAGCTAAAGAAAATAAAATCACCCAATACAAATCTCAAAAACCCCAGTGCCATTAGTACAGGACGCAGTAACTCCTACACGATATGCCCAGTGGATACAGCAGAAAAATGACAAAGTGGCAGACATTAGAACTTTTCTGCTTAGTGTATTAAAACAACATAAGAACTGATGGCAAATGAACAACATATAGATTCCAGTGAAGGTGCTTAGCATATCTGAAGAATAGGGAGTTTTGTACATGTGGTTAAGACAAGAAGTTTACCACCTTCTGCTTCTTTTTGTAGTCCAGTTTCCTTTCCATAAAACAGCTTGTATAACCACAGTTTTTGAAGATTGGGCTGACATATTACTTAAAATAGATACTCAGTATGTACTAAAGATAAAAAATAATGTCCCCAAATGGCACAGAAGTTAGTAAGGCAAGCTTGTAAACATGTTAGAAGAAGAAAAGGTAACTGAATTTCCATTGGGCTAGAATAGATTTTACTTGACAAATATGAACATTTTTTCATCTTCAAAATTAGTTTAAAAAAATGTAAATATATTTATTAAAAGCACTAAATACATGCACTCCAAGTACTTCCTACTAAAAATTTTAACCATACAGTACTTCTGCCATTACATATGATTTACAGATTTTTAATAAAACACATCTCCTCAGGAACTAACAGAAAAGTTGGAAGTTTGCTGGTGTTTTCAAGACCTTCCACTTAAACATACTGCTGTGCTTTGAAATTCTCAGTGTTTCAGCATACCAGAACATTAATTCTGGAGCAAAACCAGATGTGCTTGCTTTATCCTGCTTTTAGCTGCACTCTTGGCAGCTCAATTTTAGAGCAAAACAGCAGTGCAATACCTACGTTTCCACATCTTTGTATATACATATTAAAAATAGAGCTCTAGAAATTCCATGTAGAAAACTTAATATACTGTACTTGTCACACTATCATCCCAATCCTAAGCCAAGCAAAGCTTTAGTGTAATACCCTTACCAAACAGACTGCATACTTTACAACCAAGCTTCTGTCTGCTTCCCAGCACACAGACTGCTGTGACAGAGCCAAGCGGTGACCACTCTATGGGAACCAGAGGCCACATCTCAATGCTATTTCTAACCTTTGTTCACCACAAAGGAGTCTTTGACCTGCTCATGAAAGACAAAGCAGCTGTGGACCATGCTGTTCAGCCCACCTCAGTCAATCTTCGAGTGGAATCTGCTTCTCTTTCCAAAAGACCTTCTCCTGCAGGAGTCCCACCAAACTACTGCAACCACCTGCCCTTCTTTCTTCCTGGATGAATTCATCTTTGCTAAAGTGGTAGTTTCAGCAAGACAGAAACAAGTAGTAAATTTGGGTTAAATTATCAAAACGTGTTTCTGGAAATCTCACAATAGATCAGTTATATAGCTTGTGTTCATGCTCACAGTCCTGCATCCAATTCTCCAATTCTCCTCTCTGCCAGAGGGGATGCAAAGCCGCTTCTCCTGCCTCATACAAGAACGTGGCAATTCCTAAGCAGCAGAATATTCTGGAGTGGTGTAAACTCAACCTCCACCAGTGATATGCATTCACATTCACACATTTAGTAGGCAGGAATAGGACATAGGAACACTTGTCCTCTGTTACAACCTACTTGCTTAGGAAGAGAGTTGTTCCTTCTCTATATCTTTGCATCAATAGCTTTTTCCCTTCTATGGAACCTGCTTTAAAAAGCTCTGGAGAAGAGAAGGAAGGCAACATATTTGCTACAGTCTGATGGAACACCCAAGAGGGAACTGTATGTTCAAAAAACATTCAGTCACAGAAGAGAACTTGGGGTTTCCCAGGTTTCTAACCACTAAATTACTGACGAAAACAGATGTTACAACAGTCAACCTTTCATCCCCCCTGCACTGCTTTGGTTCAAGTATTTAATAATGTATTTATACGTTTTCATTCTGCTAAAAAAAAAAAAAAAAAAAATGTATCTTCTTGTTTTTCCTAGGCTAAGAACGTTTCTTCTCTCAGGTTTCCAATTCAGCAACCAAATGAAGAAAAACAATTACATGTCCTTTGAGCTGGTATCCACCTTTTTCAACACGGCTAGACAACATGTCTTATTAAGTGAAAAAGCCAACATAGTGCTGACCTGGAAAGCAGTGTAACAGTGAAAATATGTATTTTGTTTCCAAGATTAAAAAATGGTCTTCTCTGGTTTCACATTTTGAAATATGAGCAATAACCCTCTTTCTGAACCTCAGTGGCATATCTTTCCTCAAGAAAAGTTTCTGTAGTCTCTTCCCAGTACCACATGATAAATTCAAAATGGGATTTCTCCCCCTTCTTTATAACTAGTTGTAGAGTTATGCATTACTTTTGGCTGTCAAGAATGTACGCCTTCAGTTTGCAACTGCTAAATTTTGCAGGGCTGAAGCCAGAAGTAGGACTTCTTTTGTTTCAAATCAGCATCAACTTCTATAGCATTCGGTTTTAGCTTATATTACCTTGCTAAAAAAAACTTCCTTTTTTTAACTAAAAGCTCTGCAGAGAAGCAGAAGCTTTCTGAGGCCTCCTCTGAAGCATAAGGGAAAAAGAACATCAGCAACTAAACCCATGATAGATTCTCATGCCTTAAATAGTGACAATTTTTAAAAGGCATTCCCAAATCTTTTACTGAAATATTAATACATAAATGTCAGTATGTATCAATTTAAGACTCAAGGATTTTTGTTGACATACAAAAGTAGGAAGCAGCTAAACTTTACATGGGAGCACTGCCTTGAAAATACTACTTTTTAAAATGATCCCTATTAAAATATTTGAATGAACCTGTAACATAAATATATCCAGGTTTTGGAAATATATGTTGTTGTTCGTTTCCATTTGCAGGGTTTCTCTATGCACTGACAGATAAATGAATTAGAATATCTAGTATCAGTCTGACTAAAAGAAAAGTCAGCTGTACAGACACAGCTGTTTCTCAGAAAAATAGTTTTTTTAAATTACCATATGGACCACAGTAAACCCAGGTAAGTGACTCATAAAAACACACAAAAACATTTAAAAGGACTGTAGGAATGTTCAGATATAACACAGCAATTCACTAGTATTATGGATGCATATAACTTTTTCAGTCAGTTCTACCAGTATCAATCCAAGTATCAGAACACAGATGGTCAAAAGTATACTTTTACATTTAACCATTTTCCTGTTAGAAGACATATCTACTACATAATTAAAATGAAGAATGGGTTTTTTAGCCTTCAAAACTGCTATACGCAACCAAAAGTTATTATTTCAAAAACTCGAGCTAAATGTGAGCATCAAAAGAAATTTTTCATTTGTTTTAAAATAATGACTGGTAAATAAAGAGTTAAACCAATTCGTCCACCTATCTATCCACAAGTTTACAAAATTTACGGAAGAGCAATGCATTTCATTTGACATTAAGATTTTATTTTTATACCTATTCCAACAACAAATTAAAACCAAATTATATATTTGCACAAATGTTTTAAATAAGTGTTTCTAGCTTACATGAATACTAGGACTAGATCTATCAATTGATCAATTGAAGCCCCAATGAATAAATGACAAAAATAACAATAAAGGACCTAGAAGCAGACTACTGACCACATGAAGTTCGAGATATCTACTTTGAAAACCTCACAGAAAAGCTGAAACATTTTTCCTTCTTTGAACACTGTAACAACAACATGAATTTGCATAAAACAATGTGAGAAAGGAGTCAGAAAGCTACACAAAATATACCAAGTATATAAAAAGATACAGGAATTCCACTGACTGCAGTGATGCTCCCTGATGGCAAGGGATCCAGCTACTGCAGTCCCCTCATTGTTCTTGCCAAGCTAAGACATTTTTTAGAAAAACAGAAACAAAAAGCATGTTTCAATTCTGGAAACTACTCAAAAGAAGCAAAATGCTAACCCCCTCTCTCTATTATGCCAATTTAAAACACAGAATAAAAAGACTAGCAGATTAAGTAAGGGAAGAGCATATTTAAGATTCCTGCAGTTCATCTCTGATTTTTTAAACTGCTTAATACCCGTGAGGTATTTAAGGAGATCTACTGCATTTGTACTTTAAGAACCTAAGGAACACAGGCAAGTAGGTTGGAGCTGTCTGCAAAAAACATAATGCACATCAACTTAAAATGTTCAAGTAGCTGTTACAATAAAAGCTCATACCAAGTATAACATTTTACAGAGAAAGTAGATACCATATGAACAGCGTGGTATTTCCAGTAATTAGAACATGAAGCATCTTTCCCCTATCCCACATTAAATTATTTGATTCAAAGCAAAGAAGGCTGCTGGTGGTGATGAAGGGATATAAAAAATAAAGGACATACCAAACTGAAGGTAATGCAGACAATTTTTTGTTGTTGTTGTTAAATATGGGCACTAGTATAAATGCAGACTCCAGAAATGCATGAATATGAAAAAGCACAGAAGAGAAACATTTCTATTTATAACAAGATGCACTTAGTTACTTGAAACTATAGAAGCCCTTCTTTGAAAGTTGAGCTATTCTGCTTCTGCCATCTGGTTTGAAAGGGAAATAACCACAGATATACCTTTCAGACTTTATTAATGTATGGACAAGTAAAATACAGGTATGAAATAATCTTATCATCGTAAGCAGAACCTGACTCAGCAGTTTGTGTAACTCCATAAATACAGTGATGGTATGTTATATAAAACATGTACCTTCTGTAATGTTGCTTTAACAGGTATTCAGCTTAACAGTAAAACAACATATTTACAAAACTATTTTTAATTTTGGTCAACACTGTAAACAGTATGGTAATTTTTAAATTAAAAATATAAGTTTATTGGTAGAATACTCATAGTACAACTACATTTAAATGCAAAGGGTTTAAAGAATTTTTATGTTTACAGTAGAAAATACAGAGTGGCTTAATTATGCTATCTGATATGTTAGGGGGGGGAAATATGTATCTGCACTCATAGTGTTTGAATTTAAATTTTAATGAAATACAGCTCCAATACTATATTTCAAATTACTGATAGGAAGCAAACTGCTATTTCCCTTACCTAGATATATTGTTGAAGCTGAGGAAGAGACGTTGGAGACGGGGCAAAGTATCCACATCTTTCTAGAAGGAAAGATAGAGGCATAAATTCAGTAGCTGAAAGTAGCTTTTGAACCTTGCTACTTTGCCTGATGAACGACAACCATTTCTATATGCTGTAACCTTGCTGCAACATTGATTTCTGTTGATTGTGCAGCTCCATTTCTCCCTGATGCACACTGCAAGGGAGTGTTTCAGTGCAGATATCCACGCTGCAGAACAAGCTGCATCACTTGCAAAGCAAATGATGTTAAAGAAAAGAGGATAAAGCTGCTGCTGGTTTCTGAACAGGCTTTTGGGAAATAAGCCAAGGTGCTGTCTCAGCATTTAAGCTGCAGGATATACACACTATTGAAAGAAAGAAAAAAAAAATTAAGTTCATTTTGTGACCACACTGAAATAACGTTTTTGAAGTGCCATTAGCACTATCAAACAGTAGTGACCCTTCTGCCAGAGAAAGATCTGAAGGACTCTGTCACCTTTAAAATTACGATTTATAAGAAGGAATGAGTTTCCACAATAAGTAATTACGAATTTAATATAGAACACTAATGACCTTTGCAGAAAACCTCCAAATAGCAAATAGCTCAAATACTAGTAAGATGAAACATACCAAGATCAAACTTCATTTATGAAATATAATTCCATAATGGCCAGAGAGTACAGGCTGCAGTGATTCATATACCATTTAGGCTTCACACCTAATCCCTCAGTTCTAAGTCTGCATCTCCTTACTGTACTAGGCACCATGCTCCAACTCGCAACCAGCAGACGCAGAACTGTTACTCACAGCACAGGGAAATGTCACAGGGCTCACTACCTTGATTTTAGCCACAAAAATCTAATGTACAGCCCCTTCTTCTCTCCATCTGATTTGTGACATATCTACATAGCATTCCAGAAACAGAAGTAGTTTATTCTACCCAAACAGGTAAACACAAGGCAGCTCTAAATCAACTGTGTAGCTGCTATTAATGAAACACTGAATGTGAGCTAACAAGCATTGCTGAGAGTCATAGCTCTGTATGCAATAAGCAGGGCCTTACTAGCTCAGGTCTGCAGCTGCAAAACTCCTGGTTCAGAGCTGTTCCGAATCATCCCAGATCACACCATGGAAAGATTGAGTTCACAACAGAATTACATCAGGCCCCCTCCCCCTCAACTACTCAAGTACTCCAGCAATAATATAACAATATCTTGGATATTCTTTCCATAAAATAATGTCTTTGCTTTTATGTTTCTCCATTTGCAGTAATTTCATATCGCAGCAGATTTTAGTTGCAATACAGAAGTAATGCAGCTTTCCTTTTTCAAAAAAAACAAATTTAAGTGAAGAAATACATGTAATGTTGCACACAGAGAAAGAAACAGTCACCATTAAAGTAAGAAAAACATTTTATTTTATGAAAACAAATATATATCTCTTTATGTTTCAGACAGAATGACATGTCCAAGACTTGACTTCATATGATTTAAGAGTCCTTCTCTAGAGGAAGGAGACTTACTGTCAAATTTGCTAAAAACCACTATCCAGTTGAAAACAAAAACCACCCACAAACACACAAACCACCATTCCATTAAAATTTATCCAGCTGAAAAAAAAAAAGAAAAAAGGCAGAAACCTATTAGACAAAATAAAATATCTCCTTCAACAGAACATCCTCTTCTCAAACTCCAGGAAAGACTAAGACCAAGAAAGACTAAGACATTGAGATATAGCACAGAGTCCAAGTCTGTAACTCACTAATTTAAATTTAATGTGGACTTTCCATTTGTGACAACAGGAAGCAAGGGAAAAGTACGAGCTACATCTGAGAGGAGTGAAAAGGCAGCAGCTACAAGCAAGGAAGAGAATTCTAGGTAACATAAATGATGTAGGGGGAAAGCTGAGTAACAGAATCAGCACTGACCACAAATTTCTTACTTTTTAAGTGTAAAAACAATTCATATATGACAAGTAGCAGAAATTTGAGAAAGGAAAGGCTCAGTAGCAATAGGAGACCGAGAACTAAAGAAATTATGAGAGCCAGAAAAAATAGCTAGGTAAGTAGACTTACTGTATTATTTTAAAAAGTGCTTGTTCAGATAATCTCCTTGCCATACCTGAACTACAACTCATAACTTGAAGTGAAAATCTTTACTTTATAGAACATAAAGACTTACAATGCTAGGTTAAAGCTTCAATTGGGAAATTCTGCTTTTAAGATCAAATACCTATTTTCCCTGCATTTGCCCCACAAATATTCACAAGGAGATTAAATTTAAGGTGGTCTGACTGTTTAGCTGAGCTACAGAAATTAAGAGAGGGTTTGCTTCTAGGAAACAAACTTGTATGAAAGAAAAGTACCTAAATCTGTACGTTAGAACCACAAAGCTTCTTTTTTTTTTCACCCTGGAGAACTGTCATGAGCTATCAAGATTTTAATCACTACAAGTCATCACAGAATCATAGAACAGTTTGGGTTGGAAGGGACCTTTAAAGGTCACCTAATCCAACCCCACTTATCACATTTAAACAAAACAACACCAAGAATAAATTGCTGTTTGTTTCACCTTTATGTTGTAAAAGTATTTGCAGAACAACATGCGCAACACAATAAAGGAAAACACAAGATTTCACAATTATGAAATGCTGATATTGTTTAAACAAGTTACAGTAATAGTGCATTTTGTTAAAAACGAAGAAAAAAAATAACAATGAGAAAGAGACAAAGAGTTTTGTTGCTTACTATAGCAGAGACTTGATTATGACGAAGGTTGAGCTCTGTAAGTGAATCCAGTCCATTAAGGTTTTCAACAATCATTAGTAGGTTTCTAGCAAGGTTTAACACTCTCAGTTCACTCAAATGACTGATGTTTTCTATTTTAGTAATCTGTGGAAAAGGTGTAATTATAAATATGCATACTGTGTTTTATATAGACATACAATAGATATATGTAGCACACGCATTTTAAAAAGTATACATGAACAATCAACTTACAACAATAGTGTGCTGCTTGTGTATTTTTCTATACGATAAGCATGTCATAAATTGCTGAAAACAGGCTACAGACTGCTAGAGATTAAGTGCTAGTATTCACTTCGCTAGTATCTTCCTAGTCGTACTGCAGTAAAATCAGTCAACCCTTCCTTCCTTATCATCAGAAATGAGGTTACTTCAGCTGTGCTGCTCTGTAGCAGCAACCTCAAAGACAGTGTAAAACTAAGACAACACTGGTGCTATCATGGTATGCCAAAAGGGGGCAATTCTGCGCATGGCTGATCCTTAATTCGTCTGCAAAGGCACTCAAACACACATCCAAATCTCCTGGCACCTATGCTACAAGAATATGCAGCATCATATCTTCCTACCATCACAGAACTCTGCACCAATTTCCCTTCGTGCCTCTTAAAAAGCCAGTAGCAGCATTCACAGCTCTATCTACAGGAGCGCCACAGACAGACTTTCCAGCACGTTATGAAGCCAGGAACCTGCTGTGAGCCAGGGGCAAGGAACAGTCACAACCCTATGGAGAATACAGCAGTTATTCTGAAATTGGAACATAGAAGGAAGCTTTGTGAGCATATAGTTGATGGAATCGGAAAGACATATTCAAAAGTTAGAAAAGAAAAAGCAGCAGCATCCTTAGTTTGTATTCACAGCACCTTTGCTTGACAGTCCCCAGCACTTCTTAGGCAAGTCACGGCTTCCTCTGATTAGAAAATGGAGGGATCAAACATAACTGAGCTACAGTAAACAGTCAGCTGCCCGAGGTTTGTTTTAATACTTAATAGCCTATTTTAAAGATTCAGGTGAGATTGACCAAAAAAAAAAAAAAAAAAAAACAAACCAGCAACAACAAAAATCCAAACAGTCATAATAGCTACTGCCCCTTATTTTTGACTTACAGAAATGCAACTGTGTTTTACAAAGGCATTAATTATTGCTCTGTTGACGTAAATTGGGTTAATTTCCTGCTGTCTGTATTTCTCAGTGATGCACTCAAGTATCTGTCCAGATACTTAATTCTCATAGTGGTCTGGGGTCTGTCCTCCAGTGTCTATCCAGACATGTATATAGGACTTGCATATAGCAATGTATCATGCAGAAGATGAAGTATTGCCACTGCACAGGGAGATATTCCTATCATATTCTTACTGAAACCCATGCTGTGTGGCAGAAAGAAGGCAGCAGGTTTTCCTGTGGAAAAGACTTCAGCCTTCCACAATGTGTGGCGGTACATTGAAGGATACAGTGCACAAAGCTACTAACAAGTATAATGAATTCCCTTTCAGTAAGAATGATCATCTGCTGGACCACTGTAAGCTCCCTGCAATACCCTGTACTCGGATACACTATTCCTCTCAAAGCTGCCAACAGCACTTTGATACAGACAAACAAGATAACAACTGGTGTCACACACCTTCCCAGTGATAATGAACTATCTCACGCTTTAGACCAGCACAAGTCTGGCTCTGCCAGTTCCCAGGAAATATCTAGCAGCTCCTGGAATGGGAGAAGAGGTATGGCTGCTCTTATTTAACAGTCTGAGAACACAGTGTTGTTGGTAATTTTCATTTATATACACACGCATGTACACATATATACGTGTATATATATGTCTATGATATATGACTTGAATATGCTGCTATAAAAAGTATTTCAGCAATTTTTTCATTAGAAAGCATACAAAAGTACATAACAAAACCAGAATTCAATAACTTCTTAAACCAACTTTTGATTCAAACATTCAAACAATAATTAAACTGTTATGCATCATCCATTTATGCTTATTATATGCAGAAAATAAAAATTATCAGGATACCAAAACATTACAGCAATAGGAACAGAAAACACCACCATTTAGAACAATATATTTAGACAGAAGGACTTGTGAAAGCAAAGCCAAGAGCAGATGGCTAGAATGAGCATAAGACCTCTGCAGATGTCTGCTTAGCCAGAATTACAGCATGCCACAATGTAGAATATTACTCCTGGCATTTTACTGCTATTGCAAAGATAATGATTTCATCAACAATGTATAGAGACACTCTCTATCACTTTGCTAAGTTTTAAGATGAACTCTATGGGATCTTCCGTTTCAAATATGCATGCACACATGAAGATACACCAGCTTTTAGTACATACTATTAGGTGTGGATTAGAGACAAACCATTACCACCTCTTTTTAGAGGATTCAGATAGTATTTTTTACTAAAAAAACCTATTATTTTCTATTAATTATAAATAAAGAAGGATTATTATTAACCATTTTTAGTTGCTTTTTCAAATATATAAATCATCAACATTACTTGTAAACACTGAACAAAACCACCATTCTATTTATTTGTTTGCTTGTATATTTGAATACCTAGCTATGGAATAGATTTATTTCAGAAGATTGTTATGCACCACATAATCATTCATCAGTAACTAAACTGAACAAAAGTTGGATCTTTCAACACACATTTCTGAGCTTACTGAAAAGAAATTCATGCCTGAAAAAGCAAGTTGCATTTTTTTTTTTCCTTTTACTTGTATCTCTGAGCTTTTGGTAAGGAAAACGATTCATGGAATTAAACAGAACACAAAAAATAACTCTAATTACTTTTTAAAATGTAAAGCATTATAGAATAAATTTCATTCTAAATAAAATTAAAAAGAAATTCAAGGTCAACCTAACTCAATTTTAATGTATTAGTTACCTGGAAGACAGAGTAAAATCCATTTTAACCCTACTTAAAATAAAAATGTTGTAAAGAGATTTATATGGAACACATACCATGTATACCACTTAGCTTGGCAGCAAAGTCCAAGCCAACAATAAGCATTTTCTCGTTAGATTATTCTAAGTGCTTGGAAGGATACTATTTAGAAATTAAATGTTTAGTTCAAAAGTAAATATAAGTTGCAGTGCTCTAAATACACCATGCACATGTTCACGTGCAAGGCCTCTCAATGACGTAGTCTGAATATGTCTATCTTAGCATGCTAATAATGATAGAAACAGAGTCTCTACATAAAAATTTAATTAAATGTCATTGAGATGCTGTATTTTCTCAAAAACTTTTACTGTATAGTCTTAAAATCAAGAGCCTTAGTAAATCACATAGGAAAACAGGCGAAGAGTAGTAATACAACAAGGGAATTCACATTTTGTTCTTTTTGTAAAGCATAGGCATTGAGTACAATATTTCATTAAGCATTACACTGATTATTTTTTTTCTTAACTTTCTTTTGGATATTTATTATATGAATGGATTTTCTTTAAGTAGTAATGCATTTAAAAGCTTGATTTGGAAAAAAAAGAAATCATACAAGATTTATCATTAAGCATTGTAGAATATTATACCTCAATGTTTTGTAGCATATCCAGCTCCCAGTACATTTCTCATTTGGGCAGGAGAAGTCTCAATGATCAGACCAAACTATATTATCCAAAAAAACCCCAGCACCCAAATCAATCAAAATCCTTTCCTAAAAGTGAACAAAAATTAAATTCTCCTCCTTCTGTTTCCCCTTACCTCCAACCTCTTGGAAAGTTTCACAACCTGCATTCCATCTATGAGATTGATTTATACCCCCGAGAGAGAGAAAGAGAGGAAATAGGACTGAAACAGGAATCTAGCTTTCCTCTTAACTGCTACATCATGAACATTAACAAAAATAAGTAATTTCTAGCTAGGCTCTAGAACTATTTTTGAAAAATAAGATTAATAATATTCATATTCTGGCCATATCTTACTTGAGTATTTAAGTTCTGCATCTATTGAGAGTGACCATTGAGATTTCTTACCTTATATAGAACTACTGTGTACAATGAAAGAGTTAATATTTTTTGTTAGTCTAATGCATTTTAAATATCTCTAATATAACTTGTACACAAGATTTAGATGTTCAATGATCATCATTAATTTATTATTAATGTAAAGGGAGTTGTACAGATGTCTGAAAGAAAAAAAATTAATAAAAAAAAAAATCAGATTTACTTCATGATCCTTTGTAAGAGCTGTGCACAACCTGTGTTTCACTTCCATTAGTGATTACTTCCATTTGTGCCATAAAAGTATGCTGACTGGCACAGCCGTATGTCTAATCTGCAAGTATGTTTAACAAAAACATTAAAAAAACCCACCCCAAACTTACAACAGCAATAAGAAAAGGATTATAACTACACACTTAGCCATCTCCAGACATAGCAACTCAAACTCCAAGGGCAATGTCATTACCTGGTCCTATACTGCCTCTTTCACTATACAAGATGCATACTATTGAACTAATATTATTCAAAGAAAACACAAACTTATCACATCACATGTAACAATGACTCATTATAGTGGTAGCTTTCCTTTATCTTTTCCTTATTAATTAGGGGAAGGAAAAAAAAAAAAAAAAAAAAAAAAGCATTCCCATTCCTCACTGTCAAGCAATTATCTAATAAAGAACACCCAGAGAAATCAGTAAGATGTCACAACTGTCAGAACACAAACTCGGAAAATTCACACATTGGTCTTATATAGTCACAATAATCATACATTGTTCTAAACAGTTCATTAATGGAACATTTTGGATCATGTATTTTAGATTTATTTGCTGTAACAATACTATATCCGACTTGCCCTTAGTAGCCCATGCTGCTTCTGACATACCCACTAAACAAGAATCTTCCATGTACTACAGCTAAAACGTTAATTCACCACTTGAAACAGAAATGACTGCTTAGTCTCAAATTGAGGAAACTGGATAGATATTAAGTGACTTAAGTCCATTCAGAAGCATGAATCAATCATGAACTTGGACCCATTCTGCTTCTTCCTGTACAAATTTAAGTCTTTTACAGATATGTAAGAGATCTTTTGTAAGATCACCAATAGTAGAAACAACACAACAATCAATGGGATCTTAAAGTCTTCTAAGACTTCTAAGACCATGTTACTTTACCACCACCACAACCACTTATGCTAGATAACTATTCTGTAGGTGTGAGTGCTATTATACTCAGTTGACTCAGCATTTTGATCACTGTAACTTTCCAGAAGTACAGTGCTGAAAGCACAAGAGACTTGATGCCAAGAATCAAAATAACATCGTACCACCTTTTATTATGTTCTGTGACCTCAAGAGTTGCAAAAAGCAATAGTTTGGTAAAAGAGATGGGAAACACATGATGTCTACACAAAAAATGTAAATAATCAAGTTATTGTATTGTACCTGATTTCCATGAAGATCTAAAACATCAAGATTTTTTAGGTTCTCCAGGTTTGAGATCTTCTTTATTCTGCAAGATTTCAATTATTACATAAATTATTTTTTCATATTAGATAAAAAGTATGTTTTGTTTTCCAGCTAATATAAAACTTAGCTGTTTGCTCCTGCCTACCAAGAGTAGCAGGATAACCAAGTTCTGAACCATGTAAAAAGAATTAATAAATGAATTAGCCTTAGACTATCACCTTCCTTTCTGACTGTCAATAATGCAATAGCAGCGGTATGTATGTGGTTCTTCTAGGAAGATGAAAAGGGAAGGAATACTTGCACCACTAGAAAACAAAATCAACACCCAACCTATCCAGATATTTAAATAATAAAAAACTATTAATAACAGCAAAGAGATAATTCCAAATGAGTTTAAAGAAAGACTATAGTAACACAGGCTTTTGGATTTGTTAGAACACACACACGCAAAAAAAAAAAAAAAAAAAAAAATCCCCAAAGCCACTGGCCCTTTTTTAGACAAGGTAGATCTCTAGATTTGGCAGTATTTATTCTCCCCCTACCTAACTTCATTGTTTGAAAACTTTTATGTCCCGTCTTATTTTCTCCGATTCCAGACCTATGTTATTATACACTCAACAGCATCATCTACTGGCTGATGATATTAAACATCATTTGTATTATGCATTTGCTTCAAGAATAATTGAAGATCGCATATAGATCAAGCTGAAAACAAGTTGCTAGCAACTGTGTCTGACTTACAATCATTTGTGTGTATATCTGGTCCTAACTACCTCCAAACCACACTTCTATGTAAACAAATTATATAGCACTCAGTGTCGTTACAATTTGGAAAATAATTCCTTAAAGCACCTTAAAATTATGGTTCCCATGCCCCAATATTTTGCTATAAACAAAATTAATTTCTACAGGTGAGATTTTTAATATAAAAGCTGTAAGCTCTAGTAACATACTGCACTATTTAAAGTTGTCAATTTTGAATACAGGCTGAATTAGGAGACACATTCTTTGTAATCTGCACGTAACTCATTTGTTTACTGATTCTTCCTTTGCTGAATATAAAGACAATAAGGAAAGTGAACAAAATCAGAGCACAACCCTTAGATGCGTGAGCAATTCCACAGATACTTCTATTAAATTGTTAGAATTAAAGGCTACAGGATTTGAACTGTATTTTTCAAAAATAATACAACTAGCAAGTTGTATCTCCTGACACAATAGAATCAGCAACAAAATCCATGATTCATCTGTCTGATTTATTTTCCCCAGCTAAATATATCAGGCAGAAATACTTTTTATAGGTTATAAAGAATCAATGAATACTTTATGTGATGTGAAGAGATTCCACTCACCTAAGAACACAAATCTAAGGACACGTATTTAATAGCTGATGAGAACAGAAGATTAGACCAAACCACGTAAAATAGTTCAGAACTGTTGCTAAAATTTACATCAGAAACTTCCTTTGTGAAGAACACTACAAGCAAAAACTGTGTGCTTCCTCAGTTGGATCCCTAACACTTAGCTAGTGTTAGGGACCAGCTCACTGGCTTCATAGCCAGCATCACATTCTGAACACTGTCAGTAACAGAAACAATGACTGATCACAGTTGTTACACCATGAAGAAGTAGGGTGCTTCAAGATAGTTTTATTATTTTTACCTGTTCTTTCCCAACAAAAGGACCCTTAGAGATCTCAGAGTTGAAACCCCACTTATTTCTTCTATCTGATTATCATATAAATCTAGAAAAACAAGATGCTGTAGATTAGAAATATTTTGGATCCGGGTTATGAAGTTATGCTGGAAATTCAAAAGGCGAAGATGATCTTCTCCATCGATAACTGGGCACACTGTCAGTTTTTGTCTGGAAGGAAAAAGAAAACAAAACAAAAACCACATGTAAGTAACAAACTGGTAATCTACCTTCTACTCACGCACTCTCACTGAAGCGAGGAAAGTATATTATCTTGTTTGAGGTAATAAGGTTTGCTAATTAAACTCTGTAAATAAGGCAGTAACTCCTCACTATTAAAAAAAAAAAAAAGGCATGAAAATATAGTTGAGGTGCTTCCAATATTCTCTGAAAGCTTGTCGTCTTAATCAGAGACTTGCTTGTTACATGGAAACAGCATGGAAGTTTCATGTTGTGACCACATTAAAATTTCAACAGATACAGCTTGCCAATTTTTAGGTTTTTTTATCAGATACCATATAAGCAGCCTGTTTAGATCAGAATTCAAAGCTTTCTATGTCTATGCAGTTTTTCTTTGGCTTATTTGAAAAGTAAATCATTAAATATGTGTTAATGTGAAAAGTAAAAGGTATAGAAAATTATGCTGAAAATGGTTATTCTTATTTTAGGATTATTCCAGAAGGAGTCCTACTGACCTGACAAAACTTCTTGGACTACATTTGGACTTACCCCCACCAAAAAAGTTACAATTAAACATCTTTCAGACAAAACCTTTTTTTGTGTCCTAGTTTTTTTTTTTTTTTAAAAAAAAAAAAAAAAAAAAAAAGAGACCATTCTACAGTTAATGCATCAGAGTAGAACTAAGAGACATAGCTTCTTCCTATCAATTATATGCATGACCTTGGATTCAACTTTTAAGTGAGCTCCTTAGTTTACAAGGAAAAGCTCTAAACACCTTAGATGCCTGCTGTATGGACATATTCATCACAAGGGCACTCATACAGAATTCCTCTATGGGACACAGTTCTTTTCTCAAAAACACACACAAACACAAAACCCAACAAACCCAATACTGCTGACCACAGGCATTACCGGGATACTCATCACTTTAGGCCATCAGACAAGTGTCTCAAGCTATGGTGTATGTGCTCCGTAACCTCTCACCTCTCCAGGGTAAGTCTATCAGAGTTCAGTATTTTTTCTTCAGCAGTACGTTGCAATACAGGAAATGTTATTGATGAACTGCTCCCCAAATTTGTGTTCTCTATCAGAAAATCATAAAGAGAATATATCAACTACTCCTTTGTAAAATCATTTCATTAACTACAAATAGTAAAAGCAAAATTTTGTTTCTTATTAAGAGTTACAGAACACATGAAAGCGCTTTATGACTCCATTCAGTACTTGGAGTTACCAGTTTTCTTTCCTATGATCTTTTGTTTACAGCTACACTCCTCTACATCCTCTTTCCAAAGTAAATCCTTTTGTTTCATTTCTGAGATGCTTTTATCAAGAATTTGCTGTAAGCAGGTATTTTGTAGATGCTTTTATTTTGATTAGAATTACCCAATGATATTTTAAGGTAAGTTTGTACAAACGTTTCACAATTTCCATATCTCAACTTAAAGAAGATATTATCTAACAAGATTAATTTAAAGACACAGCTAAAGTAATGCTGATAGAACTAGAAACTAAAGCACTAAAATGTTGAAACAATCCCACTGAGCCACAAACAAATGCAAAATCTTTTAAAGGTAAGCGTACACAATACCTAGTAATGGCCAGTATGAGATTTCATTCTGTTATCAAGAAACAGGCAGCCCTTCAAAATGTATTTACAAAGCTATCCATCTTTGGATATCATTTTGTTAACATAAGGGGAAAGAGGGAGGAACTAAAAATACCTGTAAAATAAATCAACTAATGTGTTCTGCAAGCTTTGGCTTACTTGGAAAGTGATCCACTGAAAAATATTGGTCAAAAATAGATCATCGTGCATGCATATGACCACAGGAACATAGGCTCAACTTCTACGTGTTTGCTCTGCTCTCCCTTTTTTTTTTTTTCCTTCTTCCCTCAAATAAACCAAATAGGTTGATTGGAAAAACAGTTCTTCACCTAACAAATACCATTTCTTTACTACCCTAGAAAGTTCATTGTTGTCCAAAATGTGCCATTAGAAGAGACACCTATATATTATTGTTCAATTTAGAATCTTTTCAGTGCTACTCTCTAACATTTTATCACTAGCTACTCTAACAAACCAGTATACCAACCAACATCCTCTATGTATCATTCAAAGTGAAAAAAACTGTGAAGGGAAAAAAAAAAATCATTGAGATTGAATATAATCAATTAACATTGTGACAAAAGTCTTAAAATAATTGTGTCTCAGGTTTTTAAGACAATAAATATAAGACCATAGACTTAAAAATCACTCTGAAACATGACATGATGGAAGTACATTGACTTTGTTTTTCTAATGTCACCCTCCTAAAAATAAGTGCGAAAGATCCATACTACTGCCCTTTTGTTAAAGAAAGGTTTATGAAATGCCTTTAGTATGTTTTGGAAAAAATTTATAGTATTTTCCTGACAATGATCTATTAACCTCTCAATACCCAAAGGGAACAGCTGGCAGCACTTGCTATTCAGTCACACATTCTGACAGTCAGAAGCGGCACATCTTACAGGTCATAACTTTTCAGTAAGACATCCAGTTTAAAAAAAAAAAAAAAAAAAAAAAAAGAGAGACTAAGAAGAGAAGTTTTCACTGTTACCTGAAGCATGTGAACCTATATTGTGGCTGCTTTGTCGGGATCTGGATTTTGTGGGTGTGTGAATAGAAGTCTCACCAAATCCTGATAAAGAACCAATATTCTGCTTCAATTCCAAACTCGAAAGTTCTGTCAGACTGGATGGTACTGGAAGATAGATCTGCTTATTACGCACCAAAGGACTCAACACTCTTTGGTCTCCTGTTTGGGGAACAAAACCAAACTGCAGACTTAAGTTTACTCCACAATTAGTTGCATAATATCTCTAAAAATCAATCCATTCTGAACAGCTGTTGGTCTCTATTTTTTACCAGAATGAATAACATATTGCCACCATAATTAAACTGATCCGCTATCCTAACCAATCACTGTTTTAATATGACAGGCAAGCTGCAGCAGTGTGGCCAGAAGTGTTGAGTTTCAAGGCTCTTCCAGACTTCACCACAATTATTGGTGGTATCACCAAACATCTTGCTTTTCAAAGCCAAAAAGAACATAAGCACAATAGGAAAAGTCTCTCTTCATAGCAAGGTTCTGAATTAGAAACTAATTTTGTCTGAATACATTAAAATGTTAAACACCCAATTAAGTGTTATAGTACAAAACAGTGTGTCTTCTGAGGGAACGTTTAGTAGGGCACTTGATAGACTGTGGCTTTGTAGGTATAAGAAAGGACACTCTTCCATGGACAGAATGGGGCAAAAAGTGATGGGGGAAAAAAACAAAAAACAAACAAACAAACAAATCTATCTGCACTAGGCAGTGGAAGGAGAGCAGGTTCAGGACATGATGCAGCAGTAATTATATAGAACTACTGTAGTCAATTAGGAAGAGCTTCCACTCTCACATATTCTAGCCATAATACGTTCTTTCTTTATTGTTAATATAAAGAGATACAAAAGACAAACAAACCAAACCCTATTGAATATCACCTTGCCTTCCCGAATAGTTTTTTTCCAGATCATGCTGCAGAAGTCTATTGTGGAAAGATGACTGTTCTTTATTTATCCTGAATTCAAACTGTAACACAATATTTAAGACAAATGTTAAATCTTTCAGATGCAAAAACTACAGTTCTCGGGAAACTCTGCAAACGCTTTAAAATAAATAAATACTTGCTCCAATAAAAAGAGTATTCATTCTATTAAGATACTATGACTGACAAGTTTCAGCATTAGAAACCAAAATGAAATATGGAAGTTAACAGTGCATTCACCTGCAGTTGACTAAATAAAGAAAAAACTTCCACCCTACAAGGAGTACTGCAATTACAGGATAAAGAGAGGTACGGATAGAAGCATAAAAAATCATATATGTATAAAGTTTATGTCAAGCTGTAGTATATCCCTCTGTTTTTACTTTATGTATCTTTAATAGGATAAAATAAATTATCAAAGACTATCAGAATTTATATTAAAAGTGAACATATTACTACTGAAAAGGCAATTCCTATCTGAAAGCACACAAAATTAGCTGTATCATACAACTACATTAATTAATGTAACTATTAAAGAAAGGGTAATAATTACTGCTTTGCTTTTATCTGCTATCGATGAAGTCTGGATAACCAGTTGAAGACCACAATTATTAACCTGCAAGTTGGAAGAAACATAACATGACATTTTTCAAAAACGCATATCAACACAGTAAGTTGAATGTAACTCTTTTAAAAGAATAAAGATTTTTTCAACAGCAAAATCTGCCAAGGAAGGAACTATTTTTCCAAACTATTATGAAGAATACATCACAGCAGTAAGCAACACTAAATAATTTTTAGCTTAAAAAGAAACCACTGGGATTAGTTTCAAAAGTGCACTGAAAGCATAATTTTCGTAGGGATGCTGTCCTCATTATGAAGAAAACAAGCGTTGAAGCTTAAATATGATCATTTACTTTTGTTTAAAAGGCAAAACGTGCTGGTCTTTTAATTTGATTTGTATGACATGACATAGCACCTACCTTCTAAATTAAAAAGCTAAATAGAAATACTTAACCTCAGGGCTTATATACCTACTCCACAGGCAGTGTCAGGCGGCACACCACTAACCCCAGCGGAGTTCCCTCACGCCAGTCACGGCGCCGACAAAACCGAGCTGCCCTCACCCCCGCCCCTCGAAGCGCGGAGCGGCGGGGGCTGCCCCCCCCGGTCTCGACCACCTGCGCAGCCCCAACCCGCGCAACACCCGCGCTCCTCCGCGCCCTCAGCCCCACGGAGGCCCCGCCCCGCCCCGGGCCGGGCCCGCCCTGCTGAGGCGCGGCGGAGCTCAGCAGGGCGGTCCGGCCCGGCCGAGGCACAGCGCGATGGCGCGTAGCGGAGGAACACCCCCGCTGCGTCCCCACAGCCCGACGGCGGAGGAAGGAGCAGCTGCCGCCACCACCACGACAGCACTTACCGAGGCGGGCGCGGCCCGAGGGCCCCTGCCAGGCCGGCACTTACTGGGCACCATGGCACCCTGCTCCCGCGGGACCGCACTACACCTCACACCTCCGTACCGGCCGCCGCCCCTGTCGGAAATCGCTCCGCCGTTACCGCGGCAACCGCCGCTTCCGGCCCGCTCCCGGCAGGCCCCGCCCGCCGAGAAGCCGTGAGGGGCGGCCGCGCCGCTCCCCCGCCCCCCGAAGCCCGGCCGGGCGCCCTCCCGTCGGGTTTTCGCAGGGGCGCGGCCGTCGCCCGCCCGTCAGCTCCCCCCTCGTAAAAAGACGCTAATGCGGTCGTGTCTTTCTGAATTCTAACCGCCAGTGACTGTGCGCGGAAGGGCAAGAAGGTGGGCGCCCTGCTGTGCCTCGGGAAGTTGCCGTGCAGGTACGCGCTCGCCGCGGGACGTGGAAGCCTGCCTCGGGCTGGGCGCGGGGCTGGTGCGCCGAGCGCCGCCCGCTCCAGGCCAGCGGCCGCCTCAGCCCCTGCGGGCTCCCCCGGCACCCCGGGGGGTCGCGGCTGCTTGTGAACACATCCAGAGCTCGCTCGGTGCCTGGCGCTGTGGGGAAGGGCTGGGAATTCCCTCATGGTGTCTTCCCCGCCCCGTATCTCGGGTTTAGGTTTGCCTGTTGTTCTAGTTACCATTTGCTGAAAGGCTGCCAGAAAAATCATGTCGTTGTGGCTTATCATGTGAGAAATATACAATATGTCGGTGGGTTTTTTTATATGTAGACAATACTCTGCCAACAATTAATGTGCCGTAAGGAATCTATGAAAGTTTTGCACAGTTGAGGTTCATGGGTTTATAATCCTAACTGGGTATCAGAAGCTCAGTTGAGATTTGGGTTCAACCCTTCTAAGTGACTTGCCTTCATTATTCGTTTAGTCTTAAATTCTCCCACAGTTAAAAATACTGCTTAATCTCTGCTAGTAAAGCTTTATAGAATGTGGCTATATTAAAAACAAACAAACAAAAAAACAACCCAAAACATTAGCCTGATAGTTTCAATGGAGACCTAATCAACAGAGTGTTTGAAATTACATCAGTCTTCATCTACACTAATTCTCTTAACATTATTAATATATTTGTAGCAGACTAGATGATAATGATAGTAGGATTCTTCAAAGAAATGAGCTAAATGTTGGCAAGGCCAAAAGCCAGTTCTGTGCAGTGACTGCTGGTAAAGCAAAAAAAAACAGATCTAGTGTCCTTCCTATAAAATCAAGTTCACTAAACCTTGACAGGAGTCATCAGATAAACCAAAATGTCCCTCTTAGACATCATCTAGGTTAGCTGTAGCACAAAATAGTTCTTTGCTCATGTTGGTCCTGACCTTGTGTCTGCCCAGGGAGGCAAACAACTCCCATGCACTCATGTACAGAATCGGATCCACAATCCACGTATGTACTCTCTCCTAGAATGTGTATTTTGTGTTTGTATTTCTGTTGCCACAGAAATTGATAGTACAGCCATGCACTACTCAAGACTTACTAGCAAATGCTGTTCCATTAACAGAGAACTAGAGATTTGGTTAGTGATGCATGTAAGTGTATTTCATAAACAAAATACTGATTTCCTTAAGGCACATTAAAAACTGAGCCAAACCCACCAAGGCAGAGCAGTAGTCCCATGGTGTGTTTGTGCTGGCACATCTGACTCATGAGCACTGTTGGTCACAGTGACGGGAAGAACTGACCCAAGTGCAGTCTTACTTTTTGTCCATCCAAAGGTTTTAAGAAGAAAACCTTTAAGCAATACAGTGGGGTACAATTCAGATTAATTGTACAGACAAAAACAAGGGTGCCACAATGAAGTGGGGACTTAAAGATCCAGCCTGCGTTCAGCAGTTTGGGTTCAGATAGTATTGAAAAAAAATCTTCCCTGACTGAAGAGTGAGTGGTTACTTGGTAAACTGAAATGCTTTAGATTCTAATCCTGAAAACATTAATGTTAAATTTCACTTTAATAGCTGAAACTGTCCACTGAAATATAGTGCAACAGTCTTAAATATAAATCAATGCATAGGGGTTTCAGAAAAGGGGCCTCTATTTTAATAAGCTCTTATGGGGGAATGTTTTTATTCTGTTGAAGTACCACGCAGAATTAGATGAGCGTTCTACCAAAATAATGTATATCCAACCATGTCCTTGTTCACTCCGTTTTCTTATTTACCAAACTCATCCTCAGCATTTAAAACCACAATTTAGCCCGGCATAACCTTTTTGAATTTCTTAAAATGCAACGCTCTGGTCAGCACCCAGCGACGCAGCCCCACGGCTGGACAAGGGGACGGGAAGCCGGGACGCTGCTCTCCGGTGAGGAGCCGCTTGTTTCCCGTCGACACAAAAGCAGCCCCGCTTCAGCCGTCAGCGGGACAGAAAGTGTAACGGGCCCGAGGCTTTGCAGCCCTTCCCGCGGCATCGCGGGCGGAGGGACGGACCCCGCCGCCGCCGGGCCGGGCCGCGCCCCGGGGAGGGGAGCGGGGAGCGCCGGCCCACCGCGGCTCGGCCCGCGCCGCCGCCTCAGCGGGAGGGGAGGGCGGGGAGGAGCGGGGGGCGGCGGCCGCTGCCCGGGGCATCGCCGCGGCGGCGGGCTGGGCCGGGCCGGGCCGGCGGCTCGGTGCGCTCCGCTCCGGACGCCATGGCCCAGCGGCAGCCGGCCAGCCCTGCGGGCCCCGAGGCGGCGGAGCCCGGGGCCGGGGAGCTGAGGGCGGGGAGCGGCCCCGTGCGGATCCGAGTGGCCGTCCAGGCGGCCGCGGAGGAGGAGGAGGAGGAGGGCGGCGGCGGCGCGCTGTGCCCGGCGGCGCGGGGCGGCGGCAGCTGCAGCGAGGAGGACTCGGAGCGGTGCGGGCGCTGCAGGTGAGTCCGCCGGGGCGGGGGGGGGAGGGAGGGAGAGGAGCGGAGGGAGGCAGGCAGGCAGGGGCCCCGGCGGCGGGAAGGCGGGCAGGCAGGGGCCCCGGCGGCGCCCGGCGCTCCCCGCGGGCCTGGCTGCGCGGGGCCAGGAGCGGGGCCCGCGCGGACACCCGCGTAACGGTGCGGCCGCGGCTGACGCAACGCCGGCGGGGCGGGGCGGGAGCTGCAACCCACCCCCCACCTCCCCCCCCCCGGCCTCCGCCAGGGCTGCGCGTCCCCCCGCGAACGGCCGGCGTGAGCGGCGCCGCGCAGAGCTGCCCCCGACATTCTGTTGCCTTCGACAGAAAGGGTTTTGCGGCTGGTGGTTGTGGCTTGGTGTTTGCTGAGGGTTTTTTTTGTTGCTTTGTTTGTTTGTTTTTCTTTTTTCTTTTTTTACCGTTGGATTTTTATGGCATAGAACCGTAGAGATTTTCTTCAGTAGTTACGACATGGACAAGTAGACCTGTTCCATGGCTTTGGAGACAAGTTGACCAGACACGAAATCTTCTACTTGTAGAAGGAACATCCAGGGTTTTTTTTGCCAGAAATCTGTAGAGAGACAAAGCTGACTAGTTGTAGTTCATTTTGTGTTTTGTACTAAAGCTGCAGATGCGGTAATATTTTCACTCACATAAACATTTAGGTACAGTAGTATGAAATTCAGTATTCTGTTCAAATAGTGTTTCTTTCTAGTCGATTCTAACTTTGTATTCTAGCACTGACTCAGAACAAACTGCAGTGCATTCTTTTAAATTACAGAGGGGTAGCTGGGGAGGGCAAATTATTCTACAGCTGCAAAAGTTGTCAACTACACACTACAGAAACAGGAGGTGTGTAGCGAGACACAAGTAAAACACTTAAACTGAGTCTGACTAGTCTTTCCACAGTCATATGTGACTGTCTTATTTTTATAAATCAAACGAATATGGCAGTCTACAGTGTTGCGTTCCAATTACTAATTTCTTAAACTCAGAATATTTTTTTGCATTTGTTTTCCTTGACATTGTTACTTGTGTAAGAGCTGACCCAGACTAGAAAAAGGGGTGGTTATTTTCTTCAAGATTTAATCCTCTACAGTAGGTGCTATCTTCAGGAATGTTTGCTGACAGTACTGGTGTACATGCAGTTCTTGTGGAGGTTGCCTTTTTGTAAATGGCCTCTTCCTGATCTAGGAAAGGCCAGAGGTATTGCCATGGAGAGAACTATAAAGGCTCTGCATTAAAATTAGGTGAGTGGAGGTCATACGTGCTCTTGCCATTTACATGTAACCTTAGGTAAAGATACAGTTTTGGGAGTGCAACATCTGATAGGAATTTATTTACCCAAATATTTGGAACATTGTCAGTGATGGTCTAAAACTGCTGAGAATGAGCCATTTCACTCTCCAGCTAAGCTAGCTGACAATTTAGATTTTCTTCCTCAGTTTCTGGGGTTTTATAACCTCAGAAATGAACAACCTTTCCCCATGGATAAGACACCACAGTTCTTGAGAAGATCTCTGAGTATTTGTGGCGTTCAGTCCTCAGCCAGTTAGCTGCCAGATGCTTCAGAAAAATCTTCAGACTGTTGATAACAAAGAGGTGGTTCTCCTATGCATAAAGTAAAGCTATTCTTGCTCAGGTTTGTTTTGGATGCACAGACACAGGAAGAATCTGAGCTTGAAGGGTGAATGGTTTTATGAGGATGTCAGTCTCAAATGTGTCACAATAGAAATTGAAATTTAATGATGGCTGCGCCTCCATGTCCCACTAGTAGGAACCCAGTATTGTATCCATTAGTTTTTGTTAACAGAGTTGCACTGCCTTTGAGCGATTGTACTGTTGCAACATCAACTTTGTGCTGTAAATGGTACTGCCACATAGTGCTTATTATTACAATACCTTATTCTTTTCAAGACTCGGTACAAACTTGTCAAAAGGTTAGACTCTATCCAGACAATTTAATATATTGTTTGCGAGTTTTGATATTTAAACTCCAAAATCTATTCTCTGAGGAGTTATGTGTTTAGTTTCTTGTCTGACTAAGAGCCAGATGAGTCACCATGTTAAGATTGTTTTTCAGACTGTCCTAACTGTTTTGAGAAGTGTATCCTTCACAAAGCTCTGAATAGAGGAAAAAGCAGATGAAAGTTGCGAATTACTAGCCTTTTTCAGTGTTGACTGATACTGATTTATCAACTACTTTTGTAGTAGTTGACACCTAGAGGTACTACCATTTGATCATTACCATGAACTAATACAGAGCTAGTTACAAATTACTGCATTTGCTGTAGGTGGAAATTCTATACAGTACTTAGTGAGAGCTGCTGTAAGAGCCCTAAAGATTTTGTAAAAGCTGAGCAGTCTGCCAAATGCAGAAATGTTATGTATTTCAGACTGTGACCAATATTCAATTTAGAGTGGTGAAACGAGACCTGTTTCACTCTGATTCAGTGTGTTAACACTGTAAATAAGGGTGGTACTGATCTTCGCAAACATGCAGTTCACTTTTAGGTTTTTTTTTTCCCAAGCATGATGCTCCATTCTTTCCATCCAAACCTTCCAAATACCTGCAAATGTCTGTACTAATAAATTATCTAAAAAACCTGTAAGCTCCATCCTGAATTGCAGGTAAGCTTTTCTTGGCAAAGTGTGGCTATGTAAAAATGCTGAAATGGTCTAAGTTTCTGGTGCCCACACTAGTTCTGAATCAGCAGTGAATGAAAAATGAGTAGTAGTGGGGTAAGGGAATATCCCGAATGAAAAATCAACACTTAACCTTGTTTTTTCTTCCTTCTGAAACTCACACCCACAGTTGGCCTTTTTACTATCTTAATCATAACACCATCTATTATCTTCTGCTTCTGGCACTGTCAAACAACTTAAAAATCTTTTTCTTGCTCTCTCACTTCTGTCACTCCTTTGAACTGTACCCCATTAAGTGGCTAGAAGATTTTGACAAGGAGACTTCTAGGATTGTGTGAGTGAGTATCCATGTAGATCTGCTGTGTTGCCCTAGCACTGGAAGAACTGTGATAAGTAAATAAATCATTGGCTTTGAAGAGCCAGGTCCCAGAGAACTGCTGTAACTTGTCACACCTGGCAGCACAGTCCCTGTGCGGAGCGCACTGACCCGAAGAGCATCCTCAGGTGCACAGCAGGCACCTGCCTCGGCAGCGCACGGCCCTCCGCAGTAAGAGCACCGGCTCCAGTTCAGCTCCAGGCCAAGACTGGCACAAGGCAAGGTGATTCAGTAGCCTGGCTCCTCCCTGCCAGGCTGCCCGCTGCGGCCCCCAGTGCAATGCCTGCGCCTTTCTTCAATGATTTCATGAGCTCTGCAAAAGCCATTTAAGACAATTTGGGGAAAATGCGTGGCTCCTCCTTTCTTGTTGCTGAGGTACATAGGAGACCAAAGCAATACAGGATTTATAGGTCTAGAGAGCTTTTTAACAGAAACTTCCATGATGGTCCCATGGCAAAACTAGACTGCTAAAAGCTTTTAAAAAAAAATGACTCTGGCTAAAGATAGCCTTGAGCATTACAGTTGTTAGAGTAACATCTATGGCTGTAGTCTGAGGGCGAGCTATTTACCTCAGTGCTAGGTAAAAATTTAAATGGTTGTTTGTATTGAGGCAACAAACATGTTGCTGTATGTGGCAAGAAGTTAATCTCAAATCCATGGCTGCAGTACCTTTTTTTGGGATAAGATGCTCTGTAGTGCTCCGTTTTGCACAGATATCTAGACAACATGATGGGAGGGGGAGAGAGAAAGTGAGAATGACTTCTTAGCAACCCCTGTATGTGTGAAATACAGCTGTTCCTGAGGTACCTGAGCTGCTACTACACCAAAGTCCTTAATCTGAAACATACATACAGTTTAAGCCCCTTGGTAAACTGCTAGTTTGTACTCTGTCACTCTGGAAGGGACCTGTAGAAAGTGCCATAGTCCTGTCAGCCTTTCTGACTCCCTGGATACTGGCTCCTGTATTCATGCAGTGATGAGGCTTGAGAAATCATGGTTGCATCAAGCTGGAATATTTATTCACTGGTATGTGACACTACCCAGGAAGCACATAAATGTCGAGCCTATGTTTAATAGCTTCGTCCTGAAAAATAAAACACACTCACCGGAGGAACTTCGTATAGCACCGAGCGCCTGGGCATCTGCATCTCATGTTTTGGTGTAGGACCTGAGTTGGCAGAGTGTTTTCAAGATGCTAGTGTATATGTCTCATTGTTCTACACTGAGATCAGCTTTTGGAATGGGCTCAGGACCTTGACTCCTTGTGCTGACTGGAAAGCTTCATCCTCTGAGCTGGCCTCCTGCCTCAGATGGATAGGGTGATACTTTTATGGACAGGCACTGAACAGGTAAGTTGGAATCAGCATTACAGTTGTTCCTTTTTGTTTGGAAGGACTATTTGAATCCACTAACGTAAGATGAGGATCTGTTAATAAAATGATTTAACTATTTTCCAGTGGTGGGGAAAATGATGATGACTCTGACAAGAACTGGAAACCACCAGAAGATGACCTGATCCAGAAGTTAATAGCACAGATTGAATATTACTTCTCAGATGAGAACCTTGAGAAAGATGCCTTCCTTCTAAAGCATGTGAGAAGAAATAAGATGGGCTATGTCAGTGTTAAACTCCTCACTTCTTTTAAGAAGGTAAGCTAACTTTTTAAGACTTGAAGTGCCTCTGTAAGCCTGATGAGTCGAAAAACATTAGGAGAAATGAGATGAAAATGACTTACTTTATAGAGGTGGTTGTAGAGTCCTCCTCTTTGCCTCTCTCAGGGGTTGATCCAGTTTTGATGTGATAGTTAGGTTTGTTCTCATCCAGAACTTTAATTGCTGAACTCGTTCATGATTGGTTAGAGAAATCATAGGCTTTTAAGCAACTAAGCTCCTACATTCTGGGAGAGAGTATGGCATAGTAAATGGGACATCGGATAAAATTCATTTCTAGATGAGCTACTACATGAGTAGCTAAGTAATCCTGATGAAGTTACTTTCTTATCTCTGAGAAGGGATGGTGAATCTGACCTTTGCAAATGTATGGAGATCCAAAAATTAAGAGTAGCTGGTAACTGAAGTCACTTAAAGGTGAGGAGGGTTTTATTCTTTTTTCTTTTTTACATTAGAAACTCTTATGTACGTATATGTATGTAACTGATTTCTAAAACTACATCAGAAACACTTTGTCAAAATACTGAATCTGAGTTTTGCAGAGCTATTCAGTGTAGAAGTTAAGGCACACCCAGTTTCTTCAGACCACTTCAAACAGATTATACGGATAACAGATAAACTCTTAAAAACAGTCCTTGGACATGGAGAAGGTCAGGGGTTTTTTAACTGAGATTTTAGAGGGAGGAAACATCAGTTCAATAAAATGGAGTCCCTAAACTTGGCAGAACTGTGTGGCAAATTTAACAAAATAAAACCCACAGAACATGCATTTTGGTCATGGTTGAGACCTAGATATGACCGACCATCACTTGAGGAGGCTTTAAGATAATGATTTTCAGTTTGAGATTTAGTGTCAGCTCCTATTTTCAGTAGATTCAACAGGACAAGAGCTCACTGATGCCCCGTATAGCAGGAAAACCGTTTACTTTTTCACAAAAGTCTGCCACAGGAAACTTAAATCCAGGTTTCCGTTTGCAGACTGGAGCCTGCATCTACCTTACACCTCCTGTAATTATTCTGAGTGGGTTTGAGGAGTTGTGCTGCTTAACCTGTGTCTGTCTTCAAGGTGAAACACCTTACCCGTGACTGGAGAACCACAGCCTATGCACTGAAGTACTCTGACATTCTTGAGCTCAATGACGATAACAGAAAAGTTAGAAGAAAGACTCCAGTTCCTGTGTTTCCAAGTGAAAACCTCCCTACCAGGATGTTACTGGTGTATGATATCCACATGATATCTGAGCTGCAGGTTCTTAACCACCAACAAGAAAATGGATGCATGCAAGAAAGGATAACGGAGCATCTCCTCAAAGCCTTTCTAAGGTTTGGTGTAATTTCATCAGTTCGTATTCTCAAGCCTGGTAGGGACCTACCACCTGATATCAGGAGGGTCAGCAATCGGTACAGCCAGCTGGGAACTCAGGAATGTGCAATTGTAGAATTTGAAGAAGTAGATGCTGCCATATGTGCTCATGACTTCATGTGTGCTGAGAAGAAAGAGAGTGGCATGAAAGTTGTCCTAATAGGCATGAAACCTCCAAAGAAAAAAGTTCCCAAAGACAAGAACCGTGATGAAGATACCAGCAAAAGTCTTAAGAAGCCTAGATCCCTTAATAAGAGAGTTGAGGAACTTCAGTTTGTTGGTGATGAATCTTCAGCAAATAGCTCTTCTGACCCGGAGAGTAATCCTACATCACCATTGTCAGGACGCAGAAGTACTGCAATAAATACTACAAGTAATTTGAGCCCCATCATTCACCCAGCCAACCATTTGAGTCCTAATGTGTCACCCAGATCAAGTCCTTGGAGCAGTCCATCTTCACTGAGAAAAGTAATCAAAAAGTCTCCGCTGGCTGAAGACAGCAAGCTTAACTCAAGCACTAGCCCTGAAATTCCAGGGAAATGTACGGATTATTCCTCGGATAGCAGTATCACTCCTTCTGGTAGCCCCTGGGTACAGAGGAGAAAAGCTCAAACAGTAACACACGAGAAGAGTCCCAGCAGTAGCCCCATGTTGGCTCGGAAAATACAAAATGCAGATGGTCTGCGGGTAGGGGTGCTGCGGCTGCCCAGGGGCCCCGACGGCACTAAAGGCTTCCACAGCGGATGTGAAAGAAGGAAGGCTGTGAAGAATGAACGAACTGTTCTTTAACAACAATCTCACACAGCAGTCAACTGCTTTTGGTCAAGCCTGGTGAAGAAATGTCACTTGAGTGACTGAGTTAAGTCAGTATTTAAAAGATTTTGTATTCATATAGACTTTATCATTTGTATATTTGTATATTCTCTTCACAGAACCACAGAGCACTTGAGGTTGGAAGGCATCTCTGGAGATTGTCCAGTCCGCCTCCTCGGCCCAGGCAGGGTCCCCTGCAGCAGGTCACCTTGGGTTTGAGTATCTGCAAGGATCAAGACTCCCCGGCCCATCTGGGCCCTGTGTTCCCGTGTTCAGCCACCCACACAGTAAGAAGTGTTTCCTTACGGTCAGGTGGCATTTCCTGTGTTCCCAGTTGTGCCCCTGTTCCTGTTACCGGGTGTTGCTGAGAAGCTCCTAGCTCCATCTTCTTTACCCCTCCCCATCAGATATTTAAAAACATCAGTGAGATCTCCTCCTGAGCCTCCTCTTCCCTAGTCAGCCCCAGCTTTCTAGGCCTCTCACAAGAGAGATGCTCCAGTTTCTTAATCATCTTATGCACTTATCTAAGGCAATGCCCTTATGTGCATCATTATTTTTTAAAATGTATTAGTTTGAAATGCTGCTGTGGTTTAAACCAAGAGGGCAGCAGAACACCAACGCAGGGGATGGGGGAGAGAACTGCAGGGGTAAAGGTAAGGAGACTCATAGGTTGAGATAAGAACCATTTAGTAATTGAAATTACATAAAATAGTAATAGAATAATACAAACAAGAATGCACAGTGCCGTTGCTCACCATCTGCTGACCACTGCCCAGCCTGTTCCCCGTTAGCAATCCCAGAGAAGAGAATCCCAGAAGCGAGCATGAGCTTCCCAGCCAACTTTCATCTATATACGGAGTGTGACGTTGCACAGGATGGAATACTGCACAGGCAGGTGTGGGTCCAGTGCTCTGGCCTTGCTCCCTCCCAGCTTCTCGTACATCCATGCACAGGCAGGACATGGAGTTAGAAAGTCCTCGATCTCTCAGCAACAGCTGAAAACATCAGTGTGTTATCAGCATTCTTCTCATAGCAAATCCCATACCGAATCCAAAACACAGTGCTATTCTAGCTACTAACAAGGAAAAATTAGCTCTATCCCAGCCAAAACCAGAACAAATGCCTAAATATAGAAATAATTCACGTAACTACATTATTTGCAAAGCTACAAGTCTGAAGAGCAGGGTGTAAATATGTAGTGTAGTGGTTGTATTCAGCAAGCTGTGGTATGCTGCCAGCCTGATCATAAGACATAGAGGTTTGGGAGACTCTGTTTGTCTCAGAGTTCCTTTTGAGAAACTTAGCCTACGTACAGTTAACAGTTGCTCTGCTTGCATACATCTCCAAAGAAAATATTTAGTAGAACTGAAGTGTATATTTTCATGTAATGTGAATGAAGACTGTGAGCGAGCACTGGAGACTGTTCTTTAAGTGCTACCTCATATAATCAGATGGAAATAAACAAAAATATTAATTTGGTCTAGTTCTATTTTGTTTACTTTAAAAATAAGTTGAGCTGCATGTGAATAGATACTTAAAACCTTATAACATGTTAAATTCTAGAAATAGCTACTTGAAATTTCCACTGCATTCAGGGGGGAAAAAAAAAAAATCTCCTCTGCCCATTACTGATGGCTACTTCAGTGGTGATGCTTCACTCCAACACTGCCACACTCATTTTTATACCATATTATAAACTAAACAATTGTTATCTCACTGTTAACTCAGGATTTAAGAAGCAGGCTCAGCAAGAAGCACTTAAAATTAACTATAATCCTACCTGAAGCCAAAGAAGGAACCCCTGCAGTTTTACTTATAAGTTCTGCTCCTGAAAAATAGCCCAGCAGCAGTGAGAAGTTGAGGTTTCAGCTTCTGTACAACTTGGGAACGGTGCTTGACAAACTTCTAAGCAGACGATGATTCTTCATTCCAAAACTTCTCCACATCCTTTCCAACCTTCATTTCCACTCTAAGTGTAAAAGTTCTGCAGTGTAAATAACTGCAGTAACACACCGTTAGAAACCAACATACAGAAATCCCCCAGTTCTGTGTAACGTTCTTTAGCCACCCAAATACATGCCTGGTCCTTGCACTTCACACAGCTGGAATCCCACAGGTTGCCTCCTGAATTCCATTATGGGCTGCGATGCTGCAAACACTGTTAAACACCAAGTGGTGTTTTTTCTGGAATCGGCAGCACATCTGCGAGTGCCTGTGTGACTGGGCAGTACAGTCTTCAGAAGAGTGATTCCATAACTCCAGATGACATAACAGCAGTATGTTTCACCATAGCAACAACTGTTCCATGAATCATATGGGAAGTGGAATTTTTTTTGTTTACAAAACTATGCAGCATTCGTGTGTCATCATGTACCAGACTGTTTGGGGGCACTACCAGGCAGTATTCTGAAGATGCACCGAAGTCAATTAAATGGAAATACTGAGAGCTAGATGTTACAGTCCATCATCTTAGAAAACTAAGACACTGTATGCTTGCAGGAAAAAAAGGAAGTTGAAAATAGCATTTACCAGGGCTTTGCTCCTTGAATGAACACATCTACATGTCACATTCAACATGTAAACCTTAAAAATCAAATTTACTTCTAACACTTAAAGTTTGAAATGAAAAATGTCAGCAGACACTAATTATGAGTCATTTTGCTTTAGAAAGTTTTACACCTGACATAAAATGAACACTGAGGGTGACCCACTGGTAAATAAACAGGAAGTTGACAGTTTTTCTTCATTAATAAACCAAATGCTCTGTTACTGAAGACTTATTAGAAGGCCATAACCTATACAAAACTAGAAAACTTACTTTACAGGAGAATGGCATCTCACCTGAGCGTAGGCCCACTTCTCCTGAGACCAAGATGTACATAACTAACATTCCAGAAAGCTGCTGTCTTTAGAGAGCTTTTCAATAAGGAAAAAGAACACATTTACCATAGCAATTATTTTTGTACAAAAAAAATACAAACTCCAACAGCAAGTGATAACTCAACTTGATCAAACAACAAAAGATAAAGTGATTAGTGAAACTATTTGGAATGTAATTTGAAGTACTATTTCTAAATAAAAAGTCAGCCTGAGGTCTTATTCTGAGTTCAGATAAGAATATATAAACCCACAGTTCTGCTTCACGTAAGTTTTCCCCCATCTCCAAAAGAAATATGTTCTGCTTGGAAAACCCTCTGTGGAAACTTCACGTAACCACACAGACTATCGACTTCTCTGCTAGCATGCCCTCGGCTTTTTTTTTTTTTTGATTTCTTACTGTCACTTTGGGGCCAGAACAACTATTTCCTGCTGATTTTATGAAAAAAGACCAAAACAGAAGTCATGAACAGTCACTGTATTTATATTCAGCATTCCTTGTAGAGCCCAGAATGCTTGCCTGTTCAATTAATGGACATAAAAACATACTAGGTATTAGATACCTTCTCTGTGGATACTTCCTGCACTAGCTAGCAGCACCTAGCATTAGGTCGCGTTGTAGGTGTACGTGCACGTGGATTCTGGTGTCTCGGCATCGGGGCTCACGTGCAGCCGGGCGGAGGGAAGCCGGCCCCGCCGGAACCGAGCGAGGCGCCCGCGGCCTGCACATTGCACCCGCACTTCAAGTGGCGATTTCAAAAACACGGAGGTTGAAGCTATTTTTATTGCTTTTTTTTTTTTTTTTTTAGATGAAACAAAGAGCAATTCTAAAATGCATTTTAAGAACTAGACCATTTCCCCCACGTAGCTCACAGCTTGCTCTGGCATTCAAGGTTCGGAACTTTGCCTAATCGCTGCCAGCGCCAGGCACCACCACGTACACTACACAGTCCACAGCAGGCGTCTGTCACACACGTACGCCAATAAAAACAGATGCAATATTTAATGCCTTTGGGACAGATATTTCATTCTCCCTGAGTCTGTTTGTCTTCACATTCAATCAGTTCCTCAAAACTTCTGTTTAAAAACAATACAAAAACCAAAGCTGCACACCATACATCTAAACTGCTCAGTGTCATGTTGCCAACACAGACATTTTAAACCCGAACAGCTGTGCCGTTATTTTGTTGTGATTCTCAAATGTTTGTAGTATGATGACATATTTCAACTAATTTTTTTTTTTTTTTTCAAATGTCCAATCAAATGGAGAGAAACGACATGATGACACGTTTGGAATTTTAGTCACTGGTTGGGAGCCCTTCCCAGCTACAAAAGAACATTTACTTCTAGCCCCACTAACAGAGGAAGCATTCCTGTCATCTTCATTTCGCACAGGCACAGTTCATGAGCTGGCTTTATAAACCTGAAGTCTGAAAAAAGCCGGGGACTTTGGTAAAAAATGCTTATTAACAAAGCTAATACAGCCAAGTTGTTTAGAACACCAGTGTGATTAATCAAACAGAGTTGGCTTCAGTTTACACCACTGTTCCCTTAGGTTTGATTTTACTACACTCGAAGCAAAGATATAGTTGATTGACTCGTAGGAAAGATCCCACATCTGTGACCGAGTAAGATTAAATGTTTTTGCAACCAGCTCATACTCTTGCGACAGATCTGTTGCAAAGACGCCTTTATCATCAGTCTGGAGTTAAATTGAAAGAAAAAAAAAAAAAAAGTTTAAATTAGTTCCTCTAAATCAAAATGTGTTTTTTTTTCTACACATTACAAACCAGCTTTCTCTTGCTGTTTAACATTTTATTCCATGATTCTTTCATCTGTTGGTAATTATTTCATACTTTATTTGCCCTATTCTCACTCAATAAACTATTCAAACATACATGAAAAATTCTTAAAGTGATGGCACAATTTATTAAGAAAATAGGATTTCCTATTAAGATTGCTAGAAAGATGGCTATCAAATGGTGTACATTCAAGCTATGTCAGTACATGCTGGTCTCCTTATTCCTCTTTCCCTCTTCCTCAACTCTAGGAACTAGAGCACACTGTATTCCTACATCTTCTGGGAAGAAACTGTCTCACCCTCCGCACTTAGTGTCAACTAGAACTATTTATTGATACTGACTGAAGTGCTAGGCTGGCATCAGAAACATGATCGAAAGCCACCTAAATATTATTCATCTGGAAGGAGTGAGTTAGGATTATTTGAGGGTTAATGAGATTACCCATCTGCAGTTCAGACTCCTTGTGTCCCCAGAGAAGAATGCTAACTATGTCCTGTTAAACTGAAGACACTGTAGTATCTCCTCCTACTTCTCTTGTTTTTATAGGCCTTTATGGGTAAGCTGTCTTCTTACATGAGCTCACTGCTTATCTAGACTTTTCACAATTGAAAATCTCAAAAATAATCTCTAGTCATGAATTATTTGACACCTAATACAACAGAATTCAAACCCAGTAATAAATACTTTATACGGTAAAGGCTTATTTGAATAACAAGTGCAACACTCGTATACACACACACTTGGACAATGCTACAAATTACAGCGATTAAACTAACAGGATGATAGTAAAATCCTGCCAATGCCAGCAAAAGTACTTGGTAGCTCAACATTTCAGGACCTTAATTATGTGTCAGGAGAACTCAAGAACTCTCATCCAACAGCATAAATACCCAGGTAAGGACAAGCTTACATGCAAGCATTGGACCAATATGTTAAACAGAAATCTGTCAGCATGCAAACCGTTAAGAAGGTCATTGCATGTATAGCTGAACATCTTATCTATACAGAAGAAAACGTGTTGCTTTACAATAAAACCAAGAGAAATAGTAAAAAAATCCCATTTGTATTACAAGCATTTCTCAAACAGAACACTGTGAAGAAAATTAACTGTTCTGGCCAAAACCAGCATAGATTTCCTATAAGCAGATTCGCTGCAAGGTCAGAAATTGCTAATAAGTCAGCTCTGATCCATAAAAAGCAGATATACTTCTCCAATTTCACACTAGTTTGGATCTTTGCCCAAATACATGGTTAAAAATCAAAATACTTACACAGAGCACTGCAGGGTGGCCCATGTTGTACCAGTATCCAAAATGATGTTTGTCACAGGAAGGCACTGTCTGAGTTTTGATGTTTGAGGTCATGCAAAGTTCTAAGGGGAAAAAAAGAAGAAACAAGGCTATGTATCAAAACAGGAGACATGTTTTTGACACACTGACTTATTTCTGTTCCTGAATAACAATTAAGATCAGCTACTGTTGTTTCCTTGATTTTCTATGCTCCAAATATTTGGTAATACCTTCCGAGGAAAATTTCGTATCAATTTATTCTTAACTACTGGCTGGGTATAAAATTTGGGGAGCTTGCAAACCAGGTACAGAAACACCACATAGTCTTGCGGAGTAACTAAAAGTCATGATCTAGTTTTGTTTTCATCTGAGACATCAATTGTTGTTTGCTGCCACAAATATGTCAAAAACACAAATGCATTACCAGTGTACCTTTACAGGCAATTCTCTCACATACACTGCTACAGTTTTATAAGTCACCTCTAGTCAAAGACAAATCAGAGTTACTAAATCAGCAGTAAGTATGATATTCTGAACCAAGTAATTTTCTTAACTTTTTTTCTTACCTATAGGTATATGATTCTGTCGAACAAGTGGCACTAACTCTTCTGTACCTGCTGTTGCAGAGTTGAGATATGTTCCATGTCCAATTCTGTCAGGAGGCAGGCCCAGGAGAATTTTGGTCTCCTCTTCTTGATTTGGAATCTAGAGAAGATATATTTTACATTTTGCCAAAGCAGCATAAAACAGCACATTAAATCATCACAATGGACTTCAAGTTCTATTTTCACAGCATATCCTATCCAAAAGGAAGGTTAGTGAGGCTAAGTATCTGCACTCGTATCCTGCAAAGAAAGAAGCAGTCCCTGGAAGTGACTCTCAACTTGGAATTTCACACCAAAGAAGCTATAACGCTTAATTCATATGTAAAACCAGACAATTGTCATTTGCAGCTCTGAAGTACTTTCAGTTGGAGGCCTCAAATCAGCTTTGCATGCTTCAGTTTAAAAAGTACCCTCTCAGGAAGACCTCCAACCTCTGTTTTACACAGGGATTTAAAAAAAAGGTGCATGAACAACTTAAACTGCAAGAGTCCAAAACCAAAGAAACGAACAAAAAAATGAAACAAAACACCGAGACATTAGGAATATATTTTCAGAGAAGCATGCAGGAATATCCTATAAAAGCCTCCTTAATGAAATAGAAATAAGTATAAACAGGCTTGTGACATTATGTGTCATGCTTAATTTCCTGAAAAAATAAAAATACTTTCAGTATTTTTCAGACTTGCCAGAGTAAACTTCAGCTATCACTCCAATGGATTATATGGGGAAGCCCAACCCCTTCTACTGACAGAAGAGAACTCTCATGAAAATGTGCAAATTTTACTATACATGACTTCTGATAAAAGACCAGGAAGAAAACAGTGGATCTCTTGGAATATTACTAATTTTCAATTTCACACCTAACCCGCCAGTAGATATAGCACAGTAAGAAGTAATTTGACATTTCTGATTCAGAACAGATTGTGGAAGGTTGTTGATCCTTGTTTTCTTCTCTCTTGTTAAAATGCCCCAAACCATTACTATTTTGGCCTGAGAAGTTCAAAATGCACAGAAGTTAATTTTAGTTTCGTCAAGGTTTTTATAAAATGGGAATTACAGAGAAGGACAAAAACAAAGAAAACTTTTACCTCTGAAAGATGCAATGCCAGCTTCAAACCTGCTTTTTTTGCTTCTGAGAGCGGTTCCAAAAAATCTTGACCATGTCCTGCCTTGAAGACAGAAAACCATCACTGTTCTGCAGCTTGTTTTAAAAAATTTCTCCTATTACAATTATTAAGAAGTCTAGCAATATCAAAATATTTAATTAAAATACAGTTGCACTGAATTATTTTTCCATTAGTTTAGTTTTGAACACAGCAAGTCACATCATGTTTGTGATTTGTCTAAATCACAAATTTAGACAAATTGGTCAAAGGTCAGTAGCACAGATGATGCCCAACATGAACAAGCCAATTGTCTTGATTTTGATATCCTTTCTACAACTATCACCTAGAGCTATTTCACTTCAATTTGACAGCTATCCTCAAACATTTTTGCTTTCTTAATATGCAATAAGCATTTAGTGCATCTAAAAAAAATTTAAACTAGTTTCAACTTGCAGTATTATTTAACTTGCCTCAAGCCAGTCCATCTGACTGAGACAATTTAGTAACAGACACTTCCCAGACAAACATTACTTTTCAGTATCGTACATTAATCTATTGACTCTTCGTGAGAGTATCTGTCCCTTACAGCAATAGGGATTAACCTGGTATCAAGATTACAGGCAATCCATTCAACCTAGCAACAAACATCAGACAAAAACTTGTAAGAACAAAGTCAGATTAGAACCACTTGTTCTTATACAACATCATGTATTTATCCTCAAGAACTGACCAAAATGAAATAAAAACTTACGGTGGGATCACCACTGAGGTCAAGTCCTACTACAACCCCATCAGTGGAAAGAAGGAACTCTTCAGCAAGTTTAACAGTCTGCTTAGCAACTGCCGGGCCACTTCTTCTATTTATTGCTATTAACAATCTAGGATAGAAACGTATGTATTAAGTTAAACGCAAGCTGTAATAGTAGGAGACCAACAAATCTGATACCAACAGGAATGGCACTTCACATCCTTCATGGTTGAGTATAAAGAGTATTTGTATAGGAAACTGTTCAAGGACTGAAGGTACCGAAGTGCAGAGGGACAATAATTAGATAACTAGGTTAGCCTGGGAAATGCAATAGCCCCGGAGAGAGGGCAGGCAGGGAACAACACACTGCTCATTCCCTGCCTGCCCTATCAGGTGAGCAACCTCTCCGAGGTGCACACATCAAGAATGAGAATTCTTCAGCTTCCACAAATAAATTTAACAAGGGTTGCTACTGAATATAAAAGACAGGCAAGCAGACTGCCTCCAAGCAACCGCTGACACCTTCTGAAACTTTTCTGCTGGTTAGGAACACCTCTCCTTTACAGCAGGTTGCTTGTGCAGCTAATCAAGCAAAATCTTTACAATGAATTTAGGCTGTGAAAAAGGAGCCTTTAACGCAATTTCCATCAAAAACACTGCTTTTCCTAAAAATGTTGCATAGAATGGACAGCCTTAGAGCTGAAAAGCTTTACCCAATTTCATTCTCTCTCAGTAAAAAGGAAGATAAAAATTCAGGTTCCTAGATGAATTACCTGTTTCCATGTAATCTAGTATAAGCATAATTTTGTTTCTTACACTGATGGTCTGTAAACCTCTCTGCAAACGACCAAACATCAAACTACACAAAACTTTGACACAGAAGAACTCCATGTACTTTACTTACCTTACATCTATATCCAAGCCTTCTTCTTTACACTGCTTTATACCCTCAAGTACAGTTTCAACATACATCCTTTTGGTCATACCTACAAACACACATACACATTTGAAATAAACATCTTTGAATTAGTTTTATTACGTTGCAGACCAAGCTCTCTAGCCTCATGTGTTTCATTTTGCAGGTTTGATTTTAGTCCATAGTCTTCTAATCTATATTAGAACTAGATAGTTCTAATTCTGTTTATAAACTCTGAAGTATACATTCAAATTAAGCCTCCTTGTAAGCATCTAGAAGAAAATAATTTAGTGTGGACCAACAGTACTTCTCTTATGTATTTGTATTAAACCACATCTAAAAGCAAATGAAAAATTAAGTAATAAAAAGAAAATATCAGCTATTAAAAATATTAACAGACTCAGATGTCATACTAAACCGAATAACCCAAATTCTCGGGTAGCAGATTTATAACCAACATGGTTTTGTCCTCATAGCAAAGTGACATGCTTTTGCATGGTTAAATCTTTGCTTTTATACTTAAAGTATATTTTTGTTGACTCATTTTTATTGACTTTATTTGACTTTACTTGTTATTAACACAGTCCCAACTAAGTTTTATAGCACATCAAACTTACAAATTAAAAGCCAGAACAGACGGTACCTGTGGACTTTTCTTCTCTAGGAGTGCTCCTCAATTCCAGATACTTGACACCATCATCAGCAAATTCTTTAATAACATCTTTAGTTATCTGATCAAGAAACAGTGTATTCAACATCATGGAAGTAATGCTTATAATTGGTTGTATCTTCCTTCACAACTAAAATACCCAGTTATTTTTTGGCATGAAACCCTTGCAAAATTTTCAGGCCCTATCTGTTTTTAGCGCTCTCCATCTCTGGAAATACTACCCCACAGTGGTACTGAAGAGAGTTAGGACAAATGAGAATTTCCTTGTCTGAACAAGAATACCCCTCAACTGGTGCAGTCATAACCCCTCTCACAGCTGCTGCACCTTTCTGTAAGTTTAACAGGCTGCCTACAAGCCCCTTTACAGGAGGGAAGCAGATGACACTATGCCGCTTTCTGCTCCCTATTTTGATCACACAACAGTTCTCCTTGACAGTTTTGTAACCTAAGGTCAACAAAAGGCAATTCTATTCTGTCGTTTTGGCATGTAATGAACCAAATAAGAAACAGGAGACTAGGGTAAATCAAAGCTTTGGTCACAATGAACAGAAATCACATTTTTAAGACGTTATCAGTCCAAGCATCTGAGTGGTCATAACGACCATCATATTGGAAGCTCATTGCTTTCACAAAAATTAGGAGTTATAAAATCCTGTCTTTCTAAATTAACGTGTTTTACAATAATAATTCTGACCTCCAATTGAAAGGACCATTGTTGATATTGTTACCTAGAACCCAATGCTGTTAGCCCAATTAATTTTGACTGTGTGTATTGCTTGCTTGTTTTATGTGAACTTTTAATAAACTTACCAGTAAAATATCTTCAGTCCTAGTGGTAATCTGATAGATGATCTGAAACATCTGAAAACATCTAAAATACAGTTAAAAAAATAATTGGACAAACGATGAACAGTAAAATGAGTATTCAAAAAAATACATCTACACTTTGAAAACCTGTACTCACTGTGCTCAATTAACCAGATTGTAGCTTAAAATACACAGACCATCTGAATGGCAATTTCTGATTTTAGGTGCTAACAATGCTTTAGCAACAGATATTACTACTGCCATAAAGCTTTCTGAAGCACAAAGGAAAACCTGAAGCTCCAAAAAAAGGAAACTATATGAGTCAATTTTCTCTGAAAAGCATGTGCTACAAGTAAAAACCTTCAATCTTTTAAAAAGGGAATTAATCAACATGAGTTCTGCATTCAGTTTGCAAAAATCTAAGAAGTTATTCTATAGATACAAGTAACAAAAAATCTATTGGATAGTACTGTAACTAAAACTTGAATATTTATTTTCCACAGTCAGTGTGTAAGGCCATACATGCCTCTGTTTTGAACATAATTAAAAGACACTCAATAAATGTTCACATACACACACACGTATACTCACTCATCTAAGGTTCTTTTCTTTCCTTTGTCAATCACAGTCATCCCATTCTGGATCTGAAGGTATGGCTTCTGAGCCATAAGTTTCTTCATAGTGGCAGAACTGATACAGCCATTCAAATGAGCATGAAGTTCCTAGAGAAAAAAAAAAATCCCATGGATTGGGTCCTGTAAAAAGGAGGGCTTCTATACCCTGTTTGCATTACTATTCTTGTATCCTACATTATTGTTTCACTCCAAGTTTGAAAATAAAATAACAGTTATCTCTGTATTTGAGTAATAACTGTTTCCTCATGCTTTTGCATGCACTGGTTCACCTGAGGCTGTCCCGTTTGCTGCTTCTCTCTTGTCAGGCTGTTGTTAGCACTGATCTCAGTAGGAGCACAGCCAGCCCCGGAAAGAGAGATCTCCAGCTGATTGCTGGAGTGGTGCAATTCAAGGTGAGGAGCAGCAACTGAACAGCTGCCTCGGTATTAAGAAAAGTATAGTAAGTGTTCAAGAAGTCTTTCCCCATCCACTGTGAGTTAAATATACGTGTACGTTTTTCAAAAACATCAACATCTGTACATCCACTCACCTTTTTTTTCGTACTTTGAAGTTTTAACTCACACCAGAAATCCAGCAAGACACTACCTTTGGAGTAACTAACAGCAGCTGGTGTCACTGCCCTCCTTTCTGCCTGACTTCCTCTGTACAACCTGACTTTGGAGTCCAAACCCACGATGATCCTCAGCTCCATTTCTCCTTTCCACCTTTGCTCCTTATGATCTCTCGGCTCCTGACATACGGAACAGGTCCCCAGTGCCCTCCCAACTCATTCAAAATGTACCTGCAGAGCATCTGCTTTGTTACCACCCCCTCACCCCCCGGAACACATCCCTTCTCACAAGGAAATGAAAAACTGTAGAAACATTTCTTCAAGCCAATGATTGAAAAACATGTTGAAGTTGTAACTCCTTCAAGATTTCATAATGTTATTTTTGTAAAGTATTATATTTCAGCTTCCTATTTTATAGTATTAAGTTCACAAGCAGAGGAAAAAGGGGTCAGATTATCTTAAACTGAAGGTGCACAACTCCAACTAAATGCCAGGAGCTATGAACGCTTACTGCTTCTGGAAATCAAGTCAGACACACTACTGCTACTAAATTAAATTTTTCACAGTCTCACACGTGAAAATACCTCAGAGAATTCAGTTAGACATTGAACACAAACCCTGAAAAACCACGTTATTGAAAAGGAGCACGAGAATACACGGGTGGTGTGATGTGTTTTTGGCTGTGCACCTGCGTGTTCGCTGGTTAAGCTCCCCGCGGGACTACGTGCCGTTTGCTGTTTTGCGTCCAGAACGGTGACACCGATAAAAACGCAGTAACACGTACCAAACGATAGCACAGCGACGCTAAAAGTAAGGCACACCCTTCGGGACACGAAAAAAAAAAAAAAAAAAAAAGGGAAAAAAGGAAAAAAAAAAGCGTTATCTGAGATAGGCTTCTTGGGCTAGCGTCAGGGAAAAACAGGACCAAAAAGGAAAATAAAGACCACGCTCAACTGATTTAATCGGAAGATTAGACGCTAAAACCTGCCGGCCAGCCGCACAGGCGAACCCCAGCCGCGTTGTCCCGCGGGATGAAGGACCTCAGCAGCCGGTGCGCCTCCAGCCGCCCGCCCCAGCCCCAGCCCCAGCCCCAGCCCGCCCGCCGCCGCCTGAGGGCCGGGCAGGGCCCCGCGCGCTCCCGCGGAGCTCCGCCGCCCCGGCCGCGCCGCCCCGGCCGCGCCGCCCCCGCCGCCCCTCACCACTTTGGGCAGCCGCCGGTAGAAGCGCAGGTCCCGCTCCCGCTCCGCCGCCATGACGGCGCCTGTGGCAGCGGGGGGCGGGCGGGGGGCGGGGTCACAGCGGAGGCCACGCCCCCCCTCCAGCCGTGCGCGGGGACACGGGCGCAGCAGGAGGGAAGGCGAAGTCACAAAAACCACGATTAGCATCCAATTCCAGGAAAGCTTCAAGTCCAAGTTTATTCAAGTGATAACGATTTCCAGATCTACTGCACCTTGGTACTACACGAGTTCAAGTCCAGGGTAGGGGGGCGGGCAGGGCCAGAGCGCGCCTGGCTGGGGGGAGGGAGGCAGCCACCGGCCGGCTCGGAAGTGAACCAAACGGTTATCCTGGAATGGCACTACAGTTTGCTACATTACCTTGTTACAACGTCGTAAGTGGATAAACAGAGCGATTACATTGCTAGCCCTATTTTAAAATTAACTCGGCAAGCTTGCTGGCACAAGAATACAAATTGTACCTTTGACTGATATACAGGTCAAACCCAACCAAAATAAAGACGTTCTAGAACAATCCTAAAATCTACTCCAGTTATTTCATATTTAGCTTTTAGTGTTACTGCAATCTAATTCTAAAAACCCCACAATTTTAAGTCAACAATTCACAAAGCAAACGCTAGCTCCTGCTATATCCCAAAACAGAGATGAATGTGACTAACGTCATAAAACATGGTGATCTACATACTGCTAAAGCATTTCAGGCAAATAAATTATCCTCCCACAAAAACAAAACAAAAAACAAATCACTGGCATATTTAGGGAAGTTAGCTTTAAAGTTAAATTCAAGCATATAAATATGAAGTAAACAACTCAATACTCAAGTTAGTTTGCATCTCTTTTTTTGCTCAACAGAACATCCAGGTTTAAGCACAGTGCAGAATTTGGTTAGCTGTTCAACTTTTTTCATAGAAAAAGAGCATGTCCATAGAAGAAAGGAAATGAATTTGAACTTATTCAGTGATCCACTCTTTTATTTTACCTTAGTTAAAGGCAAACTAAGTACAGATACTGTACATTAAAATGTATGCACATAGAAACAACAGTGGTTCTTCATTCTACCTGAAAGGCTCAAATCTCTACATTTTTTTATTTAGAGCCCTTTCCATGCAATTACTCCTCTCTGCAACATATTGCACCCACGTTTAAATATAAAGAGAACCATCTGCAGGTCCCACATAGCCAACACCTATTAGTAGCACATCAATTAGTGTCCATATTCCAAGTCCACCAAAGCTGAAGAGTTTTCCCAGACCTTCCCGCCACTGGCCCAAATAGAAACGATCGGCACCAAATCCACCAAGGGTGATGCTATAAGAATAAAAACATGATTCATTATTATCTTTAGAGGAACTCCGTTCAGGTATCCATGCATACTTCTTTGTGACACACCTACAGTTCAATGATAGTTTTGCTCTGCATCATTCCAGAAACTATACATTTTTCGTACAAAAAGCGCTGACTGGGTTATTAAATGAGAAACCTTTTGACGAAATAGCACTATTTCTTAGCTAATTAATACTATCCAGAGACTTGACAGTTTTTCATTCGTGACAAGAATTAACACCCAAAACTCTCAAATTTATAAACATGTCTTGACTTTTCTAAGGTAGCAGAAGCTAAAAAGATCCTAACACACAAGCTATAGGAACAGACCCAAACACTCAATTCAGCCCTGTGCAGCGTTCAGGCAACACTACGTTTCTCCAGCTGGTGGCACAGAGAACAACTCTCTCTAGGACAGCAAGTTGGTTACATCACTTTCTTCATCAGAGTCTTACTGTATCTCTGGCTCCAGGAATAGTGAGGCTCACTACCTAATTATCATGTTAACCACTTTTGAAATATTAAAATTTAATTAAAAAGGTCTTACCACCAAAAGAACTTCAGTTAGTTTCAAACTGCTACTGTGGTGCTCTAATGGCTTAATATTCCAAAAATAACCTAAAGAGTTTCTTTCATTATGACTACACTAGTCTCTTCCCTAATAATTTAAAATGCACAAAATGTCATCTTGCTGATACAGTTGGGAAGGAAGCTGTAACAAATGTATACCAACTATAGCCAGCTCAGTGGCATCTATCAAATTCAGAAACAGCTGCATTCATTACAGGTGCCAAGAAGTAATTTGGACAATTTTCAGCCCTAATTGTTTAAAACATATAAAAAAAACTGAGAAAAAAAAACATAAATCTGCAGATTTTTTTGAGCATTTGTACCTCATTTGACACCATACAGAATAAAAGCCAACATGTCCTCTCTACTCAGAAAATGGATCACTTTGTGAAGGCTAAGAATCACAGGCATTTACGCTGAAGACAGTACATTTGATGCAGAAATAGCGGAATGTTTTCTCTCAAGCTCTGTTTACTGAAGACAGCTAGTATCATTGCACATGCAATCTTCAGGCATCCCAAGCCTCCAGATTCTAAGCTGGACTCTATGAAATACTGGTTATTCAGTACACTATGCAAAAATACCAAGCAGAACCCCCCACACACTGAAGATCTTATAGACAATTAATTTATTTCTAATATTATCTATTTTAGCTTGACGTTATCTAACAGCTCTGGTGTACCTTAGTGCCAAGGCAGTAGACCACTTATAACCTCCAGTCCAGTTGCAATAGAGCATCTTAGGGAAGACACGATTACCTAAACATTAGAAAACATGAAAACCTTAATGTAACAAAGGCTGCATAACAAGTGGGAAATGACAAGCAAGAAGATACTGTTATTTCTCTAAAGGGTTGACATTAATTGAAACAAACACTGTCAACACAAAAACTCATATATACTCTACAGTCCTCTGTTCCATCAGTCTTTGTCACACATCAGAAAACATGCAAGGTTACTGAACAAATAGGGGGAAAATTAAACTAGTTGGGTGAAACCAGCATGAATTTTTTTAAATTACCCTACTGAGACATTTGATACTGATAATGTTAGTGGTGTCCAAATTAGTTTAATTCATAGAAGTTGACAAAAACAAACCAGAACTATTTTCTCTCATGTGAAGACACACAACAGTATTAAAAGCCAATGTTTACAGTTAGGTATCACTATTATGCTTAAAAATTAAAGTGTAACTACAAAAAAATTCAATAGGTTAATCAAGGTGAAGGCTGTTACTGCAGTGGACATAAATCATAATTGTATTTACCCATTACAAAAAAATGCTAAGAAATTCTTTAGAAAAAAAAACTTCTTTACAGAATCTGTTTTAGCCCACCTTACCTAGACAATGAATATGATCCCGTACTGTACAAGTAGCATTATATCGTTGTCGCGGACAAGAAACCGTCATGCAGTTTGTAGAATTAGTACATACATAATCAGTTGTTGCAAGCTGCCAGCAAAACTGGCATGTCATGTTAACCGTAAAGTTCTCCTGCTCGTGGTTATTCTGATCCTATAAAAGGACAGCATTATCACTTCACTAGTAATAAAAAAAATCACAGTGTGTAGTATCAAATTACATTTCATGGGTAGACATCTGGGGTAAAATAACAACTACCCTATTTTCTATCTCTATGTAGTCAAGTAAAATAGAAAAATCAACATTAGAAAACTGAGAGTTATTAAAGCACAGCTCAATGTTAATGCTTCTTCCAATCCAAGGCTACTGCCAAAAGGAGGACTCAGTCTCCTCTGCAAGATCAGTCTGTACCTCTGACAGGTATTTAGCCTCCCCACTCTCAAAACGGTTGAGTTTTGATTGGTCAACAAATTGATTTAACTCAATTGCACGGTTGCGTGACAAGAAGATCCAAAGCAAGAAGGGCTGAACATAGAAGGGTAGGTCTGCCTCTTCAGCAACAACCTACAGTTGAACGATTAAATGTATCACAGATCTGCAAATCTGCCTATGTAAGAACCTGGCAATCAATGTTTCCTATTTTATGACAAGATGCCACAGTTTAATTAAATTACTTTAACTTGGGTTTAAAAGTAACAAGTTACTTACAACACAGTGAACATGTGGCTTGACTTTGCAATCAAAAGTGGCCAGCTTCCCATAAATACAGGAATAGTTTGTGTTACATGTCATACAGTCTGGTGGCAATCTACTGCAAAGCCCGTTGCTAGGACATTTAGTCACATAAGACGGAATTTCTGTACTTTCTGGAAGGTGAAAAACATGAATAAAATTAAGAAAGCAAATAAAAAACCTACATAATCTAAAGTGTATATATACACATATGTTCTCTTTTATACATATATATATACACACACGCACTGACCCTGTAGACAGGGCTTTCCGTATTACACAGTGAACAGCATTACACGTTTGTGTCGCAGTAACCACTGCGTTCCCCAAGTGAGCGACATGACGCAGCAGGGCACGCTGCAAGGACTTCACGGGTAAGTTCTGTACAGGACAGCACAGCAACACAATTCAGTACAACACCAGGGGAGAGATTAGCATGGATTAGTGCCGCCTCAACCAGCATTTCGCAGCAGAAGTAATCAGTTTAGGTATAGAAGCAGGTTGACACATGTAACCTACTCTTAGTTCAGGTCTAATTAAGTTTACAGCTAGCTCAGCTATTTGCTGTTTGTATGTGTTCAGAGTCACCTCTTAAATTACCAGCAAGGGCAAGAGCCAATCCTGATGCACCCCTTTGTGAGCGACAAAAACTGTTCAACAAGGAACAGTAAAAAAAAAAAAACAAAACAAAAAAAAAAACAAAAAAACAAAAAAAAAAAACAAAACAACTGTTCAATAGGGAACAGTAACAAGTTCTGGCAGAATACTGTAGTCTTTCAAGAACTTGCACCATCCCGAGTGAGTATAAAACACATGAACCACAATGACAGTTTAACTGGTCATTTTCTAGTTGTAAGATTTTATATGGACCAATTTTCTAATTATATAATCCAAAATAATTGTTACGGTCACTGAAGAATAATTCATAATGTCTTATAATACAAAGTCTTTCACCACTGTGAAAGCACACGCAGGTTTCTAAGACATAATTAAAGAACTTTAATAGTCAAGTCAAGACACTGAGGAAAAAGGCCCATAGAAGAAAAAGAAAAGAAACAACGTAACACTGTACCTGGTGCTTTAAAATAAGGAGTATTTGTACTTGTTGAAGTTAGACTTTTTGCAAATGTAGACTGTGGCTGTGAATGCTTTGTGGTCATCAAAGATCCTGCTACAAGAAAACAAAAATGGAGAAAGTGGTATTTCTAAAATAAAGTTCATCCTCTGAAACAGCTTGATTTCAGCATGCTGGTAAAAAATTACAAGTGGAAAGTGTGACAATAATATAAAAAATAAAAAAATCTCTTTTCTTGTTCTATTAGTAGCACCGTATTTACATTAAACATTAAAATGCGCATTACAATGGAATTGTTCCCTTCCACACAAGAAACCATGTTTACTTCAATCTTATTTTCCGATTCCCAAGAATTTAAAAACACTGCTCAGAAAACCGATTTTACACAGTTCCTGCTACTGAACGAAACCATTTAGTGGAGCAGTGCAGCTACATCTCTGATCGGAAGCTGGAACAGGAGACCTGGCAGGCGGCCAGGGCTGTGTCCGTGCGTGCGCTCCGCTCCTGTTCGTCCCTGCGTGAACCCCACGGCCCCAAGGGCCCGGGGCTGCGCAGAGCTCAGCGCCCTGCGGATCTGCGCCCTGAGGCGGCAGACGCTGAGCACGGGCGGGCCGTGCCCGGGTGGGAGCAGAAACACGCGTCTGCGACATCTACCGACCCGGCCAGTGCTGAGCAGCCCCAGCACCTCGGCAGTCACGTTTCGGATGACACGCAGCGCACCAGGAGCACGCACAAACGCCCGCACCAGCAGCAGAGCCGGGGAGCGGGGCCTCGCCCCTCCTGTACCCCAACACCGCGCACCCCGGCACGCAGCCTCAGCCCCGCAGCGCACCAGTAAGAGCCCGAAGCACCTGGTTTCCGCCGCAAGCGAGGGAAGCGGCTACCCCCCTTCAACGCGCCGGGGTCGCGGCCAGCGCGCCCGCTCAGTCGCCGCACCCGCCAGGGCCGCGCTCAGCCCCCGCCCCGGGGACGCTCGGCACAACAGCCCCCACCCGCGGGCCGGGCCCCCCGGCAGCTTCTTCCCCCGCTGCCGCCCCCTTCTCCCACCCCAGCCGCCCCCGCTCCGGGCAGCCCCGGCAAGGCGGCGGCGCTCACCGCGGCCGGAGAGGACGTAGAGCTGGGTGAGGAAGAGCGCGACGCCGCAGAGCCTCGGCAGGGCGCGCAGACCTGGCAGCGCCGCCATCTTGCCCGCTGCTGCCTGACAGCGAGGGGCGGGGCGGGCCGCGCCGCGCCGGGGCCGGGCGGGGGAAGGCGGCCCCGGCCCCGCCCCCCCGCCCCTCCCCTCGGCCGCGGCCCGTCCCTGCGGCCCCGCGCTGCCGCACGGCCACCGGAGAGACAAAACGCAGCCGGGGCCTCGCCGCCCTGCCGAACGCTCCCGAACCGCCCCTCGGCACGACTGTGCTTATCTCCTCAGGCCACCGCTCCTGTGCAGGGCCTTCCGCCCCCCGTCCTGCGCCTGCCGCTCCTGCTGCCTACACACTGGTCCCTGTAGAACATTTTATTAATTTACGTCCTTCGATGTCCTCCCTCAGTGCTGCAGGTCATCTGAACACTTAAATGGCGACGGCACTGATACACATATCCTAAAAACCTAGTCTTACATTGCAGATTGGAAAATCACGGGGAAAAAAAAACAACCCACAATGGTTTAATTCTGCAGTCTTAATACATCCCATGTGTAAGCTGTAGTCATTACAATTATTTTATATTAAAAATACTATTATTAAAAACATAGTATTATTAATTTTAAATAAAAAATCACCCTCCATCCCCCATGTGAAGTCTGTGAAGTGGACAGAGAGCTTTCCCAAGCACCTTTACCTTCAATTGTTTTTTTTTTTTTTTTTTTCCCTTTCTTCTTTTCTTTTGTATGCAGGGGATAATCAGTTGGTAAAAACTGATACACAAACCCAAACTAATACAAAACCAAAAAGGGGCCTACTGAACACAAGTCTGTGCAAGTGTCAGGCAGAAGTTAAACACTAGATTTGCACTGGTTTAACTATTTATGCACTATATAATAGCTTCTGCTTCATTTCAGTGATATTTAAATCACAACAACTAGTTATATAGCTTAGGTAATTGAGTAACCTATTTAATGCTATCCAAGTCTTATAACTAAAAAAAGAGCATATAAAAGTGAAAAAATGGTAAAAACCCATCTCTCTAAAAAGTCTGATTCAATTACGTGTGAAAGTAACTTTAAAACAATTTATAAGCATAAAAAAGATAAATACAGCCAATTTCAATTTCAACATGCTGTTTTAAAATGAAAATTGTCATCAACACCTTTTCAGCATTCTCAGTATCCCAAGCAAATACAGCAATAAATTACACACAAAGTTTTTACAAAGGTTGGTTTCTTTTCGAAAAAAAGCCAAATCAACAGCAAACACAGGTAAAAATAAACCACTTTCCACATATAGATACTGTGAATAATTCAACTTCATTCTTGGCAATCACATTTAGAACAACCAATTATCACACCAACTCAGTCAGCGCCTTGTTGCCTTGTTTCACTGAGATTCCCAACAAATACACCAATGTATTTGTAGCCTGTGAACTATAAATTCAGAAAGAATCAAGCCATTCCTCCTCGCTCCTGCCCCCTCCAAAAAAGAAAAAAAAAATAAAATGATATAATCTGAAGTTAGAAACAAACTAAACCAAAATGCTCCTGATGCACCTACCAACTGCCAAGCTTTGGATTCCATTTCACATCAGTTATGCAACTGCTGCATGACTGAGGCAGCTCAGCAAGCACAGCAGCAGCCAGGATGCTTCCCAGCCTCCTCTTCCTTCACTTCATGCAGCCCTGATTTAATTCAACAGCAAACAACATACTTTAGCAGAGGTGTAGGACTTTTAAAATAAGTATTCTGTGACTCGTGCAGATTGGAATCCCATGGGATTGTCAAAGGAGCTGGAAGTTGCATCTGTCCCTTCATGCTATTCCTGGAGCACCAACATTGCTACATCTGCTTATAACGTGTACCCATTAATTCAAAATTTTCTCAGATGAGCATTAGTGCTGTACAGGAGGAAAGAAACACCATTTCACATGGGCAGCTAGTAATTTTTTTCCTAACAGCAACATCAGAATTCTTCTTCTGCATTTGGAGTACGTGAACTCTTCAATTTCTTGAGTTTTTCAATAGCAGAAGACACTGAAATCTCTCCATGAATTTTGTTGTCTCTTGTTCGCACATTGACAGCATTACTTGCTTTCTCCTTTTCTCCAACCACTGTAAGACATCAAAAACAATATTAAACTAACTCTATTACAAAATGAGAGTTTAGACAAACTTTATGTCCAACACCAAAACTTAAATGATATTCAGAAACATAAGATGTTGCAATTACCTAAGATAAAGTTATACTGGGCCAGCTGTGCATTTCTGATTTTCTTGTTTAATGTGCAACTTTGATCTAGATCCACATCTGACATAAATCCTGCTTCAAAAAATTCACTACAAACCTAAAAAAAAAAAAAACAAAAAACCAAAAAAAAAACAACAAAAAACCCTCTCAGTTAATATTACAGTATATATTCTACAACATAGATTTGTGCATGTAATCCCTGATCTCTTCCAATAATTAACTGAGGTATGTGCATAATTTTGCTCTTGTGAAGCACTGTAAAGAAGTCAGTGAAGTTGACTTATGCTTGCACTAAAAGCAGGAGTTGACTTATGCTTGCATAATTAAAAGCAGCAGAGAGGGGAAAACCAGCCATGGTCACATGTAATGTAGCCAAGAGTATACATACTGGGACATAGAAGAAACTGGCTCTGCCCCTACTTTAAGCAGATAATTCTGTAATGGAACATTAGTTAGTAAATAAGGTTTGTCACTGAGAATGTTTCTTCCTTTAATAATTACTTAAGTTCCTATGTAACAACAGAACCCAAAATACTTAGTTTCATATGCCTTTCTCAGGCTTATACAAATTCTAGACTATATGGAAGAACTTATCCCTCCCTCACACCCCCCAAATATGTCTCCAAAATTATTAAAGCATTCATTCTTTGTTCTAGGACAAGTATTTAAGGAGCTATTAAAATTGCTTGCTACTATAAAAAGGAAGGCCCTACTCTCACCTGCCGGGCATACTCTTCCAAAGTAGGTCCCACAGGCACAACCATGACCTGCCGCGGAGACAGCCAGAATGGCCTGGCAAGCAGGAGAAGAAAAATACAAAATAAATGTGCATTTTACATTTGCATTTATATGCATAGCCATGTTCTCCAATAGTAATTTCTTCACTTTGTAAAAATATTTGTTAGTTAAACATATTGGATAATATACCAGCTTTCTCAAATTCACATAAAATACCAAATAGATTAATTCCAGTAAAATAACACATGCTGAACTTTGATCTTCTGTTCACTTCCTGACTTCACAATTTTAAACAGAACTTTATTTTTTTGGCATAATTTTCACTTTTATTTATGATGTTATAGTGAAAGGTGGATGGTCATGACAGGTAGGTGGCTGAAAGAAAGAATCAACTCTTCCTTAATACTTTAAAAAGATGAATGAAGAAATATCCTCAGAGCTTATTCAAGATGTAACAATACATCTTAAAAGTTAAAAACAGTATTTCACACATTAGGACTACTTAATGTCTGTATAAATAATTGCTTTACATATGTCTAACATCTTCCCAGTACAAAAGCAACATTTTTAAGAAAACAGGAACATGAATAACACAGCACATATACATTAAATTGCAATTCTTACTTACGCTTTCATGTATAATTTTTCCTGCAATCTCACTTCTAATAATGAGCTATTAATAAAGGAATATCATACAATTTGGACCATAAAATTAGATTTCTTTTCTTGTAATCTTGCCTACTAATTTTGAGAAAATTCTTGGGATGTTATTTTTCATTATAATATACAGGGCATCAGGGAGGATCTGTATTTTATACTTTGTTAAACATTTCTTAGAAGTACATTTGTGCCACATACCATTTTCCTCCATAATTTTCTGCTAGAATAGCTATCATTCTCTCCACGGATCCCAGAATAGCTCTGTGAATAATCACTGGTCTTTTCTTATCATCACCATCCTTACTGAAAGAAAGTAACGAGTTTTTTTAGAAAAAATCTCTTAGCTCACACACAGCTAATCCTCTAATATTTTTGATTCTACTTTTCATGAAAAGACAAAATTTAGTTATTTATACTTAGGCAAGAATGTACCATTTTCACTTAAAAAGTACTTTCTTTAAGTCACCCGGGCTTTTAAATGAATACTGAATAATCATAGTGACTGAAAATAATCATGCTTGTAGCTAGTGGCATAGGCACATACTCCTAAGTTTGACAAGACACTCGACTGACTCAGCTCCATTTCTGTGCATTGCAATATTTTATGTGCTTCCTCACTTTATTTTCTGCTATGTCTTGCTTTTATTTTGTTCCATGGGATCCTACCTGCCCTTACTGTTAATTTCTTTCCTTAATTTAATATCATATGATTAAAAAAAAGCCAGCTGCTGTTTGTAACTTTATTATCACCTACCAAAGAGCTATGACATGTAGTGTAGAAATGCAGCAAGACCAAAAAATACCAAAGATTCTTATTCTATCTTCCCCATTAAACTATTTATAATATGCAAAAACAAACACAGCAAGAAAAACAACACAGGAAATGTGTGTTCATGTCAACATGGTACTACAACTAATTCACTCAGAGGATATATATCCCTCTTCAGAGCTCAATGCCAAAGTGAGATTTTAATTAAAAAAACGTTCACATTTGGTTTACGATCAGCAAAGTTAACTAACTTCATCTGATAAAAAGAATGAAGTACTTACTACAAGCATACTAGCTCCTTAAGACATGTTTGAATTTGTACGCAATGTCTTCAAAGGAGACACAGTGACTAGGCTGAAAGTGAAAAATGACTCAACTGAGGTTTTTTTAGCATTATAAATGATCAGTTGTCTTCAGAACCGACAGACAAGACAGATCGTGAAATTTTCCTGCAATCAGCAGCATTTGCAATTAAAGTGAGTTATCATCATATTGAGGAAATATTTGCAAGTTCATGATTCTGTCCTCTACTCACTGGGGAAATTTCCACTCCTAGCCAGGCTACTGATATATAAGCTAATTATTTGTTAAGTGAGCAACAAAACATTAATATACCTCAGCTTAATGGGAATTACAGATAATTAAAGTAACCAATTATTTTTTTTTAAAATTAATGAATTTGTAAGAGGAAGATATTTTGCTTAACCACTCACCCAACATAAGTAAGATTAAATCGAATGGGTAGTTGGAAGTCAAGTTGGATAGTAGCACATTGATGGTACCTGCCAATAGCATCTTTGATTTTAATATCAATCTGTGAAGCAAAATAACACAGTTACTAAGTATAGTTTGCCTGCACTGTGTCTGTGTTCTTGTCCATTCCAACACTGTATTAAAATGCTGATTCACTGACCTTTGGACCATAAAATGCTCCATCTCCTGGATTCAAATTCCATTGCTCTCCAAAGTTATTCAAGCTGTTTTGAAGTTGCTAATCATAAAAGTGAAAAAATAATTTAAAAAGGTATAGCGGGGCCTTTTGTTACTGTAAGTCAAAGTGTTTGCCTTTGAAACACAAAAGGAGTCAACAGGCAGCACGACTCCTATTGTCCAAGCATTTAGTCATTGATGATAAATTATCTTGAAATAAGAGTAGTTCCTTGTACAAATGTTGGAATAAATCAGAAAAGAAGATTAATAAAAATCAAATCAGTTCAAGATAAGGGGCTAAGTAAGAAAGTTATCATTTTATACAGAAATTCCACATTTAGTGCTTGTTGAAAAACATCACATTTCCACTAAAGGACAATATTTAGTATGTAATTTAAGCAATTTCACTATTCAACATGAAAAAGCTTAGTTAAATATCCCTATCTGCAAATACAAACATTAAGCGTTTTATTTGTTGGTTTGCTTTTAAATCAATTACCTTTTCTGCACGATCCCAGATCTCTAACTCTCCTAGATAATTTTCTGGTCTTGTAGAAAGATGCAATTGAAAGGTAAAACCAAAGACAGCATACACTGACTTCAAGAAATCAAGACAGCCCTTAATTTCTTCTTCAATCTTAAAGGTAAACAAAATACATTAGTTAAAATTTACTTACATAAAAATGTAATTGGATTTACTGAATTCCTTGTAACCAGGAGTCCATTAAAAAAAAAAAGAGAGAAAATGTATCACATGAAAATTACATCCTACAAATCTAGGTCATGGCTGAAGAGAGAACTGAGGTGTTGTGCCTTCAAAGCATGGCAAGAAAAGTAATGTTCTTGTTAGACCTGGGCTTCTAGAGCCAAACTGCAAAAGTCAGGCTTGACAGAAGTACACCAATTTATTCACACAGCTCCACTAAAATCTATGGCATTACTGACAGAATTAAGTATTTATTCAGCATTACCACGGAAAACAAACTGTAGTCAACAGGTTTTTTTCTTGGCAGGGGGAGATGCAAAAGATCTTACCTTTTGTGATTTAGTTGCCCAATATATCTTTCTAAAGGGAAAAATTCTATACAGAAAATCTATGTAATTCACAATCAATAACCTCCCTCAAATAACATTGTTTTCTTCTTTTGATATAAGCATTTTTATTTCAAAGAGAAAAATAAATAGCACAAATTATGGCACTGCTATTTGAGAAAAGTGTAACAGAGAAGCAAAGGTCAACAGGCTATTGACTTCAGCAATACTGTAGGAGGTTACGAAATATGGAATACCAAATAACTAAGAAGGAAACACCTATACCTACCAAAAACCCCCATCAAAAGCAGCATCATGCTACAAAGCAACATGACAGAAGAAGCGAGAGCTGAAATACTTTGGGGATTTTTTGTTGTTTAATGATGGTTTGCACTGGGAAGGAGATCTTTTTTTTTGGTTGATTGGTGTGGAAACGGTTGTTTAGTTGGTTGGTTGGTTTGTTTGGGTTTTTTTGTGTGTGTGTGTGTTTTTGGGGTTTTTTTGTTTTGTTTTTTTTACCTGTTCTATTGTGCAAAAGATGTGAGCATCATCTTGTTGGAAGCGCCTTACACGAGTCAAGCCACTTAAAGTACCAGAGAGTTCATTTCGGTGCAGAACTCCAAAATCTGCAAGTCTAAGAGGCATTTCCCTCCAGGATCGTGGACGATGGGCAAACATTAAGCTAGAAGGAATATGAAAGAACCTTCCTTTTATCCTTTGTACAGAAGATTTAAGACAACACAGAAACGAGTACAAGATCAGTACAGACAGTAATCATATTTTGAAGTATTTATTCATGCAGGTTGTCTGCATCCTAAAAGGCAGGCAAACAGAGTAAGTGCAGCACTCAGCATGTATTGCTACAGACCACCTAGAAAAAAACACTGTGAGAATAACCATCAAGACTGGTTCATCTGTACCTTCTTTTGGTACACCACATCGGATGCCTATCTCTACCCAACATAATTTGTATTTACTACTGGTACAGACTAGTATTAGCATGTACAAACCTCACCCATTTAGTGCAGGCTTACTGAAAGATCCTCCTACAAGAACTGTATTTGGTCTGCTTTGGGCCACTATACGGGTAGCTCTCTGGACACACTAGTTGCTTAGTAGTCTATTGTGAACATATATGACAATATGTATTAATACTTCATTTATTTCCCCTCAGCCCCACAAAGGATGAATATAGTAAAATAAGAAGTTTTTCAGTTAGGAGTACAAACCAATGTCCTGGACAATTCATGGGTTTAAGGGCAAAAGTTTCCTTCTCAATCTCAAAAGAGAACATGTTTTCACTGTAGTGCTGCCAATGTCCTGAAACTTCCCAGAGTTTGCTGTTGAAGACGTTTGGAGATACAACTTCAGTAAAATTACGCCTATGATATTCCTCCTATAAAACAAATTCAACATTTAAAACGCGATAGAGCTTTTGACAAGCAAAAGCCTGATTATTTTTAACTGTGTTCTTATGATGGCGATTTACTGGGAAACTAAAGGACTACTTCACATTTAGGTTAGAAAAAGCACAGGTCAAAGCTTTACTCTGCCCTATTTTCGGAAAGGTTAGATCTGTATAATCACAGTGAAAATCTGGTGTATATTTACATACATAGATGTTTCTCTTTCTGTGGATAGCTCAGTGCTATGAATGGCCTATTACTTAAGATCAACAACTGATAAGCTTGTTTGGAGTTACATTAGCATGTACTCACTCGTATGAAATCCACGAGTGTGTTATAAAGACAGGCACCTCTAGGGAGGAAAAAGCAGCTTCCAGGACTCAAATCATGAAAGAAGAAGAGTTCTTGCTCCTAGGTAAATTAAAAACAGACTGCTCTAACACACCACTTCAGATGGAACTGCAAAACATAACCACTTTACACATGTTGTGACTCTGTTCACAAAAATGAATTATTAGAGCAACAAGATGATTTCCAGAAGTGTCAGCAATGGTAGTTTGACGGTGATTGAGAGACGGGACTCTGGATGGATGTCAGCAAGAAGCCATGGCTGAAGTCATTGCCGAAGTCATTTATTGTCAACAATTCTTCTACAATTACACAGTCTCTAACAATACTTGTCAACGTTTGATTGGTCATTACCCTCTGTCCATAATACACCAGACAACTCATTGGCTACCAGTTAGTTACTGCTATCCTAAGCCTATTGGTTAATTAAATCTTACAAGCACAAACACTATGTCTATACACTTTTAGCTCAAGGTACAGAACTTTCCACTGTTTAAGAAACGGCCAGATGTTTTCCGTTAACCGTAGCCTTGCATGTTTTCTTCAGACAAAGCTCAGCATCCTTATCTTGTTTTTCTACATTCCTGTTTGCTGCTCCTAAGGCTTCTTGCCCACCAAGGTCAAGATGTCCTCATCATTCACTAGCTGTACAGCACTCTCAGTTCTTCTCCCCAGTTGTCCTGCTACAGTAGTTAATTTATCTGTAGTTCTTACAAGTTGGTAATACGCTGGAGTTCCATTTGACTCTGGGACTATGTTAATACACATTTCCTCAAAAACCTGAAGCCTTAACCAATCTTACCTTTTGTAACCAAAGCAATTAAGCATATATCCATCATATCTGAGGGTTGATGGCTAAAGCTTATGAGATAGTCATTGTTTATCAGAATTCTGTCTCAAAACCAGAAGCTCAGCAGTGTGGCTCTGATAAATCCTTGGAGAACCTTAGCCTCTTCAGTATCATAGGTATGAGATACATAGACACTAGGTAAGTTGTTTGATTGATACAAGACAGTTTTTTTTGTTTGTTTTAAAAGCCATAGGAGTAATCATCAAACAAATAATATAGAAATATTCAAGTCTCAATGAGTTAATAGACATAAGCATGAACACTTCTGTAGAGATAGTTTTTTCTACCTCTTCCCTTTGTTACTGTTTTCTGTAAATTCCTCACTGGCTCTTCCTCTTCTGAATTACCCTCAGCTGTTCATCTTTGCTTAGGACGGCCCTTCACAGTCTCTTCTTTCACAGCTACCAGTAAGCAGTGAGAGGTTCATGCCTGCATCCTCTCAGACAATGATGCTGACCTTCACTTACACATGAGTTTTTAAAATAAATGTCTCCCTGTTTTTACCTGTACTGCCCATTGTGCCTTTAAACATCCACAAAGCTTATCTTCCCTCAGACACCCTCCCTGTGACTTGACCTTCTCTACAAAACTACAGCAAAGGTGAAAACAATTAGGAGACCGCATGCCAATATGATTGACATTAGGTCACAATCCTTATCTGTGTCACTAACCTCTTCTGATTTACACTCCATTTAAGATTAAATCTGTTCATTTAAATCCAGTAGAGGAATAATGAACAATATTCACAACAACAGCTGAAGTATTACAAATACATACACTTAGCTATTACCTTATTTATGTCTATATGACCAAACCACATTATTTATATAATTTTCAGTAATTTCTCTCTTCTATGAAAAAATATAGTGTTTTAGGTAGGATCTGAAAATACTCTACATTAAAAGGCATAGTTCCCTAAAACAAGGGACTACCCCATTTCTTTCTCCCAACATTAGTTTAACATTCATATGCAATGGACAAGTTGGGCTTGTAGAATTAAAACCCAAAAATACAACTGACAGCAAGAAGTTCATAGAACTGGCTCCCATTTAAACTGTCAAAAAATGGGAAGGAAAAAAAAAAAAGAGAATTCATTCTATTACAGAAGCATAAAAGAGAAGTAGAGCATGACAGTGTACCTTTCCAATTTTCCTATGGTCCCGGTTTCTGGCTTCTTCCTGGAATTTTTCCCATTCCTTCATCATTTTGTTATCAGGAAAGGATATTCCATATATTCTCTGAAGAGTTTCCATGTCAGATTTTCCTTCCCAATATGTAGAGGAACTCTGATGCACAAAACCCATACTTTAAGATAATATTATGTAATTTAAAGGAAAGGAGAATAAACACTAATGTGTTCAAATGTTATGACTTTTTTCCTTGGAAAAATAATTATATGCAGTTATCCAGCATTTGTTTATTACACAAAGATACTTGCACTGCCTTTTAATCAACATACTAATACCAAAGACAAACCAAAGTGACTACTTAAGTCATACTTTTATTCTACTTCGGTACTTTAACTCGCATCATGGCATGCTTTATTATCTCACAATGTATCTTCTAAAAAAGCAGCACTTGAAAGACAAAACAAAACTAGTTCCCAGTTAAATCCTAGCTGTTTTGACAGTATAACACTTAATCCCTGGCACTTAGTTCCATAAACTAGAGTTAAGCAGTCAGCAAAAAATAACTATGATGAATGTCCCAATGAGGTCTGTCTAATAAGGTTACCAAAATTAGCATCTGCAAGTAACTTAAACTACATTATAACCAGAGGCATCTGAAAACGCTGTCTCTTCCTGGGAGCAATGCCATTTTTAAATGGCAGCACTTGAAGATCTGCCAGGGTTCACTTTACCTCCTGTTCCTGAAAGATACCATTTTACAAGGTCAAAATACTATTTGCTGACCCAATTAATACCTTGGATGTTAATTTACTGTGGAACAGAGCATGTACACACACACTGCACACAGATGCGACAGCTAATAGAGACTTAAACTAGGACATTTGTACTACAAAGTGCAGTGCTGGTTACAGTTACTAGCACAGCACTGCCAGGTGAGCTGAGGCACTGCCCCCTTCACTACCATGCATGGTATAAATGCTTCCACAGCTAATCTAGTCACTACTAGTTTGAGTATTTTTGCAGTGCTCTTCATTAGAGTTTAAGGACATGTGTTACTGCATTAATACTCCGATAAAAAAAAATGCTGTTAACTTTCACTGACGTACTATTGCAATGGTCAAGAATCAGTAAACCTTGGAAGAAGATAAATGATGAAAATCTGTAGTTCTACCTGTATAATGGAAGCTTGGAAAGAAATGACCGACTGTTTTCAGAGTAAGCAAAGAACGCAATACAGAGGACTAGCATCATCACTTCAGGCTAAATAAATAGATTAATAAATCAACTGGCCCATGGCTTAGTTAAGTTTTAATGCACAATTAATTGAAACTTACCTTAAATATTTTAAGGGCCTTAATTTTGCCAGTATGTCTCACATGTGGACCCCTGCAGAGATCAATCAGTGGACCACATCTATATGCCAAAAGAAAAAAGTGTTTATTTCAAAATGCCCCAACATTTTTAAATACAACCACTAATGGCATACAAGTTAATGCTTGACATGCTCAAACACACTAATAGGTATACATGTGCAGCACTCGGCAAATTCAGCGCATCTTAAATGTAATTGTGCCTTCTACCTGAAGCAGAATATTCACTCAGTAAATACTCGGCACACTTGATCCATTATCAAGAGCATCATAACACACTCCGCAATTCATACAGTTCTGTATGTAAACTTTGTTAGCTGGCCAGGAAATTTCCAACTGTGCACATCAAACAGAAAAAAAAAAATGTTTTTGCTATTTTGCAACTAACTAGTTTTATTCCCAGCAATTGAATGAACAGGTTCCTTGCCCCACACTGAGCTAAGAGGTAGCTTTACCCATTATCCAGCAATAAAGTGTCATGGGTGGTAACTTATTTTAATTTGTTTATTAAGACCAGAGGGAATGACTGAAAAGTGGGTTTGTCATTTGTCCACAAATAGAGACCTAATCTGTCCAAGCAGAGAAAGAAAAGATCTGACTTCACGTAGGTAGCAATATTCATTGCAAACTGAAGTCCCAATTGCACAAGTATTCAGAAGTTAGAATAATAAAAAAAAAAAATTATTCTCCTCTCAATTTAAGTGACACATACCTAACTACAGCAATATTTCATAATACCTTTTAATTTAATTTTCTTTACCTGTATATTGTGGTAGTTGGTGTGTTTACCTTCTCATTAAGGATACGACACTTAAACTTGTTATACTGTGTAAGGAAGCATGAAAGTCAGAAACATCAATAAAATGTCTAATAAAATTCTATTTCAAAATTATGTATTAATAATGCAAACGCATCAGTAAAAGACAGCTAGAAAAAAAAAATCATGATCACATATATATATATATGGAAAAGTTCAAGATCCCTTCAGAAGAGTTGTAAAACAAGAGGGGAAAGAGGCAAAGATATCTTAATTTCCCTGAGGGTGTGTTAAGCATAGTGATTACCACCTGAAAACCTCAAAGCACTTCTGAAAGGCAATTAAAACACAGTTCAGTGAGACTGGTAATATTCACTGTATAAAACAGGATTAGAGGACAAATTCTTTTTTGAATTGTCTCTGCAAGTGAGCCAGAATGAATGTATGCCTTGTGTGTACTAATTTTTTTGACATCTTATTGAGTTTGAGGTATTCTGTGTAATGAGAAACTGGTTTTATTATTGCCTGAAAACATCCTGAACACTTGAGAGGAATATGGAGAAGGGCAAAAGGATGGTGTTCTTTTTCTTTGTTTTACTAGACAGGTACTATTCTGATGAGTCAGTCGCATGCAGCATTTTATAAAACATACATTTTATAACATCATAGTAACAGAATCACAGCTACTCCGAAGATTTACCTTAAACATGTCTAACAGGATCTCCTTTTTGACTTCCAGCCTTTCAAAAGCCTGCTTCTCTTTTATGATATTTTTACAGTGGTTCTCAAGTAGAGAGAATTCAGTACTAGATACACCTCTGAACAAAAAGACACAAGCAAAAGAAATTTAAAAACTAGAATACCAAAATAATTAAGTGACCACTTCATAGTGTTCTATTTCAAAAAACATGGGATGTTTTCTTGTGATTTGTCACAGTATTTTCTTAGTTTCTTACAACTGGATGTACTTTCAGACACTAAACTCAGAAACACAAATGGTATCACCCTGAACAAACCCACTGCAGTCACTCCTAGAACAGTATGACACATTTAAGTGTCTGGAAGATCTGTAGCTCAAAGTATGTATGATTTAAGAAAAAAGTTTAAAAAAGGCTCAACCCAGCTGCAAGAGCTAGTTTATCAGCTGATGCAGATTCAGTATTCTCCCTGACTACAGAAAGATAAACAAGGAAAAAACAGAATTGTAAAGCTGTGCACAAGGATTAGAAAAGTAGTAAACATGTATACAAGTTATACTCATACGTGCCATTTCTACAAGTGACTATGGCACTTTGAAACCCAGCTCCCATGATTCTTCATGGAAACTGTCTTCTCTATCGCCCAGGAACTTCAGAAAGTTTTATGCAAACACTCTACATTTTTTTGCAGAATATTCAACAGATGCAAGTCTTATGGAGCAAAAGTCTGAACGCTGCTCTTGCATTTACACACACACTCAAAATATGTGTACATAGAAATCTAACCCGTCAGTTTTAAACCATACTACAATTTTACTTCTTTATCATGCAGAAACATGACTGAACAAAAATAATTCTAGTACTGAGCTTCATTAGAGAGTATTAAAATTCTTAGACACCGAAATTTTACCTATCTCCAATATACATGTCATAATAAAATCCATTCTCAATTGGTGGTCCATAGCATAAGCAGCCCCCAAAATAACCTTCCATGGCCTCTCCAAGAATATGAGCACTGGAATGCCAATAAACCTGCAAATAAAGTCAGGTGAACAAGTGATAGGATCATTGTCATTGTGTAACTAAAAAGAAAAAAACAACACAGAGATATATCTGCAGGTGGGGATACACTGGAATCAATGTCATTTAAATTCTGAGACGTGTAACAATTCTCTGTTCTCATTCTGAGGTATGCTAAATGATGAACATAATGGCAATAAATTCAGCAATAAAGCCCCATTGTACTTCAGTCTCAAAGTTGATTATATCTCTGCACAATTTCATCACCTTATTACTTATGGTACCTTGTTCAGTTAGAAGTTTGTTTCCAGTCAGTTAAGTGTCTATGCAATACTAACTGCAACTAAAACCATGTAGGCAATTAAGATACCATTGTTAATATACACTACCTTTATTAATAGGACTGTAAACCACACTACCTGAAATGTCAGAAGAGGGGAGTAGATCAATACCAGCCTTATGTTCTAACTCCCTATTAATTCAAACCACTTCATAGCCACTGCTCCAAGATAAAGCCTTTACAGGCTCCTGAAATGCCTCAAACAAGCTTAATCACATGAATAATACTTTAACAAAATGAAGCCCAAATCTAGTGCATAAACATAGGCTTAAGACTGAGTCCCATGAAAAAAGAAATCTTGGGTGTGTCACCAAGTATATTCATAGTTTAATTGACTAAGATATACCTACTTAAGTATCTAGTAAACAGTGCCAGTACAAGGAGGTGTAGATTTTATTTATGACTCAAATCTGATACTGGACAATTTTCAGGACACTGTACAACAGCATTCCTGTTGTTTTCAGTGTCTGATCATCAAACACGCTGAGTCAAACCACAGAACAGAGGTCTCAGAATACATCAAAACATTTCAAGTTAGCATACAGATCATGACATTCTGTATGATGGCACTTGAAAAACAACCTGTTTATGTAAAAGAGGAGGGAAGAAAAGAACACTAAGGTTTTATTCACCTATACATTATAGGTACTTAGTATCCAATCTTCTTTTTTGAATCATGACAAATACATTACTTGAATATTTTGGGGGGATTTTGTTTAGTTCAAGATTTTAGAAACATAATGCTGCAATCAATCTCATGTCATTAGTTCCTTCAATCAAGTAGAAACCAATGAGTGTTTACTCACAGCTTTTGCTTCTTCATTATCAAACATAAGCAGCTCCAGAGTACAATCTCCCTCCAGTGGACGATCCAGGTCCCACAACTCACCATTCACTTTGGCTATAACTGCATTTGAAGCCAGCACTTGACTAAAAAACACAAATGATGACAAGAGAACGAAATATTTAGGTTCAGATTTGCAAAAGTGCTTAGGTTTTTAAACGCTGTGAGGTGCCACCCACATCTTGTAGCACCTAAAGAGCTTTAATTTTTGTTTCTGTGGTCATTTTAAACACTTCTTTACTTTCAAGATATGTATCCTTAAGGTCTTCATTTCCTTCATCAGTTTTCAGTGCCGGGGATCAGGAGGAAAAACTACTTCTAACAACAGTTTCTGCTATTCATCTGGTAACTCACAAAACTTCACATGTCTCTCTTAATTCCTAGCAGTCTCACTGATTGTTGCATTTTCTAATTGGAAGCAAGCATTACTATCCCAGCACAGAACCTCAAGCATCGGTCAGATCAGTAACTTCACCCAGATGTTTCTTCTGCATTAAGCTGAAGTTTCAGTGCTTTCCAAATAAACCAACTTAAGAGGGTCACCATCTGCTGATCGTGACATATATATTTTATGAAACAAGGTAAGAGACAGATGAAAGTAACAGATTTATCACTGTAAAAGTACAATTTGAATCTGCAGGTTACCTAATTCCTATAGCTAACTGATATGGCGTGGTTTTCCAAGATTCCCCTTCAGCCACCTTTCCATCTGCCAGCATGATTTTGATAGGTTTGCTCTGGTTGGCCGCTCTGTAAGCAAGCAAAGCATCATGTTCTTTTTTCAGTGCTTCATAAAGCTTCAGTCTGTCTTCTATGAAGCTTGGCTCACACTGTAGCTGTAACAAATAAATTAAATCACACACATACTATTTGTGAGAGAAACAATAGAAGGTTTCATAGCGTTCATGCATACCCAGAGGTTCCAGCTGAGACCAGACTGCACCATACTAGAATTTATACTAATACGCAGTAAAACATTTGTAAGTAATTATACACAGGATAGTCCCATCCAGCTTGCTTTCCAGTTTTCCAATGCACCTTCATTAATCTGGGCCTAAATGGATTTTTAAGTTTGACCTCAGAAAGCAGCCAACATTCTTGCGCCAAAGTTTGGCTGGCATCCTAGAGAAGTTTGGTTCACTCCAACAAGCCCTCACTTCTCCCTGTCCATTCAAAGCATCAGATTCAAATAAGATAGTTCAAAGGAAGTTTCCTTTAGTTTAGCATAAGGTGAATTATTAAGATCTATTGCAACACAGCTAGTGCTGCCAACATCATCTGTCAGTCATCCTGCACTGTGTTAACTATTCATGAACCATCTCTCTCTTCCGGAATCACAGTGTCCTGACCCTTATCTCCCAAGAGCCCAAATCCTTTTGTTACATAAAAATTAGAGATCTAAAGAATGCTTAAGTAACCGTACTAATTACATGCAAGAGAAAGCTCTTAGATAATGGTTTCTTCTATATGCATACTACAGCAAGACTTCTTTCCAAAATCTCGGATCCCAAAATACAGCAAAGTATTTCAGATTTCAGCACATTTTCTTAACCTAGCCAAACAATACTCCTTCTTCTATTATTATATGGTAAAAAATAACCCCTTACATCGTTCCGTTGCAGGTGCACAGTTTCATTTTCTGTTTTCTTTTCCTCTTTATTTTGATTCACTGCAACTGTTGGACTTGCATTGGAGACTTTCTGAAAACAGTGATAATATGAAGTGTACCCCTATGCCTTTAAGGCTTTTCCCATCAAACAAAACAAACCAGATCAGTGCAATATTGGGCTAACAAGACAATTGCAGTCGAGTAAGTTATGTCCCTAGTACAGAGGAAAGACTTCTCTTGGCGCATCTAAACCGCGTCCTTCTGATGTTCAGCAGGCACAGCAAAACTGCTCACCAAGCAGAATCTTCTCAACACAGTTTCCCCAATGTTACTACTGCAACCATCACCGGCACCTGCCCAGCGAGACCCTGGGAGATTACAACGCCCTAGAGAGCAATAACACCAACTTTCGGGGGCCTGATGAACTTATTCCACCTTTGAGAATAGGCAGGGACTATTGGGAGAGGCACCGTTCAGTGCTCCGGGCACTCGAGGAGCGCGGGCAGAGGCCGCGGCAGGCTTCCCCCCCGCCACCGCCGCCGAGCCCGGGCGCTTCTTCCCGGTGAGCCCCTCCCGGGCCCGCCCCGCCCGCAGCGGCCTGGCCCACCGCGGGGCGACGCGGGCGCCCACCCCCGCCAAGGCCCGCCACCCTCACCCGCCCGCGCCGAGGGGGGCCGCGGGGGGGGGCCCGGCTTGGGCGCTACCTCGCCGCCGGCCGGGGGCTCCGCCAGCGCGGGGCCCCTGCCCAGCTCGGCCGCCAAGCTGCGGCGCAGGTGCAGGAGGCGGTAGCGCAGCTTCTCGTTCTCGGCCCTCAGCCGCTGCAGCTCGGGGCTGCAGCTCCCGGGACAGCCCGGCTCCTGCTGCTCCTTCAGGCGCCCGACCTCCGCCGTCAGCCAGCGCAGCTCCTGCTCCTGTCGCGATAGGCGCAGCGCCGCCACCTCGGCGGCCGCCATCTTTCCCCGGCGGCAGCGCGCTGCCTCCGCCCGGCCCCGGGCCCGGCCCCGGGCCCGGCCCGCTCCGCCTCCCCGGGGCCGGGCCTGCTCCAGGCCGCTCGCCGCAGCGGTGACCCCGCCCAGGCAGGGGCCTCGCAGTTCTCACTGTGCGTTCTGCTAAGCGGGTGAATCCGTATTTGTAGCCCCCGCTGCTGTGGTGTTATTAAAATACGCCCTCCCAGCTTGCTCCGAGGCCGATGAACCACTAGGAAGTGTCAATATCCACAACTCGTCTCGAGTCCCACTGCCATTTACCTAAAAATGTGCTTTGACAAGCTATTCCCTGTAACCCTCATAAACAAGAAGCTGAATAAACTGGGCTTGCAGTGAAGAATTGCATCACTAATTCCCAATATTTAGTAATATTTGGACATATCCTTTTATCTCAAATACTTCTTTGTCATCTTCAATTTCTAGTTTCCCCCCTTGATTGTACTTTACACCCACTTCTCTTTATTCAGTTTCTCAATACACACTTTCAAATTTTCGCCTTTACCAAATACTCAGATTTTGCAAGGTATAGATGTTTATTAGAGTTCTGGCAATTACCAAATCAGAATTGTAGCATTTTGTTCTCCAGTTTACACAACTGGAAATAACTACATAGTGTGTGAGAAGGTAGAGAGTCAAGTTTTGTGTTTGTCCACAATCTGATACCTTTCCTATGATATCACCCATTTTGCTTTGTGGTTTTAAGATTTTCTAAAAACATATTTGAGATTAAAATGATATATTCTTTTATCAACAAAAATAATGGGGACATTTCTGTCTCAAAACATTGTACTCCTTTAGAAAAAAAACTTGTGTATTATTCAGTGCATGGAGCCCAAAGACACTCCTATACGGTACACTCACAAATTTCAAGCTGTCATTTTTACCTCCCATTACCCTGGATGACTGCTGTGTGTAATACCATTCACTGTCTATATTAACCAGTTCATATTATACCAACCTTCCTTTGCATTTTCATTGCAGAGTACTGTTTTCTCTCCCATGAATGCCTAGAATTTTTTAACAGCTTTGCAGTTTATTCTTCTAGTCATTCTGTCCCAACTAAACTTTTTAATGCTTTTTTTAAAACTAGTTTTGTTATTTAAGGTATATTGAGAATATCCCTCAGCAAACTGATAGATATGTACGTTTGTCATTTGCATCAAGACTTCCTTTTCTGAAGAGACGCAACTTGCCACCACCTGTGCCCCTCACTTCTTTGAGGATGGACTCTTAATGGGCAGAACTGCCATGGACATGTGTAAAAATATGACATACTCTATAGTTTCCTTTAAAAATTCATTTCACAATTAATTTGACAGGTTACCTGGGGTTTTTATCTTCTTAATTCACTACTGTGCAGAATTTATTACTCCATTTAGGATACTGATTACAATCAGTATTATCAGCACAATAACATAAACACAGATTTAGTTTTGAGGTTAAACTCTGAGAAATGTCTTCAGGTTACATTCTTTCTATCACATCTTTGGGCACTGTTTTAGGAACCCAAAACCTGTAACTTTGGGCTTGCTCTAGCATTTATTGAAGTAATGGAAAAACTTGCCATCAAAAGTTACAGTGGCTGAGAAGGCTGAATCATAAGATGCTGTCTAACACTGGTGGAGCATCAGGCTTTGTCAGGATCTTTCACCTGCTGAAGTATTGCAGTATTAATATTAGTAGAATTTCTGAGAAACAACTTGGAGAGAAAAAATGCATGAGGTTTCATTGAGAATATGGAAAGAATGTGGGCGGGGTGGGGATAGTTTTTGAACTAGCCATATTGAGGTTCAAAAATCAAAGGGAATCTTAAGAATCAGTCCTATAAAGGAGCCCTTACTTTTAAAGGTTGCCAAGAAGATGTGCCAGGCCTTTCAGATAGGTTGGCTACTTTCTCTGCCAACTGCATATTATCCTTCTTTAGCTGTACTACCTGTCTAATAGTTAGGATTGCAGCTGCCTTTCACCATGCACTGCATAGGTAGCTCTACCTCAGTAGATTCAAGATGATTACAGAAGCACAGGAATCTCACTGCTATGGTCAATAAGCCTTAGCATTCTAAACTGGGACCATTAATAAGGCTTAAAATAATGCATAATTCCACTAGTCCTTGTGTCACATATAAGGCTAGTTATATCTACAAACAACCACAAGGTGACAGGCAATGCTTCCAAACAATGCTGTGAAGCCTGGTTAATTAATTGTTTGGATGGTGCTATACACAATAAAATTCCTAAATTATTATGTGTTCAGTGATCAACTTTAATGTTGACTGATGAACACTTGAAATTTCAAAAACAGAAGAAGCCTGACAGGAGAATACAATGGCTGCATCTTAAGTTAAGGACTGAAAATATTATAAAACCTGTTTTCCTAAAAGCTTGGCAAAATATTTTTGTTTGCTGCACAACAGGTAAAGTACCCTTAAGCAAACTGCAGATAAGGCCACATGAACGAGGCCATGGATGCATTATCATTTGGAAGTAATGGAAATTGAAAAAATAGACTAAGAAACAGAAGGAGGAGGAGGCAGGAAGTATTCATAGCTTTTCTATACAGGGAATTTATGTTGACAGAAAGTATGAAAACGAGACCAAAAAGTCCATGTATTAAGCATCATTTGCATAAGGGAGGTTATGTAATGTGTGATCCTCAATGAATAATTATCAGTGGCAGAACACCTCCACTAGGATTGCAGTAATCTCCACTGTTAAATCTGATTCATGACATAAACGCTATATTGTGTTTTATTCTGCTTGGACACAAGTTAAAGGTCTAAACATGCAGAAATACTATTTTTAACAGTGACAAATTTACCTTCACAAAAAAGGTCTTATTCTGTAACCTTTTTTTTACCTTTTGCATAGAGGATTACAAAATATTTACAGAAGCATGCATTCCAAATGTGTAATCCCATTGCATTGTAAAACTAACATTTTATGACAGAATAAGAAGTGGAGGGCATGTATACTGCGGTTTGAGTATGGCCTCTGAGGAATACAAAATGAAAGTGTACAGAAGACACTTTCTTTTATGTCCTGTACCAGCTTGTACAGATTATTTCAGTTTGATCAGCTGTCTTCTTGAATGAATGACTTTTTGCAAAGGAATATCTTCGAAGATCAGTTACAGAATTAAAAAGTAACAGTAACTAAGCAATTCTCAGTCTCATCACTATGGTTCAGAAGCTGTTAACAGTTGTAAAGGGCTAATTAGTGTAATGTAATCCTCTTAGGAGGCTGCAGGCATTGAGCTAGATTTCTTTATAATTTGTACGTAGGCCTTCTTTATTCCATTAGAATTACAATAATTACAGACAGCAGTATGTGTTTGCATCCTATCCATCCACATTATGTTTACTCTGCATACTGAATACTGCACAATAAATGCAGAAGTAGGATTTTCTATTTGCTATTTAAACATCAAAATGTTTGGAAGAACGGCCAAATCTTGGTTTTATAACCATGTAAAATCTACCAAAAGAAAAAATGAAAACAAGAATAAGTGGCTTTCTGAAATGCCAAGCAATCAGAGAGAGAAAATACTGGAAGAGCTGGATGTGAACAAAGTGCTGTCATATTTGGTTTACAAGAGAGTATTTACCTTGGAGGAATACAAAGATATCTGGTCCCAGGAGAGCTACAAGAAGAGGACTGAATATTTTTTAGATAAACTCTCTTTAAAAGGCCCAGGTGCTTTCTCTGCTTTTTGTTCCATTTTGGAGGAGGTCTGTCCTAACTTGCGGACATGCTTTCTTCTTGGCTACGAAGGTAAGGTCACTGTCTGCTCTGAAATGCTTAAGTGTATATTGGTAATGTCTTGGAATCCTTTGACACTAATAGTTATTTGCTATAATTAGTGTTTACTTTCTCTCCTGCACTAAACGAGAGAGTATTTGCTGTCTTTATGGTTCTTTTCTATAAAAGAGAAAATAATGGGAAGGAAAATTTGTTAAATGTTATCAGTATACTCTGAACATTTAAACTGGTAGCAAAATGCTGTATATTAACTACTGCTACTAATGAATAAGGGTCAGGATAGGGAAGAGGATTCCTAGCTACTACTAATAATGTTTAGCTCAGAAATGTAACACTGATCTTTTACTTTCCTTCCCATTTCTGAAATATTTAAAGATAGATTGTGAAATTCTGCAGGCATAGTGCCTGAGTAATTGATCCCTTTCGTATTTAGCTTGTAAGTCACATTATTTACTATACCTATCTGTAAACAATTGCATGAAGAAGATTGCATTACTAAATATCAACAATACAAGTGAAGTTAATCAAAATGTTATTTGGACATCAGGCACTAATCATACCTATTTGAGAAACAATGTTTTATTAGCTATTAGTAAAGATAATGTGAAAAAACATGTGCAGAGTGTTTACAGTTATATCCTGGTGACCTATTTTTATTTTTTGTGTCTGTTATATTCCAAATTTGAGTCTTTAAAGTCAGCTACAGTCTTCTCAGTAATGACTACAAGGTTGTGCTCAAGGGTTATATACAGAATGTCTTTTTAGAATTTAATTAAAATAGTCATGTCTTTTACCAATCCGATCAATAGCAGGTTACACACCTTAGTATCACAGCTATTTATAAATAAAAACCAGTAAGTCTGAGTACTGTAAGAATGTTAATAAATTAAATAAGAAAAATTAAAATCTAAACCTATTTTGACCTTTATAATAGCTGTAGTCTGTGTCCTCTCTTGAAAACCTGATTACTATTAAAATTTACAGTTAGCGATCCAATTACTTGAGAAGGCAACAGATACTCTACCATAATTTATTTATGAACAGATGCCCATTTAGTATATCTTTTCAAGATCTATCTACAGTACGATTTTATGGCAGCTGCAAGAAAATCGAAGGAGGTTCACAAGTGTGGATTTTAATACATGTAGAATGTACTTCATGGACAGCCAAGTTATGAAGAGGCTACTTAGGGCCTCTTTATGCTATATTTTTTTTTAAAAAGCATACAAATATAAATACAGTGGGTTATAAATACATTATAAACCCAGGTCTTTTGTAATACACATTTTGGAAGGAAATTTTGGCTTCCTCTGAACTGCAGAGAGAGTACGAGGGCATTTTTATTCTATACCACCTAGACATTTCATGCAGGGGCCTGTCAAGGAACAGATTTAAATCTTCTGGTGGGTACAAGGTTTGAGGGGTAGTTGGGTGCAAGTCAGGGATTCTGTCTCCCTGACAACATCATAGTAGATACAAAAAAAAAAAAAAAAAAAAAAAGGAGAAAGCCAGTGCTGCACATTTCCAAAAGAGTAAAGAATATTGTTGGAACAGTGTCCCCAATCCATTCTGTCTGTCTGTGCCTTGTGTAGGCAGAAAAATGCCTCAGGCTACCTTAGCTCAGCCACTGTTCCACTCTTTCCTCCTTCCCTTCCCCCAGTAGCATACATCAAATGCACAAAGCTAGTTTTAGAATCTGTTATTGCTATTAATAATTTACTGGATAGCAGGCAAAGGAAAACACATGCTATATATTCACATTAATTCATGCACATGATCTGTTTAAATTCATGCATGCATATGTTACAGATACAATTAAAAAGATTATGCATTGTGGATTTTCATTCATTGTGGATTTTTATAGGTTGATTTTGATAAACCTAGTTACAAGGTACATAGAAAGGTATGAGGGAAAAGAGCATTGTTTATTATTTCCATTAAAATAATTTTCCTCACCACCCTATAAAAGCTGACTGAGAAGCCAAAGGAATCAAAATGGAAGGAATTCTGCCTAGGTGCATGATAAGTTGCTGTGCCTGTGCTGTGTGGCTTGAACAGCCCAGCTGCCACAGGAGTTGTGTGCCATCCTGTCCACTGAACTTGTTAAAGACAGTCTTTATGGCAGGCTGGCTGAGCACACAGAACAGAATCAACCTCCATTATTGATCAACTGCATGTATAGCAGCGGCCAATTTCTGTTTTCTGGACCTGCCCATGTTGGCAGATATGGCTATTTTAATGTGTTTAATGTGTCTTCATGCCCTGCAGAAAGAACCATCTGACAGGTGCTGGAAATGTGGCATGGTTCCAAGAGGCTGCTCAGGCTCTGGACTAATGTAGTTCACCACAAAAACTTTAAACTGCGCTAGTGAGATGTGGCCAGTGAAATGATGTACTGTCTCTTGCACGCAGTTCACTTAGCACCACTTTGAACTCTTTTGTCTCATTATTTCAAAGTATTACACCCACAGTAATAGAAGGGGTGATGTAGCAGTATTTATTCTTTAAGACTCTAGTGACTTGATTCTTTTACTCTTCTAAAATTCTCATTGTAGTATAAAGCAAAGCTCCCAGTGACTCCACAGGGAGAAACATTTGGTTGTTACTTGCCCATATGATATGGTAGGAAATCAATTCTTCATTGGTCAGGCAGGAGTTTATATGGAGTAAGAATTTCAGGTTTATTGCCAAAATTCCTATAAATTGTCTGACCTGTACCTCTCAAGTATTTTGGAAATATGAATATGGAAACAACTTTCCCTATAAAAGGTCAAAAGAAATTATGTTTACCTAAAACAGCCACTTACCCAAAAGCAACATCACAGACAGAATTACATCAAACTGTAGGTGTTATTTTGAACTATGTATCAGCTATTAGAGAAATTTCTTTATTGTTATCCAGAGCGTATGCATAGACGTTTCCCAGCATTATCAGAGCAAAGAAAACTGGGGGCTGTATCTGAGATGGAGCTACATGGAACCTATCAGATGAGTGACCAAGAAGGAAGCCCTTCTGCTGAGGAACAACTGATTCAATCATTCAACAAATACAGGTTAAAATTATCAGTGTTGTGGTATCTTTAATGATCACAATATTTCCTGTCACTTAGATTCCATGTAAGAGAAGTATCTTGCTGATACTTCCAAGAAGTTTTTCATTTGCGTTTGATTTTACTCTGCATTTGTAAACTATGATTCAATTTTGCGTAATGAACATCTTTTGATGATGATGAATGCTGGGGGGTCACTTCTGGTCTTTGGTACAGGTATTCAGTAGTGATACAATACATTGATAACACTGCTAGTTTTTGGTGTTCAAGGACTAAGTACATACATAAAAATACATTTTACTTATAAACTTTCTTGAAATGTGAGAGACAACATAAGTTAGTATCACAGTTCCTGTTATTTATTTTAAGAGGAATAGAAACTGAGGAAGACCTATGTAAGAACAGCATGTAACTTGACACATGTTTACGTCCCTGCTTCAGAGATTTGAACTAAAAAAAGGACACAAATAAAATTCTGGAAAGTCCTAAAATGCTGCACTTTATGTAGATAGTAGATAGACACTAGATAGTGTCTAGACACTAGATAGTATTCAGTTCAGGCATTTGCAGTTGTTTGTTTGGATTCATGCTTTGCTTAATTCACTAAGGAATCTAGCTGAGAATGGCCTAGAGCTCTCAGTAGCTCATTAGCTGTTAAGGAATACTGTAGGTAATTTACATATGTCCAGCTAAGACAGAAACTTACATTCTGAGAAAAATGCTTGAAAAGTAGTTAAAAGCTGTACTGCTGTTTTGATGTGTCAGTAGCATATAAACAGTAAATTAAGAAGCCTTATTACCTATGCATGTCTAGGTTAGCTTTGTTAAGTTTCAGCCAGGAACTGGATTCCACTAGTTTGCAGAAGTTTAGTAAAACTTAGTGGCAGTGAAGTGCTTGAAAAAAATGTGGGCTTAAGAAGTTAAGTCCATCTTGAGTAGAAGCAAAACATAAAATGATAATAAAATATGAAGACACTTGATACAATACAGTATGGGCCCAAATGTACATTATGGGCTGATCTATACCCACAACTAATGAAATCCCAGTTAGAACTCCTTTCTCCATATATATTTACAAGAGTTTCAGGAGACTTGCAGTCACTCATAGTCTGAATATATGCCATCTAGCTTTAAATAGATTGATTCTGCAACACTGGTCCTGTGCCATCACAAGACAATTCACTTACAAAACAAAACCAATTAAGAAGTGCCTGCAGCTAGAGACCACATTAAGGAAGTGCTAGACAAATATGAAAGCTTTCCTGAAGCCAGTCTACGCTGGAAATACTTGATAGCTCTAAGATAATCAACCAGATATCATAAGACATGACAGTATCAGAATCTGTAGAGTCAGATAGTCTCGCTGTAAGATCGTTATATACATTCCCCCTGATAAGTATGCATATAGTGTATTAGTCCTGCATATACCCTGGAAGAAGAAAAAAACATGCTGGGGCTATACTCTCCCTGCAGTATATCAGTGTTAAGTGTGGAAGTTGATGTAGCCCCAGAAGTCGCACAGCAAGACGGGAATAGTCACCTCTACTGGAAACAGGGAACTCAATGAGAAGACAAACTGGTGTGCAGTAGCACACAATTTGCTTCAACACCAGTATCCTGGGGAAAAAAATTGTACCTTGACACCAGGTTAAAGAAGCACCGCTCTTTCCACACCTTCTGTTGTACGCTGACACCCATCTCTTCCATCCAGCAGAAAAATATAATAGGTAACTGGCTTATGCTAGTTTTTTCTTAAGTGCCACACTTGTGTCAAAAAACAGAAAGAAAATCTTACACCAACAACACAGTACTTGTGGAGAAGAGAATCTCAGGTGCTTGTAACAATTTGTGAAAATGACAACCACACTTTTGAAGAAAACAATATAGCTGGAAGCAAAGCAAATGTGCCACCCATATGTATCTTGCATAAATTCACACATTACAAACCACAGTAGCAGGTTCCCTATCAACAAGGCAACCAGAGACACGAAGTACCATCCATAAATACAACAGTGCGCAGCTACAGGGTGCATAAAGACCACTAGAAATATGCAGCAGTAGTTAGAAGAGATAAGCATATAGAGAAAATGGAAAATAACTTCACTGCCCTTTTCCCAATGTTTGTAAATATTCTCAGTCATTTATAGAGTATTTCTTCTAATGATAGAAACACAGACACTGTAAGGACAAGAACTTCCTGTCTCCGAAGTAAATGACAAAATTCCAGATGACGTTAGTGGGAGCATCATGGTGAGCTAGAGTACTTTGATAATAGAGATAATAATAGATGTTACACAATCACATAGCAATTGTAAAGCTATGTTTTTATATTTTTGTTTACACAAGTTATCAGAGTCTTATCCTCACAGAATAGATGGTACATGCTGTTACTTTACATGTCTGGGAACAGCAAAACCAGCTCAGTTCTAAACACTAAGATGATCCTGTTAGTTAAGAGTCAACCAACTACAGCCATTACATAGTTCAGTCAGTAAATGCACCTTGGGCAAAAAGAAAACAAAATTAAAGATGCAAAAGGGGTGTGGATTCACACTAAATTTTTCATTTAAAGTTGAGACCCCTAATAAGGATACCCTGCCCTACTTTCACAATTTCCCCTCTTGATACAGCTCCAGCATTTCTGATAAATACAATAAAAATGTCATCTTTACCACAAGTGAAACTGAGTAAGTTTGAGGCTTACATACTGTGATTTGGTCTGAGACTTCACAAAGCAAGCAGCTTATCTACAAACACCCTACAAAATGCCAGACACAAGTACCATATCACTTGTCTTCTGCAAATTAATGTTAAGGATATGTTCTTGCTCTGGTTTTAGATCAGAAAATGTTGTCCCTTGTTCTGTTTATTGTCTTCTCTGTACCACCTTTCCCAGAATACTGTCCAAAAAGGACAATCTCTATTGGACAAGTGGATGGCATTATAGGTTAGGTAAGTAATTGGCTGAATATGACATCAAATTAATTAGTACTGCTTTCAACACTTTTTTTTTTTTTTTGGCAGGGGGGTGGGGGTGGGCTACTTTCCTATATCTCTCAAGCACCACTGGACATTTGATGCTGGCCCTGTGAAAATCCTGCAGATGACATAAAAGAAAATAGTTAATTATTTTCCTCAGGCTTTCTGTTTTCTTCTACAACAACAGTTTTTGTTCTCTTACTGATTGAGAACTAAAATGTTGAAGCAGACAACTCTCAGTAGAATTAATAGTACATATATGTGTTCTGTTCCCATGTATTAAGATTGTGTCACAATGGCTGTCAAAGAAATTATCTAAATAAGTAATATCCAAACTGTGAAAATCAGATACTATTTTTGCAGTTGTTATAACACAAGCCATTTATATTCATGTTGCAAGCAACAAGAGATTTTTGCATGCAGCTTTTCCATTTCCATATAAATGGATTATGTGCATGTTTTATATACATGCTTTATAGCACATGTAATTAATTAGTATTTGAAGTCTGCTTTATGGATTTCCCACTAATGTTTAAAATTTTGGAGTGGCTCAGTTCTATTGCGGAATACACCTTTCTGAATCTACTGGAATTGTATTTTACAGCTCTTAAATCATTTTTCAACATTTGAAATTCAACATGTTGCACTAGGAAAAAAAGATTAAGTGCGGCAAAACTTCACTGCTAATTATAAATCCTGTGGGAAGGGAGACAGTCACTGCTTTGCTTTAGGTAATAAAAAGTAATGTGTACAAATCATGTAAACAGCATTTATTCAGCAAGAAGTGCAGAGCTAAGCCACAGCACCAGATTTTTACAACTTATTTGGACAGCCATATATTAGCATCTGACACCGCTAAACCTCATTACTAACTTAAGAATTATAATGTTTATGGCATTTTGTCATGTGCTTTGCATTCCTTCAAAAACTTGGTAGGAGCACAGAAAGCACAATCCAAAAAATTAAATACATGCCTTAATCTCAGCACTGTTGAGGACAAAGACCCAGTTATCTGACAAGGCACTATAGTCTAGCAGTCACAAAAGAATTACTTCTGTTTTTCTGTAGGATGGCAATCTGATGCTTATAAAGGTTTCTATTTAACTTCTTACTATTTCATCAAATAAACACCAGATTAGCTATACTGTATGTTAGGCTGAAAATTTTATAGTCTGGCTAAGTAATCAGAACATTTTGTTTTCTAACAATTAAAAAAACTGAGTTACAGAAAGTAAATTCACATTAAGACAGGATGATTGAGAAGTTGTTACAGTATCAGGCTTACTGAATTAATGTAGTAAATTGGCCTTTTCTCATTTTCCATACCATTTGTAAACTAATAGCTCAGAACTCCCTTAAACTTTTTGCTTTAGAGATAGAACTTACTTTTCTTTGCAATGAATACTTAGTGAAAAAGTAACTGACAACAAAAATCACAAAAAGCAATGTTGGATTTAAAACTGCGAAGACATTTTTTCTAGTATCTTCTGCTCTCCTCAATCAAAATCACAGAATTCAGAAAGCTGTGGCTGAGAAGCAGCTGGGTGCACAAGCCATGGCAATAAGTAGTCTTGTTATAATTAGATTTGCAAGCTTATCCAATATTATTATATATTAAAATAATAGATTATGTTATTTATCTATTATATTAATATAACGATTATATTATCTTACTTCTATTATAATAATATAATTATTGTATTATAATATATTATCTATTAAAAGTAGAAGGGTGCTTTCTGCACCATAATAATAATAAAATCAAGCAGCAGCTCTGCAGAGTTTGGCAGTTAATACTGAAAACTAAGGTACCAGTTTCTGATACAGTCCTGTTCCATTCGGCCACTAGATGGTACTACATCACAGTTGGTAGAGAAATCCTTGGCCACCGGTTTGAAATTATTGCTATGAATGATTATTTAGAATTGTAAATTATCATAACATTTAGCAGTAATGATTTGTTTGCCCAGTTTTCCTGTACATGATACACACACACACACACACACACACACACACACACACACACAAATATAGAGGATACATAGAAGAGGTTTAGAAACATTTCTTCATTGGATTCTCTAATATCACTTAATGAGTCTGTTCCTTACCAACCAATACAAACGTACCTGTGATTACCGATACAAATGTAACTATGATGTTTCAAAGACACAGTGACAAATACTGCCTTTTCTTCATTGCATGTGGTAAACAAAATACTCCTTTGGAGTCTGTGCTCCCCAGACAGGAACAAATGGCATCCAAACACAACCCAGTGAAGTGTACAAGCCCAAAATTAGAGATACAATAGTTTTCACACTTCAGGAATTTGGAGATGATTCCTTGCTGACTTGGAAACATTCATACCCACTATCCATATGTAAGCAACAGAATTAAGTGCACTGTAGTGGTAAATCAAGCTCACGAAGCCCAAGCCAAATAAAGAGCAATAGCCATTTAAACATTCAGGTTTTACCTGTTTTACTAAGAGCTGTTGATATACGGATTCACTTCCAACAGATTATATATGGTCCCCTTTTTTTTTTTTTTTTTTTTTTCATGCATATATCAAACCAAATCACATTTCCACAGATTTTCTATTCCTCTTTTACATAGTTTCCTCACTAAACTGCTGTATTGGGTCCTATGTTATTGGGTCATGAGGCTGTGTACTGTCAAACTTCCTTCGCTCCAAAATACTTTTTCTGTGCCCTGATGCATTCTTTAGCAAAGACTGTTAGCATCCTACCTCCTACTAGAAGTTAAACTTCTGAAATCTATTCTTTTTTACATGTGAGACTTCATGTATCTGATCACATGAAGCAGGATGTGTAACATGAGGGTCAAATCACATGATAGGCAAAGGCCATAGGGCTGGACAGCATATAGAAAAATCCCTTTCAAGAGGACTTCAGTGAATGCAGAATCTTGGCAGAAAACATGCAGTCTTCCACTGCTGGGAAATGCCAAATAATCCCCTCGCACTGCTGGGAAATGCCAAATAATCCCCTCGCTTCCTGACCAGTATCAGGCATAGATGAACCAGAAGTCACTGATCAGGCTGATTAGCTCTCACTGGTATGCAGGGTCCCATTGCAAGAGACAGAGCGTAGTACAGTGCTGCAAAAGACTCGTATGCATGAAGTCTGAGATAAGGGACCACACAGCTCTGCAACACCCCATAGACCCATGCTGAATACCACATTCCCCAGCACCATAATCATGTTCCCTCCCAAACCTTCAACTACATGAGCACAGTGACAATACAGAGAGAAGTCATTGGTGGAATTCTGCAGGGGATCGATTCTTCTTAATAAACTCACAGATGTATTGGAAAAAAGGTCTTAGCAGTGAGGTGGAAAAGTTCGCTGAAAATACACATTTAGTCAATGTAGGAAGTGTGGGGGCTAAATGCATAGAAATGTAGATGGGCCATAAGACTAAGTGACTAGGTAACAAAATGGCAGAGGAAATTTACTGTAGATAAATGTGAAATAAAGTATGTGGGCAAAAGTGTTCTTGGCTTTATGAATAAAATGATGAGCTCTGAGCTGCCTGTTACCACTCATAAGTGAAAGTTTGGGATTGTGACAGATAGAGAGTTTCATAAAAACATTAACTCAGTGCATGGCAGCAGTCCAAAAATGCAAATGTTTGGAATTGTCAGGAAAGGAAAAAAGAACAAAACAGGAAATATAATTATGCCAGTCTATAATGCCATGGTTTGCTCACACCTGGAATACTGTGTGCTGTTTTGGTGCTTGCATCTTGAAAATGATACATTAGATCTGAAAAAAAGTTCAGAGAAAGGCAACATTGATCAAACGTGTGGGATGGAATGGTTTCCATAACTGAAAATTATGAAAATAATTGATCAGGCTAGAACTTCTTATTCTGGAAAAGAAACACTTTGTGGAAGAAGCTGAAAAACGAGGAAAGGAGAGGGTGAGAATGAAAGGATCAGATATGCAAGTACGGGAAACTTGGGTACACTGAACACAACAGCACCCACTGCTTCTGAAAGGTGTCCAAGGAGCTGTTGGGTCCTGCCTAGTTGTGCTTTATTCAGCAACATAACAGGATAAGGAAACAGAAAATGGCTTCACAGTGAGCTGGTTCCCCCTTGGCAATCTTCCCCCTCTTCTTGGGTTTGGTGAAAAGCCAGGCGAGGCTGGCAATGGCAGTAGGACATTGACGAAGAGGTCCTCCAAATTAGAAGGTACTTAGATGCACCACTGTTCATTCATTTTTAATTACTGAGTAATTTGTAAGATGAATGAAATCAGCCAACCACTGAGCAGGCAGATCAGTGGGTCCATCCAAAGACAGAAGTGAGGGCCGCCGTACTTTCGGAACATGTATCAGAATGCATCAGCTAGCAATTTACAGAAAGCACACTTTTAAATCCTAGTAAATACAAGCCCATGCTGTATCAGGCAGGATTGTCATGTTGCTGTGATTCATTAACTTTTTAATATTTCAACAAATGTGTAGGGTATCTGAAATATATCCATTTCTAATGAGATGCCTTGAACTACAAACAGGAAATATCATCATTGAAATCCAGACATGACAGTGTTCAAACATAATTGTAACTTCTTACCTGTAATGATCTTTACACTACCGATGTAGTAACTCTCATGTAGAAATGTCAAGCAGCATTCCAGTCAACCCCCAGTGCTGCCAATGCCATGCAGTGTTTTCAAAAAGCAGGACTGATTGTGTCCCATATTCTGAACAGAGCAATTCTGTAGGTGCAAATTCATTCCCTTTATTCTGAAAGCAGGCTCACAGGCTTAAACAATACTACTCTTCGTTTCCCCTCCAAAATGCTATGTTTTGTCTGGGGAAAGAAGTTGAGAGGATAGGTGTTTCTGTAACATAGTAACTAGAAAGGAAAAAGTGGAGGCTAGTGCTCTTGTTTATTCTACCTCACATTTTCCTACTTCCAGGGATTACTTAGGGAAGTAGTCAGTCCTCAAAAGAGCTTCTAAGGCCATGTTCGGTAAGGAAATATGGATGGTCACATTTTTCTCAATATCATAATGATTCAGAGTCACACTGGAAATAGAAAAATCCGGCTCTCCTGATGAAATTTATGTAGGAAGAATCTGTAAGAGAAAATTCTCATGGATTATGCACCTCCTCATACAGGGTATTTTGCAAGAGGGGATGGATTGAGCCACTGCAATCAAGGATCAAGAGAAGCAGGAACAGCCACTTCTTGCCAGCAATTACTGAGACAAAACCTTGACCGGCTTCCTCCAAACATCTGCTACTTGGCATGACCACGCCACTGCTGATATTATTGCTGTGTGGGTGCCATCCCTAATCGTGCATGTATTTTTAGTGCAAACATGTTTTGTAAATTGGGAGCTAATACAGCAGGTAATATGCATATGGAAAAGGTTTTATTCACATTATATCTGCTCCCAAATGTTTACTGAGGTTCAAATGAACCAAGGGACTGCACTGTTGTCCTTCTCTACCACCTGATATTTTTATGACATGCATCAGCAATAAAAACTAGGGTTGACATACCTAGTAATTGTTACCAGTTAGCTTGTGGCTTTTGGTATCACAGCAGTCATGTCAAGGTCAATTCATCCAGTAGCATTGGCTTATTTGACAGGAAGCTGCTCATCTCAGTTTGGAACCTGGAACAGATAAGCTGTGGCTATAGTCAGCAGTAGAAAGAAGTATAAAAGAAAAATGGAGGATGAGAAGAGAAAAGCAAATAAAGATGTCAGAACAAGTGTCTTTCCCAAGTCATTTTGGAGATTTCTATTCTGGAAATACCATCAAAATTACTTTCTGGTCTGTTATTAGAATTTCTTGCAACTATTGGAACATTAGCAGTTATCAGATACTGCAGTTAATTGGACTGTAAGTATAGTATGTCATGATAAAGACAAGACTTTCTTTAGTAGCCTGCTCAGCTCAGGGTAATAACTTGCATTTTCATCTATATAAATTGTCACCACCATAAACTACCTTTGCTACACAAAATGTAAAATATGACAAGTTCTAAGATATTATAGATAACTAAAAGGCACGTCTGACTAAAGTCAGTTGCTTATATAAGCTAACTACACTTATACAGATTGGGTTGGGGTTTTTTTCCATAAAAGATACCGACTGTGGTAACCATTACCATAGCAATGCATTATACATGCTTCCTGACACAATATCCCATGTCTCAAAATATCCAGAACCCAATTATCTATTCTCCCTGGAATCTGCTTGCAACAAAACCAGAAATAGGATGAAGGTAGCTTTTGGCCTTGAAAACATTTTTTCTGATCTTTGAATTTCCCTAATTTTTGGCTTCTACAGTTAATTAGTGCAGCCTTAGACTACTTTAACATATTTTTGGCTATTCTTGGCTAGGAACGACCGAAAGGTTGTTCTTTGCATCATAAAGAGTCAGAGTACAGCAGCAATCCACCTAGATGCCATACTCTGGGAGCTGTGGTGGGTCTACTGTATGCTTATTAAGCCATCTTTTCACTATCCAGAGAGCCTTTTTGCTTTATGTATGCTTCCCAGGTACACTTTGCATTGTTATACTAGCCCAGACAAGGGCATCAGGCCTTACAGCTGCCTGGCCAGCTAGCCAGCCAACCAATATTCTCATCTTAAGATGATTCTTCCCTTCTGTAATGGTTTACTCTTATAAAAGTGAGGGGGTTTTGGTAAAGATTAATAAAATGAAAGTATCAGTTTTGAGAAGGGGTATGTGTGAGAGGAGGTGGAGTTAGTAGTATGCATACCCACTGTTACTGTGCTGATCAGTGACTTGGGTTATGCATATATTTTTGCCATAACTTAATTTACATTTAAACCAGTCCTTGAGTAAGAGATCATAACAAAATGACTGCATCTTAGTAAAAACTTCTCACAGAAGTATTCTGTCTTAAAACTTGGCTGTAGAAAGATTATCTCTCTGTAATTTTACATATTCGTTGCTATAGTTCTACCACAACAGCACTGAATCACAAAACTGCCATAAAAATATTTATTCTATGAGTGCTGTTGGCATATGCTCTGCTTGCATACTCAGGAAAAAAATGTATTAAACTATATGTAATCATATCATTTAGACCTCTCTGTCATAGCAATGATTCCATAAGGACATACTTAGATTGTAGATACTTCTAGGTTGGAATACACACTTATCAGTCTCACCTGGGAACTCCAGGCACTGAAGTCCCACAAACAACAGTAGTAACAATATTAGGAAGAAACAGATACTCAGTTTATGGAAAAAAAAAAAAATCGTTGTTGCTTTTGGTATCATTCACTATAGATATTGTACAATGTTTTGGAAACTATTGTGCTGGATATTGCATGAATAGTCATGTGAATCTCAGTGCAAAGTTTTTAGAGTTCTTGCAGTGAAAATATATGTAGATGTTTACTGTGCAAGCTAATGATATCTCAAGAGGCAGAGCACTATATACACAATCATTTAAAGCAGTATTTCAATCAATCCAATTACTTTTTTTTCCACATATTTTAAGACTGCTCTATAAAGAAGAAATTGTGCTATCCACAAACCTAGGAATAAAGCAAAGCATTAAACTTAGAATACCTTTTAAATAAATATATTGATGCTGATGCACATTCTTCACTAACATTTAAATCTAAGTGGAATGTTGAACACACAACACAAAATTACAGTACAGGCACTGCAATCCTCAGGATGTTTTACAAAGCCAGAAGACTGACAAACGCAGACCCAGGATTATGAATTAATTTTAGAAGGCATCAAATAATTTGTAACCACTGTCCAATCTCAAGATTAATTGAATGATTTTTGAGAAAGCTATACATTAGTCTACACTGGCAATGAAATGCTTGTACAGAAATGGCCCAAATAAATGTTCATTAATAGATCAAAGAGATTATTATCTTCTACTTACACATTTTTCTTTATGGTGCATATGTCACAGCCATATAAATGATCTTGAATACTCAGATTCAAGACAGTTTCTTTTCACAGTAAAGTTTGCCCCATATCTTAAGTTTTAACGGTAAATATGGATGAAGATTTTCACCTCCTGTTTAACCTCATTTATTGACATAAGTAAGATTTGGGAAAAGAGTCGTAGGGTAATAACATTCAAGTTTTGGTGTTTTATTAAAGAGTTTAGCATTAGAAATACTGTCTGTATTTTAAAGGTCTTATTTTACAGGAATAGTAACCATGATGGTTTTATTCATTGTTTTTTTCTGTTCATTTATGAACACAATTATAACTGAGATGAATGGAATTACCTGTAAGTTAATTTGGCCTTCTATCTTTATTTCTAAATTTATAGTTACCATGGGAGGAAAAAAAAAAAAAACAACTTGCCAGTAATATAGAAAGCAGAGTAAGAACTGATGATTGGTGGTCTATAGCAGCCAAAAGAGCAAAGGAAATATTAGGGAAATACTGTTTACTGTTCTTTTTCCTATATCCTAGAAAAGAATAAATAAAAAATCAGTAAAAATAAAATTAAAATTCTTAGGCAATATATATTATTACTCTAATAGGCAAAGATATCTGTCCTGAGTTTGAAAAAAGGGACCATTTGATTCAGAGTAGAGAGTAGGAAAAGGCAAAGATATATAGAAGATATGAATTGAATTTTTAGAGAATGTATATCAAGAATCTCTTCTTACTTTTTGTCCTCAGACTAGAAAAATGGAGCTTGAAAGGGTAGAGAAGAACAGAGCAATTAAGTACTATTTTTAATTCTTTTATCAAAATCATAAGTAATTTGTAGAATTTATTGCCACCAGACATGATCAAAATCATTAATTTAATGGGATTCAGAACTGGGTTTTATTTTTGCACAGATAACATACACTTCTATAATTGCACTAACAGTAACTTTATTTTCCCTGCCATATTGTAGACCCACATCTAACAGAAGTGTGTTTAGAAAAAACACCTCCTAGAAAGAGTTTACTCTTACTAAAATCCAAAGATAAGGCAGCTGTGGTAACACAGGTAGTCCATTCTTTAGACTCTATAGGGCTTGTGCAGGAAAACAGAATCTATGCTACTCTGTGCCATCTGCAGTGCTTTACGAGAAGACTAAAACCAACCAAACAAAAGAAGATAAAAAATGATGGCATCTGAATGACCACAGCCTATACCATATTTGCCAAAATAGCCCTGCAGCATTACCCGAAGAATTTCAGAATGCAGTGAATCCTTGTCTATTGGTTCTGCCTTTTATCAAGATTTATGTTCCACTGGGCCAACTAGTCTCATGGCTTTAGTAAGACCCAATCAATCAGCTGTTCCAGGAACAGTCTGGTCCTTTATGTTCACTGGTTCCTATCTCTTATTTTCTTTTCAAGGCTACTTTCATAACTCTAAATTAAAGGAGTAAAATAAAAACACTGATTAGAAGTTTCAGTATGTTTCCTACATTTATAATGTCTCTAGAAACCATTGATGTGATTTTGCATAGAAAATAAAAATACTTTGACTTTTTACGACATTATATTTAAAAATAATACTGTAAGTTTTAAATTAGCTATTTAATGTTTAAAATGAAACACTTTTTGTCCTAGCATTACTGAATATTTTTTTACAATTTAAATACCACAGAATATCTTAAATATGTTTTCTGATAGATCTGGGGCAGCAAATCCCTTCTGGACATTTATCTCTGAAATTACATTGAGAGGAATAAACAGCTGTCGGGAATATAAATGCTAACTCATCAGAATGCTGACTCAGTGCTGCAGAAATCAAAATATGTTCATACACTGCAGAGGTAACATGTCATACACCAACTAGTCATAGTTTACGTTGGTCAACCATAAAACCAGTTGAACTGAAACAAGGGAGCAGAAATCAAATTATAAATAGGGAAAATTTTAAGGTCCTTGTAAAGACCTGCTATATGACTGAAAAAATAATAACCATCAAAGTCAGGATGTGTTAATCTGTCACCTTCAGCAATAACAAACCTACTCATTAACAAGGATTATCTCTTGAATCATCATGTGATTAAAGGCCCACTTCTGCTTTCCTTGCAATTAATAGAATTTATTAATTTCATGGAAGCAGGATTTAGCAATGAATGAACTGGACAGTCATTCTGCAATGCCATATTTATGCTAAACATCCCATTAGAGACATTGGTCCAATTTTGTCAGTAGATAAGAGTTGAATGCTAGTGACTTTTCCTACTAAGATTTCTTAAGGGTGGAAATTTGTTGCAGGAGAAAGTGACTGTATTTTACTAAAATATCTGATGCACTGCCAAGAGATGTGAGATTTTTTTAAAGTAAGTTTTGTTCTGGTAATAAATTCTCTTAGGAAAATAACTGCTATCTAGGCATTATTTCGGGACTTTTTATCCAGACTAAATTTATCTTTGATACCTTAGGTCAACTATTTTGACTTCAGTTGAAGCTCTCTGCACTCTGTCGTGATGATTTTGGCTCAGTCTGGAGTTTTGTCAAAGCAAGTAATGACCTGTACTAATAGCTCGCTGTATGTTTTCTGATGGAACAAATTACCTTACATTTCACGCGTTTCTTGCTTAATATCCCAAAATTGTATATACACGTGAATGTATGTGTATATATTCCTAAAACCATTTCTACAGTTGCTGATTTTCCCTTTCATATTTTTTCACTGATCTGCATCTAACTCTTGTGCCAGACACATCCCTTAAGGAATTCAACCTATATCTTGGAAAAGGGTAAGTGCCTAGTCCTCTGGATATATGCTCTGCCGTAGGTCCTGCAGCAATGCTGCAAAGGATTTGCTTTTCAAAAGTATGACCCTGGGCATTACTCAGCAATGATGTTTGTCAAAGAGAAAGAGCAAAAGACAACAAGAAGTTTTCTTTTGAAAGATGACATTAAAGCTAAAGAGGCTTTCCACCGAGAAAAACCCCACCCCTCTGCCAAAAGAGAATCTAAAAGCAGAAAATCTTAAGCATTTCATACAATGAAATATTTCTAAAGATAAGTGATGACAGAATACAGGTTTACTTCTTAAAGCAATCAAAATATCTATAAAGATATATGAAAGCATAGAAGCATAGACTTCAATTTTTAATTTTGTAATCTCAAGTTTAATTACTTTATTCATTTCAACTCTTCAAACAATCAGGATTTCTCAAGCTAGAATCTTTCCAGGCAGCAGAATTTCTCTGCTGGGCTCCCAGATCCTGTGGCATCTTTGTCATGCCTAAGTTATCATGCAGTTTCACAAGGGAGCCCTGGGTTCTGCAAAATCCTATCTACAGGCATTGTTTTATTGCCCTAGGTAAAGTAGTCTTGTTTCATAAACTGAGTGAAATTTGCCCTGTACTGGCATGTTAGGCCTTCTGGTTCCAAATCACCCAGCTGTTAATAATTTGTTATGTAGCTAGTATCTCTTTGTGCTGTATGATCTATGAACAGCCAACGTTTCTGCATATTTTTATAGATTAACATGTTTAATAACCTATAACATTATAAAATATTAATGCAGAACAAGACTGCAACTTAGACCTACTTAAGGTTTACCATAACTTATTGCTTTTGTTTTGAGAAATTAGTCGAGCATATTTCAGTATTTCGTCCTTGGACATATTTTGTTAAAAATCTGTGAAGCAACTTTCAGTGACTTTAAAATAACTACCATAATTTAAACTTTTGACTTGTGCTCAATATATTTTATATATTCATTAATAAAAAAAAAAAAAAAAGCTATACCTCCCTCCATATTATTTTTTCTCTTTTTTTCTTGCAATAATCTTACATGAAAAGAATAAAAGGAACTTTTTCATATTGTACTACTAGATATAGTACCTGTGATCTTGCCTCCTAAACTTCCTGGCTTATGAAAGATTTGGAAGGATGGTTATATCACTCAGACTTTCACATCTGGCACCAAGATCAGCACAGACAGAAAGAATCTCAAGCAATTTAACCTCTTGCTCTAATTCCAACTTCTGTTGAACAGCCTTTCTTCAGCTGTTCTGCTTGCAAATTAGTTTAGGATTACTTATGTCATGGTAGTTCTAATCCTTCTAGTTAGGGACATGTTATCCAGTGGCAGCTGCAGGACAAGATTTTCACCTTAGCTGCATACATTCTTTCTGCAGAATGCAGAGAAAATTATGGGTTTATATGTTTATTTTGCCACTTTATTTTCATTGGTGTTGTAACTATAGATGGAATAGTGGATTATTTCTGAAATGGAAATTTTACCTTGAGTGGTCCTACCACTTCATTTGTCTACACCTGGCCCATGGCTTCTGACTCTGTGGTTTAGCTTTCTTGTTTGTATTAACAGTAAGCTTTGGGTTTGCTACCAATCTCAGTGGGACTTTGAAAGGCTCCTCTTCTCAGAGCTCTGACTGGATTATGCATCTTTTCTCCTGACTTTCTCCTGCTCCCTTAATTTACCCTGTACAGTCATGAAACTTGAAGAGTTTCATAAATTTTCCATGTTTCCTAAACCTTCTGCAGTGAACCCTCTGTCCTGAATCTCACATTCTCTGTATCAAGTTATTCCCTATCCCTTTGGCAATCTAGTCTCTCCTGGGAACATACACGCTGGGGAATTTTACCCTGCACAAGAACAGTTAATGACAGTGTCCAGTCTCAGATTCCGGCACTTCTGTTTGGGACTTGGGAGTATGCAGTAATGAGGCCTGACTAAGTATGGTTGGAACTATGTGATATATCTGTGTGATAAAGACTGTGCACCATTATTTGGGATCAGCTTCTCTAATAAATCTGGTGCCTTAGATCTTTTATTCTTCAAAATTGACTTGTCTTTAAATCTAATGAGTCTTTTAAATAGAAAATAGGGTTGATTCTCACCTAAGGTCTGACACTATTTTTTTTGTGATAGCTCTCTTTATAGCCAGCAAACAAAACTCTGTTTTAAATCAATGTAAACTCTCCCAAGTAATAGGAATTTTAAGAGCGCCAGTGCCGCAGGATAATAAAAACCTGGCATAGAGACATTGTTGTCACGGAGAAATCTTGGGTTGTTGCATTAACTAATAACAATAGATGAATTAATCAGTTTGCTTGCTTTTCTTTGCTGCCAGCCTGGTAGACTGTGATTAAGTCCTCTATTGCTGGCCAGGTTGAGGGTTTTACTTTTTGTCTTATTTGCTTATATGTCTATGTTGTTTTGTTGTTTTTTTTTTTTTTTGCCAATACAATCCCCATTCTATTCTTAGGTCTCCATAGACATCTCCCTGTAAGTGTTACACCTGTGATAAAGAACAGTGTCAGAACAGACGATCTCCGTTGGGAGGCATTTTCTCATTCTTTTTATCTGATCACTTAAAATCTTCAAAGACCAGCTGTACCTGGGTATTAATGCTCTTTCAGAACCATATGTTTCCCTTCTGCATAAAACCCATGTAAGGGGGATGCTTACATAAAAATCTCATTGCAAATCATTACTGCGTGCTCCTTCTGTAAGGGATAAGGGATAAGGAACAAGCAGGAACACATGATTTTAATTAATCCATGGAAGATATAAGAAATTCTTTAGGATATTTAAACATGGCTAGATCTTTCCCTTGACTTCCTCCAACCCTCCCACAAAGTAATGGTAAATACTGTCTGCAAATGACCCCTGTCTATTCAGCAAGTAGAAATATAGGCAGCTCTTTTAGAACTAAGTGCAGTTGGATTTTGCTTGATGTGTTACTCAGTTATACAACTGAGAATGTTATATATTATGCTACCTGTTGCTACAGTCAGCATACAGTCACATGATTGTCACCTGATAAAGACAAATTGGATTACATACACATCTATCCCACTCTGTGTCATTTTGAAACGTATTCTACATATGACTTTTGCCCATTGGCTTCCTCTACTTTACACAAGTGGGTATGCCATCATTATTAGTACACACATAGAAAAATAAAGGCAATATGCAGCAGGCAGGCACAGGAGGATAATTTCGATTTGGTTTCAAAGCTGTCTGATTTCCTGGGTTTGTTCATCCCTTTAATATTGTTCTCCGATTCTTTATGTGAATTTCCATATAACTTTACCGATAGTTATTACTGAAACATAGGTAAGAGGATGTGTATTTCTTCTGCAAACAGATGTGAAAAAAAGGAACAATATCTTTATAAACCACCTGTAAGCCTTGTTCATACAAACAGAGCTCAATTATGTGCATCCATTAATTATTCATAAGATTATGGAAAATTGTCATGTGCATGCCAGGTGACGGATGTCCTCCTTTGTCTGGGTTGGCAAGGGTACATGAAAATAATTATATGTACCACAGTAACTAGAAGTGTCTGGTAAATACAATGAAGTTATAGAATGAAGGAATAATATCTGGGAAGGGGTGCTTGCTTCTTCCAGTGGTTGGCTATATATCAAATGCACAGCACAATTTATGAGTAACTTCAGCACTGCTGGTAACCAAATGGAAGACAGCACTGTCACTCTGTGTAGGTGATAGGAGATGAATTTTGTTGTTTCTAGAACACTTCAAACAGACTGCAAAGAAAAATTTAGCTGATGATATTGGAGGGAGAAGCATCAAAAAAAGAAGCACATCAAAACCTAGCAACAGACTATCTGAAAATGTCTCAAGATGTTTCAGTGTTGGGCCTGCAGAAGAATCCATGATGAAATCTACAGGGCTTTTATATGGGTCATTTCCTTACTTACCTCTTTCTATTCAATGTTAGCCAGAAAATATGTGATGAACAAGAATGTGTGTCCAAGGTGTCTTGATTAAAAATAGCAGAAAATACTCTCTTCTTGTTCCATCTAGTGAAGACCAATTGAGTTCAAAGGGCAAATAGCTGGCTGCTAGAATAAAGCATGCTAATGAGATTCAGGGAAACACAGACCGAGACAAGAGGTGATAAGAGTATGTACAGTAGGTTAGAAGAAGAAATGGAATAACTTTAAAATAATATTCAATACCAGGGCAGAAATGTTTGTCATTGGTGCATGCTAGGTATGTTAACATATAAATGTTATTTTTACAGTATGACAGCATTTGTAAAGAGAAAATCAGTGTCTCTCAAACTGATGTTCTTTGCACTGTAAAAGGAAGACCTATGGCAAAGAAAACACAAATTAAATCTTAAGATTTTATGAGGGTTCAGATAATTCTTGTAGCCAACTCCCCCAGAAAATTCATCAGTCTCAAGGCTGGTGTTATTCCTTCAGAGAGGCTTGTATAAATTTGAAGATGACAGAAACGGGAATAAGATTCTATGCATTATATTTAATCATATTCACTCAGATTCTTAGCTATGACCTTGAATTTGGTTGTATTGGTAATGTAATTCGCCAGAGACAATCTGAGCTTCTGGAGCATCAGATTTGTCATAAGTCAGGTGTCTGCATCAAGTAGGATGAAGAGTAACTGAGAAATGACATTGGTACTATCCTGATTTTAAATCAATCAAAAGAATAAAATTCCTTGCAGTCAGAATAGCATTGGGATGCTTATACAGAATTTCTCTTCCTTGTTACTGGACAACTCTATCCTGCTGCTACACTGAATATTTTTTCTTAGTGTGCTTTCCACCTACTGGGAATTGCTGGGATCAAAGCTGTGTAAGTCAGCTGAAAGTTTTATTCTGGTAGAATAGCACTATGTTGTCAAAATTTACAGAAGTCAGTGGGAACTGAAGGTTTTTAGTACATCATGTGATCAGATAAAGGGTGCAGCACAAATATAAGACAAAGATGCTTTTAGAAGTTGCAGCAGAAGATACCATTTAAAAATATCCCAGATTACTTAGAGATGTGTTCACATGAAAATACACGAAGGCAAAAGCAGAGACTATTTCTGTTCTGTTCACAGTATAGATCTCACAGCAATAACATTTCATAAATGCCCAAGACAGATGGTATGTATATTCTTTGCATAAGATAACCAGAAACTTTCCAACTGAAAGGAGTGAATCCAATACAATGAAACCCACCTTAAGCTTTGGCTTCAGGTTCATGGGAAACCTTCCCTCTAAACAGTTGCAGAGCTTGTGATTTATTGCTGCTGTCACAAAGATGTGCACAAACCACCAGATGGAATGTGTTTTGCAGCAACTACTTGCAAGTGTTGGTAATTTTGCTTTCTTCCTACAAACACGATGTCTTCTGTCTTCTACAGAGATCTGTGTGTTTTCTTTTAGTGTCAGTGTACTCCAGTACACGTTCAAACTGTCAGCGCTGCAAAAAGCCACTGTAAGGTCACTCACAATAAGTGGAACATCATCACTTTTGGCTACATGAGCAGACATGAACCTTGAGTTCACTATTTCCATTCAAATATTCACTGCTATTTATTTGTTCTGGTGTTTGGCCACTGTTTTATTCATTCTATTTGTTTGTCACCAAGGTCCAGGCAAATCTTTGGAGGAGGAATATCACACTTGGTTTGTGTGAAAAGTCAGCTGATTTTCTTCAGAGACATGCACTGAGCTTCTGTAGCATTTGTATCTTTCACTTGGGAGTGAGATGGATGAATATGTACTCTAGCTGCATGAACAGTTGGCTTGAAGATAAGTGCAGTGGGTTTGGGAGTGCCCTTCCTCATTATCCATTAAGCAATGGCCTTTTTTGTGTTCTGGTTTTCAAATCTCAGTAGTGGTGCAGATGGTTCAAAGGAAGAGTTTGCACTACTGCAATCAAATGAACAGATTTGCAGAGATGTTTAGGGTGCCAGGAGAGATCTCTATTTATGGCTCATTCAGTTAATCTTCAAAATTTGTCCTTTGTATGTTATTGAAGAATTTTCATAGAATCAAAAAGTAGGGCTCTAACTAAACCTAAAATAATAAAAAACAGCTTTATTTTAATTTCTGTTGCATCCTCCCTTGCTGCTCCAGAGACTGGAGGGCTAGTGAATAGCTCCCAAAAATACACAGTGCTGAGTAAGAACCAGACAGTTTCATAACTGCTTGGGTGCTCTTCACATGCAGATGGTAGGTAAATTGCTTGGTTGGCAAGAGAGCAAGTGAGCTCTCCAACCTGCTAGTGTGTAATGAGAAAAAAAAGGTTGTAGGTTATACTGAGAAGAGTAATTACACTGTAACTGTTAACGTGGTGTATGCTGGCATTGTAGCAGTGCAGATCACAGCGTGACAGATCACAGGACAGGTACTATCCAGGACAGCTCCAGGAAAACACTCATTAGAAATACTGCTTCCAACACTCACTGAAACGTATGGACTAAACTACACAACCAGACCCTCACATGGTATAAAATAATGAATTCAGTTTGGACTTTTTATTTTATGCCAGCTGAGTACACCTGACCCTACCAGGGTCTTGCTTTTTCTTTGGATGCTCCAAGCAAAAACGTTAAATAGTAACAGGCAAACAAAGGGCAGGGACAGAGTGTGTATTAAAATATAACTTAATTTCATATCTTTTGCTGATTCATCTTTGGAATATGTTAGGAAGTAGAAATGTTTCAGTATTAGAGAGTACTAATGCAATGACCAATTTTAAGTTGGATGAATAAAATCCTGTACAACAGTACTGTACATACTTCTGTTATTTTAATGTCTGAAAACAACTAAGAGAGGCTAAACTGATCAGAAAAAAATGTTATATAAACTGCCATAACAGCAAAAGATGGTTTAAGTCTATTTCCCTTACCAGACAAAATCTCAGTAGTGCCTTACTTACTTTATCTTATTCTTTTGCTTAAAACCAACCAACCAACCAAAACACACCACACCTCACAACTCAAACCCAAAACTTTGTGCTCTGTGTTAAGAGAAGAATATTAAGTTGTTTAATTGTCCCCTTTTTCCCTTTTGCTATTCATGTGCTTCCTCCCGGCTGTAAGGCCTTATGCAATTTGATAGTGTAACATCAGGAATGCCATAAAGGCAGTTTTATTTTTATACTGGGGCAATTAAAAAAAAAAAAAAAATTGGTCTACTCACAGCAAATTTGGAGCCAGATCATCTATGCCAAAAGTAGCAATAACTGCAGTGTATAAGAGAAGCTAGAATTGATTGTGTCTTCTCTGAAGCAGAGGACAGAAAAGTGCTTATTTGTTACAAAAATCTGGTTTGTAGCAAGATTGTTGATCTGCACATGAATTTTTAGAGTTTATAAATAACTTACTGGAGTCTGGAAAAGTCTTGACACCAGTTAGTAAAAAGAGATAGAGGATTGTAAATCCCTTATGTAGTCAGTGAAGTGAAAAAATACATGTTTGATATTCAAAAATACCAGTATCTGGAATGAACAGATCTGTTGTTTTGTATTAGATGGTCCTGAAGGAGACTAAAGAGAAAAAACGTCTTATATGCTCAATTTCCATATTCCTGAAAGAATGTGGTCCAGTTGTTGATTATTTTAATGACGTATTCAAAACCTTTATCACATTATTTTATTAAAAATATTTTATATTCATCTGGACCAATATTTACAAAGTTCAACAAGAATTTGGGATACCTAGTCAGACATATATATTTTCTGAAGTTAGGCTCTCAGAAATTGACACAACTTTTAAACATTGGCTCAAGAGTTCCTTTAAGCTGATTTTTACCTCTCTCATACATTTATCTTTTTTATAAATAAATACACCCCTCCCACATACATACTTAATGGGGTGGCTATCGGGTATGTTACAAATGCTACCTCTGCTGTTTTCTTAAAATTAAAAATTCAGTGACTAAATGACCGAATCTTCAAGACTTAACAGCATGAATAGATTTTTCTCTTGAAAATAGTCATATTGGATTTGTGAAAATTTTGTAGATGTAAACTGTAACACACTACCGTATTTTGCATCTAACCAAATGTCTCCAATAGGATGATATCATGCCACTAGGGCATGGCATGAGCTAATTACTGACAAAAGTAAAAGTGACATTGTAGAAAATAATCTTTCAACCCATTCTATTCAAGCTGATTGTTCCACCAGGTGAAGCCCCAGATACTCACAAAAACAGTTCCCTGCAGCATCAAAGCTTTTGTTATTAGGTTTAGCTTTCATTTTTGTTTAGCTTTCCATTTTTTAACTTCCTACCTGTATCTTAGGTTTTATGATCTTGGAGGATGTTACAAGAGACAAGTATCTAACAACAGTATAATCACTTGGGAAACAGATCTGCAATCTGCACCAAAATTTCATGTAGGTTTCCCTACACCGGATTTTTAGGAAAATTTGGTATATAATAATATAGCTATTATATTGAGCACTTATAGGCTTAAAACCATAAACACAAATTTGATGCCTTCATCCACATTGTGAAACTCTTGTTTATCACTATTTTATCATTTATACTCTTCTTTCATTTGATCTTTTATTCAGACAGAACAATAAAATGAGTAGCTTGTAGTCCTTTAGTTTTTTTCTGTTTGTATTTAATTCCACTTCTCTCTGCCCCAGACAAGAGTCATATTTGACTATTGCTAACCAATCTGGGTTGTATTGTTCCATTAAAGTTTTTTATTTTTAAAAAACCACAACCAAATCTGATTAAAATCAGGCTTAGTGTGATTTTTAAAAATTTGAATAATTAGCATAAACAATATCCCTGTAATGAGCTCCACTAACATTTTTGTGTTCTTTTCATAGTAAATTACTGTATACTTACCTCTAACTATAGTAAATCCTATTAAATTAATTTTCATTGTACTGGTAATCTGATTAAAATAGTATAGGGTTAAGTCGTATACATTGTGATGACAACATCTTTCTTCTTGAAAAGAAAAATGGTTTTCATATTTGTAGTAAGTGTGCAAATATACAACTAGACATATAAACCAGACTTCCAGTAGGATTCTGAACAATTTCAATACATTCATGAAACATCCAACTAGCATTTAGGCTTTATATTTTGTGAATGTGGAAACATTCTTATCAGCATTTAATCAAATGCATTAATGAAGCTAAATAAGGGTCTGAATTGTTACCGATTTATAAAATAAGGCATCCTCATAATTTTTGGCAGAAGAAGCTCCTTAAATTTTAGTAATATTCTCTCTCATTTTGATCTATTTATGCTCCTGTATACAGCTATCATGCACAGAACTCACAATTCAATTAAAAAAAAAGCAAAGAAAATATAAGGAAATGGTCTTTCCAGACAATTGAGTACAGTCTTATGAACTTGTCCTCATTCCCAATTTTTCACAGTGGTTCTATAATATGTCTATCAAAACAGTTCAGATATATACATATTTTTTTCTCAGCCTCCAATATTCTGAATTTTTGGTTTTTTTTTTTGAATTCCACACCCTTGTTTCAGGGAACCATCACTATCCCCTGCTTTCTACAATCTTCCTTTCTCTTTTAAATATTGTGTGCTTGGAGGCTTCCCCATCAGGCGTAACATCTGAAAATGAAAGCTATTAGCGAGTCTACATCCCAGAATGATAGCAAGGTCTGGTCACACCTCACCTCAGAGTTATATTCTACCACAGTACTAACAATACACAGTTAGCAAGACTAATTAATTAGATCTTTGTGTCCTGAGACTGTGATGTGTTAGAGATGGCAATCTATTTCTTAGAATCTTTTCTGGGAAGTGATGTTACTTACACTTCTTTTTCTTTTGCATCTCACATTGAAATTGCATGCTTGGTGATTTCTTCCCTCCAGTAGTTTTCTACATGAATAAGCCGTATCAGAGAGCACTAATAGAATTCATGCATATGAATATTTTTTTTTCTACATTAAGTTTATCTTATCCTGTAAGAGGGTCATGTTTGTCAGGCATAATGTGATATTTGGGTAATTCTGACTTCAAGTGTTTTTGTTTGTTTGATTAAAGAGTAAAATCTTAGAATTACAAGTTTGCAAGAAATGAGTCAATGTAAAAGTACTGGATAGTGGCAGTACAAGTCCACTTTGGTCTAGCTTGAATTCCTCACTTAATAGTATTCTTATTTTTGCAGTAATCTAAAATTTGACAGTAATAGCCAAAAGCAGCTCCACAACAGACCTGTCAGAACAGCACTAACACTATTTTTACATGAAGCCATTAATAAATAGCCCTGACTATAATGAAACAGGAATACTTGCAAGCAAGTTTCCTGTAAATATTTCAATGGCTTATTCTAGCAAACCCTGTCTTCTTGATAATCCATAGTCAAATAGAAGTTATTTTTTCTGTGAAGATATTCTTTTGAGAAAACATGATGAACATTCTTTCCTTACAGAGCAAAATTACTTCTTTTTATTTTGGCAAGTCAAATGAGTGACCATGATAAACGTTTCAGGAAATGCAAGTTATTTCTAAATGACTGTGTCAGTTTATTTCCATACTTGCTTAGACCCATAGCTTTCTGTGACCAGTCAAGCTAGTCTGCCATGAAGACACTTCAAAGAAATGTGAAAATTCCTCCTTTTGTAGATGGTCAATTGTGCACTAAGTGTGATAGGAAAATTCTTCTGAGTGGCTTTGTGTTTTGTTTTGTTTGTTTGTTTGTTTGATGATGGCATTGTATGTATCTTTATAGATCTTCAGATAACACGGAGTTTATGGAAGAAACAGTAATAGATCAGAAAAAGGCTTTGCATTATATATGATAAATACATTAATGTGGGTATAGAAGAGCCCTAGTAGATCAGAAAAAGTCACAGAATTATGTATTGTAAATGCATAGATAGGAAACACATAAACACACACATTTTTCTTACTTTTGAGGAGGGAGAAAATAACCCCTGGAGTCACTGCATCTGACATAATGGTAGATTCTAAGGAACTTTGTTGCCTTTGACAGGTATGATCCCTTTCTTTTTCTTTCTGGAAAGAAAATGGGAGACATATGAAGCTTACACATGACAGATTGAAATGTCAAGAAAGCCTGTTTCAGTAGCTTTTTGACTAAAGAATCTGCATTAATGCTCTTAGTTAACATAAATATTAATATTATGATTATAATTGACTGACTGTACAAATTAACAGAATAAAATATTACTAACAACTGCTGCAGAAGGAGAACCCTCTTTAGTAAACAGGAAGATTTAGATTAAATTAGAGATGGAGATCAGTCATCTAATGTCATGTTTTAATGTCAGTGTTGCATCAGTCTCTGGAATGTTGCCATTTTACCAACTAAACTGTGTAACAAAAAGTTCTCAAATAATTTTAAATACCACAGAAGCATAGAATTTGACACGTGTATCAGGATTTTTTCATCAACCATTGGAGTAAAAGTCAACAAGGGGAACAGGTATATCCTAGGAATAAACAAAATGGTAATTCTTCAGCATACACAGTGGCACGGTATGGAGAACTACATGGAATGGACAATGTAATGTTACGAGAAGTCTCTGTTATATGCAGAGTAAAGCTAAAATTAAGACTGTTCTAAAATGCAAATAAATGATGCTATTTAATATGCGCTAAAACCAGCAACAAGTTTATTTAATATTTGCTTTAGTTATAATACAATTTTGACAACCTAAGAATGAATGCAATTGAGGGCTCAAAATGTGTCATTATGTCTTAATCTACCGTCACAAGTTGCTGATTCAGTCATTAGAGTACTAATAAAGATGACATTTATTCTGGTAAGATTATTTTTTTTCTTTTTGCCAGACAGTGTAGCTTATACAGGTTTGCTGAACAAAATAAGCTACATCAGCAAATAGGAGTATTTTTGCTTGTACACCAGCACAGCTATGCCAGTTAGAGGTGTGGTTTCTTTTTCCTCACATTATTGCAGAAAAGCTACATTATCTGAACTAACTTCAGCATAGCCAAAACTTTTAAAAGTGCATTTCTGTAACGTCTCTAAAGAGTCTCTTGAGTCGGACATAAACTTCTCCTCCTCCTGTACACTCAGTCTAGTCTGAGTGATGCGGGTGAGAGTTTGAAAAGGACGGCACCTAGTGACAACTGGCACTACAGGGGTGTGTGATGGGCTAATAAAGGAAAGCAAGATAAGGCTTACTGAAATAAAATCTAAAATCAGCAGAAGTAGATAATGGTGTAACATCTTGCTTTGCACTACCTGGAATCCCATATATATTCTAACAGTATTAAGACTGAAAAAATGAGGGGCACAATTGAGGATGAAAATGGCTTTACGCCACAATTACACTCCCTTATTCTTAGCTGCTGACGGGAGCTCACAATGTACAGCTGCCTCAGTGGCATCCTGTAAATTGCAGCCAGTAAGTCTCCCACTGCTGACAACTGCCTGCTCTCCACCTAAAACCGCCAAGGCATGGGCCAAGATTAGATCACACTGGCATTAAACTCCACCTTCTCTGGGCTCATCCATCTATCTTCTAGATGCATCACCGTCCTAGCATAAACATACTGTCATGAGTGGAGTTTGTGCCAACCACACAGTCATTCAAGTGCAGCAGTCATAGCTAATACTGTAATTTGTAACTGAAAGAGTGGTCAGTTCTTTTGAGCCAAGAAGTGCACTGGAAGGTCATTCTGGGGACAGGCTTCAGAATAGGCAGGGGCATCGCGGACTGTAAGCAATAGATATATTCTAGAGCTTGTTCTGAAGTAAAGTCTGCAGTTAAGTTATATAAGCAAATAAAATTAAGAAATGAGTATGGTTCTGCTTGGTTTTGTACTGAAAAACCTACAGAACAACTACACTAACCTGAACTAATCTATCAGGAATTAAACTGTTTTTAAAATGCACTCTAGGTTAAAAAAAAATTGTGAGCTGCTTTCAGCTTTCCGTGGTGTAGGAGAGTGTATCTTGTCAGACAGAATGAGTTTGCATTGACAACTGCAAATATGATCAGACTGCCTCTCTTGCAGGGATATCTCCCATATAAATTTTGGACTTAACTCAGTTAATGGGTCCACACAGGGGCCTCAGAGCTAACAGTGAAATGTCTGGATGCTTATTCTAACCTGGAAGCAGCTGATTGATTCCTGTTAAAAACAGGCTGTTCAACTGAAAGGCAAGAAAGATGGGATCTTTTTACTCTTTCAGCCAAATAAAACATAGGTGCTTAAAGCAAGATGTTCTGAAAGGCAACACATAATGGAGCAATGCTAAGAAGGAACAGACATGAGAGAAACAGAAATAATACCAATTAAGATTAGAGGGTAAAATGTCTTCATTAATATCAGGGTTTTTGTCTCTGTAATGCACATCACGATGTATGGAAGGTGATATATAAAATGTACTAAACAAATTAATTTGTTAGTACCGGATTGATAATCATTGAAAACTGTAGAGCTAGATCTGGAATAACTGTAATTATTTTGCAAATTTAAATAGATGTAGGAATTCCTATTGAATTAAGAATAGGAATCATATTACAGACTTTTAAAGAAGTTGAATAAGGATTTGAGTATACAGCCAGGCTCCATCATAAGTCTTTATGCAAGGTATTGTTGGCACATTGCTTAACTCTTTCATATATAAATACTTACGATAAATTTATGTCCCAAACCTGCTAATTTAAAAATGAAAATCAATGTTTTGGGACCCTCTAATATAGAGTCTTTTTACAAGGCAAGGAACTCTGAAAGTTTACCTGCTTCTTCCAGGTTTATCAGCTTTCAAATAAACTTTGCTTCCCTTTTATCCTTTGATTGTCTTATCTATGAAATTTCTATCACTACAACCAAAGAATAACATGTATTTCTCTAACTAACAGGTATAACATTCAAATTAAAATGTGACATTCAAACTAATAGAGTTTCATCATTCTTTTAGTCAGCATTTCCTACCATTTCAAGGTATAAATGTTTTTCTTAATCGGATTGCACAAGTGTGAATGAATATTTCAATTACAATGTAGCTAGCATTCTACAAATGATGGTGAGAATAAAATTCAGCCCACACTTACTCTCTTATAACTTGTGTGGGCAACAAGAGTTTTTTCAGTCAGCTACTGATGACTAGATACACAGAAGGAGAAAGCAATGTGTTAGTTTTACAGTTTTTGTTTTTAAGACAAAGATCTCTACAGGTTTTCAAACTGACCTGATTTTCGGTTGATAGAAGATATAGACTTTCCAGTTAGTATACTACTAGCATAATTTAAGTACAAAAATTAATTCCTCCTCCTTAGCCTTCCCAATCACTTCAATTTAGCCATCCCTCATTGCTTTTAATGCTTGATGTCTCCAAAGACAAAGAACCCATAATCAGTATCTTGAGAGCTGTACAGGCTCATACTGGGCATCAAGTTCACACCTGAATTTTTTAAATCGTTTGTGACACAGAATTTCAGGACATTTGAATACACCTCAGATTTCTTGGCTGAAAATGCAAAGCCATCCATCTCATTAACTACAGTAATACAACTATTATGTTTCTAATTAAAATCCGTTGTGTTTCTAAGTAATATATTTATCTCCTCTGCTTCCTATGTAAGGAACAGGCCTAGGTAGAATGTAGCCTACTACAGTCCTGAGGTACAGATGACACACAAAAAGAAAAGAAAAATCACTGAAATGCTGATCTCTGAGCCATAAAGCAACAATGATGTTCACAGTATTTTTCCTAGCTCACAGTGATACCTTAGCACCTCAACTCTGGGTAAGTATTACAATTCATACTATTTAGATTACAGCATTTCAATGAAAAGTTGTCACTTCAGCATGAATTTGTTCATACCTGCATTCTGCAAAATATCTACAAGCTTAAACAGGATATCTCTAGCCAAAGTATTTCTCACCACTATTGATCAATGTGTCAGCTAAGCACTACCCTTCACTTCAGGGATGTTTGCATTGAGGAGGGTCTCTGATCGTATTGTACTGTGTTCTAGAATTAATTCGAAAAGCACTTGACAAATGCTGTGGTCTTCTAGTACTCTTAGTGCGGAGCTTGAGGAGGAAGACACAAAATAGATTAAAGTTGTAACATAATTGTGTCACACCTAAGGCCACCACACAGTTACGTATTTAGGTGTTTTTGCTGAAGTATCCAGAAAGTGGGCACCTCCCTAAAACCAGTTAATACTTTTAGTTTGACTTAAGCACCACCTGATTGTCAAACACACAGGGAATAATTAAAAAAAAAAAAAAAAAAAAAAAAAAGGGGTTGTCTTCTGTTCCCTGTAGCCCCAGTAGGCTTTTCAGAGGTTACTGCCAGTGCCGGTGCACACATGCCCACCTCCCTCACTGCTTTTGCTGGGGGAGGCTTGATGGGAAGAGCTGCTGCTGCAGCTCTGTCCCGCCCGCCCCCACACCTCCCCTCACCCTCACCTTCACCTTCATCTTCATCCTCACCCTCACCTTCATTCTCACCTCACCCTCATCGCCTCCACAGGGCCGCTCCAGCAGGTGACGAGGCGTTTGCCTCCGCAGCTCTGTTAGCGCTAACCCACAACACCGACATTGTTAGCCGGGAGGCGGGGGAGAGAGAGGGAAAAGATGATTAAAATAACATGGGGCTATTCTAGGCGCTAATGGGATTAGAGGCGATGCCAGTGAGAAGGCACCGCTGCGCGACAGCCGGGCTGCGGCATGGCGCCCCTCTGATGGCGGGAGGGCAGAGCAGCAGCTGCGCAACATGGGCGGGATACCCCAGGTAATTGGGGAGGGAGCGGGGCGGGAGCGCCCCGGGAGCGGGCAGAGATGGCGGGGAAGGCCCGCTCGCACAGGGGGGAAGGGGGAGAACGGCCCGGCCTGCGGGGCGAGGCCGAGGCCCCGGCCCCGGCCCCAGCGAGGGCCTAGCGAGGGGAGCCGGCGGCCGCCGGCAGGAGACAGCGCAGGTGAGGAGGCGGCGGAACGGGGAGCGAGCGGCCGGGGCAGGGCCGGGAGGAGCGGGGTCCCCGCAGCCCCGTGGCGGGGAGAGGGCAGGCGCGGCAGCCAGCCGGAGGGCAGAGAGTGAGGTGCGGGGGGCTGAAAGGGAGTGCGACAGCGGGAGGAGGAGGAGAGGAGCGTGGGCCCGGGGGAGGGCAGAGCGCAGCGGGAGGCGGAGGAGGAGAGCGTCAGCTGGAGCGGGGATAGCGGGAGCGCGGCGGGAGGCGGAGGAGGAGGAGAGCGTCAGCTGGGGGCAGAGATAGAGGGAGTGCGGCAGGAGGAGGAGAAGAGCGTGAGCCGGGGGGGCAGAGAGAGAGGGAGCGCGGCAGGAGGAGGAGGAGGGGAAGAAGCGCGACGCAAGGACGGCAGATGCCTGGAAATAAAAATTTGATGATTGCATGCAGCGGCTGGAGAGACTCTGTCGGTGGCGGCGGCGGGCACGAGGCAGGGACAGGGGGGGCGACGGCAAAATGAAGTATCAGAAATACCTGACTGTCTTGCAGATGGCCATAGGGGTGACCGCCTCCAACAGGGGCAGTCTGATGCCCTTAAAGAGGAAGCTGTGGTGAGTAGGCACAAGCGGGGTCGGCGGCACTGCGGGCCGGGCCGGGCCGAGCCGAGCCGAGCCGAGCGCGGGCCGCGGCGGGACGGGCGGTGCGGCGGGGGGGGTTCCCTCAGGCGTGAGGGGAGCCGTGCCGAGACCCGGGCGGGGGGCGAGCGGCAGCGGGCCTGCGGCTCCTGGCGGGTGCCTCCGGGCCAGAAAGTTCCCGGTGGATTCTCCGCCGGTCGTGTGGGGAAGGCGGCGGCGGCGGCGCGGGGGGAGCTGTCCGCGCAGCCGGCCCGCCGCTCGCCGCGGCCGGGAGCGGGGTTCCCGGGTGCCGCCGGGCGCCCTCGGGGAGAGCCGCTGCCGGGCGGTCGCCGGAGCACGGCAATGGCAGCCTCGGCTGAGGGGCGCGGGAGTAGCTCCGGCCGGGTCTGCCGCTGGCGTGACAGTCCGAGTGTTGCCTCCGACTGCAGCGCATCCTCCGCCCCGCCGGGGTCCGAGTTCCCCGGCCCCTGCTCCTGCTGACAGGTGTATTTGGGAAAACGGGAGAAGGGAGGTGCAAGCCTGCTAGGTCAGCGAGCGGCAGAGGTAGTACTGTTCGCCTAAGATCATGTTTATTTAAAGCCTGCTTTCCCCCTGACTTCTTTCCACTGGTTTTGTGCTTGCTGATCGTCTGCTGAACTGATATTTCTGGATGAATCAACAACATGTTATGAAAAATGTATTGAAGTATAATGGTATAATGTGGGTGAGTAGGGCACCAACAAGCATATGGCACTGCAATACCCAGTCACTCACGCACTTGTAAGAGCCCACTGTTAGCTTGATCGAAGCACTGGAATGTGTGTCATCATCAGGGGAAATTATAAGGAGAAAATCTGTGGGCTGTGAAGTCAGGTTGTCTGGAAAGATGATATCAAGAACTGTTGAGGATTTCTTATCTATACAAGATATTTGGGTGGTAATAGTCATATGGTTTTCTTTCCTGTACTTATATGTTCTAGTGAAGGAGAGAGAGTGTCACAGAAGGCACAGTAGGTCATTTTATTTAGAAATGGGTAGTTCACAATGAAAATATTCTCCTATCAGAATTTGTAACAAAAATGGCCCTTACATGAATTGTAGAATGTAGGAATTTTTTAGTCCCTTCCTTCCCCCCCGCCTCCCCCCATCGTCTACTCTAGCTGACAGTGTTAAGGAGATATATCACCTGAAGAAACATAATGTAGAACTAGTAAGCTTTCTGTCATTAATTCCAGAACTTGCTATTCCTTGCAGATAAGAGCAAAATTTGGCAAATCTGTTAATCCTATATGTAATGCACAAAATCAAAGGTAGTCTTAGATAAAACTGTGTTGTCATACAGATAAGTTTTATTATATCTAATCAAAGGTTTTTATAACGTATTTTGTGGTTTGATTTTGATTTATGTAATGGTACATAAAGTGTACCATACCTGGTTTATTCTCCCCAAATGCCACTCCTTTCTGTGTGCAGCAGTGTATGTATTGGTGTGTTATTCTTTTAAGAAGTTTAATTATGGGTAATATAATGATAACAATTGTTCTATTTAATATTTCCTGTGTCCCCTTGGAAATGGTTTCTTAGCTGGCATGGTAAAGTGAAACTATCTGTATTTGCATAGTTTAAAAGTAAGTCTGAAAGGGCCTGATTCAGCTCCTACTTTATGTCTTCAGCCAGAGTTAGATCAGCTCTATATTTTCTATTTTCATGGTGAAATTCTGTGCTTTTTTGAGGTATAGCAAAACAGTGTAGTAGATCCCCACTTAATACACACTATAAGCGTTGCATTTCATAACATCTGTGACTTGACATCATGTTGCTGCAATGCAATGCTTTGTGAAGATGTAGTTGACTAAGATTGCTAAAGAAAAATACAGTACACTTTTATTTATTGTACAGAGATGTGCGAATTACTTGAGCATTTGAAAGTGTGTCTCTGGGACATTCTTATTAATAGGTGACATTGATACTGTGTAGTCACATTTCCTTTGAGAACTTTAATAGCGTTAGGCATTATCCATATGGATAGAATTTATGCTTATGGATTAAATAGTAATTTCTGATGCATTTAGAGAAATGCTTAAGGATGTTCTGTCATGCTAATTTTTTCTTATTTGTGCACAGTCTGTATCAAATAATGCATTAAGAAAATCTGAATATTAGAAGAGTATGTTGCTGTTACTAACATCAGTGCAATACTAGTGTAAATTTCCAATACATAAAACAAAAGTTTATTCCAGTACTGTATCACTGGAAGTCTCAGAAATACCCAAAGAAAATATATAAATCAAGTCAATCTGTGATCAGAGGATGCTTTTTCATTTCTTTTTGTTTACTTATTTTTAGAAACTTACAATCTTCTATTTAACCAATCTGATTCATAAATTCTTTGATGTGTTAATACATATTGTAAGTGGAAGCAAAGACATAATTTAATAAAGAAGGGTTAAAATACTCATTTTTTGTTTGGTGGAGATAATCCACCTGAATCCTGCTGAAAGAAAATGAAAAAGGTAACATCAATGTTTTACTTCTTTATAGAGCATCTGTCACACCAATTTTGTACTGTTTCCCCTCCAAAATCTAAGTCCTATTCTGTGATGCATGAAAGCAGAGCTACAGATGAAAATAAAAAAGATGGATACTGATGTCTCATGATGGGTTAAGAATAAATTGTTATGAACTCGCTGAGAATAAAACGGACAATTGAATGGACAGAAGGAAGCTGTGCCACAGGCTTGCAGTGGGAAGTGGTGGAGTCAGAAGCTTGATTGTGTTAAATATGGACCTTGATCATTTATGATGAGGTTTACTTGGGGCAGTAGAATTTTGGACTCCATGATGGAAGAAGTTGCTATAGTCCTGAACTGCTGATTCAGACCCTTTCCCGTGTTTGTGTGGTGTTGTAATGTAATATGTAGGAAGCTAAATGAGATGAGTAGGATGTTTTTAGTCGCCTTGCTGGGGTGGGACAGTATGTGGATACAAAACCAGCCATCATAATGCTGCTAGTATAGATTGCGTGCAGCAGGGACTAATATTTGCTAAAGCATTCAAGAAAAACTAGCCACTGACCTGTGAGCACGTTAAAACAGTAAATTGATGTAAATATTTACTGAAATTCCAATATGTGCAATCTGAATGCTTTTACAATAGGGAAGTACTAAATCACATTATTAAGGGGAACTACACAAGTAAACCATGATTTCTTGTCACACTGAATATTATGTTTCTTTGCTGCAAGGAGAAGGAGCAGGCAAACAAACAGAAAAAAGGAACAGGATATTCTAGAAACTCTTAATAATTCTTCTCACTAATAATCCCTTCTGTTTCTTACAGCAATTGCCTCTACTTTGAAAGGCTTCCTTTGCTTTGGCTTACTCCCCCTGTGCTCCCCTTGGTGCAAGGGAGTGCAGAGTCATGAAATAAGACAAAAAGCCCAATTATTGATAAGTTTTCATTGTGAAGAATATTATGGAAATGACTGAGGCTATTCCATACTTACAATCCCTGAATCTTTTAAGAATGATTGGTAATTGTCTGAGGCAATCTAGGTTACAGAAAAGAATGCAGATGCAATGCACTACAGACTTTTAATTTTGACAGGATCCAATTCCCCTGTTCGGTGCTGTTGTTAAGAGAATGTGTGGTATAGGAGCCTGGATGTTAAACGATAGCTTATTGTTGTAAGATATTGTACAGGTACATTTATTTTCAAGCATAGGAGTAAACTTGAAATCAGTGAGGAGTAACCAGTATGTCTGGAATTAAGCATTGATCTAAAAGCTTTGACTCAAGAGTTTTTGTATTCTCTCTGGGGCTTGTATGTATAAGTCTAGGCTTGTAATGAAGGATGCCTGTTTTATTGTTAGGACCATCCTTAGGGAGAAAAATGCCATTGTTTGTTTATCTTCTAAGTAGAGTCATATTTAGAATAATCAAATAATGGAAAATGTCACTTCAGTGTAGGAGAAAGGAAGCATTAAAAATGGAAGCTCTTGGGCGTCTCTGCAGAACTATGTGGAAAAGTACAAATCACCAGAATGGATATTTTCCACTTTTGATTACTGGTTCCTGGTAATAGTTGTTTGAAATGAGGATAAGAATTTCAGTTTAGCCCATTGTAAGGATTTATTCGTGTTGCAAATTATTTTTTTTTTCTTCTGTTGAAGGCAAGATACTGTGCTTAGAGCTGAAGATACTTGCAGAGGTGCACAAGAATTTAGCATAGCAGCTGACTGATCAGTGTTACTAGTCATTGTTTCAAATTTGCCTGTTTTTATTCCAGACAAATATTAATATTGAGCTGTTAGAACTGTTAGGACTTCCAGTCTGATCAGTGGGAATAAGTTTCAGCTTTTCCACCCTTACATTTGAGCCAGAAGTCATACTGATCACATTCAGCTGAGTCCAGCTGACATCCTCACTGTCTGTAGTATTGAGGAAGCCTGCCTTTTAATGGGAGGAGATACGATTATGGAAATTTTACACATCTCTCAACTGAGATGTGTGTAACTATTATAGGCAGAAGTTCCTAAAAAGTTTGTCTCAAAGGTTGTGAAACCATTTATAATAATAATTTGCTAGAAATACCTAGATGATTTTTTTATGATAGGCAAACAACTTGCAGTATATGTGAAGTGTAATAATTATGTCACCATTTTAAGTCTTGTTGCGGCTGTATAGTTGTCTAAAACTTGTTCTCTCTATATTCACTGTAGCATTAATACTACACTTGGAAAATAAATACATAAAATGTTATTGCGAGGCTTGTTTTTGAAATAATCTCATGTCTTTTATAAAATTGTTCGGAAGTCTAATCACTAAATGAGAATTTTTTTAATGTTCTTAAAATATGTTCAAGCTAACTGGTCTGTCTAGAAAATAACATGGCGTTAGTCATTTCAGATAAAATTTAACTACAGAAAGCATGTTAGGTAATATTGAAGCTTGTTATAAGTAGTAATTATGTGCAAGTAGAATATAAATACTGTTTTTATTAATAAAGACTGCTACGTTATGTACATTCCATCTAATTATGTTATTACGTGTATTAAGTCATTAGCCCTTGATGTGATGCTGCACCTTGAAGATACTGTTGCATAGTATTTTATTAAGCTAGCATGTTTGTCAATGGAATACAGATATTGAAAGTTAAAGGCTTTTGCTTATTTTACAAACTAGAGAAATAATTTAGTCACGGTTATATAATGTGATACATGATCAGGAACCAGTCAAGGTCAATGAAACAGTTGTAAGAATTGTGGCTTATAAATAAGGGCCTCGGGCTCCATGTGGGATCTTCAAAATGGTGCAATTTTACTTGACTAAAATTTCCAAAAGTTTATGAATTGGGTGCCTCAATTTAGGATTCCTGTGATGAGCTCCATTAGAAAGGTGTTATGTTTCCAGAATATTAAACACATTATTTGAACAGGAACAGCACATTTCAAACAAGACATCCAGAACTGTTCACTCCCTTCAGAGATCTTGATGCTATGTTTTACTTTTTAAAGCTCTAGACTGCCTTGAAGGTACCATTCTTAGGCTTTGATTCAAGAGTACTTGCCTTTAAGTGGTTGATGAGCTGCAGACATTTTAAAAGTGCTCTTAAAATCTTTCTGCTTTAACCTTTGATAATTCCTCTGTACCTCTGATGCATATACTACAGCCGGTGACTTAGTAATTCACTTGATTTTCTATTAAGTCAGTAATACAAACAAAAGATGAAAGGAGATAATCCTATGTAGTAAGTTTCATTAATAATTTTTTAAACTTAATGTTCAATTGCCAGAACCACAGAATATTGCATTATAGTTTCAGTATTCATTTAAAAAGAATAAACTCTGTTTCTCTGATTACAGTGAAAACTTTGAGAACACAAAGCAAGAGTCAAGAGTGAGAAGGATTTTAAAAAGCTGTATTTCTGATTTTTGAGTCATGTAGTTTCAAGTTAGACTCAAACACTTTGGGCCTTATCTTAGGAGTTTGGACTCACTTAAGCTGACACATGTTGATCTTGCAATTTTATAGTTTTAACTTTTGAGTTGTATTCCTCGTGGAAGTTCCTACTACTCGGAAGAGTTCTTATTGCAGTACTGCAGGAGTGTTACTGGAAATGGTTTCTTGAGAGTTTCATTGCTGCATCCAGCATTCTGAGTAGATGAGGTGAAATAGACCCAAGTTTGTCTCAGGTCTGTTATTGCTTCTCTTTGCTAAAACCATAGAAATAGCAGAGGCATTGGAGAAGCTGATATTTAATTTCTTTGCACTTGTCCCAAAGTTTTCTAATCAACCAGAGTCAAAAACCCCACGATTTGGTAAATATGGCTATCTTGCTTCATATTCTTCCTTTGGGGCTCAATGCAGTGCAAAGCTTCCAGGTTCCAGTAATGACATCTATTGGATTTTTCTTTGGCTGATTAAATAATAATTTATTCTGTTGTAAAGATACCTAGAAATTAATAGTTTCATAAAGGATTGAAGGGAATCTTTCAATTGTGATATTTCTTCCCATAAAATGATATTTTGAAAGTAAAATGTGAATTTCTAAAAGCATTTTTCTGACTATATCTGAGGCTAACAAGTAATAGCCATAATATATTCTCCAGCAGAATGAAATGATGGATGGATTCCAGAGGCAGCAAGTTCATCTTTTCAAGTGCCTTAGAGAGTGGAACTCCCTAGTGGAAGGGCCTTCAAAGCTCACTATTAGTTTAGTTCTTCGTTAAAACTGTATAACTTCGACTAGCTCACTACTTTTGCTTGTTTTTCTTTCACATAAAGTTTTTCTTACTTTTTATAAAGGCTTCTCAATATCAGAAAACATTAAAAGACTTGCAAAAGTCTCACTAAACAAACAAGTGTATTCAGCCTGTTGTTATTGTATTTTATACTTCGAATTTTGTATTTCAGTTGTTAATGTGGCCCACTCTATGCAATGTCCTTTTTCTGATGATGTGTATGTGTAAGACGTCTCCACCTTTCTTTCTTTTTAGTAAAAACATGTATGTGCATACTGAAACCATTAATTCTAAGTAAAAGAACCTAAAACACGTACTTAAATATCTTTTTGTGAGAGGAATCTTAATGGTTACAGAGGAGAACACTGAACTGCTGTCCAAAGTCTTGGGAAACGCAAAAAAGATACATATTTATCATTTAAGCTAGCATTTGAAGTCTCTTATGACAGCAGTTGGGAAATCTCATGAAATAACTGTGAATCTGCACATTAAGAATTTTATGTTTTTAGTTGATTCTTGGTGAGCATATTTGCTGGAATGAGGTTTTCCTTTCTCTGATGTGGTGTCAGACTGACTAGGGACTAGTTTGCATTTAAAATACTGATCTCACAAACGTTAATACATTTGGCTAATTTTTAACCCCACTTCTACTCAGTAGCAACTTCCAAACAACTCCTTGAAATAGGGATTTCTTAATCAAAATACTTTAGTTATGGAAGCCTTTTAGGACAATGTGTAGACTACAATGTGATGAAGGATCTTATAAAGTGTAGTTCCTTAATATATTATGCTGTAACGTTAACAGGTCCTATTAATTTTATTATTGTTCATTGTTATTCATTGCTAGAATAGCTGAAGTACTATTAGCAGTCAAACTGGAAAAAGTCGAAAGCCAAGTACTGTCAAGCTATACTGATTTAACTGACAGCCATCAACATGTGTCAAAGAACTCAGTTTTTCACTGAATTAATAGAGAAAAATACTATTTTTATTTTTTCAGAAGTTAAATATAATTTTCTGTAATCTTTTTTCCAGTACTTCTCACTTTTGTACAAAAATTTTGATTATGTGATATGGCTTTGACTAAATCTGCAAGCAGTGGTGGACTTGATGGGACCTAGATTTCTAAATATTTTTGTGGTCTGATTTTGGCACTCACTAATTGAAAACTAAAGCTTGGAATGTCATTCCTTGTTTGTATAGCATGGCAATGTTTTTTCCTTTGTAATATTTTTACTTTAAGCAAATGTGTTCAATAAAAACATATATTGTTTGTCTGATATGTGGCTCTTTTTGTTTGGCAGGGTAACTCCATCTTCTGAAAATCCCAATGGTGCTACCTGTAGTGTAAGTCAGGGAAAGCCCTCTTTAAGAAGAATAAAAGGGAGAATACACAGAAGCAAAAGTCTTGATAGCATTGATTTCTGTGAATTCACTGTAAGTACTGTATCTTTTACATTTATCTTCTATGAAGTTATGAGAATCTTGTTAATTAAGCAGTTATCCCTCTTGCACTAGGTTTATCTCTTTGTTCGAATTAGAAGAGGTATTGTACTTAATGATGTAATTGCAGTTCTACACTGCCAAATGTTAAGAACAGTGATGTTGCTTGTATAATTAGTGATGCATAACTAAAGTTTTGTTCTTCAGCAACCATTAGATATAAATTTTGACGTCATATTTGAATATTGCAGCTGCATAAGATAAAGAACTTAACTGGAAATTGAGTCAATAAGAAAAATGAAATAAGTTTTCAAATTCTGTTTTTATATTTAGATTTTGGAAGTTGCACTTAAAGTAAAATAGATTACTTTTGCAGAACCCACAAAATTATTTTAGTTGTATGTGGCTATAATAGAGTACTAGAAAAACAGATGTGTCTGCTTATAGCACTTAAAAACTATTATCACAGTTGATATCTTAATGTAGTTAAGCAGTAGTGGTATATACTTATTTTCTTCTCTGTGGTTAGGGTGTAGATACATTTGTCTTTTTGTTTCAGAAATTTCATTGTGATCATGGGTTCTAAGAATTTGTATAGGTGATGCTTTAGAGATTTCGCTGAATTGAGAGAGAAAGCTTGAGTTTCTTGCACCACTTCTAATTCAGGAGTTGTTGTTTACATTCAAATAATGGAAGAAAATAAATTGTTAACATGAAAGAATATGGAACATGGAGGTAGATTTCCTGCTATTTATATGTATTACAAAATATTAGAATTAGTCCTAAACACAGTATGTTTTCAAAAATTCTTTACTGAAAACCCATTAAAAGCTACACCTTTCAGCTAACTGGGGGGGAAGTAGGCAAAACAAATTCTATTCTGATAAATTAATATCATGTGGTTTTGAAATACTAAAACAATGTCAAAGAATAAGATAAATCATAAACCAGTTACTAAATATGAAGATGAAATAGGTAGAGAGGAAATACATGCTGTCTTTAAAATGTACAAATCAATGGTGATGTGGAGATACTGTCTGGCATTACATGGTAATATAAACGGTACAGTTAAAATGTTCATATGCAATTTGGGGAAACATATTTATCTAAAGCAAGACAATGGTTTGAGTACATTACATCATTTGGTGTGATGTTTTTCACAGATGATGCCAATAGCATAATTGGTAATTTTTTCTCAGGACTGTTTTGCCTCTAATTACGAAGTCTTCTAGTCCTATCTTTGGGACAAAGAGCTTGTTGTTCGCTGTTTTAAGGAGGTAATGAACTTAGCAGCAAGGATTTGTGATTTACTGTATTGTATGGTGTCCAGACACTTGCAGCAGTGCGGGTGCTGCGAGGCCGGGCCCCATGGCAGGGGCAGCGTGTGCTGTGAGCCTGCGCTCAGTGCCCTGCTCTCAGTAACCCCCATTCCCTGATTTAAAGCTTGTTTTCATGTGTCTGTGCAAACTGTTGTCACAGCAGTGATACTGGTGCAATCATTACCTTACCGAAGGTTTAAAAATTCCCTTAGGGAAAGAGATCACTGAAACAATAATTTTAGCTTGTGCTGCTATATGTGTCTTCATCTGTGTGGTCCTATTAAGGAGTTTTATCTAAATCTATCCCTACTCTTGAGGCCTTCAAAGAAAAAGAGATTATAGCCAACGGTAAAAAGAGTATCTTGCATGCCATAGAACCTTTGCAAGGAGATTTGAGACAGATAATAATGAGGCATGTCTGTATCTGTAGCATACAAATGTATAGAGTGTGTATATGTATAAATGCATACGTTATTAGTGTTATTACCTAAGTGTTGATAATTAGGATCAGGAAAGGAAGCTCACTTTCTCTTCTGAGGTCTCATGTTAAAGGATGATGCAAGTTTAAATAGCTAAGCACACAAATCAGTCATAAATATGGATTTTCCTGCTGCTACATAATTTAGACTCATGCTGAAATATTTCTTGATATTATATAACGGTACTTTTATTGTTTTAAAATTGTGATTAAAAATAGATCTAAAGAAATAATTGGGGAAATAAATATGCTTAAATATTTCCAGAGTGCTCCCAGAACTCTCCTTAAATTCATGTTAATCATCTTTGTCTAGTAAGAAATCTTGGGCACTGGCATATAGAATAAAATTAAAAATAAAAGATTTATTAGAAGTGAGAAATTCGTTTACATAAGGAGGGGAAAGAGCTTTCTAAAACTTTACAACTGTTTTATGCTGCAGTATATCCATTTTATGTTCAACAAAGATGAAAAGTTTCATATTTAAATATGTGGTTAACTTACACGCTGACAATCTCAAAGTAATTTGATTGTGTAATGAGACTGAGATCCATAATAATTCTGAAAGTTACTAGATTTAATCTTAAAATAAGTAATGCCTTTGTGTATCCCAAACTCATCTTTTTTGTGAACCTTTTGTTCCCTAACACTAAGCAAATTCTTATCGAGGACAAATCTTAAGAGCAGAAAGACATAAAAAGTAAGTTATGCTTTCTTTCTCCAAGTGTGAAGAATGTCCCCAGTCAGAAGATTATAGGCTTCCATGGAATATGCATATACAAAAATTCAATACATGGAAATACTCTATTTACTACTTTACTGTGACTTCAGCTATGGCAAGGGATAAGTTGCAGGGACTGTATTAAGCTGGGAGACTGATTAAAAACCCAGGGTTATTCTTTGGAAGGGAGGGGATAACCAGCAAAGAGCTTATCGCATGTGCAAAATTTCTGCAGAGGCCAAAGAGTGCTTTGGAGGGAATACCATGGGCACCTTCGGAGGGTTGTTTGAGACATGATGCTGCCAAGTTTCTTTTTTACTACAGTTAATAAAATCTGAAGTTTGTGATATTAATAGCTTTCCCTTATACCTGTGGCTCTTAATATGGATGATATACCGAAGAATGCTGGTGAGGTCTTTGCCTATAAAACCTCATAATGGGATGGCCTGCTGCTGCAATGACTTACCGCAAGCCTCGAGTGTTTGTTAGACTGTCAAAGCGCATGACTCCTGGTTGGGGCATTGCATACCTGTGTTACCATCCCATAGCTGTCTCACACTGTAGTATCCTTAATCTCCTTTTAGGAGGTATAAATTCTCCCTGATCACAAACGGTGGGAGTCTGCAGGATTGCTGACAAAATCTGGGGTTTATTTCTTCGTGATACCTTTGCTGTCTTAAGTGGGTAATACTGGGATTTGTAGTAGTGATGCCTCTCATTACTGTTTTGCTAAAACAGCAAGCGATAAGATTAAAGTGGTGAAATAATGTCAAGCCACAGGGTGATAATACAGCAGCTACCTTGAAATGTGTGTCTGCAAGTTTTGATCCTTTTTTTTTCTTTACTCTTTCTATCTATTAGTGCTACCACTTAGTCATATTAGGACCTGTTCCCACAAGCTAAGTAAAACTTCTTTTATTGTCCTTCAGTTCTTCTCGAAGGAGTATCATCATGCTATGCTTCCCCAGATATTAGCCCTTGAAATACTCAGCTTTAGTGATATGTAAAAAAAAAAAAAAAAAAAAATTCTGTTTTTTATTTTTTTGAATATTGGTAAGTGGTTATCTGCAACCCAGAAATATTTCATAAATTCTACTTCACATTGCAGAAAACTTGGGAGAAAAGAGGAAGATGTGTAATACATACTACCTTGTGGAATGAGCTTGTCATACTAACATTCATTGCACTCTTATTTTAATGTTTCTTACACTGAAGCAAACTCTGGCTTTGCACAAGCTGACCTGTGTAGCAGTAGCACTTGGGAGTCCATTTTATCAACAGGGATTTTGTTTTATTAGGCATTGTGCAAACACGAAGTGTTTCCTCTCAAGGACCTTACAGTCTATTTATAACAATAGGTAAAATGTGACTAACCTTTGATTCTGTAGATGCATATGGCTCTCAAGCTGTTCAAGTGCTGCACCAGTACTAGGGCTTCTGAAGGGCGTGTTGGGATGCAGGTGCATTTTGGGACTGTCCTGTGTGATAGAGCACTGGGGTGCTGGGGCAGCAGCATCCTCCTTTGGGTGCACGCTGCCTTGGGAGTCTGTATGACAGCTCCGAGGTGCAGGAATGGATCTTGTGGTTGCTGACCGTATGATGGATTTTGTACGTGGCTTATAGCGTTACAAACGTCGACTGCCCCTACAATGTGTAGGCGCAGAGAAATTGTTCCCGTCTTTCCCTGCAAGACAGTGATGATGTTTTGTGGGAATGACAGCAAGGGAGGCTTTGAAAGCATTTATAAGGAGCTTGTCTTATGAACTTTAATGGTGATGAAATGTCTAAGATACCTTTTTTCATTTTTAGTATTGTAACTCTTTGATTGGACTTGAGACATTACTAAAAGCAGCATCGTGAAAGCTGTGTGCTTAGAAGAGTATGGACATAACACTTCCTTGCTAAAATCAGCCCTTGTGAAAGAAACTCTCCTTGGAAATCAGAGCACTGCAGTTATTTACATTATAAACAAGTCCAGTTCTGCATATTTTCTGGAGGCAGCTGGTGCTAGCCTGCTCTCAATTAACATGCACACAGCAAGTTTTCAGTTAACCTACAGTCACAGTGAGGCAGGTAATCTCCAGTGTACTTTCGCTTGCATCGGGGTGGAATTCCAAGGAATAGTTTTACAGAATGTTGTAGAAAAGCTGAGGTTTTTTTCTTGGTTTTTTTTTTTGTTTGTTTGTTTTGGTTTTTTTTTTTTTTTTTTGTGCCCACCTTTCTTTTCTAGTCTTACCTTTTTCAGATGTGTTGTTTTGTCTCTTTTTGCCACATACTGACAATGAATTGAATTTGGCTAGAATCACTGTGTACTAACTGCTTTAGAGGTCAGTGGATGTCAGCATGCAAAATACAGAAGTAACGAAGTAGGGTCGGAGATTAACCAGAAGAGGAGAAAAGAGAGACAGCTAAATACAAAGGGCAGTCTGAATAAAGCACTGTGGAATGCAGGACAAAATGGAAGAGGCAACAAAGGAAGAGATAATCAGAAAGAGAGAGTTAGCTAATGCATGAGTGACTTTTTTTGATAGGGGACGGACGTGTTCACCTATAACATTGATTTTTAGTTCACTGTAGTACGTATTATGCCATTGATTGGATATGGTATCTTGTATGCTTCCTTGTAAAGGAGATGTAGAAACTCTGTGTTTGTCTGTGTGCTTTCCTGCTCTCATTAGCAGGACAGAGTGCTTGCCCTCGCGCGCTCTCGGGGGGCGGGGGGTACGCGTGTGCCCAGCATGCTCTGTGTGCGACGAGGTGCGTGTGCATTGGAGTGCTCTGAGTGAATGTCTGCGCATTATTTCGCTGTGGCTTGTGTTACTAGGAGTTTCACCTGCTTTATAATTTGTAATAAAGTTTCAAGACTGTTTAGAAGCTTCAGTGATTAACTTTCAGGGATGTTTGTGGTGACATCCTTATCATCCTTACCATCCTTCCCCAATCTCTTTGGTAGACTTTTAAAGTATATGGCAGGATGAAGAATCAATTTGTTGTTTGAAGTGCCCTTACCAGTACATTAGGTAATTGTTGCTGTGATTAGCCCCACTCCCCCTAGTGAAAAAATCTAGTGATCAAAAGAGGATACTGTACTATAGTGCTTAACTAGTTTGTAGATCATATTGCTGAGCAAGGCAATCTGGTCTGTACTGGAGAGCGTGGATTTATTGCAGTTTCTGTTTTATTTATTCTAATTAAAACTCATCTTCCCTTTGAATCATCTTATAAATGGCTTCTGAGGTGGTAGATATTATTCCGTAGTTTGATTAGTACTTTTTTTTTTTAATAAATTTGTTATGATTTTATACTTTCTTGATGTTTCCTGCTGAGTGTTTTAATTTGAATACGTGTCTGTAAAACTAGTAAAATGATAAATACCATTTGTGTTATCAGTCATTTATTGGAGTTATCTCCTAGGATGGAGACATAAGAACACTGACATTCTTTAAAGTCCTGCAGGTATTTTGATTATCTCTGTAGATGTGGAAGGAAGAATTCATTAGCACAGCTGGAGTCTTGTGGATGCCCTTAATTTGTTACTGTTCAGAGAAGTGTGGTTGTTATGCAGCTGTTTCTGAGAATTAAATCCTTTATAGTAGCTTAGACTCGCTTCATGATATTGTTGTACTGTGACTCATTTCTTATAACTATTATTTCCTCTATCAATGGATATATGAACACAGCACTGACCTTATACAGTAGAGCCATTTTGTTTTACATAAGATAGTTTAAATGATAAAAGATGTTTTGTTATTTTATTTAACCAATTAACACATTTTATAGTTAATGAAAGTACTTCGTATCTTTCTTCTGTATTTCATTGGTTGAGTACATAGAAAACAATGCAGAAAAATACATATTACTGCTTTTAACATATATAGTTAATAGTTTTAAATACAGAGAAAAGTGTTGCGTTTTCTCGTAAAAAAAAAAAAAAAAAAAATTGGAATAACTTTTGAAATATAATACTGATGGAAAGAGAAAAAACTGCCAGCTTTTGATCCAAGATTGCAACTCCTCTAGGAAAGAGGAGTGTATCTTCAGAATTGTTTATTCTGTCATCATGCTTTTTATTTAAAAATAATTCCAAAGTTTTATGTGAGAACTATTCTAGATGTCAAGGCAAATTATTAAGTCTCGGGCATAATACTGGGTGAAGCTTATGCAGCTTTAAGATTAGCCTAAAGATGTTAACTGTAAGTGAACACATAATTTAATTTGATAAATTTTAAATTGTGATTGATCTTGATTTGTGCTTCTGATTTGATTCAGTCTGATTGATTTATGTTTCTGAATAAATGTAACACTCCAATTTAAATCTACCAAGGATATTAACTCCATAATAGTCATACCAGCAACTGGATTTACATTTAATTTTAATTAGAAATATATTTTTGAGTGAATACATTTTCTTTAGGTTATTTTTATTGCTTCTCAGAATGGCATTATGTATTGGGGCAGATGGAACTGTACTGAAATACTCTTCGGCATTTGTGAGAGTAATACCTGGTTGATTACTTCAGTACTGTGATACTTTGCAGGTGATTGTGACTTCTCAGGTCTCTCGTTTCTTAAGAAAACATTATTGTGTAGTTTGTATTAAAATTATATAATATCAGATCTCTTTTATGTGGTTGCATAGGATGCTGGTGTAATGTATTCAGTCTCAATATTACAGTGCGCATGTAGTTACCTTCCAGTGAACTGAAGCCCCAAGCAGCATGAAGGTCCACATGTTTGTCCTTCAAACCCAGGGATCCAGAGAGGCAGAGAGGTGATTGACCACTATCTGTTTTTGAGAAACCTCTCTGAGCTCCCTTGAATGTCTTAATTTCTGGACTAGATTCTGTATGCATCCACATGATGATCAATGTCATGTTAAAGTAATTTGATGGGATGACTCAGGGAAAAGAACAGTCATAGAAGTATAAGCTGCTTTAGGTAAATGCTAAACTAATTTTTTCTTTTTCTGAAAATCAAGGTTTCTTGATATAGATTAGATACTTTAACATTTTGTTAGGCATTACATATTTATGTAATAAATAATTTTTTCTGTCCAAAATAATTTTATATAAGTGAATCTGAACACTTTTGGAGTCTAAGTGCGTTTATCTTTCATGCCAGAAATTCTTCACTGATTTAGAAGTTAAGATTATATTGCTCAATCTATTTTCCTGTTATAGATTTTTATTTGTTTGACCTTTCTCTGCTGTTGTGCTCAGAGAGGCAGACGGGTTATATACAAGTATACAAAGACTGCAGCCATTTCTGTTGCAGGCTCTCAGCCTTGTGCCTAAAAATAGCAAATAACAGGAGTGTCAGTGTGAATGGATTTTCAAATATATGACTAGAATGTATATGCTGAGAATTTTAGTAGCATGACTGTTTTAATATTTTGTTGTTTTGTGGGTTTGGTTTTTTTTTTATGTTTTGTCTTTTGCTTTTGACAGTTTTTTTGGCCTTACCAGAACTGTTTCTTCATGGAAATTAGAATTTGTGAGTGATTAATTCTAATGGTCTTTAAAATTCGATTTTTATTATTAGAAAAAAGTATGTGTTATTTTTTTGTCTGCAAAAATGAGGTGGAATTTTCTGTCATGAAATACATGTCTAAATGTGGGTGCTATTGGCCAGTGTGCAAAAATATAATAATTTAATGAACACAATAATAATAATCCTATAACACAAGTACAGTTAGTCTCAGAATGCCATGCTCAGTGGGGGCAAAAATTTTTCTTGCTAGGTTTTCATCAAAAAACCTGAAATGTTTCCAATGACCTTTAGGCACCTTATTTCTGAGACAGTAACAGAAATGGGATCCCTGCAGGAGCCCTTCTGATTAAGGATTGGAATATTAGTGCTTCCCACACATTTAAAACTTGTTTGTTCTGCTCATTTCACTGCATAATATTTTCATCCTGATATATGGGAATTGATCTACATGAAAAATCAGAGTGTCTGCACAACTTAGTACAAAGACAATAGCTGCAGTTATACTTAAGGTCTTCAGGCTTTCAAGAGTTTTTAAGCAACAAGCCTTTCACTAAGTGGGATTCTCTGAAAGTGCCCATCTGTTGCTGCACTCACCATGCAGCATCTCAGTCAGACAGGCCAGCTTGGTGTGGAGGTACTTCTGGAGTTTGCCAGAGAAACAGGTACAGAATATTTGTAAATGATGCAGACAGAACATCTTCAAACGTTGCAGTCCTACTCAGTTTTGTTTTGACAAGCCTGAAGATGTGCTTAGTCAAATACCAAGTGAGAAGCTGAGATGCAATCTGGGCAAGATCTTGAAATACCTTTGGCCTCATTAGGTCTATGAAATTATTTTTTTCTTAAGTTATGGTAGAAGAAATATTATTCAAAGTACTCTGTGACCATGACTTAGATGGGCCAGGCAGAGTTGCTACCAGAATGCTGAAAGTAGGTATTTCACAGCACTAGGTTATATTTATTTCTTTACGCTTTGAAGAAGGTCTTTTTAGTTACACAGAGAGATGAGAAGATAGCGTGAGTTCCTAAACAGCTGCAGAATATCTCTTTTTAAACTCAGCTGTGCTCAAGGTTATCTGCCACTGTCCAGATGATGTTGTATATATCTACATTTACATGTCTATACAAATTATATAAAAATATAAATATGCACGTATTTTATAGATATATACACACATGCATGCACATTGTGTTTAATATACACAGTTCTACTGGTTAAGGTTGCTTTTTGTCAGCATGTTCTCTACATAAATTTTAAAGTTTTGTTGACTAACCTGTGCCTGTCAAATTATGCTGTCTGTGCCAATAGCAAGCATTTCCAAGAGCAGAGCCGGACTCTAAGCAGGCAGTCCTTCAACAACAGTTGTGAAATGTCATCATCACCCTGTCAAGGTCTGCTTTTACTGACTTTTTTTCTTCTCTCTTTAGAAGTCCTGGTGGGTACTCAGGAACGTGCCATTTATCACTCAAGGGAAATATTTATTTTTTAAAACAATCTTCACTGTACCAAATCATTCTCCATCTAGCCCTTTCCCTGTCTTTATTTGAATGGCTGAGGGGTGTGCCCAGGTGGGGAATGAAGGAACCTGCCTTTAGCAGGAACTTGCCTTTAGCAAATTGTTTATTTTAAGAGGATGAACCAGTACTAATGTAGAAGAATTGACAGAATACTCTCAGCAGTCAAAAAAGATTTTTAAATATGAGCTGTAGCATACAGCAATGCAGTCACTGGAAAAATATTTAAAAGGAAGAAAATGTTGTTAAAATAATATAAATATAAATCTATGCATTTAAAGTTGAAAATGAAGTACATTATTCCACTCAATGCCTAAGTCTTCAACCTAAATGCAGAATAGAATAAAAAAAAAGATTGATTGTAAGCACCTTGGAATTCAGACTGCATGAATTTGCAGAAATGTTGTAACAAACTTCGAGAAGAATGTTGGGTTTTTTAGTCCAAAGAAATTTTTTTTTTTATTTTTGAAGCCTGGGGCTGTGAATGGAAAACAAATTGTTTATAAGCTGTGCTTAGACTGAAAAAAGAGTTAGAATGCATTAATGGAATAGGGCAGTTAGCGTGGGCTGGCTCATCATTCTTGCAGCAACAAAGACACTTTTAGTTTGCAGAGATTCTGGTTTCTTTTGGCACAGATGTCCTTTTTGTCCTCTGGCACAGTTTTCCTTGATTTTTCAAAGAAATATTGGATGTTTGTTGCCCGTCTATATCTAAGAAGAGCAGCTTGCTTCTCCCACTGGTGTAATATGCCTTTGCTTATTGCTCTGCAGTATTCCGTGAGGGAGCATACAGGACTGGATAACCTCTAAAGAGCAGCTGCCTTTGGATATTTGGCACTGTTATTAGCAATATACTATTGGGATCGCAGGCTTCTGTAATAAATTTAGCAATCTTGGCTGCACTATCGTTATACATCTCTAGCACCCCTCAGAGCTAGAGAATTTGAAAAGTACATATCCTGTTCTCACGGTGGTGAGTGTCCCTGCATGAATAGGAAGCAAATAATAAGTGTTAGTATTTTTATGAAGATTTGACATTTAACTTCTGATATCTACTGACTTCCTCCAGCTGTATACTGTGTTGCCTTTCATTGCCCTTGAGGACAGCCCAGGGGAAGGGAACTGAAAGGTTGTTGATGACAAAGAACGAGAAAAATCAGCAAGGAGAAGATATGCTTTTGGAGCTGCCCAAACGTTCAGAAACCAGAGTGTGCTTTCTGAACCTGCTCTTAAGGTAAGTTAGGAATAGACAATACTTAAGTCTCAGTGATGTGCTTTTCAGTGAGGTTTCCTGCAGTTCTTCAGGTAAATGGAAAATAATAGTCACATACTCCAGTGTAACATGGAGATCATACAACATAACCTAACTACAAACACAGTTAAATTTCTCCCCCTCTTAGGAAGCCAGTGTGTCTTATTCATTGACCTGTCTAACATGATTGGATGATTGTGAACTCCTGTACATCAAAGTTGGATGCTGCCTGAAGTGCTTGGGCACTTTTTTAGGCATATTTTTTTACACGTGGACAGTAAAACACTGTTTTGTGAAATCATGATTCACTTACTCCAACGAGATAGGGATGTCAGCTCCCAGGTGAACAATCTCTCAACAGCTGTGTGAAAGTTCTTCACAATTTATGACTGGATATACAGTCTATATTCTTTGATTCTTAAGTGTGTGATCTCAGTGAAACTTGGTTGACCAAATTAACCAAGTTCGACTCACTTGGTTATCTACTAGTGTTTGCATAACCAGAGAAATACACGACTTTTCCTTTTCTCCCTGTAGAAGGTAATGTAGGGGTGGTCTAAATCAGACTTTTTCATATTGCACCACCTTACCAAAAGATCTTTTCAGTAACTGCATGCAGTATTTCCGCTACGTTCACTAGCAACAATTGTAGGCAGTATAACAGAACTGCTTTGGATACCTGGCTGGTTACTACCGAATCAAGTCCTTGCAAAGCAATAGCAATCCAGGGATGCAGGCACCCTGAGCTGACCTGCTTTCATTTCTCCACTTCACAACAATTCTTCTGTATGCTCACTGACAAACTAGAATGAGTTCAGACACATGCTCGGAAGTGTGATGCATTAATCCCGAAGTTTTGCAGCTAGTACTTTAACAATGCAAATGTGAGATTACAATCTCCTCTGAAGTATCTGTTTCATGGATTCAGATCTTCTGCTGTGCATTCTGTGAGGGGAATTTTGGGGCTTTAGGATGGGTGCATGAAGAAATACAGACAATTTTCTAGAATGAGTGCGGAACCAACAAGATAATGGATGAGTCAGGAGGATTAGTTGGACTTGGTCCCAAACACCTACAGTTCCCTGATAGGAGCTTCATTTTTTCTCTACCACTGCAAACTTTTCCATTTAAGATACTATTTAGAATGGTGGAATGCTCACAAAAGTGGTAACATGCAATTTGCAGTGTTATACATCTTTTGCTGATACATACTGTCTTGTGGGTATGGGCATCAATTGCAAGCGTAAATTATCGGCAAAGCATTATAAGTAGCTCCCTGCCAGCAGATATCTTTGTTATAAACTTTCTGATTTCAATCATAATTTGGGATTTTTGATATGGAGATAGTGTTCTTTTCAGATCATGTTTTTAAAAAGGATCTTTGAGAAGTTGATGGGACTAACCCCCTGTGCAGGTTTGGGATGAGACGTTAAGTGTCCTCGACTAGATCATACTTAATGACTTCCAAAAAGACCAGCTGAAGAGCTGCAGTTATATTTTATCCCTTAATGATTTTCCTTACTCTCAGGGGTTGCAGTGGCTTTTGCATTAAAGTTTACACAGCTTGTCTTCTGTTTCTTGTTTTCATTGTCATCTTTTGTGGTTCTTAGTATTTATATAGTTTGGGTTCCCCTAATTTTATCTAAAGCAAAGCACTGCATGTAACTCAAAATGTTTGCTCTTCTACCCCTTCACTTCAAAGCAAACATCCTAAAATATTAAATATTCAGCAAATTGAGCTGGATTTATCCTGAAAACACTTTTTTTCAGGGCCTGTAGTTACTCTGGCGTTAAAACTTGGACACCCATACTGCCTCTCCTGTGGCTGCTCTGATGAAAAATGGAGGTGAATGCTCAGTTATCCCATCAGTAGGGAAAACTGTGTATAAGGGTTTTAGAATGGAGCTCATTGAAATGAGGTATTATTGGTAGACCAGAATGATCAGGATAAATGTGGGATTGAATAAAACAAATGTGCTGTAGGGGAACACACGGGAAGAAACCTCAACCAATGCATTTTCACCCAAAGGACATAGTTTGGATTGTTTGTTTAAAGGCTGTATGTTCTTAGTAGAAATATCACTGAAGAAACGCCATGAGTGAAATAAAGTACATTGAAGAGGAAGAGGACTGAGAGTAAAAGCTCTTTTTAAAAATACTTGCTTTTTGAAAAGAGAGAAATTCTGAGGATATTAATTGTCATAATTTTGTTTATGGTTCATAATGTGATATTAGAGGAGAGAGCATTCTATTTTAAGATTATTGCGGGAATCCTAAGCCTCAAAAAAACACTGTGTTCACTTGTAATGGTGTAGAGAACGCAAACAAATGTCAGCAGAACATCTGAGAATACAAGTGGCCACCTCTTTAATGCGACTGTTCCAGTTTTCTGGAGTGCAAAGTGTTCTCAGACAGTTCCTTGCTGATGAGGACCAAGATGACCAAGAGAAGAATGAGACCCGATAATGGATAGTTTTTGTGCTCCCTGACTAATGAATGAGCCTGATCCTGGTAGCGTTTTAGGATGCCACCTAACTGAAGATGATAATTGCATCTACATGTCGCCTGTGGAGATGCTCAGCATAATAATAGCTCCTAACATGAAGACTCTTATTAGATGTAATTATGGGGGGCAGGGGTGAAATCATTCTCATACTAGAAAAGTTTCTGGGCCCTTTCTGATTGAAAGAGGTGCTAAGGAACATAGAGAAAAATATCAACATGTATGTTAGAATTCTACCAAAGTTTACCTGGCATGGAGAGAAATGTGCTGTGTATGCTGTCTTTTAGGCCAAAGACAGAAGTGGGCAGTGATTACCTTGCTGCTTGCAAGTAGAAGCCCGAAGTGTAAAAATTCCAGAGCCTCCAGTCTAGTCAAGATTTCTCTGCGTGCCACCTTTCTTGCAGATAAATGAAATTATTTTTAATTGTAACGAGAAGGAAAGACAATCTTTGCCTTATAGCATATCTGAAAATGATAAAATGAATGCAGGGATCTGTACCTAATTGAAGAGGCCTTTAACCAAGTGGAATGGAATTTAAAACTAACAAAATCTTCCCCTTTGTTAACACAATGGATTTTCATAGTAATTTTGGAAAAACACCAGTAGGGTGCATAGTTGGGCTGCACAGTGGTATGGTGTTGCCATTTACTGTACTTTTAGTCCAATCTTTTTGATGTGTGTGGTGTCCGTTCTTTAAATTGTTTTTCCTGGGGAAGATTTTCATTGATCCCCTTCCCTTATAACTGTGGGAACAGCTTTAGAACTTGGTTATAGTATATATCAGAAGCTCGAATAAGAAAGGACAAAAAATTGTCAGACATGAAAAAATATGGAAAACCCAAACCCTATACCTTTTAAGTCACTTAAGGCTCACAGTTTTGACAGACTGAACTTGGCAGTGTTCGTGATATTTTAGGTATATTTGTGGAAGCCCACAATAGTGGGTTTTGTCATCCTTTGTATTCAGTAATGCAACACAGTTTTTAGTCTTTTAAATCATTAGAGCCCTGAGATCTTTTCAGTAGTGAGAGTTAGCTCTGAATTATTTGATGAGTATTAATAAATAGATTATGTAAAGAATACGTGATCTCCTTTGGAGGTTTCCTATCCTTTAGTGAGGGGCAGAAGGCCTGGGAGAAGGGCCAGAAGTAAGGAGTTGGCAGGGACTGTGCCTCCTGTAGAAGAGGGAGGATTGGAGTCTAAACCTGAGCAGACCAAGGGATGGTGGAGAATAAGCCAGAAACAGGGGTTGCAACTCTGAGAAGAGGCAGAAGCAGTTGGAGGTAAGGCATGCTGACAGCAGCTGCTTAACCAAACCAGGCTGGAGCAGCTCTTTCACAGCTGGAGTCAACCTGCATGTGGTCTCAGAGTTGCAGCCACCTGCCCTTGTCCTGTCTTTAGGGACAGCACTCTGCAGAGCTGTGTCCCCACACCATCATTTCGCTTCTGCCCCCCCAGCAGCAGGTCCCTTGGGACAGGGTGGTGGGCGTACGGCCGCTGGCGCAGGGAAGACCCTGTCCCAAGCCTCCGACAGACCCTTGGCACTCCTCTGGATGCCTTACATAACATCAGGGGGCTGGAAAAAATTGAGGATTTCAGCTTTGTTTTGAGTGAAAGAGAATCATCTAATCTAGCTGCTATGACAAGTCAGCAGAAATAACTGAGTATGTGCAAGATTTTAAGTGTTTGGTGTGAGGTTCAATCAGCTGCGAAGCTTGGCAGGGTCCAAGTGCCTGAACCCCCGTAAACTACTGGGGTAAGTTACAAGAGTAAACTACAGAAATTAATGGTTTGACAAAGATTTTGGAGAAATTGCTGACACGCAGAGGATGAACAACCATCTAAGCCTGCTTTCTACTCTTTGTTTAAGGTAATTAAAACACATTTGAATATCAGGTAAATTAATCTTTAAAGGAGATATTAAAGTATTATATAGTAATATTGGTTTATGTCGGAGATGCTTTGTTAAATCAGATTATGCCAAATAAAAAAACCCTATCAGCCTTTTTTTTTTCTTCTTAGAATGTCAGAGCTCAGATAGTTCAAGATCTAAAGAGTGATGTTGAAAGGATATCAAAGATAAGGTAGTATTAAACTCTTGTAGACTGCTTCTCAGAGTTGTGTAGCTTTTCTCCAAAAAATAGCCACTGGAATTTAGTTACAGGTAAAGTTCTTGGAATATTGGCAGAGCAGTACCAGAAGTAAGATAGCTGCAGTCATTTCAACTGCAGGTGATCTTTCCTGGGCCAATCTCTTGATATGAAGGTAAAGACTTTAAACACAATGCACAATTTTCTCCTTTTTGCAGCATTATTGTACTTATTCTATAAATATGCTAGATTAATTTTCAGTAAACAGTTCCTTCATGACCCATAGGGACAGTTTCTGCGACTTTCTCTCAACTTGCTTAGCTATGATTTTCAGTTTATACAACTAATCAAACTAATGAAATTACAAAGCAAGTAAATAATACTATTTTGTAATAAAAACCTCTTAATATTGCTTTATGAACTTTTTGGATGTTTGAGTATTTTTTTCCCAAAAGGCATGTAAGAAAATCCTGTAACTGCTTTTGGAGAGCCATCCCAAGTTTACTGTCCTGTTAAGAGCCACTCATGTCATGGTCTGTGCGAGGTCATGTCAAGTAGGTTACAGAGTGTATCACATCTGTTGTTGCTTTTGGAACCTCCTACTGAAGGCAGTTTAGCCATACCCTATGATACTGTAGGAGTGGTGCATAGTGGTTTATACATTAAACCGCACTTTCTTGTTTCCTTTTTTTTTTTTTTTTTTTTGTAACTATTCTTCATTTCCAGACTAATCTTGTTACACTTTTACTGATAAAAGAAACTTCAGAACTTTTGACAGTTTCTTCACTGTGCAGAATTAAGTGTCTGAATTAGGCTAGCCATCTTTTCACAACTGTGTGTAGGCTATATTTAAATGTTGTGTAAATAGTATTGCTATGTCAGTTTGAATGCAAGGAAGAAATGAAGTTTTAAGCAGGAAAAGCAGCTAGAAGAATTGGTGAGACCTTATCTGATACCACCTGTAACTTTTTGCAGATTTATCTTCTTGTGTAAGACAGGTTAACAGACCTCACAAATACAATGTAGTACTGAACCCTGTAAAAAAGTTTAAGAGGATGCTATTATCACAAATAAATGTCTATGTGCATGATAGGAAATTTATTATATCACAAATAACGTACTCACAGAAAAGAAGTATCATCTGAGAAATGAGTAGAATTTGTTAGAATACAGTCAAGCATTTTTATGAAAAAAGTAGGAATATTTCCATGGGGAAGCCTACTGGGGTTTTTTGAGTAAGGGCCACTTGCTTTTCTTCCATCATACTGCTGTATTTTCTCCCATTCTCCAAATCTTGTGGTAATTAGCCTCCTACCTGCTTTTTCACAATGCCAATTCTCACTGTCTCACACCATGTTCGGTGCTTGAATCCCCTTCCTTCTGTCTTGTTCTGGCTGAAACCCATCTCTCTGCATGATGAATATGTTAATTAATTTTCTCCTACATTGAACTGGTATATAAACTTGCTTTATCTAATCACTTGTATTGGTCATGTAGTTTCTTACAGAATACATGTACTTTCATATATGTTCTGTTATAACATGAGAAAATTAACTTAACAGGCCATATCTTCAAATATATACTTCTCCCTCATCCCTAGAAACTCAAAGTATTAGTCAACCAGAAATGCATTGTGAAGCAGTCCATTTCTGGTTGCATCTCTGCTTTCCCTGTCCATTTTCAATGTAGTCACAATTTTATCTTTGAAAGTGGACGAGTGTGCAGGGAGGGGAAAGCTGTGATGGTAGTGAGCGTTGTGATAGTGTTGTAAGTTAGAACTGCTGTACAACAAAAGACGTTGCAGTACAGAACAGTAGAAAGAATTTGTACAGAATACTATATTGCGTTTGGGGTTACAATGTCTCTTAAGGATCATTAGCAGATGACCACTTTGTCCTTAAGGAAAGGTACAATCTCTGCTAACTAGGAAATACTGTATTTACATAGCCTTACTATAAACGAGGGAACCAAATGATAACAAACATACTGATTACAGTAGTGCAACTTCCTGTCTGTGAGAATGGCTAGAGCCAGATGCTGGAGATGTTTCAAGTTAGCATGGGTATAACAATCTTTCCCCTAAATAACTCTATGTTGCTTTTATTTCCAAATAGATTAGTTTAGGCCTTAAGCAAGAGTGGTTTATCGTTTTTGGAAGCTGTTCACAATGTTTGTATTCTTGAGATACCATAAACAGAGGAGAGACAAAGTTTCTGTCCTGAAAACTGTCTCTAGCAAGGAGTCCTGTAGTCTAACCAAACTTTAAAAATGTCATTTTATTCCTTTTTTTTTTTTTTTTTTTTTTTACTGGCTTTAGGAAGTTAATATATTAATTTATTAAATCTTCTCTCTGGTAATCTGAGACAAAAACCTAATCTTTGTACCCATAATGAGAACATACCAGTTGGTGTAGCTGCAGTCTTTTTTCTTCGTTGGTAAAAGAGATTTTTCTATGCAACCTTGTATCTTTCCTCTGGCTTTGCAGTTCCCTTTTTAGAAGGAATGACACATAAATGTGGAATTCAGGTGAAGACCTAGTACTGGTTCCTTGAGGAAATTATAGTGTTTTCAGTGCTATTCTCCATCCAGTTCCCTGTGTATCTTAACATTGTGTTTTGGGGTTTTTTTTGGCACAATGATCAGATGTTTTTGCTGAGCTTTCTACAATTAAGTCAAAGGTCACAAAATGTATTTGGTTTGATACAATCAATTTATAACTCCTATAACTTTTTTTTTTTTGGTTTGCATTACTTGGTATTTTTGAGCATGAAGTTTTATTTGTCTTTATGTTGCCTATTCAGCTTGGTTGTTTAGGATTCCTGAAGCTTTTCATGGCATTTTTGGTTCTGACTTGTCAGTTGGTTTGTCATCTGCATATAGTTTTTGAATTTACGATTCATTGTTGTTTGTGGGAGATTTAGTCAGAAGTGTGGAACAATTCATCGCCATAGTGAAGAACAACCGTTTATTTTTATTCATCACTTTATAGCTAGGTTTTGATCTAATATGATCGTTTCATATTTGGCTAAAATGTGCAACACACATTAAGGGGGAGTATTTAGCAAGAGATCTAAAACATCAATGCCTGAGCGCTTCCTCGGCACAAGATACTTCTGTGAAAAGCACAGAATTTACAGTAAGTTTTAAGTATCTTGGCTAACTTAAGAGTTTTTTCATGTTTTAAAGGATTCTATTTTGGATTCATTCAATATGCCAAGGCACATTATATTGCAATATTTTTTTATTTTCTTAACACCCAGCAAACCTGTAACCCTGTGAATGCACTTTGCAAACATAGGTGCATCCAGACCCAGTGAGACATCTTGCTCAATAAGGACCTTTTACCATCTCACTGGTTTTATTTCAGCTGTTCTACCACTTAACTCCTTGCTTCAACAGAAAGGAAACTGCAAATAATAATAGAAATGCAGAGTGGAGGGGGAAAAAAAATGCATTAATTGAATGGAAATCCTTTAGTTCAATTTTGTCAATGCCTATTTCTAATCTTACTTTGCTATTTTTGTCTTTTTATTGCCATATAGTGTTCAGACCTCATTAGTGCTATCTTGATTCACTTTTAATAGCTTTTCTTTAAATCCATTAATACTCTAAATGGGATTACTCTCTCTGATGTCCAAGAATCAGAGGGGAATCCTCAGAAGTGGATTGTTACAATTTAAAAATCAGAGTATTCCCCCCACTAATACAAAATTTGAATTCTTGGTAATAGTACCTCCCTCACAGATGTGAACAGAGGTGTCTCTGTTGAAAAGATCTGGCACAGAGGTTAGGGAACAGAGAATTAAACTTTTATGCATCTTCTCTTTTTTGTCCTTGTCCTATGGAATGTGCTTTTGTGGAGGTGCGTTCTCAGGCATTTGCAAAAGATAATGCAGCAGAATGACTGTATGGGTAGCTAGATTTTCACAGATTTCTTAGGGTATACCAAATCTGCAGTCACAGCTCCGTACTTAAGGTGCAGGGCACTACCATTTGGTTTGATGGGAGCGAGTATGGTTTAGTCACAGTAAAGATTTTCTTACCCTGTGTAGGTTTACAGGTTTGCTGGTGCTTTCAAGTAGGTCTTGCTTGAAACGTGTTCTGAAGATATATTTGATACAATCATACAAGTAGTAAGAAGATTGTCCGTTATTGTTTTAAATGGTTGGGTTGCAGGAAATCCTTCAAACACCCTACATTTTTAAAGATTCACGCTTTAATTGGGCCAGTTAGCTTTGCTTTCACCAACTTCTTGCAATATGACAAGCAAATAGTAGGATAGTAGGACTGGGAAAGACCAGTGAATCTAGAAACACAAAGCTGCTGACTTGCTGTTACTGTTTACCATCAGGAATGGGTTTATCTCATTACTTTTCCCTTGAGATCTAAGCCCAGCCCACACACATACCAGAATATTTAAGTATCTATAGAAACTATTTTCAAACCCTTTTGAATCAGGTTTTTTCCTCACCCTAACTGGCTTCCTTTCTGTGTCTTTGCCTCTGTTGGGTTCCCGTGTTGAACTTTTAATTCTTTCATTAGTGCTTCTTTAAGGAAAACTATAAAATTTGCTGCCAGAATTTTGTCAGTTGTATGAGTATGTCTTCTTTAAATGTTAAATTCTGTTCCAGGTACAGCATTCTTAGTATCACTTCAAGGCTCAAGTTCATACTGTATGCTGGAATGCATCAGAATGTTACATAGCACGAGTCATGAAGAAACCTGCAGACTGTCTTTGAAAAAATTATTTATAATGTGTCTGTTAATCAGACCTGTAGATCCAAGAATGTTTTAAACAAGGTTGAATTGTCTAAAAAGATTAATAAAAGAAAACAAGGGACCAGGAACTAGAAGATAAAAATAATTTCTGTGACTAATAATTTAGAGGAACTTCTGAATAATCTCTGGAAATTTTTTAACCTTTGTCTCCATAGATTCTAAGATTCTTGAAACTACTAGTGATTTCACTGAATAGATGTACTCATCTTGGCTTTTGAGCCAAATCTACTGCCTCTAGATTGAGAGTTATGCAATTGACTGATGACATTCATTTGACTAATTCTTTCTTATAGAGAACAGAAGATGCAATAATAATTCATTTGGGAACAAAAGCATACTCAGGGCTAAGCATGTAGGTAGCTCACAGTATGAGGTACCATCACAGAAAAGCACCATCTTCTTGCGAATCTTCTGTCTCAGAAAACAAAGTGTTTTCTTTCCTCACATTGAGTTCTGTTGATGTTTGGGAATATAAAGATCTCTGTGGCACTTCATAGAGAAGACAGAATGTGTAACATCATATGGTGATGGAAATGTAATAGTTACGTAATGAATCTTTCTACACTGATACATATTACCAAAATCATTAACAATAAAGTTTAAGTATTTAGGTTTGTTGTTTATGTTTGTACAACACCCCATGGACACTACGGGGGTACCTTTCTGGTGCACTTAAAAGAACTGAAAGGAAGGGCAGCTTTAAAAATAGTAGGGTGGGAGCACAGCTGGATTGGATCGTTACCAAGCTTCTCAGAAGGTCTTTGGGGACTCACTGTCACAGCTGTCTCAGCACTCAGATTCCTGAGCAGCCGCTCTCCGGGAGAGGCACACTGCTGACCCTGCGATGTATCAGAGCTGCCTTGAGCTGCATCAGAACTATATGTAGCTCAAGAGCCATACGTTGGTCCCTCTGGCACAGATTGTTCAAGTTCGTTACGTCTTAGTGTCGTGGGATGTGCTGTATTGTTTGTGATCCCACTACATTACATAGCTACTAGAAGGCAAGAAGCATGTCCCTGTGAAAGAATTAATGAAATACAGATACTTCACATTTTTCTGAAAATCTCTTCATATGTCACTTCAGAAAACAAGTTTTGTTGTAGAAAGGAAGTTCAACTTCAATCCTTAATAGGCATTGGGTTTTTAGTGATGAATAGTGATGAACAGGACTGATTTTCTATGCAGTTGGTTTCCAAATCAGTTTTTTAAATTGGAATTTAATTTGTTGTTTCTGCTATGTGTAAGGTGTTAGACCTTTACTGGTTTTTTTTGTTTTGTTTTGTTTTTATATATCATGTTACACCATCCTTCTTTCACTATAACAGACAAATCAGTGTGAAAGCATGGATTTCATATTCCTTGTTCCATTTAGTGCTTTGATTACATCCTAGATCTTAGCATATACAGAAGTTGCAAGCACTGAATAGTTTTCTGACTGTGAATGTCTTTGCTTACTGCCATCACAATTGCCTCATGTGCACTTTTTTAGTTGTTGCTGATTCTTACTGACCTTAATTCCTCTTCTGAAGAGAAATGCCTGTTGAACCTTGTAATACTGTCAAAAAACATGAAGTTCAGAGAATCATAGTCTAGTGATGTAAAAGTCCTGTTAGGTCATCCAGTCCATTTCTTGCCAGCACAAGATTCTCCACAGCGACACTCTCTGATGCTCTGCCTACTTGAGAATGATCTGTAGTTTTTCAGCTGGAAACCCAGAGGTTGATCCATTGTACATGCAGATGTCCTATTGCAACACTTCTTCTCTGTATTTGCTTAAACTTTGACCTGGAAACCATTCAGGTAATAACTGATTGTCAATCCAGGGCTTCTACATGTGCATGTGGCTGAGGTGTATCATACCCAAAAGGCGTAAATGGATACTGGCAAAATAACCAAGTATTACCATTGTCTAAAGGGACACATGACTGAGCAGACTAGCATCTTGTTTCTGCACTGGCAGGCAATTCTTGCCAAGAAGCTGAGTATCAGTGGCTATGTTTTTTTTACTTTAGTAGTATAGCAGCTGTCTTTTCAAGTATCTCAGTATTATATTGGGTAAAATTTTGAGCTTAGCAAATCGGTGTACTTCTTTCAGGTTACCTGACCTATACAGTAGAATGTAAAGCTGTACATCTTACAAAATAATTTCTGATACTAGAAGATCTTAAATAAACAATTATGGGTTGATATTCCTGAAAAGCGATATTGCTGACAGTAGTCTCAAGTGAACCCTTACATGTACATCTCAGATCTGTTTATTTAAAATAAATGTGATATATACCTGGTTCAAGTTAAGAGATTCTCGGGAGGAATCCTGGTTTATTTACATGGTCCTGGGGCGTAAGGCTTCTCATCTGCTACAGGCTGTGCTAGGCAGCGGCTGGGTTTTGGAGCTTTTAATTTTGGATGCTTTTATATGTATATTTGTAATGGTCTTATCTGAAATAAAAAAGTGTTTTTGAAGGAATAACCCATAATTCTGATAGAGGCTTTGGAGTTCAGTATATTCTTTGGGGCTGTAAAGAACAGTCTGTCAGACCCCTTTGGCAGATCTGTACAGCCAGTCATTATATGTTTAGTTTGTAAACTGTATGTTGTAACTCTATACTAGCCAGTCATGTTGCAAGCTGTGAGAACAGTGGCTGCCTTGAATTACTGTGCATATAATTAATCCTTAAAATAACTGCCTTTTCCAATGTAGGGAAAAGCTTTAAAGGGGTATCTACAGTATAATTTTTTTCTGTAATGGTTTCATTTAACTACTTAGTACAATATAGAAAACTAGTGCTTTAAAAGCTTAGAATTTATGCTAGGACATATGATGTGCTTTTTAAAATTGTGCTTAGTCTCAAGGGGTTCATTTTCCTGTTACAAAAAATGCAAAATTTTAATATTTTTGTACTAAATATTCTAAAAGTGAAAATAAAGAGGTTGATGGACTTAAAAATTAGTTTACTTGTGCCAAAGGGAAAAATAGACAACTCTGAAACTTTTTTTTTCTCCAGACATCTTCTGAGAAGACCATGTCTAACTCACTTTGTATCATGGAAGTAATCTTTTGATGAGAACTGTCTCTTATTAGGTCCTTTATGACTGAATTCGAGTTGCTGAATACTTATCCGCATAGCTCATAAACAGATTGTAAGAGGTTGAACTGAAGATAAAACTCTTTGTAAGGACATGCTGGAGTAGAGACAGCTATTGAAAATACCTCTCTGTATCTGTGTATACAGGCCTCTTGTGACTTTTTGGGTAGATTGCGCTATGTGAAGTATCAATTCTGTGATTATATCAGTATGACAGGTTCTACACAGAAAATCCTTAATAAAATTGATATTTGAAATGGAAAATGAAATACGAAATTCCATACAGGGAAAATTGTCATAACTTGCAGAGGTAAGAGCAAAATTGAGGCTAAGAGATTGTCTTACATATGTAAGCTGCTCTATCATAAGTATGGAAATCTATGTAGATGGAGAAATCTGGGTTTTCTTAAAAAATTACCTTTATCTGTATCATTTCCATCAGTAGAAGGAAAAGATTAGGTGAAAAACTATTCTTCAGTTTGAGAAGTCATTGCGAAAGAAAATTTTCTTTTTTTCTTGCAGCTAGGATTTGAATTTACTGTCCATGTGAAATGGTAAAAATGGAGAAGGTTTTGAAAACTCAGGTCCTTAGTTTATTATGTGCTCTCAAAGTAGTTATTTGAAACAAAAAAGTCATGTAATCTATGAAGGTAATGGAAGGTAAAACTTTTTTACATTCCTTAAATTTTAATCCCTCTGTAGTGCATGTGATTTCATGTGATCTCTCACCCTCTGAGAAACTGCTTCATTATCTTGCATAACAGTTTGGCATATCTCCATCTTTGCTCTGCTGAATAAAGGAATAGTGTTTCTACTGAAACAAATTTGAGAATTTACAAGATGAAGAAGGAGCTCCAGGTTTAAAATTCACTTCTTGGATAAGCACTTGTTAGAAGCCAAGCATTTTTACTGTAGTTATGTTGCTATGATTATTATAATAGTTATTTTTGTAGGAACCGATGCTGGTTTAATTCTATTTTAGAGTTTTCAATTGCTAACTTCATTCTGGTCTCATTTCTAATGCGTGTCAGTATAAACAGAATCAGAAGCAGATACCTGGTAGCATGACAGTTTTATTCTGTTGTAGAGTCACAGGGGTTTTTTTCACCCAAAGAAAGATACTGTTCATATATTATTACCCAACTGCTGTTTCTTCAGGTGTTTTTCCTGTACATAGTTATATTCACAACATGGCATTTTTGGGGGGAGAAAAATCTATACTTAAGACAGGCAAAAAATCTGGACCTATACATTTCCGTTCAAAATTTGTTTTTCCAGGTACAAAGAATTGCCAGAGAGTGGCCAAACTTTTGTGATTTCTCTTTGTCGGGGAAGAAGGCTATGCAAACTGTGTGTCTCTATGCTATGCAAGTGATCTGAGCTCAGTATCCAGGGTAAAGAGAAGCTACACACGCTCACTGCCTGGCGATCACACTTGGAAGGTTGCACTGGGCTGTTGTCAGACTCAGAGGTCTAGCAACGTGTGTTGCAGAAGTTTTGTGCAAGGGCCTGAAGCTTCCCATGGCTTCGGAAATCTAGAAAGACCTTGTGAAAAATCACAAGGAGGCACAATTTCTATTCAGTTGCTATTGGCATATGCAGATAGTGCTCTATACGTTGCGTACTGTTAATTTTTTTCTTCTACAGATTTAGCCAAATACAGATCAGAAGTTCAGTAAATGTCCCATTATTGACAACTGTACTTCTTAAAGGCCAGAATTTAAAGGAAGTGTTTAGTTTATGCAGCAACTCCAAACTTGTACTGTGATTCCTGTTACTGTTGGGATCCAATCGTAACACTGGTAAAAAGAAGCTGCACATTCTTTAGGTCTGGAAAAATAAAAGGCGTTTGGCTAAAGATTGTTGTGTATGGGTGCATGAATCTGTTCTTGTGTGAGCGTGTATGGAAACTAGAGGTCAAAATGCCAATGTGAAAATATTTTACTAGAAAACAAATTGATAGCGATCACTAAAGGTTTCATTAGATTAATAATTTACATTCATGTAATGCATTAATTTAGTTATTGTGGATACACTTGAAATTGTTTCGGCTGCACTTACATATTTTTAATTTAATGAATTAATGCATGAATCTAATTCCTCAGAGTGTCATTGAAGTTGATTTAAATGTGTCTACACTAAACTGGATATGAAAGTAGTTTAATTCATTTAGAATACTACAGCAAAATAAATCACATGTACAGCTATAGCTGATACTTCAAAGACAGTGTGCACAGAAGTGAGGTAGTATCAATTCCGGTTACAGTACTTTTTCCAACTTAGTGCATGACCAAAGGAATGGACAGCTTTTTTCATTGCACAGACACGCTACCTAAAATGTTATCAGATAGGTTTTAAAAATAATCAGAGGCATTCCTACTCTGATTTACCATGTTCTGGTGTGTAAATTCTGGCCAAGATGTGTGTGCTGCACTGCTGACAGAAATGGTTCACTAAGGAGTCAATCCATTCATCTGAAATAACTGCATTCACTATTGATCCAATAAGTTTAGCCACCTGCATAGGCTTTTTGCTCTCTGTGAAGTAAGAAACACACAGAACATTGTTCAATTATTGCTGCATTAGCTGCTGAGTTGGAAATTTCATCTGACTCTTGGGAGTAGAAATCTAAATCTTGAGAGAAATTAGGGGATTTGTACTACTAATTTAACACTTGATTCCTTTGTTCTGATAGACTACCACAGTAAGTGAGTAGTTGCTACTATGAAATACCGTAGAAATGAAAGTCAGTGAACTTTAACATAAGAAGGTAGGGAGGAGGTTTGTCTGTCATGGGAAATGGAGAAACAAGCTCCCTTAATATGTACATGAGTAGTGTATTTCTTTGCTACAGCAGAGATGAGCTTGCTTACAGTACTGTTGATGAACTGGTGGTGTCCTTAGGATACTAAGGAAATTTCTATTAAGTAACAGTATCTAAATTTGCCGACACACAAGTGAAGTGCTGTTAGTAAGAACCGTCTTTTAAACCAAGATAACTTGCCATTGGCTAAAAATAAAGTTTATAGATATGACAGAATGAGCCCTGGTGGAAAAACATGCCATTGGGACCCACAGAGGCTGTAAATATTTTATGATATGTGCCAACTCCATTTAGATTTTCTTTTTAAAAAAAGAGGGAACAAGTGGATGCAGCAGACTGATGTAATGTTTGATTTACACTTTATGTAAAATAAGGGAGCTTGAGATGGACATGTTTAAGGTCATATACTGCCCACTTTAAACAAATAGATCTGACTACAGTCACATTTAAAAGATAAGTCAAACTTGTCCTCTGAGAAAAGGTACATGGCTCCAAACAGTGAAACTAAAATTTAGCTTATGCATGTGTTACGTATTAGTTCGACAGTAGAACCATCAAATGGAAACATAAAGTTTCAAAAATACCGTGTGTTTGTTTTGTTTTATTTTGTGTCTGTTGAGTCCAAGTGTGTGTTTTCCACTACAATATTTTTTCCCAAGTAAAATCACTAGAGAACAAGGTGCAGATAGTTTTGAAATGTACCTCATTTAAATGAAGCATAAAGTGTGTTAAGCAAGTCAAGGAAGTAACCATAATCTATTGTTTATCTTCAGCAGTGAAATATACCCCATGGAAAACATTCTTTGATTTTTGTAGTGAGACTAGTGCTTACTAAGCTTTTCTACTTTTGATCTACTTTTAATTGTTCTACTTCCTATATTTATCACTAATGTATATGGACTGAAAAATTAAAATTCTTGCCAAAAGGGAAGATGCCACTCTTAAAAGTAGCTTCTGTTGGATCTGTCAGTTGATAACTAAGTAGTGCATGATTTTTTTTCTAGGTCATTTGAGCATGTGAGGCAAAGATCTTGCCAATGGTGCAACTGGATCTTTTGTTCTATGACATTTTATCAACTAAAAATTTGCTTCTTAGTCTGATTGAGGTTGAGTGAAATATTAAGGAAGTACAAGGCATGAGATGTGTATATGGCATATTGAGGAAAAAGTTTTTTTAAAAAGCAAAATAATAAGAAAGGGCTAAGAAAATCTTTTCTGGAAAGAGACAGTATGGAGAAACAGACTCTAAAATTAGATAGGTAATGAAATAATGCTAACAGCAAAAGCACTGAAACATTGAGAAGTGATTAAACAGACTGAAAAACTTGAAGACCCGCTTTTCAAAAAGCAGCCCTGATCATAACTACATGGAGAAAAGACAAGGTCTAACTTAAAAGAAAGCATGGGAGAAAAAAGTGATCTGTCTCTTTTGTACCTTTGACTTCATCTGAGCAGTGCAAACTATCATTTGAAAACATGCTGGAAAGCACTTCCTCACAGCAAGCTTTATCCATCTTAAATATACAAAACTGATAGAAATCCTCTTTAAAAACAACTGTATAGAAGGCGTTCCTTAAGTAGAACCATTATGCAAACCAAGAAATACCACAGATTCCTGGCATTCTCATTCTCAAGTTAGTACTGCAGTTGGTCAGGCCAAGCTTTGTTAAGGAGTGAGAGGACCTGGGCACGGCTGTGTTTTAATATTGATGTACTTGCAAGACTTTCCATATCAAGAAAGCTGCATGTCAAAAAATATCTCCACCAGGAATGTCTCTTAGGATAGTGAAATTGTTGTTTCCGACCTACCAAAACAAATCCTGGTAAGGGAAAGCAAACAAATCCAGCGAAAGCAGAAAGGTGACTTTTTTGCTTTCCTTCTATTTTTCCCACAGGGAAGGGTGGAGCCACGGGGAATAATAGTACATGTTTCCTTTAACATCTAAAGACAAGTTGTTTCCACTAGCAGAGTAAATATCCTGCGTTCCGTGAATGTCTTGGGGTTTGTATTTCAGAACTGGAAGTTCTTCACTGAACTTTAAGTTGTGGTGTGTCTTTTTATGGTCTTGGTATAAGAGAATAAATAGCAGGAAGTTCAGTTAAAAAAACTATTTTATAATATTTAGAATCCAATTGAGATTTTTAATTTTGTGTCAAGTTTTAAAGCAAATTATAGAAGTGAAGTTGTAGCTTAATTTAGTCACCATTATGATCTCTAGAAACCTTTGTAGAAATAAAGAAGGCTTACCTGACATCTTTTAAAAGTGAAGAGCCTGTCCATGTATTTATACAGCTGACACCTAAAACAAGCTTCCACGATTAGCAGTTTCACATAACAGCGCCACTTCTGTATTTTGGCTTTCACTGTAATTGCCTGTAGATAGTTTAATACCACCGTGCCGGCTGGCCCATGCTGAATTTCCTCTGGCTGTCAGTGAGGTTCTGTGGGTCTCATGGATCCAGATATTTGAATTATTAGTGTAAAAATCAAGGATAGGAAAATGCAAAGGGCCAAATTAAACTTCCATAAATTTAGGTAGAACTTTAGGAGTCTTAGAAGAGAGTTTGTTCATTATCTGTAAGAACGACGTGGCAATATAGTCACAGTTCCACAGGCAAGTGGGAGAAACATGCTAATAATGGTAATTTTCTTTCAGTCTGCTCAAAATACATCTGTAAGTTAGAAGAGGTCAAGCAAAATGTTTTATTGGTGCTTCTGCTTTCTCCCCCCGACCCATTATTTCAGTCCCTTGAGTTGAAGCCCTATTTCAGTTTGCAGACACCACCCCCGCTGTTCTGTATTCACACAAAAGAACAGAGGTTTTTAGAGATGTTTTTGCTATTCCCACAAAGATGGTCTAGCGTGAAGTGTTATGCTCTCCAATAGAAATCATAATGTACATTGCTGTCATATAAAACATGGCAGGTTATATATGTTAGGTAAACATTTCTCACATTTTCTAAAATTATGTGCCTGCCTTTCAGCATGCTTACTTTTAAATGTAAAAGGTGTGAGACAGGGCTTCTGTGCTCCTTATTTGATTTTTGGGAACCACTTTTTACATTGTTTCTGAAAGTGACTTCGTTACCTACAAGTCAGTCATCTTTATCTTGAAAAAGATATCCACAGATGATGAGAATATAATATTCTCCTTCAGCCAAGTATCAGTAGCCCAGGAAAAACTACATCAGAACCTACATTAGATACAGAAATTGAGAAAATAAGCTTTCATGTTGTTTGTGTGAAACCAATTTATTGTGTTGATGGTAAATTCTGCTGAAACTGAGTGGTACAGTGCCATCCAGCAGTAAACAACTTAGGTGTGTGTACTGTTTTTTGCAGCGGTAGCACTGAGAGAACTCAGCTGGTGATGGTGTCTAATTGTGCTAAGAGCTCTAATTGTATGTATGTACAGAAAGAGGCAGTTCATGGCCTGAAGAATTTACACAGGTAAGTATAAATGATGGACAAAGCAAAGGAAGGAAACATGCAAATAGTTTTTTTTGTCTACCTGTGCAATGAGAGAACTAGGAATGTCAGTGATCCAGGATACCACTGGGTCTCTAGGCTGGTGGTCTGTACAATGAATGAGTTGGGAGGGGGGGCAAGTTGAAGGAGTAAACATGCTTTTATTTTGAGAGGGTCAATACACAAAAATAGATTTTCCTAGCTAATTTCTTTTAGACAGCTTGAAGTAGAATGTCTCTGGCCTTCCAAAAGCACCCCTAGATTTAATTAATGACGATTCACGTGTGCACTATGGAATATATATTGATACATATTTAAAAAGCACTGTCCAAAATTCAGTGTTTGGATTGAGCTTTTCTGGAACATTAGAAAAATCCTCCAGATGGCAGAATAGCTGCTTCAGTGTAAATACAGTAGATGGAGATACAGTTTTATCCCTCAGTACAGAACTTACCTGGTTTTGAATTGGTATCTGATAGGGTAACTGGTTTGGATTTTTTTTTTTTTAAGCAATTTTGATCAGAGCCTGTGGAAAATTTCACAGTTTCATTAATATTTGCTTGTTATTTTCAGGGTGCTGACTGAGTACCTTACCTTTATTCTATTCTTAAATAACTGAAAGTCAGAATCAAACTTGTTTATATGTATAGTGGCTTAAAAGATTTCATTAACAGTACAAAGAAGGTGGATATACTGGGAGTATGTGGGAAGTTTCTAGGTCATATTCACATTGCATTTATTACTGCCCAGTGCAGCAGTAGTGCTAGGAAAGCTTCAAAATTAAACAGAACGTGAAGCAAATTCTGTTTTGATACTTATCTTCTATGTAGTGCACTGTAATTGTCAAAAACCACCCCCTCCTCACTCCCTTCAGAAATCTCCTTTGCTTAATATCTCTTCAATAAAGTTGTGCAGAATCATAAATTTGATACAAAATTTGTCACATATGCCATCTTCTTATGTTTTGACTATTCTTGTGCCTTACATGTATCTCAGCTTCAAGACACATCTCTGGAGAGTGCATAATCTCATTATATTTTCAGGATTTCTCATTCATTATCCAGTAACATAGACTTAAATTTCAGTAGAGAAGGTCATAGCATGAAATTACTGAATATATTTCAAATTTCTTCTCATGCAATTTTGCTGCTAGAAGCAGCAGAAAAGGAAGAGAATTTTGTAACTCTCCAAGTCCTTACAGATCATCAGCATATATGCTGCAGGTGATAGTCCATCTGCCACAGAATGCCGTTTTGGCATCTTCATTTTGGCTTCTTCATTTGTGGAGAGGCAGCAGATCAGATGGACACATCCTTTCACTATTGCTTTAAGTCCTGCATGATGGTGATTTGTAAGCCAGCTTTTTGATAAATAAAACACAAAATACTCTTGAAAGATGCTTGTCTAGAGTTCTCCGTTGTTTAAGTACATGATTTGCTTTGAGAGACATTTTGACACATCTGGATGCACAGCATGTTAGCTGAAGGCAAACAGCCGTGGTGGCGATGAGGGACAGCTGGGTCCTGCTGGCTCAGCACACTGGAGGCTTGTGCTAAACTGCTGACACTACATCCTGACCACAGTTCCCAGGTGATCACGCCGTTGCCTGTGACATTAGAAATCAGCAGAAAGTTGGCTGAGAAATCATTCATGCAAACTCAGAGAGAGGGAGAAAGCAAAAGAGAAACCACAGCTGACTCTTTGGAGGAGAGGCGACTTGGTAAGTTACGCCATTAGAGCAGTTTTGGCCAGTTCATTCCACTCTTCAAATAAAGTTAGAATTAAGTTCAGATTCAGGTGTATAGATTCTGTCAATCATGGTGCCCTGATGTCTAGAAATATGACAAAATGCACAATTTTATTTAAATTGACCTAACCTCTATAAATGCGTAGGACTTCTTTCATGTTAGTTCTTATCCTCTCCATTTTTATGTTTTTGCTGATTCCAGGGAGATCAACAAGAGGAGGGGAAGGAACACATAAACTTACTCGTGGTTTACAGCCATTATTAACTCAGTATGCAAACACCTTCAGTGGATTTTTTTATTGGTAGAAAATAAAATTTGGAAAACTTGAGCAATTCAAGTCTTTATATATTTTTTTTTCTTTTGGTTTTACCATGTGTTTTATAGTTTAGCAAGTAAAAGTTGGAATAAGTGCAGAAAGGAAGAAATGTTCATAAATACTTTTTAGGTTAATGGCAGATTACATTTAATTACGGTACTAAAGGAGTTCCAGAGGGTTTTTATTTGTTTAGAATTCTAAGCATAGAGTTAGGCCCTGGGACCTCATGCTTGTAAATAGTTTGCAAACTACCAGGAAATGTGATAGAAAAGCATTAATTCCTGCATTAATTTCAAAAGCGCATGTATGGTTACTCAAAATATCAAAAATGTTGTTAAAATGAGAAATCACTTTGAGGCAAACACTTTTCTCTGTTATATATCTGAACTGAAATAAACAAAGTGTGCAACTTTGTTTGCCCTTAGCTTTTTCTGTGTTGTATCTAAATTAGATGCCTTATCTGCCAAAGTACTGCTTTAACAATTCCAAATGAAAAGCTCTGAAGTGCAGTTGTCTTTTGAAAAAGAAGAGTTTGCCAGAGGAAGGCTGTTAATGTGTTCTGCTTGCTACAGAGGTGCTACAATGGTGGGGAAAAATCACTACATCCACTGATTTGGCAAAACAGTTAAAAAAATACTGTCTTATCACACTGTGCTTTAGCAAGATAAATCTACAGTATCTAATATCTAAAAGTTAGAACTCGTTAAATAGTATATAGTTAAAAAAAATAAAACCCAGTGACAGTATACTTCTTGTGATTTGTAGAAATGGTGTTAAGTGGTAGACATGCTATATTAATATTAAGTACATGATATATCACTATGTAAATGAGATTACTGAACCATGGAAATCTCAATATCTGTTAATATTTGGAAGTTATAAATGGAAATACTTGGGAAGAAAACAGGAAAAACCTTTTAAACTATTTTGAAATGTATTTGCTTAGAAAATACTGTTATAGGTATAAAAAAGGAGAGTTAATTATTCTGCTTGGTGTTCTTGAATATTTACTTTAAGGCTTAAATTTGAATTGTAAAAAGCAGGCATTTCAGTTATACGGATTTTAACTTGGCTTTAGTCATCACCACAAGTACCCATGACAGACGCAGAGAGGTTTGTGGGATAAAAGGATAAAAGGCAGTTCAGAACAGGAGCTGAATGAGTTAAACTTTGTTTAGATAAGTTGGATATATTCAGGTTGGCAGTTCCCAATGGAATTCATCCTAGACGACTTACAGAAGTAGCTGGAGCAAACTCTGAAGCATTAGCAATTATCTTTGAAAATCCATGGAGGATGGGCGGGAGAGGTCCCAGTGGTCTGGAGATGCACATAATAGAGTATATCTCTTTATACAGGAGAGAGAGAAGAGCTAAAGAATTGTAGACAAAAGAGCTTCACTTGTATTAGCAAGATACTAGACCAAATTGTTTGACAACCAGTTTATAGTATTTTGTGGATAGTAACATGGTAAAAACACTGAATGTACCTTTGTGTTGTACAAGTTACATCAAGCCAAGTGCCTTACTTCTTTTCATGAATTAAGCCAGCCTGGTAGATGAGACAGTCAGAGTGGTGTTACATATCTGACTTTAGCAAGGCTCTGAACACAACCCCATGTAACATTCTGATTAGCAATCTAATGAGGTAAAAATAGAAATCCTCTGTAAAACTATTCAAAACAACATGCTCAGTATACTACTATCAGTGGTTTGCTGTCAGAAAGGGCAGCTGGTTCAGCTGGGATTCAGCAAGTGTTCATAATTTTTCATGCATGGTTTGGATGGGGGAGCAGAGAGTAGGCTTGTGAAACATTGGGATGATAACAACCTGAAACTGCTTCTGAATCCTTTGAGGATCAGGTTGGAATTTGGAATGATCTTGATTAGTTGAAGAGATGGCCTGAGATGAATAAGACTTAATTCAGCAAATTCAAAAGCAGACAAATAAGAAATCAGATGCGAAACATAAAATGAGGAATAAGTGGTTGGCAGCAATAATGCAAAGGATGAATGGGGAATTGTGGAGGGCTGCAGTCTGACTATGTCAACACTGATGCGATTTCAAAAAAAAAAGAAAACATTGTTCTGAAATATATTCATAGGATTGTCAATATCGGATGCATTGGTGAGACCTCCTCTGAGGCCAGTAATTTATGCTCTTCTTGACTCTGCCCTTAGGAAGAGAACAGATAGCTTAGTGTACAGAAGAGAGCTGCAAATACAGTATGTTTAGAAAAAATTGCCAAATGGGGTTTGCTAAACCTAGAAAAGGGAAGAAAAGAATCAACATCAGTTTTCAAATAAGTAACAAGTTGTTGAAACATAAACAGCAACCACTGTTTGTAGGATCACTGGCTGTAGGATCAGAGATATAAAGTGCTTTGTTTGCAGTGAAAGTGACAGACACAGGTCAGCGCAAAAACCATCAATCCGTCATTTGGTCTTCAGTCCCCTTCCTATCACGTTTGAGCATCATGAACTGTGGTTTGTGCTGAGGTACATGCACACAGACTGTGTTTCAGAGCTTTTTGAAAACAAGGCTGAAAAACACCTGTAGGAGATGTATTTATCTTGACTCCTTGGAAGAGAATGGGCTAAATCACACAGAACATTTTAGTGAAGTAAGGGGTGGATTTTGCTCTGCAGCCTTACCTGATTTGTAGTTCACAGTCTTGCCAGATGGTTTGCTGTGATCTGGTAAGGGGTATGTGGCCCCAGCAAAGATGCTGATGAGGAGGGCAGCACCTCCAGAACAATTCCTGTGACTCACAGCTTGCTCCTAAAGACTCCTGGGGAAAAAAGGAGTAGAGCATGGCCTGGGTGATTGGTCCTTCAGGCTGTCAGTCAAGCCCTGCTGGTCTAGATGATCTCTTGACGTCTGTTCCAGTCTCTAATTCTGTGATCCTCTGATTGCTTAAATGTCATTTTCTGTGGTCAGACTTACAGGCTCAAACAGCAAGTTCTATTTAGACTTTTCACTCTATGGTTCATTGACTAAAGGAACTGTTCTGGTCTGTTGGTTTACTGTGGGTGATAAACATGTAGCTAGTCAGTACTTGGTAGGGAAAAAGAATATTTCTTCAGCATTTGGGTCAAAATATTTTTTTTTGTGTGTTCATATGTTTCCCTGAAGCAGAAAATACATTTTTAAACTTGGAAAAGTTTAGAATATAAAGAAAATTATGTTTAAATATTGATACCATTGATGAGATGAAAGTATGTGAAATACGAGTCAGTATAGTATGTCTTACATGCATGTTTTCCTTATTAAAAACCCCAAAATGTTGCATCTTCCCGAAAAAAAAGGTAGAATATAAAAAAACAGAAGTTCAGTGGACTTGCTTTCTCAAATGACGTTCTTGAAGTGCTGGTGTAGGAGATAGTTGCCTGCTATGTAGTTGTTTCTGGAGTGGTAGATATTTCTCAGTGTAAGTAGTAAGGGTGAAATGGTGCCAGCAGCACTTTGAAATACAGGCTCTGTGGTGTGTTTCTGTGCTGGAAAACAGAGCAATTTTGTGAAAATTCTTGAGCAAATCCTATGCAGTTGACTCTAGTAAATCATAACTGCGTTCTGGGTCGCTCTGGAAACCGGAGTAGCGGGCTGTGTTCCTCACTGGCTGCACAGGGAGCTGCCCCATCAGCGGCGGAAGCAACTGCTTCCTGGGCTGGAGCGTGTTACTTCTCATCCTCGTGTAACATGTGCCGCTGCCAATGAATGCAGCAGTAATTCTGAACGGTAAACAAACATGAACGTGAATGTCCTAGAGGAAGAGAAGAAGATATATTCATGATTTCCTACTGCATTTACAGAGCCAGAAAGTGGTTTGCAGTATTTAAGACACAAGCTTCAAAAGAAACTAAAAAGATACATGTGTGTCATTAATAAAATCATCATAGCTGCTTCTGTTGATTGCAGTGAGAAATCATGGAGAGAGCTAATCGAAGTAGCAGGATATCCGTGTGGTAAGGACTCAAGTAAATCTGCCTAATTCTATTTCATTTCACTTGGGCAGAGGTGTCTGATTACTCCGTCCCATGCTATGCTTTCCTTCATGACTTTGTACTTGTCTCACTTCGTGTTGTGAGACTGCGGCTCAGCTCAGCTTTGCCGATGTTAGCAGCAGATTTGGAATCCATCCTTTTACAAAAATCAGTTAAGTCAGCTCCTGTTCTCTGCAGTGGTTATGTAACTTGAGATACTGTGCTATCTAGTATACGAGAATAGCAGGGAGGGGGCTTGATGTCCTTAGGTGGGTCCCAGTAACTCAAAGGTAGGAGCTAGTGGCCAAGGTGGGAAAAAATATGACTGGCTAGAAATGAGGAAGAAGGCTATATTCTGTAGAAGAAGTTTGGAAGATGACAGAGCCAAGTGTCTAGAATGCTAAAGCGGAGAGAAAATCAAGTAGGCACCTTTCTAGTGACCACAAGCCCACAGCTGTCAGAATCACACTGCATACTCCCCCACTGCTTCCCCATGGTGACAGATGTCCTACTTTTGCAATTCAGAACTCCGGTCATGCTAACTTATGAATTATACAAGTCAAAACCACAAAAATCGCTTCACCCATCACTCAAAAGAAGCTACTTTTAGGCTCCAACATGGTCACTGTTTAATGGTGTGGGACAACTGTATAGAGCACTTACGACTTCAGGAAAATATTAAGCATAAGATAGCTATTCATTTTTTAAAAAATAACCAGGATGCTAACACTCTAAAATGGCATATATGGAAACACAGACATGTATGCATTGCTTTTTCATGGCCACACATTTTCAAGACATTTTATCCTTTATCTGTTTGAAAACAGTACCTCAGTGCCCTATCCTATGTTGACCTGGGGGAAAAACTGACTTAAAAGATGATTACTATGAGCATTTCTAATAACACCTTCACCTTCTCTCTGCTGACCTTTTATACAAATAGACAGCCAAGCTAATCCTAGGTAATTTAAAGGAAACAGTGAGCTCCAATAGTACTGATTGCAAAAATATATTTGCTTTGATTTATGAAAATTTAAAATGTTTTGGGCATAGGGGATCAAACTTTGTGCATACTTAGTAGCATCTCTTTGCATTATTTATGCCTTCAACTGCAAATGATAGGAGCAGCATTTATACTTGGGAAATAAATTGTGCAGTTAAACATGGCCTGAATTAGTTGTCTGCAGGATAAACTTTCCCCACTCTGAAAGAGGTAAAAATACAATAACAAAAGAAGTTCTGAGAAAATATTTGAACAGTGAAAAGTACACGGGAGTGGCAGACCAATCCTGGAAAATAGTGCAGTGCTATTTTCTAGTGATACGCCAAAAAATTGGCAAACGTTCAGGAATTGCAGCTTGAACATGGGTGGGAATGACATTTGAATATAACTGCTTTTTCCACTTACGTAAAAAGTAACAAATACTCAATGTTATAAAAGGAAGAGATGGATCTAACCCTACTAGTTCATTGAAAAAAGTGAGAAGCATTAAACTTCCTTTACTTGTTTTCATTCTGGATAACAAATGCCAGTTCTCACATGTTTGGAAATAATTAATCCATCCATCATTTTTGTCTGTCATGCACAAACATTTTGATTATTAGCTTAATTATCCCAATACAGAAGTAGCAGAAAATTTAGATGGGCTCCTCTCCTTTTCTCCTTTTTGTATAATCCCACATTTACACTTCCACATCCCACACAGTTCCATACAAGCGTTGGACCATAAAAATCTGAAGGCCATGGTGGCTTTGCTATGTAAGTACTATAAAATTACTGCTTTGCTCCTTCCTCCAAATTCTCTTGAGGTGAAATGCTCTACAAGGTTTCTTACAATCCTAGTAGTAATTTCTTTGTACAGGGCCTGGTGGGACAAGAGGCAGTTTACAGATGACATTTACAGGGTGAGATGATGGCACATGTTTGGGACTAAATGGAGTTGTCAGACACTAATTGATTCACACATCAACCTCTTGCTATGCATGTAAGGTGACTGTGGACAATTACAGCTTGCAGCTTGTCTAGCGCAAAGTTTGTTTCCAGTGTCTGGATATTCTCTTGAATTGTCTTTCTGCATTGTACATACTGCAGTGGGCTGAGATCAGCAAAATACTTGTTTCTAGAGGTTTAAGTTTTCATATGCATTTGAAGATGAATAGTGTTAGAAGTCTTGGTTGTTGCTTCTGTCAAAGTAAACATGTCTGTAATGCAATGGAATATATAACTGTAAGTGCTGTCATTGCAAACTGTCTTTTGGAATTTCTGGTAAAGGTTTGATTAGGACAGCCAGAGTTGAGATTCCTTCCTGGGTAGATGTTGTACTTGAATGACCTTAGAGGAGAAAAAAAATCCAGTCTTGAAATGTTCTAGATGTATGAACAGGAAATGCATACTTTTCACTCTAATTCCTTCAATGAACTTAATATAAAAATAACCTGCTATTGCTGTAAGGTTAATGGTGCTGAGAATTTTCACAGGAGTTGGGCTGACTTTGACAATTCTCTTTTATCCTCTTTCTCCCAGACCATGTAGTGTTTTTCATAGAGTGGGCTCAGACCGTGTTTAGAAATGCAAAGCTGTGTGGATGCACATGTGCATGTGAAAGCAGGAATGTTTACTTTCCAAGTAATTGAAATGCATGAGAGAATAAATGCATTTTTTTAGTATATAGTTGCATCTGCTATAGTAAGTTGATCCTTAGTAACTAAATAACAAACATGCTTCTTGGGAAAATGAGAAGTATAACTATCCTGTACATCTTGAATCCCCATCTTTGCTCAGGACCACGCTGGCTGTCCCTCAAACCTTTCTCCAAAGTGCTGCTAACTTCTTTAGTTGTTGCTGCAGTGCCACGCAGTAACTGAGAAGCTGTTCAGACCATCTTCAGAAAGGCTCCGAATCCAGCCTCTTGTATATGTTACAGTCGGCAAATAAAACAAAACAAAAATGCCAAAAAACCCAGAAAAAGAACCAAACCAAACACCAAAACCCACCATCAGATTCCACTATATTATCACATCTGCAAAATGCTTTCTCAGTGCTTTGGCATGTATGGCATGAAGAAAGATGAGCTGCTGCACTTTTACTTTCCTGAACATTTCTTTATGCAGACATCTCCTACTATAGGATTACAGGCTGGCAGAATAATGCCTGACAGGAATTGATAAAGAATTGCAACATGAATCCCTGCAGGGCACATTGGGGCAAGTTTGTTATAGGAACAGTCTTCCTCTGTTTACATGAACAAAAGCTGGGTTTGACAGTTTCACTGATCAGCAGCTTCGGGAGTGTGTGAACTCACTGTTATTCTGTGTGGCTTTTTCTACAGTTTTCTCTATGGTAGCAACAATCTCTCTTTTTCAACCCTTCTCTCTCAGACTGTTCTCACCCTGATTCTCACTGCTATGCAGTATTTTCCAATACAAAGCTTATAGAAAGAGTATCACTGATCAAACGGCGCTTAATTTGCCTTATATGTTGATTTATAAATGAGAGCAAGTGAAGAACATGAATATTGGGGAAAAGGTGTGTGGTGTTTGTAGTTTGGGTTTCATATACTTTCCACTGAGATTTATTTCCACAGTTACTAGGTAACAATCCACTTAAAATTAAGTTGTGCTCTGACTGAAAGCAGGTTACACCCAGGTCAGTGCTGCTACAAATCCACTGGTAACTTCTGCTAGGGCTAAATTGCAAGCATGCCGAATTCATCATTGTTGTGCAGGGAAAGCGATCTGTTTCAGTCGTATAGCTCCTCAGCATTCAGTCAGGCTAATGAATCTGTATATGGTATTTCATGTTGAAAGAATGCATTTCATTTTCCAGAGGTTTTAGTCCAGGATTCTTTAGAGACACGGGGTAGCACCTCTGTTTAAAAATGACATTGCACTTACTGTGCTCATGGTATTATTAATGGGAGTCACATGCAAACGAGGGCAGAGTCATTCATTTTTCAACAGTGCTTTCCTTCTGCCGAGCCCACCAGAAGAGTCCTGTTCTGCAGCAGTGCTCCGTGAAGCTCCTGCAGCACAGAGGACAGGAGCGCGGCACCTCCTCCGCGCGGGTCTGTGTGCGTTCTCTAGCTGGTGCTAGAATTCGCATGACGGTTTCCAACCCCCAGTGCATGGAAGTGTTTCTTCTCTGAGAGTTAAATGGTAAGCGTACAGATTAATTTGCAATTATTCCTGTGCAGTCTCCACAGGATGTTGACGCGTGGCACAAGAGCATAGCAATGGAAGTCTCATGATGATTTTCCAGGGATTTAATTCCACTGGCATCAGTGGAGTAATTTTGGATTTACGCCAACATGAACATACTTTGACTGAAGCCCAGTGAGAAGGCAGACTGAGTGGAGGATTTTACATAGCCAATAACAACATCAGAAAGATTCTGGTTCTTTATGCATTTTGCAGAATTGCTCAGATCATCCTGACTTCTCTAAACTCAGAGTAGAAATGCTTTTTGATACATGGTATCTCAAGTGACTGTGTAGATACAAATGTAGAGAGGAGCAGGGTTTTTTCTTTGATACTTTGATTTTAAAAACATCTGAAGGATCCTTTAAACATACAGGTACTGCTTCATTGAATATTTCTTATTAGTCATTTTGCAGTTGTGCTATAGCACTTGACCTAAAGAAATATAATAGCAATTGTAGGTGACTTTTCTTCCCTTTCCATTTTCTCCCTTTTTCTTTATTTTTCTTTCAGTCCCTTTTCATTCCATTCTCCTCAGTTAAGGCATGACCATACAGAAAATTATCCTCTCTGACAGAAAATACAATTCTGTCACAACAAAAAATTGCAAGGCTGCTGTAGCTATCCCTAATTTGTATTCTAAAAATAATAGTTTTCCTAACCATATGCTGGGAAACTTTGCATCAAAATTAATGGGAAGTACAACTACATTTTTCATGATAGTATGGTCAGACTTGAAGTCCAAATTAAAAAGGGCTTTAGCTTCTTGTTATTTGCTTTTCCTGCTACACCCACTTCCGCCACTTGGAATTATGATTAAACAAAGAAGTAGCAGAATCAGTGGCGGCCAGAGATTCTTGTGTGCCCCTTCTTTTGCCTTGACTTCCTATAATTTGTTGCGGGCAGCCTCTGTGAGAACAATTGTAATAGAAGTGGCTTCAGGTTACCATTTCTTTGAAAAATTTCTGCTGCTTCTAAAACCCTTTGTTGCAAGAGCAAAACATGTGAAGTCCAGCTTGTATTCTGCAGGTGCTGTGATTCTGAACAGCTTGACTGTGCTGAGAGGGAGAAAGAGGTGCAGCCAGGGAATTGCTGGTTCAATTCACAAGGTTCAATTCACAAGCTTCTTCTCCCGAAGATGGGTGACCACTGGGTCCCAGCGAATGTTCAGACTCCATTTTGGCACAACATTCCTTCTCATGTCCATTATACAGTCATCTATGACGTGCACATCATCTTTCATCATAAAGCTATTAATTCACTTTTCCAACAGGCCTTTGTGGATAAGAGTTTTATTCTTTCTCTAGTACCTTTTGTAAAGCTAGTTTGAATAGGTAGTACAGTCATAAATGATATTGTAATTTCCAGGTAACTTCCACAGGGCTGCGATGTACCTGTTAGCCCTTCCATCCATCTACCCCAGTCCCAGTTCACTCCCCAGATTGCAGAGCTGGAGAGGGAGACAAAGGAGACAACACAGGACTGTTCCATTCAGCCACTGTTGTTCTGCCTCTGGATCTGCAGGCACAATCCAACCCAAAGTATTTTTCAGACTCGGAAGCAATTTCTTAGGACAGGAAATCTCACACATCAGAAGAGCTGTGTGCTCAAAAGAAACAAACACACTTTGTGAAATGGTATGGCGTGCAAACAGCAGACAGTATTATCAAACAGTAGTCCCTAGACAAAGTTTTCATTAAGAAACTTTAGTTAATGTCTTCTGAAGGTTCACTTAATTTCACTGGGTGAAAAATAGCTTTGGTCTTTGTTGAAAAGCCATTTAAATATAGTATCATAGCATTGTCACTGATTTAACCTCCAAGGACTAAATGGCAAAAAGGCTAAAAACTAGAGCCTAAATCGTGGTGGCTGTGAGATTGATATGCATTCATTACATCGTCAGGTGGGCAAGCCCTTCAGTATGGGATTTGCCTTTTTGTGTACAGAAACAGATGTCTTTGCAAATGCTAGTTTAGGAAGCTATTTTGAAAATGAGATTAAAAGGCAAAGAGGAAATAATACCCCTGTATGAACAGTCTGCTTTGACAGTTTCATATCTCTAAAGCCTTTCTTCTTTTCTGCTGAGCTAATTAGGATTTCATATAACCTAGTGTCATCGTGTAACTTATAGGATATTCATTCTCTTTAGAGAATTATGCTATTGAAGCATGTTCTAATCAGCCGGTATTAGTCCTATTGTGTTGAGTATTAGAAGTAGAATGAGTGTGGGGTTTGGTGTATGTGAAAAGGACTCAGACTTTAAATGCCAAACCAGATCAAGAGCTATTCTTCTGGTACATACAACCAGGGATTTATCAACACTGCTGTTTTTTCAGATTGTGCATATTACTTTTTTATACTTAACTATAAATAGAAAAGACATGCAAGCACTGGTATAAGCTTAGTGTGTTTCCAATAGATATTTAAATTATTTAGCATTTGCTGAGGGAGTTCAAATTCTTCATAATATATGCAAAGAAAATGAGTGAATAGTTTTGTAAGTCATACAAATTATACAATTTCATCCAAAATCAGGTTTTAAGGTATTTACTCAATTATTTATAAATCCTATAAGTTCTGACAATTCTATGAAAAATACTCCAGAGAAAAAAAAAATTAAAGTTCATACAATATTCTTTAATTCATGACTTTTAAAAATTGATAATATATACTTCATTTAGCATTGCTTAGGTGCAGATAACAGTGTTAATATGTACACGTTATCATGGACCTGGTTAAAGCTGTGTTAGTTAGAACTCAAGTTCATATTACTTTCAAAACCTATCTATTTGGGCTGAAATATTCCATTCATTTTTTTGTCTGAAATTTATGTTTTCGAAAGGCTAAGCAAGCCTTTGGGAATTTGTTTACTAACTTGGTTTGAGGGGATTATGCATTATATTATTTGATAAATACTTAAACTAAATCATAAACTGAAATATTACCTGTAAATAATCCTTTACAAATGAGAGTGTGTAAGAAATTGGCTTTGACCTGCTTTATCCGTGAACATGTGGAATCTGACTTCCGAGTGCTTGCAGCAGAGTTGTTTTCTTTGTTTTGCTGAGCAAATTATTGTGCACCTAGGAAAGGATGTTCTTTATATGCCTGTATCCTAACGAACTTTGCAGTGAGCTGGCTGGCCAGCCAAGGTCAGGGTTAAGGTTGGAAGCTCTTACATGACTCTGTAAGACATTCATCCAGACCTGTGAGCAAATAGAAGAGAGAATCCTTTTCTGCATCCTGGCTGTATTCGTAACACATGCAGTGAAATTAATTTTCAGTTAAGAATAATGGTATCTGTACAGTAAGATACTGCATCGAAATCCCTAATAATGTAGCAGAATTGAAAGAGATTGTACTTTAATTCTAAATACCTGCAAGAGGCAGTAGGATTTTGATCACACTGTTATTTAGGCAGTTTTTACTGCTCTGCAGGGCTCCACAGATACAGAACAATAAAATAGTGTCTGCTCAGAGATCCTACAACTGAAGTGACAGACAAGAGGCAAGTGATGATACAGAAGGGGCAGCATGGGGAAACAAGGAGACGGCATTGGTCAGTATGAAAGGAATGCTCTTAACACACCTTCTATCTAATGCCTGCCAAGTTTTGGTAGACAAAGGAGAAGTTAAGGGTTTTATTGCAGGGAGCTCTCTTCAAGAATGAAGAAGGCACAAAAATGCTGATTGAAAATGTAACAAGCTTCAATAGAGGCTGACATTTTTGCCAAATCAGAGATGAGAGCTGCTATTTCAGTGTCTAAAGAGATCTGATTGATAGGCAGATTGAGGAGGTGTTCAGGCAAGGGAAGGATATAAAGACCATGGAATTAAGGGTAAACTTCTTATTATTCCTTTACTTAGAGCGTATTGCATATTTTTCGTACCGTACTGTGGCAGTCTCTAGTTGTCAATCATCTATAAAGTTTTTCTTGCTAGACATGTATGTTTAAATACATAGGAAAAATAAAAATTCTAGTTTGTATTTTCTGAAAATGCTTCATAGTACTTTTAATTAAACAGGAAAAAACCTCAATAACTGGAAGAACAAATGGTGTCAGTTCAGGATTCAGTTAAAACTGGCATTTATCAAGCTCTTTCCCTTACAAAGACTACTTTGAGTAGCTTGTAATAGCAGCGCTACTCAGATCATAGCACAGATGAAAGAGGTTATTCCACTGGGAGTATTATATTTAAGCTAGTCACCTCTGGTTTGGCTTCTGAAATATGACAAGAGAATCAATGATTGCTGCTGTTAAAAGTCTGAGGAAGCCTTTAGCTTACTAACAGTCTAGATAATAACAATTTTGAAGTCTTTTCATACCAAGGGACTATTAAGATGAAACAGTAGCTTTAAATTAAGTATCATCATTCCCTCAATTTATCCTGAAGGAGAGAAGTAATTAGGCTTGTTTATCTGAGAGAAATGAAAGATTAAATTACAGGGAATGGCCCTAAACTGACCCTGTGACTAACTCGAGTTTAGCAAAGATTTCATCTTTTTCAGCATTTTAGCTCCCTTTCTTTTCAAGCATGTTCCCTCTTGCTGTTTAAACTGAATGCCAAACCATGAACTAAATTTGTGTATTTTCCTGTCAGCAAAGTCAATGATCCTACACTTCAAAAATCATACATCCTTTTCTTCTTCTATAAAGGTTGATACAATATTGTAGCAAAGATTTTGAACAGTAAGTGTTATATATGTTACATAGAATAAAGGCAGCAACCTCTTTTTTGTTAGTTGGGTAATATTCCTCTGACTGTTCAGTTTCAGCTACATCCTTACTCTTTTGTTGCTTACTCCAGGTGTAAGTAATGCTGCTCTGATGGCCAAATCCATGAAACTGCAAAAATGAGGATTTCAGGACTGTAATGAATTAATTCCCAAACAGTAGAGTGTCAATATAGTTGTCTTTTTAGCATGTTGCTACCTTTTACCTTGCCACAGGTGATGCATTAAATTTTGAAGAATTTTGAATGCATTGCGTGTAGGCCTTGCTAGCACCTTTGGAGAAACTTTAGGATCTGTATCAGCCCCTAGCAATATGATTCAGGGACAACTCTGCTGCAGTTAGTGCTAATGGTCACTTATTGGTGAAGGAAAGCAAAAGAAATTCTAGGGCCTTGGAAGTCATTAATAGTGAAGAAACCTTGTAAAATGAAATTTTTTTTTTTTTTTTTAATGAAAAGGGTTTCTGATTTCTCTGCTGGCTATTTTTATACCCGCTGTTGCGTTTACTAAGTAACTAATTTCATTGATCTTTAAGAATAAAATTCACAAAGCCACTTAAAGAAACTGCTATGATAGCTTTTCCACATTTCCCTGATGAATATTTCAGACTTTCATTAGATTTTTTTCTGCTTCTACTTCTATTTAGGGCATGCAACTTGTTCCATATTTGAAGACCATTCAGCAGCATAGCTTCAAGCCAAGAGTGGCCCTGTTTGAGACGAAACAGCTTTGTTGAAAGCTAACTCTGTCTTTACTGTATGGTATCAGGCTTTAAAGGAAGATCTTCTACATGTGAGGAAGTATAACCTAGGTGAAGGCGTTAAAAAACCCTATTTTTTATTTCTGATTTTGTCACCTTCTGTGCAACTTGTCCAAATGGTTTGACCTCTCTCTATTTTTTTGTTTTACTTCCTATTTAGGTGGCAGGTTGTTTGGGGCAAGCTTGATTTTTAGAATATTAAATGTTTCAGTAGTATAAATGCAATCAGCTTTATTGGTCCGTGTATCACAGGAGGGGAAAGTGTGTTTGAGTAGCTGCAGTGATGGCCCTCCCCTTTGATAGCAGAATATGATGGTGACTGTAAAATGTGTTGTGTTTTTACATGCTGTATGCAGTAATTTACACAGGTGTGCATGGGTACAAAATGGACTTGCTTTTTCATTTATATGAGAAAGAGCACAAGGGAAGAGGATCTGGGTATCAATCTGTAGAAGGGAAAATGCTATTTCACTTGCATGTTAGTCAGGTATGTCCAGCTTCTTCAGATTCTTCTGCAGAGCTTCTCTCTTAGCTGTTTCCCAGGCAGCTTCTGAAAACTGGCACTCCCTTTCTCTCTCTGACTGAAGGGGTTTTATGCTTCTCTTTTTGCTTATGCTTCCCAGCTGGCAAATTAATACAGAAAATAGTCTTCTGGATGTGTACAAAATATTCCTATCTGGGGGTCCTGATGTGGCTTCCTGCTTGTTCTTCCAGCAGTTCACATTAAATGGTCTTGGTATAGAATTAATGCCTAGCTATCCCACTTAAGTTAAGCAGGCTTCAGTTACATTATATTTCCATAGTCTAACATTATTATACATCCACATCTCACTCGTCACAGTTGTCTTACGTTACTGTTGAGTTAATCAGTCACATACTCTAAGCAGGTTTCTTTGTAGCATCACAAGAGAATTTAAGGAAATGTAACTTTGTGCAACTTCTTTGTAAATTCTTGTATTCTTTCATATTGGACTGTGGGGCTGCTGGAAGTCAAGATTAATATTGAACACTGTACATGGTCCTGTGTAACATTGCTCTGAAGCCTGCTCAGGTGACATCTGCAGTGACTCTTCAGGCATCTGTGCAAGTATATAGGGATGTGTGTAGCTATTTTAGTATATTCATGGGAAATGATAATTATCAGTGAGAATTCAGTCCAACCCCATGGAACTAACAAAGTGCCAGATTACTAAAGTGACGGTTTCAACTTATGTAAACTTATTTTATGCAGTGTGACTGCAAGTCTCACACATTTCCTTTTTGTTAAATCATGACATTTGGAATTAAACGGTCCAAGAGAATATTTTCTGTATATAAGGAACTGTTCTCTTAGTGTGTTTCAGACTCTTCCACTTAATGTGCTTCTCAATTTCTTTAGAAGATTTTGTAATTGACTTTAATTGATATATTTTCACAAACACTGTAATTTAACATCACAATTAATGTTTTTCAAGTGCTTGGAAAAGGGCAGTGAAATGAACATTATATCATGATTAATATTTATTGTAGAGATGCTCTCTTGTTAGTGATTGAACATAAGAGGGAAAATAATGTGGAACTGAAGAGAGTTGAAGAGCTCTGGTCCTTATCAGAAGGTAGAGTTTGCTGGCAGTGCTGTAGTTAGTTTTCAAAGCTTGTATAAGAATACACAAAACTCACTCACCTGCAGCCACTGGAGAACTTCTCTGAGGCCAACCTTTGTAACTGAATTAGCAGCCTGCGCCTCTCATGGAAGTTTCTGAGTTTCATAGCAAAACTTAATGCTGACTTCCTTCAATACTGGTATTAGAAATTTATTTAGCCTAGAGATCCCAAGTGGAAGTTGAAGATGCTAAAATCCAGGTATGGCTTGACATGAGTCAGACTTAGTTTAGGTAGGTAAAACTGTAACTTAACATCTGTACAGGGAGATACTGTAACAGGCTGCTTTGAACTTGCCCCTAAAGTCTTGGCTCGAGATCCTCCAAACATTTATCATATTTATTACTCAATATTGAAAGTCACAGATTGGGATTTAGCATAACTGCATGCAAAAGTTGCCTGTCCTTAGAATGAGATGTTTACTATGCATAAAAAACTTGGAAAGAGTGGGCTTTTGGGGAAGGGGAGATGAAATCAGCTGTTAAGAAGTGCTGAGGAAGTGTTTAATGTATGTTTGATATCAGCAGGCCATGGTTCCCCTCAGCACGTTACCTCTTTTCTATTCCTGGAGTGGAGTACATAAACACAGATAAAGAAAAACAGGCTCTTGGACAGGTTAAAGACCTGTCTAAAGAACTGTTTGAAAACAACTACTCTTAGTCCTAAAGCTTTCTAATTTGTTGCAGAAAGTGACTGTGCAGAAGAATTAACTGTTTCTTACACATATTTTGGTGACCTTTCATCTTGATTTTTTTTTTTTTTTAGCAGGGAAGGTAACCAAAAGACAGTTCTAGAAAGCAGTGAGCTTTATTCATATATTTGTAAGCCTTTTAATCTGTTCTGTCTTGAGACTGTGTGATCAGTAAGTCACAGTTATATTATGACCACAGAACAACTCTTACTCACAAATTAAATAGAAAGTGTGAAAAACGTGGAAATCAAGACAAAAAGAGAGTAAAAATTACAAACTAGATGCTTCTTGGTGCATCAGTAGTGAAGGAGAGTCATATGTGGTGCTAGAACATGTATTGCATCCTGTGGCTGCTGCTTTCCATATTTGCTACGCCACGGTGTGGTGGCATGGAGCCAAATATGTCAGTTTTTCACCACCTCAGTGTTTCTCCATCAGTAGGGAATCCCCAGTTTACTTACGAAGAAAGATCGGACCTTTCTTTTCAATTCATGCCAAAGGGGTGGAGTTGGAGCAGAACCAAATATGATGTTCTTTAGCATTGTAAGTCCTCAAGGCTTTCAGAGTACACATGCATGTCAACTGATCTAATGTTTCTGTGAATTTTACCCAGAATGCATGTTTCATTTTGTGGCAATAATTACAGAATGTTGTAAAAATCCATCATTTAAACCCTAAGCTGTCAACTCCATGATTTTCATACAAATTCAGAAGCTAGTTTATTATGAGGCGTACAAAGACAGTTTTGTTTCAGACACAGTATGTCCTCTTATCTGGAGAGGATGGTCTGCCAAGAAATGGAAAAAAAAAAAGTAATACATGTGGTGCTGAGGAGGTGAGTAGGAGTCCCATAAAATGTGTAACTTTGTTACGCTTAACATTTCTTGACACAATCAAAAATAACTCTTCACTTTCTGTGTAAGTCGAGAACAGAGTATACATTTCATTATTGCAAACCCAGATTCTTCAGCAAGCTAAGATTTATGCACATCAAAACTTACAAAGATGTCTGTCCTGGCATTCCTTAAAGCCAGCCAAAAGAGTGTTTTGTGTGGGAGTCAGGGTGCGGCATTTCTGCTGAAGTTCAAGTGTCAGATCCATCCCATAGTCAGATGCAGAAATGCCTTCGTCTGGTTAAGGGAACAGTCGGTCCAGATCCATGGAGCACTGCGCTGGGCTCCGAGCAGCCGTGGTCTCTGTTGGAGACAAGATGCACAAGGTCACTGCTAATTAGAACACAGATCCTTTTTAGCAGTGACTTCTTACGTGGTCCCTGTGAGTTTGAGTCCACAATTTAATGACAGTTTATCTAAATGTCATTTGCATACAGTTCAAGAGTTAGTTTATTATGCAGCATGAAAACATAGCTTTGCTTTGGAAACTGTATGTCCTTTTAGTTAGAGAGGTCGACCTGCCAGGGACAGGCATTGGATGCCAGAAAAAAACGGTGAAGTTTACCAGGGGAAACTGGAAGGTGGTGATAGAATATTACCTCCTGTCAAAACCCATTTAATATGCTGTGTCACAATCGAGTCACAGTAATGATTTTGAGCTAATTTAGAAACAGCTCTCTCCTAAATCTATGTGGCAGGCTGGAACCATAAGGAAGTGAACATTTTCGAGAGGAATTTCCATGAATGTGTGTATCTATATATATGATTTTAAAAAGATCACGTAGTTGAGTAAATTTCTAGAACTGTACTGGAACAAAAGTTGCATTGATAGAAACTTTTTGATGGGAATAGAAGTTAAAATCTGATTAGTGAATTGATTCCCTAATTTACTTCACTGCTGTAGACACCTTGGATTAAGGCCAAACTGCAAATGGAATTGGTGTTGATAAGTCTCATTACCATCAATAACATCATCTCCAGTTAGAGGGTGATAGTTAGAGCACTAATATAAACAGTAAAGCTGATCACAGCACAACTTTGGATCCTGTCCTGCTCTTCCTGAATTCTAGGGCAACACTCCCATTGGCTTCAGTAGCAGCAGGAACAGGTCCAGATGAATTATTTGACAAGAAGATTTTTCTTAACTTTATACTGGCTGAGCTGTGTAGGCAAAGTGTTAAAAGCTCTGATACGTAATCCAGAAATCTTCACAGTTGAACAGTGCTGACTTATGCAATGTTTGTTTGTGGTAATGATTTATTAGCGAGAGGATATTCACTTCTTCAGCTCTATCACAGAAAATTATGCATGTTTCATGAAAGGTTTTGTCCTCAATTTTCTCTTTTCCTAATGGTCTTTGAAATTTGTAACCTTAAGACCACACCTAATGTTGAATCACCCTGTTTCTCAGTTTCATCTAATGTTCAATTACTCTGTTACTCAAATAACAGAGATGTGAAATTCATTTTTTTTTTATGGACTATTTATAGTTTTTCAGAAGAGTACTTAGCAGGGATATTTTTAAACTTCAGCAACTATGTGTTGCTGTTAGCAGAGTTTCAGGCAAAAATACCATGTCAAGACTATGAATGTAAGATGTTTTGCTGTATCTTGTGTATCTTGGAGCCTGTAACAATATAAAAATATCTGTAAATGATACGTCCTTGATTTATAGTGTATACAAGGAATATATTTCATACCCCTGTATCTTATTTGCAGTAAAATTTGGTTGTTTGAATGTCATGGACCACTCTGTGCAGAATGCTATACATTAGGAAATTCATGGCTCTGTGCAGGAGTATGGGAGGCAAGTGAGCTGTGCTGCTCTCAGATGATACTGTGTCTATCATGGCTGTGTGCTGTACCTTCCTGGCTGGTGCCATGGAGAGATATTTAAGGGTGTGGGTCACACATGTATGGCTTTTGCTCTCTGGCCCAGCAAAGGACCTGTGCACATAGTTAGCCAGAAATTGTTTCTGGCTTTATTTAGAACAGATTGCACATGGGGACCTATTTTGGCTAGCATACAAATAAACCTAATGTTGACTTTCCAAAGAACGTGTGCTCCCATTTGAAGCTGGATTTTACTTGTAAATTTAAAGGACTTTCGAAGAGGAACTTTATTTTGCCTGTCGTCTGATGCTATACAGTACAAAATTGATTCCACATTATCTGCATACAAAGAAAGTACTTTTTCTCTGATACCAGTTAAAATCTGTTCTTCCTCTACACCTTTCATTATTTCTTTCTACGTCTTTCACTATTTCTTAGCACTGGATTACATCTTTTGCAGCAGAAACAAGTGAAACCTATGTTAGGGTTCCTGAATAGGAGAATTTTTCTGTCCTTTAGTTCTGTTTGCATTTGTGTAAGTGTGTGTAGTTTTTTACTTCAAATTGTCTCAGTTTTGGAAAAGAGCTGAAAAAGACTGTTTTTGTTCTTTTGACCTCTTTTGACCCTAGAAGAGTGTATGAAACCAAAAAATTCTCCAAAATTTGACAGCTGAAAAAAAGCTTCTCCTTGAGCAGCAGAAATACTGCTCTGTGATTTTGATTTTTCTGTTAGTGCCTGAATGCCCTACACCTCTGACTGCCATATCTTTCTCCATAAAGACAACCTCTAAGTCGTTCGCTATTCAGAGCTGCCTTGTCCCCAGTATTCTTCACCGTTTCTGTTTGCTGTCAGTTGGGTGGAGATAGCAGATAGACAAGATGGTAAAACAAGCTTGTTTTCCTAGGAAACCTAGAAAAATGATGAACAGACACTTTCTTATTGTGAACACGAAGACTCATTAAAATAATCAACATTGCCACTCCTATTTGGCACCAGCTATTGTTTAAATATCATCAACAAAACGTATTTTAAATGAGCTTGTAAGAGGAAGCAATGTAGTCATGTTGTCATCATTTCGCTGGAGGCTGTTAGTAGTTGGGCGATGCATTTGTCAGATCTTGCTTTTATTTCATCTGGAAAGATCAGTTTGGCATCCTAATGAACATTGCATATTTCCAGTGCCCTTCCAGGTTGCAATTCTGTTCTCTTTGTCATTGAAACATGTGAATGACTTTTAAAATTTGAGTTATAAAGATTTGTGTGCATCTTTTCTTTGATAAACTAAGAGTTGGCAGTGGCAGTCAGAAGTGTATTTTCAGATGAAATAAAAAGAGGTTACCTGTACTTCCATGACAGAAGAAATAGCCCTTCAGTACTGTTTACCTTTTTTTATTTCCATTAATTTTCTTCCTACAACTTGCTGCTACTAAGCACAAGATCATTTTAATATTAAAAATACAGTTTTTAGATTAATGTAAAGGATGTGATGTAAACGATTGATAGGTTTAAGGAATTATAAAATAACAAAAATCCACTTTGAACTGTTATCAGAATTAATATATGGTACTGTTGATATCTGGTATTTATTCTGCTCAAGCTAAAAAGACAGTGTAAGCTTTTTGCTTGAGGGTATTTCTTAAATATTACTGTTACCATAGATAATGCAAGTTGACAGGATCTATAGTTGAGGGGCAAGTCATATGGAGTCTGCATTCAATGGTTGTATTTTGGCAGGCAGAGGACAGCTTGGAAACACTTCAGCAGAATGATAAAGTTTTACTGCTTTCAGATACGGGTTCATGCCAGGCATGTACACAAGCCATCGGTATATCCTGACTAGACGGGTGTCTTTGAAGTATAGTGTAAAAAAAAAATGGTCCTTGTAAGGGCAAACTGCGTTCAAAATTATATCAGGTATTAGAGCAAAACTTGTCCAGAAGCATCCTTTGAGGAATGTGTGTGTGTGTGTGTACGGAGAAAAATTCTGCGTGGCAAAGGTGACTGATGGCTGTGTTTAATTTCAAGACTGCACACAAATGATTACTAGGCTTTGTGAATTGTTCTTGAAGTCTGAAAAAGCAGAATAATGCTCACACATGGTTTACCTACATTTCCAGTCTGGCAAATACATGTTAGAAATTTTTTTGTTGGTCTGTGTCTGAGCATTGTTTTGTAACTGTTTTTGAACTTTCGTATGGGTTTGGATGCTGAGCTGTAGCCAAGGACACCTGGTTTTCCCATTTTAATCGTGGAATTAACTCTAGTATAAGGAATTAAAAACTGTAGCCTCCAGTGAAGTTGGGAGCCTATCAGGGAAAGTGTGGTGGAGAGGTTTGTGTATTGTATTGCCAACTGTTAAAGCTAAAAGCTCTTTGCTGCTTGCTCTGTTGAAAGGAGGGATTTGGTCTGCAGGGACCGCACAGTCAGTCTGTTCAGAGCAGCGTGAGCAAGATGCTACCATTATCAAATGCCCCAGTCTAGGCTCAGGTCATTTAAATACATATGAACTGAGCTTTCTGTTCCTGTTTTCCACACTGCCTTCTCTAAAACAGCACAGGCCTCCTTCCCCCTGCTTCTGATCCTCAGAGTTCAGTACATTGCTTAAATTTGCCCTTTGTTCTCTTTAAGTGAACTTAGAGCTGATTGCGACACAACACAGCAAGCTAAGTCCTAAAATTTGTTGAGGGTAACTGGGTAGGGAAGTTCAGAATAGGAGAGCATGAAACAAGAAGGTGACTATCAAGTATAATAAAGAATGGAAAAGAAAGGGGAAAGCAAGTACGAATATGTTGATCTAAGGGAGAAAGTGCAAAGAGGAAAGCCGAAACTGATGGTGGAGCATTCTGACAATTTTTTCATGCTCGTGAAGCCAGCCCCCAGACAACATGGAACCAGTAATTATTCAGCTGCTATATGGGGGGTAAAGTCCATCTTTAGAAGGCTGGAGGAGAGAACTCTACCTTCAAAATAATTTGGAAGCAATGTTGCAAGTAGTGTACCTATGATTAAAAAAATGTATCATAGAGCATAATACCAACATACCTAGAAAACCAGGATTTCAGTTAGGATGGACTGGGAACGTAAGTGGATTTTTTAGCTAGTTTACATGGGTGAAAATTACCCCAAAGTGTAATACTGGCACAGGATCACAGTTTGCAAGGAGTATTATATTCTCCTACTCTTCATATATGTGACATAGACCCATCAGGAGAAGTTGTAAGCACAAGCACAGCTTTGTGGACTGGAATTTCTTGGGCTACATTGTAGAGGTGGTACTGATGTTACAGGTTTTTAAACTGCCTTCCTTTATTTTCTTGAGTGAGGAGACCCTACGCTTGTAGAATTTCTCCTGTCTAAGTAATACTAAGAACTACAGTAGATGGTGTATTATGCCTGCGCTTAAATAAAACATCAACTAAAGCTTTGTGCAGTCTAACTGGGGAGAGGTTGCGGAAAGATTGCTGATATTTCTTTAATATCCTAATAAAACCTTTTGGCATTACTGGCTTCTACTTTCACTCAATTAAGTGAACAAGTCCTGAGCATGCACAAAGACCTGTATTAAACTTGCGGATAGACCCGAGGAGAAATTAAAGGCAATGAAATGAGACTGACTGCTGCCAACAAGGAATTAAACTGAAATATAATAAAACTCACAACCTGTCAGACTTTTTTTTTACATCAGGCATCTTAAATGGAGTATCTGCTCCTTTTACTATTCTTTTCCTCTGCCTCTTCCTGCAGTATTTTGGGGCAGTATTTTGTACGGATCGCGTGCCAGGCGCTTGTACACCTTCTGCACTTGCTGAAATTCTCTGTCTGCTGGGGAACTCAGAACAGTGTCGGTCCTGATGGCTGGAGGTGGTGGCGGTGGTGGGGAGGAGCTGGGAGGAGCAGGCAGGAGCTGGCAGCCTTCCTTGGGGCGAGGGAGCTGTTGTCTCCACACGTGCTCTTGTGCTGGCAAACGGTGCCGCACCGGGGCCTGGCCCGGCGGCTGCTCACCCAGCACGTCGCGCAGCCAGTTGCCGCTGTGAAATGCCCGCTGTCTGTGCAGATGCTGGCCCCTCACAGGCTCCCGCGGGGACCTGTTGATGCTCACCATTGCCCGTGATCTGTAGAAGTTCTTTATTCAGTTCTCCATCATTTCAAGAACCTCAAGTCTCACAGCTCCTGGCTTCCCACACCTGTAGTAGCTCTTTGAATTCGGTGCCCCACTTCTGCATTTCTTCAATTAATGTTATTGATGGCTCACTTCTGTTTTTTTCTGCAGCAGAGTGAGTATGCTCACACTCCTGGGCACAGTGGGTGGCCCTTCATATGTTGAAGTGCCTGTAAAGAAAAAAAAAAAAAATTTATCCATTAATGAGGCCTGAGGGAAATAGAGACAATGAATTTCTGCTATGCTATTTCTGTATGTCAATGCTTGTAAGGTTTATAATTTCTGACCTGTCGTCTCTCCCATCTGTAAGTTTATCTGTCTGGGAGTAGCAGGTGACAAATAGAAAACTTACAGCTGAGAACACCCAGGCAAGTCGTCTTTATTATTAAAGTTTAATAACTTTAAATGGATGTGGAGTTTTATATAGGCCAGGCCTAGTGAGGCTGGAGAAAGGCAAGGTGATTCCTAACAGACCATATGTTACCATCTTGGGTTTCATTATTGTTTCTAGGGTAAAGAGCACATAAGAGACAATTTTACTGTGTCTGAGTAAATGAGATGCTGTTCTGTGTCCAGAAGGCAGTTTCTTCAGCCTTTCTAAAGGAGATTTTAATTACTGTGATGGCAGTACAGTAAAGTAAGCGGCAGAAACAACCATGTGCAAGAACAGTGTTTCCCTTACCAACCTAACCTAATCAGTCAGCTAAAATTCTAGTTGTATAACTAAATTTCAAGCATTAAATTTACAGCAAGATTTGGGAAAGTAGGGGAAGGCCCAGAGAAAGACTGATAAGAGATTGTTACGAATGCTTGTTTAACTACAAAGCGATCTATTCAGTGGCAAGGAGTTCGGTCCCTCCAGAAGAACAAAAATGATCTGGTAGGAATTTTGTCATTGCAGATATCTGGATGAATTTTGTGTGCTGAAGGGGAGCTTAGCACAGCAGCCCACAGATCCTTAAGATGTTTTCCAGGGGAAAAGGATTAACAAGGACAACACTGACATCTGATAGCTTTTGACTGTTGGATGTTGATAAATGTTAATCACTGAAGAAGCTTCCATAAAAAATCAGTTTTATTTCTGTATAAAACTTCTAAGATGCAAATCTACAAATACGGTAGTTTTATAAGTTGTGTAATACTTTATTATTTATATAGCATATAACATAATAGCATATATATATAATAATCCTAAAGGGTTTGTTATACTGGGAAATTTTTGGTGTTTGTCTCATGCAAATGTTTTCCCTCTTGGGGAAAGTGTGAAAAGCATAAAAGTGGAAACAGAGGAGGTGGAGGGAGGACTCTGTGAAGGGGAGAAGGCTACTGAGCAAATCCTTTTCTTACAGACCATACTGCATTGCCACAATTCATTAAATGCCAAAGTGCAGGGGAGCCAGGATTCTTCCTAGCTGTGAATTTAGCCACGTATCAGGAGGTCATTCTCTCTTTATACTAAAACTTGTATCTGCAATAACAAATTTAATAGGAAGTGCTAATCAGTTTATAGCATCATGTGCTTTTTTTTCTTTCATTTTTGAAGTGTGGTTTGAAGTGAGGAGAGGGAGCGTAGGGCATCCCAGCCATCTGGTGCTAAACAGGTCTTCAGAGTATTTTCCCTAACTGTGCAGAGGGACAATTTGTTGCTCTGGGTTTGCTTGGGACCAAAACACCGCTGTCACTGTTGCATCACAGGATCTTGCCCAAGATTCTCTTTCTCTGTTGGTTCCCCCAATAAAAAAGGCTTCTGGTGAAGAGCATCACTGGGGAAACTGGCTTCAGTGCTCAGAGCAAACAAATCATCAGGCGAAGGCATGGAGCCTTGTAGTAGTGTTGCTTCATCTCTTTGATACACACCCCTTCTACAGCTCACTGCCGTATACATACAGTGAACAAGCTGGCCTCACTTGGTGCTATAATAATTCCCTTGCTGCCATGGCCAAAATTATAGTGTTTCAAATATTCCTTCCAGATATTCATCAAAATGTGAGTGTGTTCTTGCCACCAGCAGCAAATCTGAGTCACACCATCAGTGTGGCTGAGAAAGAGTTAGTCAACAGTCTGAGGTCAGAAAGTACATGCTGAAGGCTGGAGCAGTGTGAGAAAAGGGTTGAACAGTAGGCAGGAGGGTATGAAGTGCCACCCAGCATCTTGGTGGAAGGGGGTAGGGTGTGGCACAGAGGACAGAGGAATAAGAAGCGGTGGGATTGCCCTGGGATTGCCTGAGCCTGATGTTCTTCATTCCCAGCTACCTGGCAGCCACAATGATGTGTCAGTGTGGGGAGCTGGGGGGCGGCTGCAGTGAATAGAGACCGAGACCCGGTGAACTGAGGCTGCATTTGCCTTGTGAGATAGTGTATGGATAGAAAAGTAAAAAGGGGGAGAAGTGAGGTGGAAACTGTGGAAACCTGGCAGCGTCAGCACGTCTTCATACTGAAAATGCTGCAGGGTGGGAACCTGTTTACCCATAAATCCGCCAAGACTAATTTACATGTAAGTGCCATGGACACCTGGTACTGCCATTTGGTTGAAGCAGCAACCTTTCCAGGATTTCTTTCTGTTCTGTAGGCAAACAGTTTTGCTAGTCTTTCCTCAGTTCAGCTACTGCAGTGCTATCCTTTACATGATCCAGTCATTTCCCCACTTCTCTCTGACCTATTTTTGCTGTTATGAGAATTCAGTTGATTAATAATGACACATTTGTGGAGAAAATGGGAATAATAACTTGATCTTGAACTCCTGCTTGCATATCTATATTAGTAAGTCATGGATAAATAGATGTTGAGTACTTCAGTTAGGCATTCTTCCCTTTCCTACCACCTTCTGTTTCTCTTCAGGTTTTAATCTCTGTGGCTTAGAAAATGCCAGCAGACTATGGGGATTGCCAGAAACTAATAATAATTAAAATTCCTTGCTATAAAAAGCAGCATACGCTGTTTGAGCTGAAAGCATTAGAACACTTCCCAAGAATTCCAGCATATTAAATTCTGCTGTGACATTTGACTTATAGCATGGTAATTCTTTTTTCTGCTTCAGCACAGTGTAATGACAGTAAGTCCCAGTTTTGTAAATAAGTTCCCACACAAATTCTTCATGACATCGCATGTGGGAGTTCTCATAATAAAAAAGGAATGTTCCCCTCTTCTTCAACTTTCTTTGCAAACCTGTCTCCATCATTTAAACCAATGTCAAATTTTCTTTAAAAGCATCGTGTCTACCTGCCTGAGCTACTATACCTGTGGTTGGTTACTGATACTAAGGTTCAGAAGTGCTGTATACTTAATTGCCCGCATTGATAAGTGGATTTAAAAAAAAAAAAAAAAAAAAAAAAAAGGAAACCCTTTTGTAATATTCAACAGCGTAATCCAGTTGCTGTAGCTGATTGGACTGGCTAATTCAGGGTGCTCTGGTGGCAACTGCAACCTCAGAACTGGCTTAACTGGTTACATAGGTATTCCCTAACCAGCACGTTGACATAAAAGCTGCACAGCTGCATTCATCACTGGACTCTGGCTGAGGTTCAGATCACAGAGGAGGAAAGGAGAAAATGAGGCTTCAGCTCAGGCCCGTTCTCTTGTGTCTGTGCTCTGTCGGATCCTGTGAAACTCCGTTAAGTTCTTTACCAATGTAGTTAAAGCTGTGCTCATCTGTTTCTGAATGATGCTGGGTAATTTAAATCCACTTTCCTCACAATCACTGATGTGTTGACATTAAACCTGTACTGTAGCTATGAATTTATTTTTATATATCCAGGGCTCTATAAGCAAAATCTGCATCACTGAACTAGCGTAAGAGCAACTGTCTTTAGTTTATCGCTCACGTACAGAACAAGAAATCTGTCCCTTTTTAGTGATCCTTGTTTGGTTAATGAGCACTTCTTTTATATTTGTGAATAATCATTGATACTTTGCTATTAGTTTCACAAAAGGAGAGCTGTGTTGAAACAAAGACATTCCAACTATTAAGTGGTTCCCTTCCAGTGCTGCAGCCGCATCAGGGATTGCGTTCCACTCCGAAACTGCCCACCTCGTTCACAGGCTCTGGCCAAACTGGAATGGTCTGGAACTTCACGCAAGCACATTTCCAGCACAAGATCAAATATTCTTATGTCTGACTGTTGTTCTTGTACCAAGGCACAGTGGAGATGTGTCAGACTTGTTAAAGGGAACATATTGTCAATTTGGATTTGGATTATAATTTGATTATTGCTTACTGTCTTAGTGGTGTCAGACACTCCCATTCAGTTTCTGTGTTGTAGTTGTTCAGTCTGTTCTACCTGCTCTCTGAAGCAGTTTTGTTATGGTCGCCCAGAAAAAATGTTTTAATAAGTTTCTTCTGAGATGGAAGTACAATAGTGCTGCTACTGAGGTTGATCTGGGTTACACATGCAGCTGTAGCTGGAAGGAGTGGAGGGCACTGCAGTTGTCTCTTTATGCCTAGGGTTGCCAACACCTGAAGCATTAGCACCTGTATTTCCTTGTTGGGAGTCTAAAGAAAAATTGTAATATTGAAGCTTTTCATTGAAATGAAATATGTTTAGAAGCAAGCAGAAAATGTTGGAAGAAAATAGGTGTTCATGTGTCCTGAATGTTTAGATGTGGTACCAGTGGGAACTTTTATTTTTTCTTCTTTGTTATTTTTTGTTGTAGAGAACTGTGCTTAACACACTGAATACTTCAAGGTTAAAAGCTGATGGGATTTTGTTCTTCACCCTGTACTCTCTTAGCCTCAAAAGCCATACAATTTTCTCTGGATTCTTTGATATTTTTTAATTGATGTCTCCTGTTACTCAGTTTTTAAAAGTTCTCTTATTACATATTGTCATAAGAAAAGACAAAAATAAAGTACATATCTGTTTAGCCCAATGGAAGGAGAAACGGAATGGAAAACAAAGACAGAAGGGTCATTCTCAGCAATTAGATACCTCTTTCTCCAGTAACAACGTAATTGCCAATTATACAAGTGAATTCAGATCAATGGTAACAGTATTTTCAGAGCCTTGACCACACCATGAAATAACCTTTTATTTTCAGTGGGCATGTCCTTCATAATTCTCTTGCATTTTAGGTTATCATATTTAATGGAAGTTCTGACATTTTCATGTGCTAGCTAACCAGTCAGTATTTGTTCTGCTTTTCTACTTTTTCTGGATGCATATATGCTCTATATAAAATTAAAACAAGGAGACATGGTAATGTTTCTTTTGTATTGTCTGTTCAGCTTTGAATACTGGACAGTGTGCTATAAGGTGCTCTGACATATCAGTTACTTATAAATGACTTATGTGGTTCTGGTATTACAGTAGAAGTCATGTGGAAAATGCCATGACCATCTGCAGAGCGGAAATCTGGAAATACTGTAATACCATATACAGCATCCATTCATTCCACAGGGCATTGAAATCAGGCTGAAGAACAGCATTGCTTGCCTATAAAATGATCAAGGCTGATACACAAATAGATTTTAAGAGTGTCTCCTGTGTATGTCTGAAAGTATCTGTATGGTAGCAGATCAGAATTTTATATGAGCTGTTTAATGTAGAAACATTAAAAATATTAGTATTATTCTAAGGAAAATTACAGAGTAGTCACAAACAAAGCAGAAGTGACAATAGACTGGGCAGCAGCTGAATTTATTCTAAGACCTCAGCATTGTCACAAACAGCAGACACGCAGCAGGATGTGGAAGCCTGGCATTCACAATGCAGTGCCCCGTTGCCAGCCTGGTCCTCCAGCACTTCTCCAGTGCCTTGGCCTCTGTGCAGATTTAGCTTAGAGTTTTATTTTTCAGATTATGAATGTAATTTTTATAGCCCTTTTTGCTTTTAACAGTCAGTCAAAGCAATACATTGTCTTATTGAGGAGAAATAATTGATTCTGTTTTTCACTTAACTCGACTGGGAGTCTAGTTTCCTCCTGTCCTCCTGTGTGCTGCAGTGACATGGAAAATTTCAGAGGGCTTGCAAGAGTCCAGGAGAGAATTCCCATGACATGCTTAATGTTAGGAGGCCCATGTTTTTCCCACCACAGCTCCCATCGTAGGTCCACTGAGAACATGACGAAGTGTGCTTGTTGCATTCTGCTAATTTACAGAAGGAACTGCCCTAACCCTGGGCGTGGACAGTGTTCAGGCAATACAGATATGACTTAAAGTAATTTTTGCCTTCCCCTGGGCTGCACCTTCCAGAAGAAATGAAGTGTAGTATCTGCCTGAGGGAATACAGACAGCTAAAAACTTAATTTTAGTTATTCAGGGTCACCTGGTGATCAGGAGACTGGAATGGAAGCACAGCTTTGAGATTCTTTGAATCTCCTCCTGCACTCAGTGAACAAACTACACTGATTCTTCCACAGAGCTACTGTAATGCTCTCCTTGTTATTACATTGCATAAGTAACCAGCTGCTGCCTCTTACCTTTGTTTCCAGCTGTTAACTCCTTTAAAAAGAGGACAACTGAAAATGAGGTAAATAACATCCTGATAATTTTCTCCTTTCAGATAATTGCTGTGGTTACTGTGCTACTGCAAACTGGGAAGAGGGGTGTTGGCAACAGACGGGAGGCTTCATGCGGAGCAATATGAGGAAAGAGATGTAGATACAGGGCAGTGTTGTAACGCCATGACTCTTAACTTGTTACAACGAGGATCTTACTGTGTGTAAGGTGCTAGCAGCTGTGTGTAAGGAGTGACAGAATCCATTCCTCTGAAAAAGCACAGGGACCCCTGGTTTAGAATAGAATGTAATTTTTTTTTAAATGGAGGCCTTCCCAAAATATCTTTGTTTTGCCCTGGGATTATTGCCAAAAATATGTTTTTGTGACATTTCATAAATGTACCTGCATCCTTAGATAATGTTATTTTTGTTGTTGCTCAAAACTATGTACAAAAAGAAACAGAAAGAAAGAAGTATAAACCCTATAAAAGTAAGTGCAGGCAGTTGCCTGGCAAGGCAAAAAGAAAATGGAAGAGATGGTGAAAGAAAAGCTGGATTTGAAATGCAGCAAAAATTACTATCTTGCAAAATTCATTCCAGCATGTGAGTTTGCTACAGTGGAGAAATGTGGCTGAAATGCTTATCTTCAGGCTCAGGTGAAGAGGAGTTTACAGGCATCAAGTAAGGTTAGAAGTGATTCAGTAGGTTAAAAGCAGTCAAGAGTTTGAGATTGCTGAAGCACAATGAGAGAGCAACTCCTGTCTGGGGATCAGGAGAAACATCCGAGAGAACAAGGCTGAAAGTAGATTGAGCAGAGGAGGACATCCGTGTTTAAAGTCAAAGTTGCAACATAAAGGATGTCAATGAAGTATTATCAAGATGTTGCAAGCTCTATTTGGAGATAGATAAGAAAATTCTGAATCTAGCAAAGAAATGTTTACCGTAATAAATAGCACTTATATATCATATCTATCACATCTTGAAGTGGTTTACAAAGGCACTTATATATTTTATTTTTACTTTATAGGTGATCAAACTGAGCAAATTAAGTGGGTTGAGCAGTTTCACAGAAAGTCAGTGGCACAGCCAAACTACCGATCAAGAGCCACTGTGTACAGTAGCCTAAATGTAAAGATGCTAGAATATGCTTTTTTATGTAAGGTAGCTGTTCATCTCACAGCTGACATTGTAACTAAACCACAAAAATGCTAGACTGCTGTGTTATCATCCCTTCATTACCTGGGTTCAAAGCATCACAGAACTATTTCTAAGAATTGGAAACTGATGGCAAATGCTTATCAAGATAGCTTGCAATTTCTCTTTGCATTTTATCTGCATTTCACAGCATATTATAAGTGGCATGTCAGTAAAAAATAGATCCAGACTTTCCAGCAACAGAAAGCAATGAAGGAAGCAGCGGTAGTTGGCTCCCAGCAATGTTCTCTTGGGAACAAGTCTGAACTGAAGCAGCTTTAGGGCTCTGTAGTTAAATTAGAGTTTTCCTTCAGTCCTCTATGTGATGGGGTTGTTCTTTTAAGGAGATCACCATTTTGCAAACACATAAGAAAAATGAAATACACTCTTAGGAAACAGGCCTCTTGTTGCACTGCCTAGGTTATAGTAGATACCAGTTCACAATACATGGAGAAAATACCTCTCAGCACTGTATGAAAGAGAGCAGAAACATTCCATAAAACACTAGAGGAAAACTGTCTCTGGCTGATATATCTTTATCTTTAAGGCACCAAAATCGTGGGGAACATAACAAAGACCCACAGATACCTTACAAGGAACAAAAGGCAGTTGTGTCCATCCTCGTCACCGGGGCTCTGAGGCAGAGCTGGAGTGCTGCTGTGCATGTCAGTCCTCTCTGCTGCCACAGTTTCACAGCATTACAGGGGACAGAGTGTTAGAGATTGTTCACATGATAATTTCAGTTGTTTAAAGCTTTTTCCAGAAAACTCATCCCATGCCCGTGTTTTGTTGTAAGTTATCTGCCACTTTTATTACTGTACTGGATTCAGTTTGATTTGTGATTGAAGTTTACATAGATGAGAGTAGACCTGGGTACATCCCACTCCCCAAAACAACTGTTTCCCACCTTCTAGCCCCTCATACTAGTATCACCTTCTTGTCGATGCTCGTGTATTTCCTAGTCATTATATCTCAGTTGTGCAGCGTCTTCTTTGTAGTCATTATCATGACACCTGAATGGCTTAACAGTGGCTTGTCACAACTCAAAAATGGTGCTGATTGTCCTGGATGAACTGGATAAGAGGATAAACAGATAATCATAGAAATGATTAAGTTTGGCATCATGATTTATTGCGTTCTAGCAGTGCTCATCCCACCGTCCTTGGTGCTACAATCTCACATGTGGTGTACTGAAGAGTTCAATAGATCTCTGAGCAGGAGGATGTGGACTTACTTGGAAAAGCTCCAGTGTGGAGTGGCCACAGCAAAAGGAAGCAAAAGTGGTTTAATCATAGGATAATCATGCTATGGTGACTCACTGATCATGGGTGGATTGTTGCACTTGCACATCCAGAATCCACCAGGAGCTTTAAGTATGTTCAGGCTTTGACAAGAAACTGGGAAGTGTACAAGTGTTTGTGCAAACAGAGAGACCTTTTTTCTTTAACTTGTCTCCTTGGATGCCTGATCATGAGGATGGCAGTACTCTTGCTGTTTTGCTCAAAGCTGTAAGCAACCTTCAGTAATGTGGATAGTCAGAAAATATGCCAGACTTATGTAGTGGCCCTTAAGGAAAATTACTCACTGGAGCCATTTATACCAGCTTTTATTTGCAAGGGAAAAAAAAAAAAAAAAAAAAAAAAAAAAAAAAAAAAAAGAGATATTTTGGTCTAGCATTACAGATCTGAAATCCATAAAAGCAAAAATGCTGAAAGTGTTTATGCTTGCATATTGAATGGTGCTTAAAGGAGATAAACTACCAACAGCAATTTGCTGAAAAATCTGAAGTATAGATAAAGTGGAAGTAAAAACAATTGCATCTTAGTTGAGCATTTTCTAGCTTCTCTCATTCGGTTCCTGACTCCAGCAGTCATTTCACTAAGTTTTGTATGTAAATTATTTTGTTTTCACATTAGCTTTTAAAGACAAGAGAAATTCTCCTGTATCGGTGTGTGCAGAGCTCTCCTGCTTTTTATAACTCTTATGATATCTCTTCAAGAAAAGAATAAGGAAAAAATAAGTAAAAGCATACTGTTTACCAAATGGCAGTAATGTGTCCTGTCAGATGGTAGAAAAGGGGGAAGAAGGTATCATAAAGCTCACTGCTATTACTTGAGAAGCTTGAAAATGTGACCTCCACTGGAGCTGGAAAATATTTTAGGAAGCTAGTTAGGGAAGCTGAAAATGTGCAGAACATAAAATTAATACCCTGTTGTGAAACCAAGCTAATGCAGAGGTGAAACCCCTGGGAAATTCTAATTTTCACGAGGAAGAAGCAGTAATCATAGGATTGTGGAATAATTCAGGTTAGAAGAGTCCTAAGGAGGGCTCCAACCTCCTCCCAAAGCAGGGTCAGCTGTGAGGACAGCCCAGGTTGCTCTGGGCTGTAGCCAGTCTGATCTTGAAAACCTCCAAGGGTAGAGATTGCACAAGTGTAATGCTGAAGGAGAAATTGAGGTGATAATATGAAGAAATTAAAAATCAGTTTGTACTTCTCAATGTAATGTAGCTTTCAAAAGAGCCCAGACTGTCAGCACTGTAGCTGCAAAAACTTTATACTGTGGAAGAAAGTGACAAGCAGCAGCCTTTTCTGTTAAGAACAACCTGTCAAATTCCCATACTTTGCCAGTACATAATAAACTGTAATAAGCTATCTTGCCAAAGTAACAAGCACTTTAAGACAATCAGGAGAGAAACAATGAAATTAAAATATTAACAATTGAATGTGTAAGTTGCATGAGTTTTTAAGAATAGCTACCAATATTTGGCTTAATTTTGTCAATTACAATTTTACAGCAGTACTGTGTATTTATGTATCACCAGCTAATTTCAAAAGCCCATGAAAAGCTTATTCAAGTTATTACTTTGGCCATATAACCCTCACTGATGTTTTACAGATGTACAGAGAAGTGATTAATCCAAGGTCACTGAGTGTGCATGTGGCAGCTGGGTGGTAAAACCCAGGTGTTTGTGCTGTCTGTGTCTCAGTGGTCCCCCTCCACAAGGGAGAGGTGACAATACTAAGGTTATACAAGCAAAGTCTCTGTGAACAATGAATACTTTCTTCTAAAAAGGTCCCATAAAATGCTTAAAAAAGGAATGCTGAAAAGCAGTATGTTTCATGATAGGTATTTCACACTTTTTTTTTCCTTCAGATATAAAACAGAAAAAATGAAGAGCCTAATAAATGATCTGCATATAAAGAAACCCAAAAACTAGAAAAGAAAAATGAGAAAGGCTGGCCTTGAGGCCGTTTACAGGGCTGGAGGGATGTAAGGCTAGCGCAGTCCAGAATTTAACATCTGTATACTGCTGCTGCTAAAATACAGGTGTAGTCACAGTTTGCCCTTTTGTTGCAAAGTGGAGGTTAATAAACATCCCTGACAATAGAAGCAGGTATGATTTAATCACAGCTGTTACCACAGACAGGACTGTGCCAGTTATGTTTGCATTGCATTTATATTTACAGAAACAAGTTTGTTCAGAAGAAAATTATCTGTCTGTGAATCTGTGCTTACATCAAAGTACATCTATTAAATACTTCTTCCATATAGCAGAGAATAGAAAGATAACGTCACCTTTTTTTTTTTAATATTGAAATAATTGTTAAGAATAGGAACAAAAATCATCAATATCTGGAACATCTTATTATTAAATATGCTTTCATAATCAGTACCGATTTCCCCAGAGAGGAGAAAGGTCAGAGGATGGTTTCCATGATAACTGTCCGATTGCTTATGAAGGTTACTACAATATTTGTCTTGCCCATTCCGTGCTTTGCTATGCAGTCAGAAACAGATTTCTGTGTTTTCAAGAGCTGTTCGAGCATAATTAGAGGCTCAAAATGAGTTGAAATCTCAGCTGGCGGCCTAGCAATTTGTTTTCATGCTGCAAGTCATTCAAGATTTATATATGCATAACTTTTTGATGGAGTAAGGGGATATCCTCCATCCAAGTACTCTGTTATACCTCTGTTTTTATGCAAGATATAGTGCACTCAGTGTCCAGCTGTGTGCTGTCTTCTACCCCTTAACGTGGCAGAATCTTAGTAGCTGCTGTGCTTCTGTCTCTCTGAGCCAGACTGCAATATAATTGTAATAACATTATATAATGGTGCGTTTGTCTCCTTTGTAATACATTGCAGCAACGGGGTCATTTCCAAAAATACGAGCAGTGCAGGGAGTCAGGCCCCTCTGGAGCCTGAAGAAGGTTTCCATGGCAGGAGCTGTGCCCGGGGGAGGAGGGCTGTGGCGCGCGGATGGAGCACGGCTAAGTGAGCGGAGCAGGTCGGAGCGGGTGCGCGGGGAAGGTGCCTCCAGAGGAAGGGCACTGACTCACTGTGTCCTCAGACCAGCTCGTTCGCTCGCTCGGGGTTTGGTGGAGTCCTCTGAGAGGAGAGGTGGGAGCTGCCCTTTCCCCAGTCAGCGCAGACGGTGGGTGAACACCAGAACCTCGCGGGGCCTTTCAGAGGGCTCCTGCCGGCAGCGCAGCAGGACTGTTTGTCTAAGGGGGTGCAGCTCATGCCTGACTTCACACACTGAGTAAGTGAGGAAATTACTCCCAAACAGCTTCGGATGCATTACTTTTTAAAGCATCTCAGTTTCCTTATGTTCAAAGAGCCTTTTATGTTGGCTGAATTAATTTCAGTTTCAAATACAAGAACCATCTCTTTAAAAACAGAGACCATGCTGGTGCTGTAGAGTACTATTTTTCATACTGTCTAAAGAATAACGTAAAGCAGATTGTACGCAGGTGTACTCCTCACTGAGACAGTTCCTTTTCATGTCCCTGACTGCCACACAGTAGTGTTTTGGTGCAGCACTGGCCATCTTCACTGTTGACACATGACACAGTTTTTGGAAAGGAAATTGGAGGAGGGTCATGTAAGCTCTGTATTTGCCTTTTCAGTGCAGGCAGGAAGACATGAAATAATTGTTTTAATTAAAAATCAAGAAGTTGCTTATCTGCATGTATAACACATGCATTTGGGAGACCTCAGTCAATTTATCATCGAGACCACTGGAATTATTTTTGCACCAGCATGAAAAAGGTTATGATGTAGATATTGTCCAGCTACACAATCTAATCTGTTCACTTAGAAACAAAATACTGATTTTTAAATTAAATGTTATACATAATGAAATTTTAATTAAAAAAGTTATAATTCAAATAACAATGTTCACATGCTCACCATCCAGCTCAAGACATTAAATCACATTTTGGTAAGATCTCATTACTTGCGTTGTACCATTATCGAGTTACTAACACAATGGCATATTCTGAAGACACATTCACCTTGTTGCTCTTCTGGCTCTCACTAGCAGGTCGAGCAAGATGGGGCTTGCGCTGCTGGAGGGAGGCATCACTGTTCACACCCTTGTCTCTGGGCCTTTCATGACTATGCATGGGTAAAGCTGACCCTGCATATATATGAGCAAAGATTTTGCAAAGCTCAGAATTTACTTGTTGCCTTTTTTTACTTAATGTAATTTACTTAATATAATAAGGGCAACAACTACTACATTATTCTGTGCCTTTGCAGATGTAAACATCGTATGTGACTTGTAATCTTCTTGAATATGCTTGTGTAGGTAGAGATTATTTCACTGATTTTCCCAAATGATCTAAGCATTCAGTCATTACCCCTGTAATTTATTTCTGTGCCAAGAATAAGGAGTGGGTTAACTGCTCATGATGTAGCTCTGGCTGGGGAACAGAGAGAGGAGGTTTCGTGTGAGTTATGGCAACTTCTCTGGTGTTCATGGAGAAAAAAGGCTTCCACCTCCCCTTCTCCCCTGTTCCATGTAAATCTCTGTCAACCCCTTTTGCTGCCTCCAGATTACAGGGCTTTTAAAGAGAAACAATTAATTATTTTCGTAATCAATTTGTCAGGGCCATTAAGGCCTATTACTGCAGCCAGGGCCCTGACACATTTATATAAAGGGAAAGAAGTAGGCTGGAAAGAAAAATTAGTCTGTACTGAAAGACAAGTGTATAAAAAAGGTGTTTCTTCTCATAAGATGTTTTTAGATGCTTTCCATGGTTACTTAGTGGCTAAGCTTACTCTGTTTTTGCGTGGTCTTGGCATATACTGTTGAGAAAACAAAAAGATGCCCAGTTGTGAAAATACAATGCGGCTAGCCTGATAGAAACATTTAGAAGTAGTATGAAGTCTATGTGTCCAGCAGTGCATGTCTCAAAAGCGGCAGTGTATGCATTTGATGTCAAAAAATGTCAGTATGACATATAGCCCGGAAATAGTCATAGGGCTTATTTCAACCTCTGTATTTATAATTGGGTCTTCGAGAGACAAAAAAAAAAAAAGTCTGTTTTGAGGGCTGCCCCTTCTAATGAGAAGCTTTTGAAAAGTATGGGAAAATAAGTGTAAACAAAGTATCTGTGGAAGACCTTCTTCAAAACACTTCATTTATCATAAGAAGCTGTACAAATGACTTCAGTATCAAGCATCTTGTGAATTATAATATTTACTCATCTTAAAATAGTGCAAGAAGTAAGAGTATTATATGACTCATGGAAGTTCTCACACTTGGTAAAATTGGCTTCTCCAGTTTTGAAAAGGCTTTCAGAAAGACTTGCTAGTTAGGGAGCAAGATTTATGAGAAGTTGTATCTTTTATTAGACCAAAGCACAGTATTGAAAATAATGGGCAAGCTTTCAGGCAAAGGGGTCGAGGGACTGAAAACAGCTACACTGTCTGGGCTTCTCAGGGAGGCTTGCCTTAATGCTTGTCCTTGCTTTACCTGCTCTGAAAACAACAAGCATTTCAGTCCCTATGCTCTTGCTTTAGCACTTTTCACAAGCATTAAAATCTCACACGTTTAAAAAAAGATATAGCAGTTACAGTTTTTCAGCTTGCATACTGAATTGAACTGACAGGTGTGTAAAGAAAAGATTTAGCTAATGAAATTGATATAATGTGTGCTTTTCTGTGAAGCCTCTGCTACCTGAAAACTGGAAAAGTAAGACATGAGAAACACTCATCTGAGTGTGGTAAATAAGCATCTGACCTGTTAGCTTTACACTGTAAATATTTTTGCTTTGAATGCTTCTGTACTGTCTGTGTATGCTTAGCTAGATTAAAGCGTCCTTCTGATTAGAGCCTCTTGCCATCTCTATAGTATAAGTTGTGGCATGTGTTCCTATATAACAAGGAAGGTGTCTCTGGTGGTGCAGCAGTCAGGAAAATTTCTGACTGCGTATTTCTCAGATTTAAAGTTGGAGATTAAGTAAAGATACACCCTTAGTCACGTATGTTTATCTTCTCAAATGCTAATGTTTTCTGAGTAAGCAAATGCACAACGAGTTTTAACCAGCAGTGCTCAGCTAAGATCAGAATTGAGTCCCCCCTTCCTGGAGACAGATGCCACCTGTGAGTTTCACTGAAGAACTTCTGGTTTGGCAAATGTAAATCAGTTTACAGATCTCTTTGCAGTGTAAATGCCTAGAGAGCTGGACTGAATCTAATCAACTGAGAGAAATAAGTGAAGTTTGGTCTGTGTGTCAGTATAAGTAGTGTGATGACTCATAAGAAAGATTTCTCATTTAGTACTTGCCATCTTTTTGAACTTCTTGTTTACTGTGTTAAACATACCCAATACTACTCTGTGATCAAAACTTGATTTTGTAAATCCTGAACTAAAATAGTATTTAGTTATTTCTAAAAAATGCCGTATTCAAAATGTATTACAGGTTGCAGTTAATGGGACCAAGTGTAAAAAGCATGCAAGTATTCTGAGGGCTTTTGAGTGATTCAGTGACAACTTGTTTCACGGAGTCCATAGACAGCCAATACTATATAAATCTCCAAACTTAAAAAATGCACATCTAAGGATTTCTTGCACGTGCATGGTGGCATATCTTACAGGACCACTTGAAAAATGTAATGCAGTTATCCAGCAAATGAAGCAAGCAGTGTTAGCTCCGGTGAGGCATAGGTGCCTTACCCCTGTAAGGCAGAGGCTGCCTTTCATCCACAAGTTTGGAAATCTGTAACTGAGAAGATCTACATGCTTGAAGTGTAGGTGAATGCTATGTAAGCGTAGATACATAGTCATATTATCTTTGCTAGTAAACCTAGCTTAAAAAGTCCCCATCTTTGGCCACTTCTTCCTCCTTCTGTGCTACAAGGATAATTTTTTGATCAATATCACTTTAGCTATCCCCATACAGAGTTAGCTTGATGCAGCTATGGAGGTGGTGACACAGTACAAAAGCAGAAAGGAGTGGTCAAATAACATTAAAAGAATGTGGGCCTTCCATCATGCTAGTGTGTGTTGCCCACTGCTTTCTTGCGCTGTGACATACCAAAGCCCAAAAGCCAACCTGTTGCATGTTTTTTTCTTTCCTGACAACAAGAAGACAGGAAATAATGCAATATCCTCCCACACTAAGCACTTTCTGTTCTGTTATCTTCCCTTGTATATTGCCATCTTGAAACTGTTACATAAAATGAAAACTTTTTAACATTTTAAAAACTTGTCATGAGTTTTAATTGTATAATTAAAAATATTAATATTAACCACACTATAACAGTTACAGATGAAATATTCCACCAGGGCATACTGCAAAACCACATGTTGTCCCTGGGAACTAAATTTGGCTATTGATTGCAGACACAACTAAAATAGAATATGTAGTATCACAGATAACCAGATGTCTCCTTAGTTGCTACAGACTAAAAGTGACTGAAAACCACTCTTAAGATGGGAAGTATGTGATGCTCAATAAATTTGCATCTATTGAGGGTGGAGGCTGAATTATTGAAAGATGGAGTTAGAACTCATAAAACTATGTTCTACTGTTGTGTTTTATAACAAAATAACATTTGACACATTCATGTCTCAGGCTTAATATATTTTTGAATGATAATGGTTTTGAAAGAGAGCACCAAAAAAGCCATCTGACACCACTGTGCAATATAATCATCCAATAATATATAGTTAAAGCTGCAGGGTGTATAAATAAGATAACCTGATTTTCTTCCACTGACACAAACAGCAATATTTGTAAAGTGCTTTTCTGTTAACTGTTTTTAATATCTGGAGGTAGCAAGAAAATCAAATAGTAAGGTGGAAAGGGTTCGTAACCCTATGGGTGTGACCATCAGGAGCTTAATCCCTTCGCTTACCTCCTCTAAACCTTACTGAAGTCATTCTTGCAAAGCAGGTGCTACTAGGACAGAGCTACCCACTAAAGTAAAGATTACACTGGAATTACTGGGTGTAATCTGGCATTCCTGCTTTTAAGTACACTGTTAGTACCTGATGGACTTGTGTATGTAAATTTTAAAAGAATAGATGGAGTCTTGTACCAGTTATAGTAAGAAAGGCTAGAGGATGAAAATAAACCTTGAGATTCTAAAAGTCAAAAGCTGAGTGGCAATAAAAATGAACTATAGTTTATAAATGTAAATAATTTAATTTTCTACATTTTTGCAATTATGCAATAAAGTCTTTTTTATATGAAGAATTAAGAAGCAAACAAGCTCACTCATGGTATTATCTATAAACCTTTTTAGCAGTGTAACAATTTTCAGTATATGTTTTTGTGTTGAATATGCCAATTTTCAGTATATATTTTCATGGTCTATATGCATGGCCTTCTCATTAACAAAAATGAGTCATTGTAATTTCCCGTGGTACTCATCACAACCACAATATTTGTGCTCAAGAAACTGGAGAACTGATCTCACATTTCAAAACTATCTGGGTTGGAAAACCACACCTCTGCAAACCCCTTTCCTCCCCAGTTTAATTTGTCCTTATACCTGGGGATTTCTGTTTGGGTTTCAGAGAACAGATTTGTCACTTTGTATCTTGTGCAAGGGTTCCTGGAAAATTTCTGCTTTTGAATACAGAGTTGTTTGCCAGAAAGGTAATTAAATCAGTCAATTTTATTAAGCTGTCCCTAGGCTGCCTTTCCAAAATACTTAAGTTTGTAAGTAACAAAGACCTTTATCCTGATACACGTTCATGCTTCACTTATTAAAGTTGCCTGTGGAGTTAATTTTGGGTGTATGTTGTTTGTTGTCTGGGCAAGCATTTTTAAGAATGAACTGCTAGTCATGCTTTCTGAAAGCAAAATTTGAAAAAAATAAGAATTTTACTTCAATGGAGCATGTGTGATACTGGTCTGTGGTGTAACTGTTTTTCGGACTGGAACCACATCAGCAGTGAATGTATACTTGCTTAATTTTCACAGCTGTCTTCGATTATTTTTACTGTCTCCTTTCTACCAAATAAACCTGGAGAAACTAGAAAAATTCAGAATATCTGATGTTTTGACATCCAGTGGCTACTTATGGTGAAGCATTTCATAAAATCAGCCTTGATCAGCTACACTGCATTTAAATATACAGTCTTGTTCACAAAACATCTGTCTAAGATGGGAAATAGAATAGTTTTACATAACATTTCTGTAATAAATCAGCTCTGCTGTCATGAACCAAGGTTACAACTCATGGATAACATTTTCTTCAACACTGGACTCAGATTTTGTCACTGCACATAATTATACAGATGATAAAAATTCTCTAAGACCTGGTCCAAACCAAGGAGACAAGAGTTTCTTTTTTTAAGTACATCTCAAAATACTAACCAGACGACTCCTCAGCTCGACAGTGATACATTCTTTAATTATTTTAAGGCTGAAAATAATCTTGCTTTGCCACTGCAACCTACTTCTAATCCTATTTGTACGCTTGCCATTTGCTTACAAACTGAAGTGATATTCTATCAGAACAGAAAAAACTTGCATTGTGTTAAACATAATACTTTATTTTTATTTTATTACGGTGTTAAACAATAAATAACAATGAGTTTAGAACAGCAGGGGTTTAAGACAGGCTGGCTGGCAAAACAGATTGGGTTTATTCCCATTCAGGGCATACCCAGCCTCTGGTGCATACTTGAGGTGTACGCTTTAACCTGTTAACAAGAGGTAAAGTACAGATGTTTGGGATTTTGTCTTTGTCCAACAGTTCCAATATGTGAGAGGCAGTGAGTTATTGGAAGACTCTATTCACTGTATATTGAGCAATTACCTGCAGTGGTACACAGCCTTTTCAAGAGGAGGTAAATATAGGATGCAAGCTTTAGCAGCATGGAAGTGGGAGGGAGATAAGAATCATTACTAGACATCATTACTACATTCATTTTTTTCCTAGGGACTTGATTCAGCAAGACACTGAAATTCTGTGTAATTTTAAGGACATGACTTTACCACAGCTTTCTTTAAACCACTTTCTTATTGAGGTAGAAACAGATACTTTCTTCTCTTGTGGTTTACATGGTGAATTCTGATTTTTTCTCTTCCCCTTTTTTCTGTGTTCCTGAAATGCTGAAATCCGGTGGCAATTCAAATACAGAACGTAGAATATCAACTGAACTGCTTGACATCATTGATAGTATATAGGCATATTTATAGCAAATTATCCCAAGACTACCTCATAGGGCAGCAAAACCATCTGAAATCTCTGAAAGATCTTATATGAATCGTTCACTTTCTTAGCCGCACACACCACAAAGCCCACAGGAAGTTGTGTCTGTAGTGGCTGTGGTTCTGCAGTTTCCTTCTTCCCCGTCTTTAAGTGGTCAAAACATTTCTTAAAAAGTTAAGTCAACACAAAGTAGAGAATAGACTTCCTGTTCTTGCAATATAACAGATAGATATGCCTTCAGTTAGAAAGATGGATTCACACATCTGATTGTCCTCTGTGTCCTTTGAATCAATTTAGGGTTACAGTTTGAAGTATACTGATTAAATAGTAGTTTAATTTTTTGATTTCCTACCAAGAAAATATAATAGTACTTTTTTTAGACACCTCCTGGTAGCAGTTATTTACAGGATGAGTAAAGCACTTGCTTTTCTTCAGCTGTTGACTTTTAAGACAGTTTTCTTTCTAAAGATGAGGAAACCATCCTGTTTTGAGGACCTAAATTGCAGTATCGGGATTATGATTTAAAATTCTGATCCTTCAGCTAACAGATGGTACTTGGTATGTATCTGTATCTGACTGAATGTACTATATATATATATGCAGAAACACTGACATGCATCTATCTCTGACAAATATATATCGATATGTGTATATAGATACATAGACATTTGCTGTTTCCTTAAAGCCTTTTTAAAGGGAATACATGAATACACTGGAATCCAAACAGTCTTAAATAAATATAACTTCCTCATTTCAGAGATTAATTTAGTAATACTTTATTAAGAATTTTAAAAGAAAAAGTTAAATAGGAGTATCATTCAAGGATTCTTTCACTTAATTATTTTAGGTTGATTTGAGCAACATTTGATTTGGCATTTCCAGTACTGTTGATGGTATCCTTGCTTGTGAACAGTTTATTAATGAAGAGATTAAGAAGGTCTCTGAACGAAGAATTTGAAAGGACAGGAACATGGTCCTGCTATTGCTTTGTTTTTTAAAAAAAAAAAAAAGAGAGAAAACATTTGTTAAAATAATTTGTATCTACCAACAAATAGATGAATTTTACCAGTGCTAATAGAATAAGATGGTATTTATAGCTCCTCTAATTCATATCAAGGGTAGAGATGGAGTTTTAAAAATTGTTGGAAGGAAGGAGAAGGGAGTTGGGGAGCGAGGGAAGGACAAGATGGAACAGATGAAAAACAGGAGAAAGGGAAAAAGAGATTGAGAGAAAAGAAGGAAAGAAAGAAATTAATCCCATTAGTCTCTGTGGGCCAAAAGTTATGTATGTCTTTTCCCAGACTGGCAAGAGATCATCTGTGATCATTTTATATCCACTGCCAGATGATTCACACCCCTAGATAGAAGTCCTTCCTTGTAAAATTCAGTGTATGGATTGATGGTGTCCAGCGTAAGATGATACAAAAATGGCACCTCCATCTTCGGTGGACCTTTCTTTGATTAATATTTTTCTTTCACATATTTATTTGTTTGCCATCCTTCTCCCAATACCTGAATAACTACTCTTCTTTCCCATGGTCCTTCTGCCTTATTTTAGGGATCCATCTCCACCTCTGTGCATGCCTGCAGTCCTCTTTCATTGCCCTGATATATGCCTCATCTTGTTTTATGGTCTTTAATCTTTGTTTCCAGCCTATCCTTCTCACCAAACCTTCAGGCATCACCCACCCTCCCCTATTTTTATTCAAGGGGGGCAGATGAAAGGGAGGTATTATTTTGCTCTACTCTTTATCAGGTCACTCTCCCCTGAGTTTCTTTTCAAGCGTCTCCACACCTTGAAATCTTCCCCCTCCTTCCTGTTGCGATCTCAGCCATTTCCTTCCTGCCTCCTCTAGTGAATACTCATAGACTCTGGCAATGAAGCATGAGGGCATAAAAAATTGACACATTCTGCCTTCTGCATGTGTAGATAGATAAAAAAAAATAAATATCTGAGGCTTAGTTACATCTAGCAATTAACAAATAAAAAATCCGCAGTAGTGTTTTCATGGCAGGGGCCAGCAGAGGAGCTTTGGCAGAAGGCCGTGCTGCAACGTAGGAGAACTCCCGTGGGGATGAGCCCAGCACGGCCACAGCACCCCGGGGGGAACGGGGGAGTGAAGCCCCGGTATGCGGGGACCCCAGGAGCAGTCAGGTGCCAGACAGTTGGGGACGGTGCTGATGAAAGTCAGAGGTGACTGGAGCTGTGAGGCTGTCCTAGGGTGTACTCGGGAGAGGGCTGGCACTCGCTGTGCCGAGGGAGAAGGTCCCAGCGGGCTTACTCTGCCCCGCAGCGCTGCGTGCTCCACGCCGTGGCGGGGGAGTTGGCCCTTCCCCCCTGATTTCGGACTGCTGCCTTGGGAATTTGCTTCAGCTATTTCCTGGAATATGAATTTGTTTATTTTCAAATGAGAACAAACGTAAAACTCACACAGTAGCTTTGGGTAGGGCGTTTCTTTGTAGAGGGGTGATTTGGATCATTGAAATACTGCCTCTTTTAAAGAATTTAAGTACTTCTGAAGATTGCATGGAGCCCAAAAGCAGCTGGTAGCATATAGAATATACAACTGCAAGCAAGTTGTGGCCCTGATAACATGCCTTTTACTGTCATCTATGTGTCATGAAATGTTTGCAGAGTGAGTGCAGAATACTTCAATTTTGGTCTGGGGTTTTTTCTCATCTACTTTCCTTTCACTGGAAGCTGATGCATCTGATTAGTCATGGAACTTTTGCTCTAGTCTAATACTTTAAGAGTATATTAATCAACACCATAGACCCTGGACCATGGTCTAATGTGGCTAATACACAGAGCGCTCCATCTTTTCACTGAGTTTTGAAGAACTTTTTTGGGTGCTGCTTTTGGAAGTGGTTTGATAAGTTTATGCCTTAGTCCTTAGTTTACACCTTAGCAAAACTTGGGCCTATGTGTTCAGCTTTCTGTGCTATGAGCCAGCCCATCGTGGTAAAGCCAGAGTGTGCTCGAGTCACAGTTCCAGCTCCATTTTCAGGTAGAGCCTCATCCTGGCTGGGTTAGGCACCCGCCTCCCAAAAGTAAGATAACATCTTTTAAAAGCCTTTTTCTAAATGGGGAAAAAAAAAAAAAAATGTTTGCAGTGTTTCTCTTAGTGCTTAAAGAAATACTTGCTTTGTAAAAGACACTAAAACCCCTTCACCTAAAGTACTTGAAACCGTTTATTTTTTAAAGCCACAGGCAGCAGTTCATGGCGCTATAGGAAATGCTGAGGCTATGTAGTCACCACCTCAAACCCAATGAAATCTCCCAAGCTGTTTTCTTTTTGTGTCTTTATTACTTTTATCTCGAGAACAAAATGTACAATTAGGAACTTGAAAACGCACGTCCCGCCCCTTCAAACAATAGCTAAACACAAAAGCAGGTTTGAGCCCTCGCTGATTGCCATCCCAGCTCGGCAGTCGGTTACAACCGTGCGACCGTTTAATTCTCCCCGAGCGCTGGGGAGAGCGCCCGGCCCCGCCGCGAACGGCCCCGCGGTGCCCGCACCAGCCGCCTCCCACCGGGATGCGCCTCTTCGCGGCGCCGCTCGGCCCGGGCTGCAGCGGGGGGGGGGGGCGCCCGGGCTGCTGCCGGGGGGGGGCCGGGCTGCTGCGGGCCCCGCTGCGCTCCGCTCCCTGCGTTTCAAACCGCCCCCCGCGCTCCCATAGGCTGCGCTGGGCCGGCAGCCGCTCGGTGCCCGCCGCCCCGACCATCGCGCGGGGGAGCCCCGGCGGCGGGCAAGGCCTGCGGACCACCCCGCGCCGCGGCCGGCGGGGACGGGGGCGGCCGCTCCGCCGCCGCCGTTCCGGGAGGGCCGGGGACCCGCGGCGGGGCGGGCGGGGGCGGGGCGGGGCGCTCGCCGCTCCCCCCTCCCCACCCCCCCACCTCCCCCGGCGGGCGGGATGGGCCGCGCCGGCAGTCAGACATGTCAGTGGCTGCGCGGGGGGCCGGGCACGCGGCGGCCGGGCGCGGGGGAGGCGCGCGGCGCGGGCGCTGAGGGGGCGGGCGGGCCGGCCGGCCGGAGGGCGGCGGGACCGCTGCCGCCCCCCGCGCCCCGGTGGCGGCTGCCCCGGCGGGCCCGGGCCGCGGGGAGCCAGGCGCCGCCGGCCGCGGGAGGCGGACCGCACTTTTATCAAACTTAAGCCTCCGCTCCCCTTCCTTTCTTCCTCTCTCCTCCCCCGTCCCCGCCCCTTCCCCGCCGCCCTCCTCTTCCTCCTCCCCCCCGCGCCCTGGGATGTTTATTCGGGCGGCTGCGTGAGGCGCGGGCGGTCGCGGGGAGTTTCTCTCCCCCGGCCTGAGTAGTTGCAGGCGCGCACACGCTCGCCCTACTCCGGGGGAGAGAAGGAAACAAAATGTCTGCCAGGGCCGCGGCGGCTTCCACGAAGGTAAGGCTCAGCCCCGGGGCGGCGGCGCTCCCTCCCCGCTCTAATTCCCGCCGTCCCCCCGGCGCGGTTTTGGCCGCGCCGAGGAGCCTCCGCCGGGCCGGTGCCCTGCCGCCGGCCGCTCCCCCAGCCCCGCCGGCGCGGGCGGCCGCTCGGCCCGAGGCGGGTGGGCGAGGTGGGCCGTGGCCGCCCGACCGCCTTGCCCGGGCGACCGAGGAGCCGTCCGGCCACGCCGAGCGGGCGCTCCGGTGCCCCTCGGCCCCGCCCCGCCACTGTCCCCCAGGCCCGCTGCCCCGCCGGCCGCCTCCCGCGGCGCTCCCCGCCCTCCCGCCTACCTGTTGGACGTGCGGCGGCGCCCGGCTGGCGGGCGGGAGCGCCCCGGGCCCCGGCGGCGGGGCGGCCGCGCTCCCAGAAGCCGCGCCGGGCCCGGGCCCGCGGGATGAGCCCCCGGGCGCGGCCGGGGCGCGCTCTCCCCGCGGCGGAGGCGAGGGGGCGCGCAGTCTGCGCGCTGGGGCAGGCCGTGCCCTTTTGTTCCAGGCTGAAGTGTCGGGTAGCAACGAGGAAAGGTTTAACCGGGAGAGTCCAGTACTGCAGGATTTTTCTGTAGCCGCTGAATCAGTCGGGGATGATTGTTGCTGACATACGGTAAACAGATTTGGGGCGGCAGTAATCCCTCAGAAACTTGTGCCGGTCCTCCACCTGATCCGTAGGTGTTTATGGTGCAGGTGCACGTTGCGGGTGTGTACTCTGACCTCCCGTAGCACTGCCGCGGCGATGAGTAATGCTGAACGTCCCCGAGGGAAAGAGGTGGAGTTAGGAACGCTCAACAGGTTATTTTTCCTTCGTGTAAAATTAAAGGTTTGCTTTGGAACTAGTTTGAGTTTAAATTTCGAACTAATTTTGAGCTGTGACTCCTGAGTAGCTTCCTCGGCTTCAGCATGACAAGTTCCCACCGTGAGTTAACTGGTGTTGCTGGAGCTCAGCGTAGTGGCGTTTGCTCTCGAGTGAAACTATGTGGTTTCGGTCTGATGTCACCTACTGGTATGCACTTACCCAGAGGTAATATTCTGCAGGCTGAAGCAAAATACGCACCTTATTGCATTACTATGGAAAAACTTAAGACTATCTGAAATACTAACTTACTGGGAAACTTACTAGTTGTAACATATTGTTAGCTGCGGCAATTTTATCAACTTCCAAGTCTTAATTTTACTTTCAAAGTGTGTTCTAGGCAACTTCAGCTTCCAGAGTGCAATTTAAGAAACTTAAATGACAGCGTTGACCTACTGAGTTGCATGCCCCTTTCTCTATGCTTTCAGAGATCTTTTAATACATTTTAACATTTATGTGCACACATTCCAACAATAAATGCGTATATTTGGAGAAGGAATTTGTTCAGGGTAATACTTCAAACTGGTGGTATCGCCTAGCTGCAGAGACAGATAAAGCATTTTTTTTTTCCTCTCTGTTCAGATGTGTTTATATTAACAATAAACAGGACATGAAAATAAATGTTGTCTTTGCTTCCAAAGAGAGTAGTGTGTTAGAAATGTGCCATGTGAGGAATTGTGAGAAATTGCATCAACTTAAACTTTGCAGATTCTTCTCTGATATAAAATCAGGGTGCAAGGCTCCTACTTCCAGTTCAAAATATTCTAATAAAATATAGCTATTTTATGAGGCTGTGGAAAAATAGTGCCTTCCACATGTGCATGCGTTACCTTGAAAAGAACTATTTTTTTTTTTTTTAACATAGAAGTATTACCTGTTTTGACTGTAGACTGGTGTACAGACTGATGTAAAATTTAAAGTTATATCTTACCATAGCAGCTATTTGAAACTTCTAGATCATGGTCATATCAAATTGGCCCTTTGAGCTTGTATACAATATCAGCCAAACTAATTATACTGAAAGGTATGTTAATTTAAGAATGTTGCAAAATACAGTCTCTGTTAGGTTTAACTCTTAACTGGTATACTTACAGATTTTATAAAAATGATGTATTTGAAATAGCATATCTTTTATGGGGGAAAAAAAGTAATTATAAGTCATGTAACTTTTTCCATGTAAACTCTCATAGTCTGTAATAGCCTTTTATCAAAATTATTTCTTCCCATTTTGGTCTTGGTCACAGAAATGTCTTTAGAGACTAGAATCTTATGCATGCAGGTCATATGAATGTACTTGTCAAAACAAACGCTTTCAGTAGTTGGGTAGTATTGTTTCTACTTAAGCCAGTAGTTCCTGAGCTGCTGTTCATATAGTTCTAATAGTTGTGGATAGGGGGAATTATAAATATTTTAGAAATACTAGAATATTGGAGGACTTCTGTGTTCAAGTTTCAGATCTGGTTTCCTTCAGTCATCCCTTTGGACATGGTATCTGATTTCTCATTTTTGGGGTTATAATGCATAAAAAAAACCCCCCTCTGTGAACGGTTTTCTCTTAATAGCTAGCATACTTTTTAGCCTTGTGGGCCTTGTGTCCATGTCCACATTTATCTTGGCACACACACCAGAAGAGAACTAAAAAAAATTGGTTGTGATTAGCTGAATAATTCTTATTTGTACACGTGGGAATCTTGGCTGGTATGATTGATTGTGTTATGCCCTATTATCAACAGTTCTGTATGCTACCTTCCACTGCCCTTCAGTTTTGGTTACTTAACTTTTTTCCTCCTGTGCTGTAAAATAATGTGTTTTTATTAAAGTTTTAAATGCTTGCAGTAGCTTTTGGTAGTTTACAATAGAAAATGGTGAGAGAAATGAAATCTTGCATGCAGTCTAATCTAGCGGTGTCTGTGATTGCGAAATGTAAGGGGCCTAATCTTGTCTTTTTGAACAAAGCTAATGGTCGCTGTGGGAATGACTGTGTCGGGGTATTAGTAATGAGATGTAAAGCTTTCCACATTTAAGCTGAGTGTTCAGATATAGTCCACATCGGTTAAAAACAAAAAAAAAATAATAAATGCTTTTAAGTAGTAAATGTGGGGATAGGACTTCTGGAATCCTTGAGCCCTTTTGAATGCTGAACCTGAGTTTTTGAAGCTTCCTTCTGGTTTTAATATGTGCCTAAAGAATATTTCCTTGTCTTTCACCTCAGTCTGATAATTAATTGGATTTTGGTTGTTCTAACAGTCTTTCTGCCTCCCGGCATGTATTTATTATCTACTCCTTCAATCAAGAGTCGAGAACTTGATCACATTAACAGGTTAAGACTTGCTGATTGCAAGGACTCTTCGGTTTCCTCTGCTAGAGGAAATGACCTATAGTTTTCAGAAATGTGGGTTAGTGTTCTACCCCAAATTCTACTTGGAGACATCAATATATGTTTCTTGTAGAGGATGTATGCACAAGCCTTCAAAGTATTTTTTAGTGTGCTGTAATCTATGAGATCGCTAACTTTGGAACAGAATTCTGGTTTTCCCATTTAAATCTATATGAACGCTATAATGTTAGATCAATTATCGGGTTGTTGGTGCGAGTCTTCAATGGTAACAAAGAAGAAATAAATATGTAGAGAAAGTGTATGAGGAAGTATCACCAAGCATGGAAATAAGCTGATGATTTGGTTTAACATCAAAACCTACATTCTACTTGGAAAAAAAGATCCTGTAAAATGACTGCATTTAATTTTGATAATATTCCTGTAAGTTGTATTTGGACCTTAGGAAATAATTATTCTAATGCTTTGTTTTCAAAGAAGAAATTATATATGTAACATATATTTTTGGGTTTGGATTTTCTTAAATTCTTTGACCATCACAGTTATGGCTGTAGGCAATTTCAGCTACCAAATGGTAGTTTAGGTACATTTTTCAGTATGTATTTTGTTGTAATGTGGGAAGAGCCATGAGCTCCATACTCTTGAGGTCTTTATGAAATATATTCTGGAGTTGGCTTCTGGTTCTCCATGAAGCACAAAGGCTACTGTAATGTAAACACAGCTTGAAATCAGACTGTGCCTGGGAGCTGGTTCTACCTTTTATAGAGTGGAAAATCAGTAAGACCTTATCAGTGACCAGCTAGCTAATCTTTGTTTCAAGGAAAACGTCTAGAAATGGGTTATTGTAGGTCATAGGTATTTTCATGTGCACATTGTATTGCTACTTACTGTGAGAATAGATACTGGACTTCTGTCTGAGTAAAAGAAGGCTCAAAACGTGATATTTTGAATTGATGCCTGAACTCCGAAGGGGTCCTTAAGCTTTAGTGTATGTCTGCATCGACGCTACGGTGTACCATTGTGGTAAAAACTTTCTGGTGTGAGAACTCATGAAAATACTTGATAACAAGTCCTCAGTGTAGCATACTGGGTTAAAAACAGTTCTGTAACTAGTAAACTGATCAAGCTGTGAATTGTGCTAAATACTTTGGTTTTATTACTTGAAATGCTATGTAGAAGACTTGCCTATCTTGTCAAAGTACACGTCTGAAAACCTTGTATCAAAGTTGGTGCAGTTCTGACCAAGGACCCAACCGTTCATGGGTTTTGTTACAGGCCATACCAATAAGCTTGCAGTAAGAAATAGGATCCTCTCTCCTGTTTTGTTCTCCTATTCTTTATAACTAGAGGAAAGGTAATGTCTTGTGCATGTTGGAGGCGAAACCAGGTTTACAGTCACGGTGTGGGGAGAGTAAAGCCGTATGTGTGTGTCTGTCAAAATTAATAGTCCCAATGTTTGGTTTATTATTACTGTCAAATTCTAAGTGCCTATTTGAGTTAAGGGATACTCTTTGAAGCAAATGCTTATTGTTTATAGGATGTCTGAAGTTATGTAATCTCTACAGCAGACTACCCTCTGGTTAAGAAAGACATCGGTCATTTATATCCCCGGAATTTTTCCTGGTTATCATAGTATAAATGCAACAAAAATTAATATCAAACTATGCTCAGTGTTTTCTCAGGCAAATATATTGCTAATGACTTCAGTGAATGTACTGATTAAGCAAGCAGCCGTAGGCAAGTCTTAAAATGAATTCTGTGATTCTCTGCAGTGTATTTATGCTGAGTCCAAAAAGTCCTGAAATGAAAACCTTGTCTTGTTTTATAATTATGCTATTTTAGGGACAGATTATTCAAATATGCACTCTACACTCATAAATAGTAGGGGTGCCCTTGTTTCAAGGAGATTGACATGCTTCAGTGAAGGATCTGAGAAAATGGAGGAACACGTTCATCTGAGTGCTGTAAGGTCCAGCATGGGTCCCTTGGATCCTCTAGAGTAATAAGCACTGCTGAGGCCACAGGTGTGGTGACTTGTCCAGGGACAATGGTGTCTGCTTGGTTATCCATGGGATTTTCCTGCTGTGATATATCCTTGGATAACTCCTTAAGCCACAGGCCTTGTGGGCTGCTTGAGCTATGTAGGTGGGCCACTGGAGGGTTGGCGAACTGCCCCAGTGTGTGCAGGACTGGGCACTTCACTCAGGTTGGCTGTTCCTAACTGTAGGATCTTCAGAAGCTCTTCAGAGTTGTTTCCTGGGTCTGCACATTAGGACTTAATTAGACACTTGCAAAAATTAAATGTAGTGTAGCTGCTAAAAATTTAAATATTGGCTTTATGTTAAAATAGTATTTATTTTCTCAAAGGTATTTAGTAATCTCTAATAGGATTCTTCATTTCCTAATCCACTGTAAACAAATGTTGTACCCTTTTGTGGTGGGGGAGGGCAGCCTAAATTCAGTAAGATAACAGTAGGGAGTGTTGTGCTGGGAAACTTAATATTCCGATGAGAAGTAGGTGAGTGTGCTATGACCCTTTTTGGCCTCCATAACTCATCATAAGGTGTATTGTTTTTCATAGCAGAGGAAGAAATAACAGAACTTGGTACTGTTCTGATAGTCTTTTCATATCCCCACCCCCACATATGCAAAGTACTGGGATACTAAAAACAGAAATTGAGCAGAAGTAGGCAGTTTCTTTGATTTTTAGTTCCAAGCCTTTCCCCAGTAAGTACTACACTGATGAGTGATCTTCAGTCTTCCTCACCACTGCCTTATATTTCTTCCACCCCTCCTAAACCAGGCAGTAACTAGTTTGAGACTCCTGATCCTTTGGGACTGTATAGGCTGCTCCTTGCCCAGTTTGAATGGGGTCCAGTAACAATGTCTTTCCCTCTGCCCCACTGGGTCAGCAGTCATTTTAACAGATGGGCCCTGTTTATGTATCCAGCTTTAAGTTCTATTTGTAAGTATTAAATGGCCCTGTTTCAGCTATTTACACTCTAGGCTGATTCTTATGATGTATCGAGGTGGGACGTAGTATAAGCAAGATGCACAGAGAAAGAGATGGTGTCTTTTAGTTACGTTAATACGCTTTAGAGCATATGGTCAAGCTTTTGGGCAAGACTCTTTAGGATGACTTAATGTGGCCAAAAGAACATTTGTTGCCCTTTCCTACCAACCTTGTTGATTACCTTTCTTTAGACCACACCTGCTACAACCATGTCACTGTTGCTACAGCATTAATGACTTCATTATATTCATTATGAACTGGGATAATAAAAATACTATGAAGCGGTAACTTGTGGCTGAAGAGACATGGCATAATGTTTTAAGTGGGGTTAATTAAAAGGAAGTAATAACCTTAAATTATAACTAGAAGCTGTAACATAATGAAACAGGACAGATTCTGAAATTTGAAGGATGATGTCAGTTTCTATATTGCTTATATTCTGAGCAGTGGTGACATGAGTTTGCAGGAGGAGTGACCTGGCACATACTGTTATAAAATGATTTTAGAAAACAGATTTAACAGTATTGGGGGAAAAAAAAAAATTGCCCTTTCAGCTTCATTGAAAATAAAGTAGGCTTAAATTATGCCATCTAAAAATGCATTGTTTCTAATAGAAAGTAACAATTGGAATTACTGTAACGGTAAAACTCTAGGAGAAGTACCTTTAAAAGGTGCTACTTGGCCATGTGGTATCACATAATTAGTCAGTTGTAACTAATATGGGATCAGGATACCTGGGGCTAAGTATGCCAAGCATTGTTTAGCTGAACAAATTCGAAGACTCATAATAAATCTGTAATTCGTGTTCATTTTAGATGGCTGGCTTCCCCAGAATTAAAACTGGGAGAAGGCCAGATCATGTTAACCCTTTCAGCTCAGGGTTCTTGTTTAAAAAACATCTTCCTTGAATCAGCATTGTTCCTACATGTTATTTGGAAAAATATTCCTTTGCCTATGAATGCCTCCACAGGAAGTACTTTCCCAGCATAGTGTTGGGTGGAAAAGGTACAGGCTTTTCCTGCAAATGTGGACTCACTGCAACAGTATTTCCAGTGGGTACTAAGATAGTGAAGCCAAGCTCGAAGGCATGGGATTCTGACAAAAGAACTTGTGTTTCCTTCAAAATTGAAATTAAGTTGTGGAAAGTGATTGGCCATCACGTACAGGATAAACCCCTTTTAATAACCCAGCAATGTAGAAGTGGAAATTCCTGGAGGTTAATCTTGTATGAGAGAACTAAATGGATTTACACTTTGTTTGGGTTTTCCCCTCTATAGATAATGTAGACTGGATTAATGCTCCTCAAATGGGGAGCCTTTACCTAGGGAATATGAAAGGTGTACAGGTTTAGAAAAAGCATATAAATATCTTGAACCAAGAACATGTTTCATCTGAATTGTATACAGTGCTATAGAAGCACTCTGCAGTATGCCAGCTTATTTTTTCCAATCTTGCCTATGTAGTTTATTGTAGTTTGTTTCTTGTTGGTAGTTACATGGTAAATGCCCCCTAGAGCTGCCCAGGAGGAAACTGCTGAGTCTCAAATTAGAGGATCTATCAGCAAAATTGTTTGAATACCCTGTCAGTATGCAGCTCTGGATGTTTAGTCTATTACATTCATTAGTCTATTACATTCATCTTGCAGCTGCTGACCCCTGTATTTTACATTTCTTAGGTGCAGTAGCACCAGTGACACAGAAAAATAAGTATCACTTACCTGTAAGGTGGTAAGGGAGCCATGAAATGTCATCGTCTTGGGGGCAGTTAGGAAGCTTCTTGACTGTATACCACTAGCTTCATCAAAAATTCAAGTTTTTGTTTGTGTTGTAGTCAGCAGCAGATCTGCTATTCTTATGTAAAGACAGTATAAACCTTCTGAAGTGAATGACAGAGACACTGTATTATTTATTGCAGTTACTGTTGTCATCTGTCTGTTCCTCATCACTTCCCCCCCCCCCCCCCCCCCCCCAGTTATTCTGATATAATGTATCTTGGTGGAATATCATCTTTGACACTCAATATTTCTTAGATACCTCTGAAACTGAAAATGTCTGTGTCACTGTGTTCTCCTTCATGGAGGTACCAAGAGTGCATTGGATCAAGTTGGTCTTTACAAGCGAGGAGGATTCAGAAATTAGTCAGTAGCAGACATGTTCCAGGCTACTGTAAGTGAGTATTGCCTTTTAAGAATTAAGAGGGGGAAGCTGGAATATCTAGGTCTGTGCAGTACTTTGAGGAGTTTGAATTCTGTCATCTGAATGAAAGGTTAACATCTGGTTTCTCAAGTAAACTTTCAGTAGGGAGAGGCCAAAGATCTGTCTTCGATTATGCTTCAATTGTAGTTGCCTACCTTTCCTGGATTTTTGTGCAAGCTTCTGTTGGCTAAGCCGAAAGTGAGAACTATGATGGGAGGAAAGGAACTACAGAAAGAAAACAGGGGTAAAATACTAGGTGGTATTTGAAGGAGAAGAGAATGAAAGGAAAGAGGTAGTCAAAGGGAAGCAGACAGCTTTTAATACTGCATCAGTTACCTAGTCTTCCTCTTCTTCCTTGCCTCTGACCTCCCCAGCAAAGAAACTAAAACCTTAGCACAAAAGCTTGAGGTGTCTCGACTCTCCAAATAATTATTGTGAAACCTTGTGTTGTATGACTAAGCCTTACTCACAGAATTGTCTTATCGAGACTAACTGCATAGTTGTACTTTAATATTACTGTTTTAAAAAGTGAGGATTATAGTATCAAACCTAACCTCTGAAAGAGCCATAATAAAAGCGTATATGTTTTGCTAAAGTTGCAGGAGTAATGTTTCTTGTAGCTGTCATGCGAGCTCATTTGCTTATTTCTGCTTTCTGTAAGAGAGGGCTGAAGTCAGTGGGGAGAGGAAAACAAAATCATAAAAGCTCTTTTAAATGCTAATAAAGTAAAGGATAGTTTGAAGGACAGTAGGATTCTATACAGAAATTCTAGATAGTAAGACCTTCCATAGCAAGCTGCAAGTATTTCAAAACCTGTAAGAATGCAAACTTTAGATGAGAAGTAATCAGAAGCCGTGAACAAAGCATGCTGAAATGCATCTACTGTTTAGCCTGTCTCTACTGCACTTGGAAATAATGAAAATCATCACACGTGCTAATTTGGGCATTCCTCTTCATTATAGTGTTTATCTGAATGTATTTGTGGGTAACTGGGGAAGGGCAGAATCTTGAGTATGAGGATAATTTGGCAAGCTATATCCTCTTATATACATATCTGTAATATTTTTTTTTAAGTCCTGTGTAGATAGCCAAAAAAGTAAGCATCACCTGAAAGTCTTTGATCTTACTGGTTTAGCTGTTCATGTAGGTAGGACCTGAATTACAGGCGGAGTAAAACAAAGAGCTTGCCTTTCTGAGAATACTGTGCCATTTCCAGGGAGAGGAGATGCTGACCTAAATGTTCCCAGTTGTGCAAAGAGTGATAGTTTGAATTAGTTCGAAAGGAAATAACAATTCCCATGAAATGGAGAACTGTTCTTATGAAGGACATGTTCTGGCTTAAGGAAAGCCCTTCTCTTCTCCTGATAAAGCAGTCTATTTAAGGAAGGGGGTTGGTTGAAGATCACTCACTCACTTGGACAACATGCCTTTCTCTTCCAGCTGAGAAGGAACACCACCCCAGTGGTCTAAAGGTGCAACTCTCCCAGCCCCCAAACGCTCTGTGAATACTGCCAGTATTTTTATTGTTAAGAATATGGTTTTTCTTTGTATTTGTCCGGGTCCTCAAATGTCTTGGGGTTTCTGCCCTTCTGATACTGGGGAGGAGCTGCATGCTGAGAAGAGCTGCAAATAGGATTGAAAATTAATATTGGTTCTGCCCCCAGCCAATAAGAGAATAAAAGCCAGGGAATGGCTGTTCAGCCAATATAAAGTGCAGTTCCCCTTGAGAGAGAGCAGTCAGTGTGATAGAGCACTAGTCTCTGTTTCTCTGCTGGTATGCTCTTCCCAGGAACCAAGTCTGTTCTTTAGCAAGTGGGTTTGCTCTAGTTAGGTTTTCCATGTGAAATAAGAGATTATGTAATCAACCAATGCCTTGTTCCAAATTAAATTTAGAAATTTTTCTTTGATTTCATAGCTACCTGTCCTGCCTATTAAGGGGAAATTGGGGGCTGGAATTTGAAATGTACCTTGTGTGTTTGGATTTTTAGTTTTGAAGAAATTTCTTTGCCTTTGGTATATAAAGTCAGAGATGATTAATTTGAAATAAACCAATGCTAACTTAAAAGGCTTTCTTTTTGCGTTTATTGCTAAGCAGTAAATGCCTCTTTATCTTGGAAAGATGTGTAAACAGTAGTGGGAAGATACGTAAACAATAGCAAGGAGCCAGTGATTGAGAGTTGCTGAAATCATTGCTCTTTCAGAATGACCAATGGTGTCGCTTTTTTTTTCCTTCTAGCATTATTATGAGGATACTGTTTAAGTCAGTTGGATTATTGATAATGGTAGGACTGTCTTGTTGGCTGCAAACTTATTTTAGTTGACAACAATGTGAGATTTGTGCCCTGTGCTTCAAATCATGCCAGCATCATAGTTCAAAATGTAAACAGGCAGGAAATGTCTTTTAAACTTGATTGTGTTCGGCAGCATGCATTCCGCTAGCCTGAACATCTGATTACATTTACTACGTCCATTAAAAAAAAAAAATCAAACATGTTTTAGGTAGTTACGGGTGATAAAAATAAACAAAAGTGGGCAGGCAGAGAAATGTTACATGGGATTTCCCCCTTCCTCTCTATGACTGAATTAAAATTGAGAATTTTTACAATATTCTTTGTCCTTGTTTTTTACTCCCTTCTGTGTGAATGAAGAACACTTGAAGTCAGCTAGCGTGAGGTATTAAAAATAGTTTTGTTAGTGGTATAGTGGCAGAGTAAGCAGACAGTGGTCTTCTATGCAACAAAAAGGCTACGCATGGTGGCGTAAACTGTGGTGAGCTGCAAATACAGATACCTCTTCCTTGAGCCTTGTGGTGAGGTTGGTGTGCTGTATGCTGTGGTGTACAATGGCAGAGAAGCACATAAATAGCAAGTTGAAATTGTTTCAATCTTCCAACAATCCTGATTAGGCTGTGGGCAACTAAATACTAAGTTTTTAATCTTGTGAGGTAGGTAGACTGAGGGATCCATTTTTTCTTACCTATTTATAGAAAAATCTTTGAATCAAGTCAGTGATGGGCCTTGCTTCACTATGGGTGAATTGTTTGGGATGTTTATATAATAACTTCACTTTTCTCTTACGAAGTACCACTTTTCAAATGGAATCCAACACACAGTACGAAACTAGATTTTGCTTGCTCTATTTTTTAGCTTCCAGAACAGGACCTTTTAATTTACTCAGTTTCAGTCTCTCTGTATTTAAAAATCAGTTTTCTAGAAAGTAACTTTAAACATATTGGAGCACTTGTTCAGAGAAATAAAAAAAATCCTCCAAGCTATTTATACTTGATAAAATGTTATAGACAGTGTAAGGAAGCTTAGCAAATAGTTTTCCTTCTATTAGAAAAGCAGATTTCCCATGTTTGACTGTTCCATTATTTTTTATTTGTGTGTTAGTTCACTATTCCTGGATATACTTACAGCGTAGAGGTTCGTATGTAGCTGACCAAAACATAATACCTAAAATCTGTCTTTACTATCCTAGCCCTTCAAGCAATGTAATTATGTTGCTTCCAAGTGATAAGCCAAGGCAATTTACAGATTACTGGAATGCTTGAAAACACTGACCTTTCAGGTCACTCTGAGCACTCCTATTATGCAGAGATTGCTGTGGCACTGTTGTAATGTGCTGGCCTGTCACATGCTGACTAACTTGCAGAAAGCTTTGATGCAGCTGTTTTAAAAATGCTTTTGCTGACTGATAGGCACTTAGGCTACTGACTGTGAACAAAGCTGGCTCTCATTCCATGCTTTTAGCCCTCATTTTCTATAACAACACTTCTCCCCTGATGACTACACACACAGTTCTTTTCTGGACCCAATGGTTGACTAGTCTCCATTTAAATTGTATTCATGTTAATTTTCACTTCAAAAATAGTCATGTGTGAGAGGTTTGGTTTGTGTGGTTTATTCAGAGCTGCTGCAAACAAGCAGCCTTGAAAAGTTGATGTGGCTTTAAAGAGTAGGTAGATTAGGAGGGAGAAAGAGTGTGTGTGTGTGTGACTAGGCAAAGGAGGGGAGGGAAGGGATTAAAAAACAGGGGTCCTTTGTTGGTGATGTCCAATACAGTGGAGAGCAGTTTCCTGAAGTGTAGCATATATCATATAGAAGTTTGAGATCTAATGTGTTTTATGGAATTGATACAAAAAATAGGAAGAAGCCGATAAGTAAACGTCTCTTGTGTATGTGATGCTTAATGGGCATAATGCATGGTAACTATAGTGCCATTACCTTCTTCAGTATTAGAAGCAGGACTAGAACATGAATAAAAGTTTAACTGACTTGATTTTTTTTTTATTTTTTTTTTTTTGCTTAGTCTTTTAAACTTTATTAATAGTTTTTAGATCAGGTAGTGCGTGACTTGCAAGGATCATAAGAAGAGGAAGAATAATTCCAAAAGTAAAGCTTTAATTCCAGTAACCTGGCTATAATATTACATGGATAAACTATTTTTTGCTTTCCAAAGACACAAAGAATCCATATTCTCACTGAAAATAAGGTGCTGGATGTTTGTGGAAAGTGGACATCTAATCCAAGTAAGTTTGTACAATAAGTGTCATGGCAAAGTTTACTAAGTCACAATTTAACCTTTGACTCCAGGGAATGTATTTATATTTAATATAATCTGTTGGTTACTTGTACCTCTGATCCTGAGACTGTTTGAGTCCAGTGTGTTTGGATCAAAAACTGAGCATCTCTGTTCTACGCTGAGAGGTAGAAAACAGTATCGTTCAATTGATATTGTATATGTGTATCAGGTATGAAGTATTAGATAATTCTAAGATTGAGCTTCTGCTGTGCAGCATGGCATCCCTGTCTCCTTGTTTGGAGGAATGTGACTACTGGTATTCACCTGTGTTTACTACATTTCCAGTAACTGCAGAATAGGCACAACCTCAGCCTAAAATCTCTTGAAGCAGTAGCACATATTTGTGGATAAGCAGCTGGTGTATTTAAAATTGCTTTTGCTATTTGACTAAATAGTATACAGTGAGAGTGCACTAAAGTATAAATTTGAAGTTGTAACGAATGTAATATATTTTTCCTGCTATAGCAGTGCAGTGAAGGGAACAGAATGAGCAATGTATATACAGCAGAAAACTGAAGTGTAATTCTATAGTGAGTATTTTCCTAGTCTTCTGGGTAAAAAAAGTTCACACCCTTTATAATGATAGGTAGGGCAAAAAAGTTTGTTCTTCGTATATATTCAAATTACCTTTTTGTAGTTGTACTTTAATGTCCATAGAGGAAAAATATTTTCTGTGGCTCAGTTAATCTGGATCAATTTAAATGGCACGAGGCAAAAAAGATGCATTACTATACCTGTTGATAACATTACACTATCTTTTAGGGGATTAAATTTCAAAAGGAATGACTTCTGAAGATTAATGGAAAAGATGTAACTAAATCAATACATTGATACAGGAAGGACGAATCTAGATAATGTCACTGCACTTGATTTTCTCTTAAATTTTTAGATCTTGAATGACTGAAGGTATGAATACTAAACCAGTAATAGCTTTGAAAGCAGTCTTTTTTACAGTAAATTTTCTTTTGCTGTTCAGTTCTGGTTTTACTGAAAGAAGACTACTACAGTTGTCATTGCTGGAAGTACTGTTTAATTTCTCATGTTTCTGACCAACTTTTTCATTCTGTTTATCCTCACCTATTCAGTCTTCAGTATTTTTTCCAAAGAACACTTCAGATTAAATGGTTCCTCTGCAAACCATGGCCTTCTGATAGTATTTTCCATTGAACTGACTCATCTAACAGATATGTCTGGTGTACTGAAGCTAAATTTTTGAGGTTTCTTACTCATTTAGGAAAGATGTTCCTTTAAAAAGAGGCTCGCTCATATTGCAGATTTGTAGGTGATTTTCAATTGCTTCCTTCTCCCCACAACATCACCAGCATCTGGTTCTGGTTGACATGTAACTTGATAGCTTTTTGGGGCAGCAGTTGAATGGACTGTAGCTGTAACGGAGGATAAACAGGTCATTGGCCAAAATTATACAGGCATTTCAGCTGTTAACCAAGAGCTTATCCAGTTTCTTCTCCAGCTGGTTGGATAAACAACTAGAATGTCATTCATGCTTTTTCATTTCAAAAAATGTGCTGAGTAAACGAAAAAGACATCTGCCTGTTAAGCATGGATGGGAAATACTTGCTAAGAGGTAGGTTTGATGGGTAGCATGTCTGAGTGGTTATGTATAGACTTCTATTTTTAGTCTTTTGTTTTCAGAGTTCTTTTTCTGAAATACTCTATTTGCTTGTCATCATCTTCACCATAGCAATCAAGGATTATTCTTTATGAAATCATAATTACCTGAGAAGAAAGAGTAGATTCTCAAAAGTCTGTCTCCTAAACATGTAGCATCTCTGATGGTGTTACTTATTGCGTAGTTGATTGTTACTTCAAAGTTGAGTTGAGGCTATAACAACCACTATTACTTTATGGACATGTCTCTATGTAGAGATTAGTTTGGGGTTTTTCACTTTGTCTTATCTGTGCAAAATCAGAAGAATGTACTTGAACATAATTCATTGTTTTTGTTTTCATGTTGATAAAAGGCATCAAACTGACTGCTATAGAAAATAATTTCAGTGACGTGTGTCTGCATTAGGTACTGAAATTGATAACTTCAAAGGCTGAGAATGAATGCAGCCCTTCAGGCCTGTACAGCTAGGGAGACGGCCACTAGTTTAACTGTTAATGACAGTTCTCCTGCTAGTCAGCCTACCAACAGAAAGCTTTCAGTGTTACTTATAGTGCTGATAGGTCTAGATTTTTCCTCGTTGGATATTCTTGATGGGTGTCATACTGCTGCCTGTATTTTTAATGGGTTTTAGTTGTAGCTTTCTTTAATACCTCAGTGTTTGGTTGTGGATATTTTTTTTTTTTTTTTCTTTCTGGTGAGAGCTTGTAGGATGTGCAAACTTTCTTCTTCCTCTGCCTGATTTTGAAAACTAGTTTATGAAGGTAACTAACTGCAACTCATTTTAATTACGAGCGTTAGTTCTGGTCTTGTTAGATGCTTTTTCATGGACTGATATAAATGGCTTATGTTAAATGGTCCTTTAACTTGTGCTGGAGTAGACTAATTTTTTTGGTGGTGGGAGGAAGACCCCCTTAAATGTGTTTATGGAACAAATGTAAAGCAAGATCACTAAAAAGCAAAAGTGCTTTCTAATTCAGTTAGCAGTACTGTTCTATCAGACTTGTTTAGGCTGACTTCCAAGTGCAAACTTCGGATACTACAGTTGCGTGTGTTTTGATGCTTATCACTTGCTTACATGAGAAGCTCAGATTTCATCTTGGAAAAAATGTGTACCCAGCTCTAGTAGCAGTATAAAAAAATATCTTGAAAATGTGATTGTATTGTATCCTAAAAATAAACAAAATGTAAGTAAATATAAAATACTGCTTTTGAAAATTATTTAACTGTAATGCTCATGTTTGTGTTTAATTGTACTGATGCAATGATGTGTATGTAGGTGTACGGGACTGTAGATTATTTGAAATAATGATATTAAGCTATCCTGTAACTAATGTTTTGCTCCAGCCTTACCTCCAGTTTGGAAGAGGAAGTTAAACCCAGCAGCAGCTTCACACTTTTGTAAAGTGTTGCAGTGCCATTGGTCTTAATATTTAAGTATATTAAATATATGCATCAATAATCTGCACTATTGATATGATAATGTATGTGTTGCCTTTGATCCTCTGAGAGTAAATATGGCTTGGGGCCTCTGACTCCTAGGTTGACAGTGCACTGTCAGGCAAAAGGACACCAGTATGATGATATATATGTGCTAGCTGGTAGTTTGTACATGCTCATGGATCCTTAATCTGTTCAATTTATGATGTATTTGTCAAGACTGGGCAGCTAAAATATGTCCTTAGTTTGCTGTGTAGTTGCAAGATATAAAGCAGAGGAGGTAGGGGAAAAAGAGCTTTGAAGTAGACATTTCTATTTATTTTTTTTAAGAACTTTAAGTTGTTATAAGGCAATACAGGAAAAAGTCATTCAGCAACCCAAAAGCTATGTTGGTGACTTATCCAAGGCCCAGAAAAGACCACGTGTTGTCACAAAAGTGACCTGACTCCTCAACTTGCAGATACCAATAACATACCTCATGTTTGGGCTGCTTGGTGATGAGGACCATGCAAGGGTAAGAGTGTGGTACAAAACCAAAAAATGGAATGAAATTCTGCTCTTGAAAGAACTTAAGTTCAGCTGTGAAATAAAATGACATGATGTTTTGATGTGCACCTTCCCCCTCAAGAGTCAAGGGACTGGCTCAAGTAGGGGAAGAGTGTGGAAGCACTACTGCTGTTGATTGCTGTTTGTGGGGTTTTTTCATGGAACGGATTGCAGATAATATTCAGCACTGTGAACAAATATATGCAGAGGGGGAAAATGCAGCTAAGTGGGATTTCTGTTACCTTTCTCCTTTGTTTCTTTTTGAACTTTGTCACTCTTCAAGTGGATTTGTTCTCTTCTGTCAGTTAAAGCCTTAACTTGCTTTAGAATGTGAAGCTTAAAGAGACTAGATAACAGATGGTGAGAGACTTAAATTGCTACACTAGTTACTTCCTCTGGTCTGTAACCTTTTGTTATTTTCTTAGATATGATACTTTCAGGATGCAGAAGTTCAATGGAGCTGCTTTCTGTACCACAAGGACTACTGGAGTAATAAAGGGATGATGTAGAGGTGGTATAAATTTCAGTGAATTTTCAGTTTCCAAACTAGAGTGTCAGGTTATAGTTTTAACTTGCAGTTTTTAATGTACAATGGAACAACTTTCAAAAAGGGGAAGTTTGCCCTTGTTTAAGTACTTTGTGTTTGCAAAGTCTCCATTTTTAAATATGGTTCCAGGTAGCTAGAAGATGCAGTCCTGGTAGAAGCACAGTGTGCATTTTAAAATAGCCCTGATAATTTCTGCCCATGTAGTTTTCTTGCCTATTTGGGAATGTGCATTCCAGAGGGGTGATGAATGGACATGATGCAGTTTTGGTCAAGAATATAATCCTGCATCCTTGATATACTTGAAATTGTGGGAAGATAAATTAGTGTCATGTGGTTAAAGCTGCTGGTGAGGCAGTTTGTTCCACCTAAATGAGTTTATTTTTAATTGCTGATGTAAATACAAAAGCAGTATTTTGACCATTTCTAAGGTTAACTTTTGGCTTTCAGGGTGTGGCCTTTTTTATTCCTTTGGAACAGAGCTATTAGTTATACTTAGACTTTTTTATCACCTTAAATGCTCAGTTGGCGAAGTAGAAGGTGAAGTTTAAACTGCAGAAGAAAGGTCTTGGAGCTGTTTGATCTGAAAGATTGTAAATTTTGGTAATACCTTAGAATGCAAATTTAGAAAGCTTTCTAAGTTTTACGTAGAATTCAGTGTTAGTTCCTCTACAATGGTCAGAACAATTGAAAGCTCATGCTGTTTTACTGGTCATTTTACTGGTTTTGAAGTGCACTGTTTTGCTTTGTATGCAAACGGCAACACACTGCTACAAAGTTCTGATCTGGTCAACAGTTAATGCTCTTGAGCATGTTAGTTCCCTTGTCCCTTCCCCTGCTTTGATATGCAAACAGGAAGGAAAAAAAAAAAAGCTTAGCTGTATGTCTGTAGGGTGGGATGGGAAAAGGCATGATGGTTATGTAAATCTTAATACTTACAGAGTTTAAATTGAAGTCTGTGTAAAGCCTCTTGTCCAGTAATTACTCTGACATTTTGTTCTAGTGACTGTAGCCAGTGTCTCTTCTACCCTGGCCTTGGAAGGGAAGGAGACTGGGTGTTGTCTCCTCACTTGGTGAGTGAGAAATGGCTAGGGTAATTCTTCAGCCTGGGATTCATAATTATTTGAAGTGGGGGTAGGGATGCAGTCCACAAAAGAGGAAGTCCAAACCCCCAAAACCCAGAACACGCTGTTTAAAAAAGGTTTGCATTTCTTAGCTTAAGTTGAGTATATGGTAATTTGTGTCCAGCTCTTCTTAAGAGGTCTGCAAATTGGAAAAGGTTGTGAACCACTGTTATAGTGAAAGGCAGTGGTGGAATTGCTGCCAGTAGGAAATTAAAGACCCTGTAGTCAGGGCAGCTGTTACTGCTGGGCAGTATCTTGGGCCTGCTTTATTGCCTCCTGCCCAGTCTTGGCTCCCCGTTGGAGTTGGTTTCATTGCTCCTTTTTAAGATGATGAGGAGTTACAATGGGAGTAAAGATGTTTCTGGCTTGGTTTGGGTGGCAGGGGCATCCCTGTTGCCACTGCATATCCTTTGAAGGGAAGGGAAAGGAAAGTGTGGAAATGTTTTGCTGGTTCTTCCTTGCTTGCTGATTCTTCTGGAGCTGCTGTTGTTTTTCTCTTGTGCACGTTAGTGGCTATGGCTTGAGAAGAAAAGGAAACATCACTTAAAAAAAGGGGGAAGGATGATAAATTGGAAGGCAGAAAAATAGGCATGTGCTTTCCATACAACATATTGGTAAATCTTAATTTGGTAACAGTGATTCTTCTTTTGCCTTCTGAAAAGGAACATCAATATTGTTTGTAAATCCAATAGTGTAGCCAGGATTATACTAAAAAAAAAAAAAATGCCACTCTATAACTGCTTGTGAATAAGCAGTTTTTTGTTACACACTAACGCAGCTAGGGTTATGAGAATGATTGAATGTATGTTATGTGAGTGATGTTTCTACATTCATAGTCAATGAATAATCCACCAGAAAATACTTTTATTTTTATGTTGTTAACTTTCTTTCTTGCCTGCTTCTTTTCCACCTCAAGGAAGCCATCACCAATGCCAGACTTCAATCCATTCAGAGTAGTTTTGCAAACAAAGGAGAAACTGCCATGAGGGTGGGAGTAGCTTTAAGATGAGGTTCTTGCTGCTCCTTAACCCTTTGTATTGTCAAGCAGCAGCTTTAAGGTGCTATTTTAACTATTATACTTGTTCTGACAGGAGAGTTTGCTTAAAGTCTTTCGGCTGCTACATCTTGGCTCTGCAACACTGTTGGACACCTGCTCAGTTGGCTCACACAGTTACTGAAATAAACCATCCTTTTTCTTAGACCCCATTCACCCCTTTCCCCCACTCTTGAAACAGAACTTCCCCAATCACTTCAATTTTTCTTAGTAGTGGATAACTTTAAACAATTTATATTACGTAGGCACTAAACATAATGATGCAAAAGACTGATGGAGATGAAGCAGTTAAATGAGCTGTAGGAATATGCTCCTTGGGATGTGGGAGTTCATCTGTAGGTCTGTGGGATACTGAATGAAATGTAGCAGCTTGGTATAAAAAAGGAAAGGACTCTTGTCTTCGCTGTTCTTTTGCACTATATTGTTCAGAAATGAAGTAATGGTAGTACTGACTAGTATTTACTAATATGTTTTTCATTCCAGATCTTCAACTTACCTTACCTGGTTTTGAGTTCTCAGTGCTATGTTACTCAGTTTTGTAACTGGATGTAAGGACAGTTGTAACATGCTGATTTTCTTCATCACCTACTTGATCGTGAATGTGTTAGCTTTAGAAATTGTGTTTTTCAGGAAGAAAATTCTGGAGCAGACTCACGTTGTGGACATAAATAGAGAGACAGGGAGACAATTGTTGTGAAGTGCCAAAGCATACTAGATTGTGCCTGCTTAAACAGATGTCTCTTCCCCTTCTTCAAGGTACATGTTTTGGAAAACTAGGTACCCCATTTCATGGTGCAATAATACAAAACTAGGCATTGTTAATAGGATGAGGATAGTCCTTTTTGCTGAGGAAAAATGATGTGTTTTCCACTTCCTGTAGTGGCCTGATAAATTTCAGGAATGTTTTCCTTGCTGGTGGCTGAAGAAGTGTTTCAGATGCGTTAGCATTAGTCACTACTGTAGGGTTTGTTACCTTGTCCTTCATCCAAGTCTCATGCCTGCCTCTGACAAGCATAGTATTGCAATGTTGCCCTCCCTAATTCTCATTCCTTCTCTCCCATTGACTACTTGTACTTTTTCTTCTTCTCTCCACTTACAAGCACAGGGCTTCAAACAAACAAAAAAAAAAAAGAATACCCAAACAAAAAGCCTGTTGTGATCCCTGTTATGTACTTTTTGAACCAAACTCTTTGTTACTATTGACTCCTTACTCCAAAGTCACTAGCAGTTTTCTAACCAAGGAAGTTATTCTTCTTCAAAGAGCTGTAATATTTAATATTGCTCATCATCTCTTCCTTTTTCAACTCCTGCATTTCTGTATCCTTGGCTTCTAACTTACTTTCTTTGAATGTGTAAAGTTAATGTGAGCTTAAAGTTTGTGATGTGTTCTGCAGATGCCTTAGTAGCCATATGACTGATAAAATTGAATCCTCTTCACTGATGGTTACCCAAATTGGGGGTGGGGAGAAATGCCATCTGTCTGTGTGGTTGTTGAGGGCAGGGAAGGATGCTTAACCCAGAATTTATTACTAGGAGAAGTTGGTTGAGATTCAGAAGGAAGAAATTTTGTACCTATAAAAATAATTAAAAAAATCTTAGTATACTAAGTGAGATGGTTTTTCATACTGAGATTCAGGTGGGAAAATATCAGGAAAAAAACCCCACAGAAGTCTGGCGCTACAAAAATAGTTGTCAGCTGATTTTACCGGGCAAAAGGCAGTGTGTGTGTGTGTGTGCGCGCGCGTGTGTTTGGAGTATCTGCATTTCAAATCTTAATTGCAGAAGAATTTGGTAAGTTAACCATGAAATTGATAGTACTGTTGTGGCTGGGCAGGCTTTCAAAAACAAAATCTAACAAAAAGCCCTAAACGTTTTGAGGAGAAATTAACCTATGTGTGTTGTTTTATTGTCAAGCTGGAAGATGGTGAGGCCATAATTCTGCTTCTGTAACTTGACCAAGGCAATGCTCTTAAATGTGTATTTGCTCTAATTGATATTTGAGAGCTTTGGGTAGTATCTTGGGAAAAACAACCCTGCTCTTGGTGGGGTATTCTTGTCTATCCTGAGGCTCCTGTTTGACACATCCTCAGAGTATAACAATCTAAAATTGACATGGTGTGATGCTTGGTAACTAGGTTATGATTTTCTGGATTAGAAACAAGGTAAGAGGCATTCTAGTTTAAAGTGAGGTACTTGAATGCTTTGGTTGCTGTGGTAATGTCTAATTTCATGTAGGTAATTTTTTGGTGGCCATATCTTATACTTGAATGTGTTTTGGCTTTGTTGTGTTTTAATTAAAAAAGCAATGGTCAGATATATAAGCCCGATGTAGGTTTTTTCTTTTACAAAACTAAGACAGTATGGTTTTTGTTTTCTGTAGTTCTGACACTGTATTCTTCACCTCCTCCTTCCCCAAGGGAAAAAAACAAACTGGAAGAACTCCAACTAATGTTCTTAACTGAGTGATAAAACGGTAACACCAAGCTGCATATAAGAGCAGGGATGGAGGCTGTGTCTGAGTTGGATGATTGGATTTGGTTTCAGGAACGTGCTGGAAATGTGACTTAGAGTAGTAATCACAGAGTAGTTGAAGTTGGAAGGGACTCGCGAGATCAGCTAGTCTAACCCTCTGCTCAAAGCAGTTCTCGCTAAATCTGGTTTATAGAATAACTGCAGAATAGTGAGGTCAGAAGTGAGCTCTGGAGATGATCAAGTGCGGCCCATGCTATGGCACGTTGCCCCGGATCTTGTCCATTTGAGTCTTGAACACTTCCAAGGGTGGAGATTCCACAGCCTCCATGGGCAGCCTGCACCATTTGACCACCCTCATGGTTTTAAAACAAACCAACCAAGTAGGTAATATCTGATCAGAATTTCCCGTTCCAGGTTGTGTCACTTGCTGTGGAACTGTGGTCACAGCTGTGTGCATTTCATGAGCTTCACTTGTATACTTCAGTACAGCTTATTCTACTTTGAGGCTGTAGTTTGAGCTCTTATGTTAACAGGGCTGGCTTACAAACTGTGCCACTGGCAGCTGCTCTCGGTGGAGTTGAGATGAACTGATGGGGAACTGATACAGATAGAAATGACCACATACATAAATGTAACGCTTGCACAAGTGTAATATGAGGGAGAGGGGTGTTTTTGAGGATGTAAACTAGTAGGAGGGCAGTGTGTACTGCTTAAGCAGTTACTTGTGCTAAAAGGAGTGCTTTTCAAGTTGTGTCCCAAGATGTAAAAAATTAAAATATCACATTGAGTTTCTTGGAGATCTTGCTTTTGAAATTATTCTGGAAAAAAACCCCCAAACCCAAACAAACTGATTTGAGCTAAAGTTTATCTTTAAATAAAGAGGAGCTAAATACTTTGAATAACGTATTAAAAACTGTACTCTAATTTTGGAATCCTTATGTCCTAATTATACTGACCTAGGTCAGTATGGTAGAGAAATGACTTAAAACCGAAAGCAATGTGCAAGTGATCTGTGCTTCCCTTTGGCAGTGTAACTTGGAGGGGATGGGGTACAAACATGGCTTAACACTTTGATTTTTAGCCTTTCTGTTCTGTTGTGATTTTTTTCATTCCTTTTGGCTCACATACTTGTCTGGAGTAGTGATCTGTGGAATGCTGCTTACCAGCGCTTTGGATTTTGTGATCCTACATGATTTCACTGCCAGCTGGAAAGCAAAACGGAAAGAAGCAAAACAGACAAGGATCCCAAATTCTAAAGCACAGTTTTCCCACGCCTTAGATATCATGAAGCTAGTAAACTTTGCTTAGCTGCTGGCTGATACTGTTACCAGGGTGTTTGAGTGGTACTCTTCATCTGAAGTGATTTGACCTAAGACCATTTGAGATGTATCTGCATTTGGGTCTTACATTCCAGTTTGTTTTGCTTTCTTATTCCTGAGTGCTGGTCTTCTGCCATTCAGGGAAAATGGTATTCATTAGGCATATATAATAAACACTTCTATAAATACTCAGATTTAACTGGACCACATACTGTTCTTGTTTAGGGCTACTTTGGAAAGAGGGTCTATCTTTTTTTTGTACTGAGCAGCAGCAAGAACAGAAAGATTTTATGACAGCCGGAGATGAGAGCTGTCTGTGATGTGCGAGACTTAGACTGAAGAGGCAATTCTGGATAAGTGAGTCATGCTAAATAAGTTGGGTATTACATGGGATGAGTTTAATACTGAGGGTTGTTTTGTTTTGGTGTGGGTTTTTTTGTTTGTTTGGTTGTTTTTTTCTTTAGTTTAGAGGAAATGGTGCCCAAAAGTCAGAGCAAAAAATGTCCAAGCAAAAATGTCTTGCACAAAAATTCATTAGGAAAACTAGCAGAAGGGATGTTTTTAGATATATGCGTTATTGATGTATTCAAAATATAGCAAGTAATCTCAGGAATTTTAGAGCAGGAAGCAGTGTAAATTGTATTTAGTAAGGTTGTATCCCATGGAGCAGCATATTGCTGTAGAAGGGTAGGGAGAATTGAGTGGAATGGTGAAACAGCTTAGATATTTTCAAAAATACGTATATAAATTAAGTTTAGTCCTAGTTTTTCTTCTCAAGGTTGTTATTCATGATGTAAAGATGACTGCTGTTGTCCAGGCAGTAGTTATGTACTATGGTAGTAGAGACTTTGTACTTCTAGATTAACCTGAGTAAAACTAAGTTCATTTTATTAACATGCAGTGTTGAGAATTCTGTTTGTTGTCTTCTTTTTTTTTTCTTTTAACCTGATTTGCACATTTTCATATGAAGACTAGCTTTAGTAATGGTGTCTGTCTTAATACAGGCTTTTCATGAGGTAGGCTGTTGACTACAGACAAGTGTGTGGGAAGAGTGGAACTCTTGACTAGAATTTTGGACCCATGAAATGTATGAAATAGGGAAAAGAAAGATGATGCACACTGCTTTACTTCTAGGTGTTTAGTACATCTGCTTGAGAATAAGGTTAGCATTTCTGTTTCCAAAATAGATCATAGAATGATAGAATGGTTTGAGTTGGAAAGGACCTTAAAGATCACCTAGTTCCACCCCCTGCCATGGGCAGGGACACCTTCCACCAGCCCAGGTTGCCCAAATCCCCGTCCGACCTGGCCTGGAACCCTCCCACGGAGGGGGCAGCCACAGCTGCTCTGGGCACCCTGGGCCAGTACCTCACCACCCTCTCAGGGAAGAATTTCTTCCTCAGATCTAATTTAAATGTGTTCTCTGTCAGTTTAAAGCAGTTACCCCTTGTCCTATCCCCACACTCCCCAATAGAGTCCCTCCCCACCTTTCCTGTCCCCCTTTAAGCACTGGAAGGCCACTCTAAGGTCTCCCCGGAGCCTTCTCTTCTCCAGGCTGAACCCCCCCAACTCTCTCAGCCTGGCCTCCCAGGGGAGCTGCTCCAGCCCCTGAGCATCTCTGTGGCCTCCTCTGGCCCCGCTCGAGCAGCTCCGTGTCCTTCTGCTGGTGGGGGCCCCCGAGCTGGCCCCAGCACTGCAGGGGGGTCTCCCCAGAGCGGAGCAGAGGGGGAGGATCCCCTCCCTGGCCCTGCTGCCCACACTGCTCTGGCTGCAGCCCAGCACACGGTTGGCTCTCTGGGCTGTAAGTGCACACTGCTGGCTCACAGGCAGTTTTCCATCCACTACTACCCCAAGTCCTTCTCTGCAAGGCTGCTCTCCAGCCACTCCTCTCCCAGCCTGGATTTGTGCTTGGGATGATGGTCAGTGTCACTGCCATGGGTGTACATTCAGACGGAAGGTGAGACTAAAGACTGGCTTCACAGTCTCAGTGATGAATGAGAAAATTCTTTTATACGGATCCTACAAGAGAATGCTTTTGTAGGTGTTTTCGCTTCCACTTTGCATTGCTGTGTAAAGAGATAAATAACATGCACTTGATGTTATTTGATGATCTTTGCAGTGGTCCCTGAGATGCTCTGTCTGATCTCTCTTGAGTCTTTTCTCAAAAATACATTCAGGGAAACAGTCTTTTCTCCTTGAAAAGAGTGATGGTCAAGTAAAAAATAAGGATAAAGGCTGCTCGCAAAGCTTAGCATGGAGATACCACAGTTCTGAGTGCAAACAGCCAGGTTTAGCAGTGTGCTGTTTGCTGTGTTTATCCTGCTTCAGAGTACCCTCCTCTTTGACTGGCTATGCTTGCTCTAGTAGTTGGTTCCCAGTATTTGAAATAGCTTAAATGTCCCTGTGGTACTCTGTAGAGTACATGTGGTGCATTGCGTATGTCGTATAAAGACTATATAAGACAAAGCTCTCATTTCAATTGATAAATTCAGTCTGATAATAGGATTCTGCCCTCATTGCACTAATTGCAGGGGAACAACTGTTAAAAAATTGATTTATTTGTTCCAGTCAGCTGAAGGTTTTATGATAAGACAATTGAAGGGAGTCCATTGGAATTTAAGGTGACTGACTGTAGTTTAACTAGGCAAGGACAAAGGTGAGTGTCTATAGGAAGTCTTCCTGGTCAGATTTGGAAACAACTTACTGTTCCAACTCAGTGCTGAAAGATGCTGTGTGTAGGGAAATGACCTCTTTGTTCCCTTCTCTGGGCTGTCTGAGGCAGATTCAGTTTTCTTCTCTGAACTTCCTCAGGAAGCTCTTTGTTTTGGGTATTGGTTTGGATTTTTTTTTGAAGTGAATGATAAATATCACCCCTTAAATAACCAACAAACCCACAGAAATTCTGGTAATGGTTGCAAACGCTAATTATTGTGATAAGCATTTGTAACTCTTGTTCCCACAAGTGCAATCAAAATGTATTGATTCCACGTTTAACCTTTACAACTTTGAAGTTCAGAAGCATCCTGCTGCTTAAGTAGATTTACCCAAGAATAATTGAGAATTAATTTTAGAAGCCAAATAGAAATACAGCAAGATAGATAAGGCGTATGAATGTCTGGTGTGTCCTTCTGAAGAGACTGACTCTAAATAAAAGTTTATTTCCTTCTTTTGATATAGCCCTTTACCTGTACTTATTTCTCTTCTCTTTTTTTCATGTCTTGAATAAGAAAACTATTTCTCGAGGTTCTTGTGATTTTATCAGCACAATAAGGAATGTTTTTAGATGTCGGCATTTTATTGGAAGTAAGGTGTACACAAAAGCTACAACATGAGGCTGCAAGCTTGGAGCAAAGATAGTGTTCTTTATATGATTGAGTTGGTGATCTGGTCATTCAATTTCTTGTAGTTTGTTTGTTGAGGTTGAAAGGGTTAGAGCAGGGACTTGAATCTGTCACAGGCAGTTTTTCTCTCTATTGTGTTTTGAGGAGAATAGAAACAATATGCCCTCTGAGGTAGCAGAAGTAGTTGCTTCATTTTATTGTCTGCAGGACAGCTGTCAATGTTGATCTGCAAACCAGGTTTGTAAAGATAGAAGTAGTACTTTATTGCTTTCCAAGTTAGGTTACTCTCGTGTTGGCCAGAGGAAAAATCTGAAAAGCTGCCTGTTCTGAGGTACATACTTAAACATGATTTTCTCTGAAAATATAATAATCTCATTGTCCTTAGTGAGAAATTTGTGGAAATGTATCTACTGTTGTTACACTTAACACTTACTGCTTATTTGTAGGAAATTACTGTTGAATTTCAGTAAGAAATAAGGTGATTAAAAACTCCATTGACCTCATGTATCAAAACCTTATAATTGAGCAAACAGTTGCTTAAAATATGACTTGTCATTCTTGACACACTTAACTTCTTATGAAATGTAGTTCAGTTACTAGAAGAATTATGTTTCTTGTTCTAAGTCCCCCTAGACTTGCAAAGCAACATTGGGAAACTAATCTGGCTTCAATTACAAGAATGTGTAGGAGCTTTGGCCTTAGTCTGAGCATTTCTTCTAGGTGTAGAAGTCTAAAGAAGTAAGTGTTATCCTGCAAGACGCCTTACCCCAGAAACCTTGCATTATTTTAGGTATAAGATACTAATTTCTGTGGCTGTTTGAATCTTTCCAAATGTGAACTTGAACTGTCTACTCAATCCTGTGAGTGGCTCCAGTGCTGCAGCTGGTAATGGCTTTTTCAACCGCAATAGAGGTAAACTGAGCAATGCTATTTGCAAACATGGCAGCATTTCTCAAATTGGTAGCTAGCAAGGCTGCTTTTTTTTCCTTCACAATGTTTGAAGGATGTGCTGGGTTTGTGTGGAAGGGCTTTTGGTAGCAGGGGAGGGGGCTACAGTGGTGGCCCCTGTGAGAAGCTTCTCAAAGCTCACCTGGCTCCAGGTCAGACCTGTCTCTGCACCAAGGCTGAGCCAGTTAGTGATGGTGGCTGTGCCTCTGTGATAACGTATTTGAGAAGGGGAATGTGGGAGGAGGAGTTGGGGTTGTGAGGAAGAGTTACGAGTGGGATACTTATGCAAACACAGAGGTCACTGGAAAGAAAGAGGAGGGAGGGAGGGAGGGAGGTGTGCTGGAGCAGAGACCCCCTGTATCCTGTGGTGAGACAGCAGGGCTGCCCCTTCTGCCACCCATGAAGGTCCATGGTGGAGCAGATGCTGAGCTGTGGCCTGTGGAGGAGCCCACACCAGAGCAGGTGGCTGCACCCAAGGGAGGCCAGGACTCTGTGGGGAGAAGCAGCCCCTGCTGTTGTATTTTGGTGCTGGGGGCGTTGCAACATGCAGGGATGACCCATGCCAGAGCAGCTTGGGAGGGGCTGCATCCCATGGGAAGGACTCACACCAGAGAAGGTTCATGGAGGACTCTCTTGTGAGAGGGGAGCCACATGGAGCAGGGAAAGAATGTGCGGTGTTTCTCTCCTCCCCAGCCCCTGAGAAGGAAGGAACAGCGTATTGACTGTAACCCCCATCCCCTGTCCCCTGCACTGCTGGGGGAGGAGATAGAGAGATCAGGAGCAGAGCTGAGCCTGGGAAGAAGGGAGAGGTGGGGGGAGGTGTTCTTTGGATGTGGTGGTGTGTCTCACTATTCTGCCTTGTCTGTTAAGTGTTGGTTTTGTTAGCGTTTGAATTAAAGTGATGTTCTTTTTCTTCCCTGAATGAGTCTGTCTTTTGTCCATGACTGGAATGGGTGAGCCACCCTTCCCTGTCCTTACCTTTTATTCCTAGACCTTTTGCTTCATTTTCTCCTTCCCAGTGCTGGGGGAGAAGGGGTGAGTGAATGGCTGCATGGTGGTCAGTTGCCTTCTGGGCTCAAACAAGGACGAAGGAGAAATCTTGATGCATAAGTACAGAATTCTAATCTTTTGGGGAAATTCAATCTTATGTACGTGCGCATGTGCCAGATGTATGTGTGAAGGTAAGAGTTGTTTGAGAAAAAGCACGATTTTTTAAAAAGAAAAATGGAAATCCCAGCTTTGATAAGCAGGAAGGAAATGTGATGAGATGTGGAACAAGAAATGTTTGTTGTTGTTTGAAGGATACTTGTAGCCCCCAAAGGGAGCTTTGTGGAAAGATGTTTACTTTAATATGTTTATATCTCAGGGCAATTTCAAAGATTAAAAAGTTGAACGAGATTTGTTACATCCAAGTTTATGAGCAAATGGTAAGTTGCACTACTTCCATACTGATGAATTGCAACTTCACGTATGACTTCAATCTTTAACTAATAATTTAAAAAACCCCAACAATCTGCAGACACATCCACTTGCCATATACAGAGCTGGGGTTGCTACTAATTGTCTGTATAACATGAGCTCAAGGAAACTCCGTTTTAATAAAGCATAAGCATAAAATAAATCTTTCCAACCCTGAAGTCATGATACTGTCATTCTTTTTATTCTTAATACACATAGAGAACCATAGGTAATACAGACGTAGCATCTGTAGTTTGCACAGTTCAGATGCTGTCAGTTGTCCACTTGCGTTTCAAAGATACGTAAAGGTCTCTATTAAAGCTACTCTAACCCTAGGCTGTAGCATCCTAGTATTCTCATATATTCCTAGTTTCTGGGGTGTTAAGCTATATATTTCTCAGTTCCTGCTGAGTCACCTTGATTTCACATAAATCAGTGGTGGGTGACGTTATTTGGGGTACCAAGCTTGGCATCAGCAGTCAGCAGGGCTGGCACCATCACTGCAGGCTTATGCTGGGTGCCCCCACCCCTTAATTGCTAGCAATGTTTGCAGTTTATAGAGACTTGGCAATGAAGTCCTTACAAGATTCCTGAAATTCAAATGTTGCATGAAAAATAGATCACTTCATGAGTATGGTATCAGAACAGGAACCTCAGCTGATGGTAGCACAAGCTAGTTCTTCTGCCTCGGTTGGCAGTGCTTAGTAGGGTGAGTACCTTCACAGGTCTTCATTAAGCTTCTCAGTCTTTTGTGAGTGAATGCAATTCTTTACAGATGAGAAGCTAACTCACATAAGCAGTCTGTGTCAAAGCCAACAACTTGCCTCAGGCTGCCTTTGAACTGTGTTCACTGTTCTTGATTGGACTGTTTGGGCATGCAGAAAGAATGAAAATAACATATTAGTTGATTTGCTGTCTAACTAATGGATATTTGATGTTTCAAAGTCTTGTGAATTTGAAATGACTGTATTAATAAAATCTAGGGGAGATGGTAACAATAGATGAGTAGAGGAGATAATGTGAGTAAGAAAATGGAGAAGAACAAGCACTGAAAGTGGAAAGGCTGAGCTTCTACGGAAAGGAAAAAGCCATTACAAATGGCAGCCCCAGTCAGTAGATTGATCAGTGAGTGGCTTGTCCAGTTTTGGAAAGGCTGGTGAGTTTATGTGGATGGGGCTTTGGGGTCTTTTCTTGCTTGTTTGTTTTTTTGGTGAGGTAGTAAGTCTTCTCACAGTTCTGAGAAATATGTTATATAGGTCATTTCCATTTTTTCATTGCTTAGCTGTTTTTGTTATCTTATCCTGCTCCGACTCTAGGATTGCCAATTCTTCCATATCCAGTGGGAACAGTACTTAGCTGGTTAAGTTGGGTTTTATCAGTGTTTGCCATATCCAGAACCAGTTGGGGTGTTTGTGCTGTGCCCTGTGTACTGATCTCCAACAGTGAGGTGGAAGAACTCGGAGGCATTGAAATCTGGTACCTTGTTAGCCAAGTAGCTCCAACTGTGCTGTGCAAAACTACCTCTGACTGCTGCTGGAGTGTTGTACCTGCATGGCATTGCCAGGACAAATGGAATAAATGAGCCAGTCAGGTTAGCTTCTTCGTTGATAATTATAGATAGAAATGAGGCAGCCATATGTCAATTAAAATGTGAATTTTGACTTTTGCAGTCCTTTATTGGATTTCTGTTGTACCTTTTTCTGAACAGGAGCAACTGAAAGCTTTTTGTTTTAGAAGCTTACTTGCAGAGATCATGTTCTACTTCTTGATGAGATATTTAGCCTGAGAAGGTCCTGCCAAAACTAAGACAGAATGAGAGCATCAGAAAGGGGGAAGAAAATCAGTATTCATTCACCGTTTAACAAGCAAAATGTTCTGTTTTGTTTCAAAGGTGGCTTTTGTGTGTAAAAAGTTACTGTTTTAATATATATTTGGTCTACTTTTAAAAAGCTGGAGAGAAATAATCTAATTCTGGGGTAGAGTTGAATCAATTTGTAATGCAAAGGAGTAACATTTGGTACTGAATGGAGGGCAAAATAGCTGTTTCAATTAAATATATTCCAATTAAGTTGCACCAACACTTTCAGGAGCAGTGAACCCTGAAAGAGAAATGAGCAGTAATGTAGCACATCCTAATTGCTGAAATTGGAGCATAAGACGTGGAGGGAAAAACCCCACAGCTTTTTGTGGTCATGAGAATAACTTGCTTTTTAAACCTAGTTACAAATTTTGATGTTATGAAATTGGATAAAGTTTTCAGAGATACTGATTGTGAGAGTAAACATTCCTGTTGCTGTTCTCTATTATAACACAGGACTGGATTAAAAGTTAGAAGTACTTTTGGTTGTAGTGGCTAAGTTAGTGTAACTGAAACAAAGTAAGGGTAAAGTAGATTTTTTCAAAGAAACCACAGTCCCATACTGCAGAGATGCTCGTGTTCTGATTCAGTTCTTTAGTGAGTAGGTTGCTTGTTTATGAGAGCGGAGGGTATGGAGGGAAAATGCTGGGCACTCCTCTGGAAAGGTAGAATATGTAGCAGCAGGATAGCAGGAGACCTCATGCTGTTAGCAGTGTGTTTCATGCTGCCTTTCTGCCTGGTTTCAAGCCTTTGGCTCAACTAGCTTTTCCTTCCTCATGCCATCTTCCCTTTCCAAATGTTTTCTTGTCATGGCACATTAAGTAGTGCAAGTGTCTGCTCTTTTAAGCAGAAATGTGGATATGTAAATATTGTCATAATGTTACTGTTTAATCTAGTTCCCTTAGAGGGCCTTGTTTATTTCTGCAGTGCCACTGTTCACCAAAGAAATTAGCCTACGGTGAACTGTGGAGTCTGTTAAATGTGACCTGTATGCATAATACAGTAGCACAGGTACTGTAATCTATAGCTGGGTGTTCATGAATTAGAGGTAATGTGCATACAGTCAGAACAAGCAAAAGGAGAACGGTCACAAAAGTATTAAGTAGAAATCTATTCTGCCTGTTCTTCCCCTGCCTCCTTCCCTGGCAGCATGGGAAGTTCAGATGTGACATATAAAGACAGGAAATGTGTAACAAATGAGCCAGCCCTACTTCTCTGTAGCTATTCAATATGAATATTAATGTTATTTCTGAGTGTAAGTTTCTATTTGTGGTATGACACAGTTGTTTGATACAGCTGTTGACAGTGAAGTCTAATCTTTCGTTTTTTTCTCCTTAGACCACAACAATGGAAGAAACAGCTATATGGGAACAGCACACAGTGACTCTTCACAGGGTAAGTTCATACAATTGGTTCTGTGTGCCTAACGCAGGATACTGGTAGCTTTTGAAAACAATAGGAAAAAGCCAGATGTCAGGAAGTAAAAGAAAAGGAAACTGTCATATTCCTTTGTTTAAATTTAGAAGTGTTGTAAAACCTCCATTTGATAGTAGCTCTGTTTGTTTGTTGGGTTTCAGAGATAAGCCTGCCTGCAAATAACCATGCCAGAAACAAAGCTTTAGATTACTTCTCTATGTAACTGAAAGTAGTTAGACAACTAAATGTTCATTAACAGTTGTGCTGTAACTATACTTAAAAGTTTTAAAAATTTACTTGCAGGGGCATAAACCAGTGTAGTTAAGTATAAATAAACGTGTTCTAAACTGCCTTATTTGCTTGCCACTTTGTTCAGCTAGTGTCTGAAAATAGCGGGTTTGGGGTGATAAGAATGCCCACCTTACACAAAGGAATGTGTACTAGGAATCAGTGAATAGAAAGACAGCTTTTACATTGCGACTGACTCTTTAAGTTACTCTTCAATTGATTTCCAATGTACCTATCCTGAAGCTGTGCGAGAGAGGCAGTAAGGAATGAGTTGCTTAGGGAAAGTCAGAACAAGGCAGGATGCCATTTCTGGCAGCAGCTTAGTATTGAAGTGACCATAGAATCATGGCCAAAATAGCTATATTAATTCCAACAAAAGGGGGGTGCACAAGAGTTCTTTCTGGTGAGCAAGTTGTATCATTTGCCTTCAATTCTTCAGCATAGAATCAAAGCACTTTGGAATTGTAGCATTGATCAGATGAATGGACCTTTGTGACTAAAAATGTTTATGAGTAGTTTGGCTGGTCAGATAGAAACGCTAGTTCTCTGTACAAACATATTACTGACGACTAATGAGTTTTATGTTGTTGATTCAAAATAACCATTTTAGTACCTGCCCTCTTAAGAAGAGAGCAGTTAAACTCAGTTTGACCAGAAATTGTCTAGCAAAGTACTCCTCTAACTGCAACCACACGTTGAAAGAAAAGAATAAGTAAACTAAAAATGTGTAGTGATGCTTACCTAAGCTATCCTCAAGCTTCCACAAATTTTTAGGTCAGCAAGTTCTTGAGCAGGAAGTATTACTTCTATATGTAATTGCCCTTTATGTTTTCTTCTTGAAGCTGTCCATTCACCCCTAGAACCTCTGTAAAAAAGTTTTTACTCATATTATTGATTAAATCAGTATTGTCTTATTTTCAAAAACAAACAGAAGATGCTGTAGCAGTGCAATGTTGGCTTGTAGACTTGGTTTCTCCTGAGGGGGATATTTTTCTGATTAATTGGAGCAGTAACTTCAGTGAGACCTGAAAATGATGAGTTCAGTCAGTGCATAAAAGAATCATGTAATACTGCGGTATGGTGTTACCTTGAACAAATATTGAAATAATAGTTAGGAACTAGAAATCATGTCTTTGGTTGTGCTTGCAGCATAGTCAAAAGTCCCTGTATAGAAGTGAAAATGTGTTTTGATTATAATTTTGATTATTAACTTCTGCCAACTGTAGTGGTTTATCTGTTTTGTTAGCTGAGTAAGGAGCTTTCATTTACATGTTGAAGACTGATGGCTGTTAATAACTTTGATAGCATTAATTCAGGCAATTAAAAACAAGCAATATTTTCCATCTGCCAGATTAACAGCATAAGAGTGTTGGTTTTGTTAAGCAAATTCGTGCTTACCATTTATCCTTAGCACTAGGAAGAGGGTTTAAGAGAACAACTGCATATTTGCTTGTGGGATTTTTGATTTTGCTTTTTTTGGTGATGTTGTAATATTGTTAGATTATCAAGTAAATGAGGTTACTTCAGTTTAGTTGGAAGGAGTGAAATGCATCCAGATTTCAGTTACTCGTAAAGATAGCTAGAGGTTAATAGAATTGGAATAGACTAGAAATGCCACTGTGGTTGTGGAATGTTTTCTGTGTGAATTTATCTGCTTCACTTTGAGTTACAGAACAGCAGAACTTGCTTTTTCTAGTGAAGCACACTGAAAAGCCCCTTTGATTTTGATTTAGATGAGGGCGCTAAGCTGGCTGTGAATGATGGAATTAATTACATTTACCATGTGCTGAATTTCTACAGGGTGGGTGCAAGTTGGGCTTTATGTTACTGGCTTCCTGTTTTATTGGTACACCTGCGAAGCTCTTGGGATTCACCCAAATTTTTTGTACCTTCTGTCAGTATTTGCTTTGAGAAATGAGCCTAGACAAGTTATTGAAAGAATCAGATAGTAAGTCCCCTTGGGAGGAGCAGAGAAGTCTGGAGTTGGTGTCAGTCTAGATTAGCTCTTGTCTCTTCACAAGTACCTTCTTAATGGCAAGCAGATCTGTTGTCCCTCCAAGTGCCTGAAAGGAACTATGTAACCATGGTTTCTTTTTCCATTTTAGTTGTTTTTTATTAATGATATTTGATCAAAACTAGTTAATGAATAGGGACCATTAACATCTTTTATAACAAATAGACTTAAAACGAGGGGGGAAATATAAGCATATTGTTAGGTGGTGTGTGTGTGTGCTGGCAAAGATACATAGAATAATCTTGATGACTTCTATTCCTGTTGTGAGACTCATTTTTGTCCTCTTGGTAATTCCAGCACTGTTAATTTCACTTTGCTGTAAACCTGTGTTGTTCTCTACTATAACTCTGTTGCTCCTGTGTATGGCAGAGTACAATTTCTTTAACTCTTGTTGGGCTCCATAAGGGTAGCCAAAACTGTAAAAGCAAAAAGCAGTTTTAGTAATAATCATCAAATTCTAGGAAAGCAGATATCGTTCATATGCTTTTCTTTTTTTCTGAATAAAAAAATCCACATTACAATACCTGCTATCTGTATAGTCTGTTGAGTAGCTTTTTGAACATGTTGGTGCCTGAGGTATTAAACATTTCTAAAAAGTTTCTGCATTGTTATGGGCGCAGTTACTGATTTATAAACCAATTAATGGCAGTTTAGAAGTGTTGTTATGTACCTTGAAAAGATACGTTTTGTTTTTTGGATGTGTTTTGATCCTGTAGTGACCCTTTTAAAAGGGGATAGACAGTATGGTACATAAACTTTGGATGAGCCTTACAGAAGAGAAGGGAGTGCTTTACATAGGGAGTTCTTGTTGAAGAGTGCAGCTTTGCACACTTCTTTTGAATGCTTTCTTTCTATGACCTCTAGTTTCCAGAGATGTTATTACAAATTAGAGACAGAGTATACTTAAACCCAGTAGTTGCAGTATGTATGTGTCAGTTCAGGCACTTTGATGTTGTTCAAACATGAGATCTTTAAACTTTTATCCGTCTGCTTCAGGTATAATAGAGAATCTGAGCATATAAGCATATGACTGTGCTGTGATTTAACACTATAAATGGTGAATTCCAGCACTATTGCCAAAATACTTAATAGAAATTTTTGGGGGGAGAAGAGGCTTGAGCTTTTAATCAACAATTTTGTTCCCTTTCTTTACTACCCTTCCAACTTCCTGGACTGCTACTTAGCTCTTGAGAGATTGAGACAGTCTCAAGTTCAGTTAAATCTTAGCAGGTGCCTACAGTTTATCTTTTATGGAGAGATTTTCTGGTTTTATATACTTAACTGTGAAGGACTTTAAGGGAGGAACCATGCAATTCACATCTTAGGTTGGTTTCTTCATATTTGGAACTCAAATTCTCTGTGTCAGTTAGATGTGTCTCCTTCCCCCAAAGAAGAGAAACCAGGTATGTACATAGCTTTCTGCTTGTCCCATGGTGCCTTACTGTGGGAGAGTGAAATAGTCCAGTCCTGTTTTCTTCTTTCTTGTATTGTCACTACAACGTTTGGCAGGTGATTCTGTGGTGTGGTAGTTTTTTGTTTGTGTGTTTTGTTGTTGTTGTTGTTGTTTAAATGTAATTTTAGTTAATATATGTGTTTATCTTGTGTAGTGATCAACATATTGCTTTTTCCAGGCATGTCTAGGAGCTAGGTTCTGTTTTCTGAGGGTAGTTAATAGTTTATTTCTTAAGATGATGGTAGGCAACAGGATAAAATAATAGTAGTAGGCTGAGGCTTATTGGAAGGCTTCTTATTTAAACTCTTAAATTTTCAGAAAGATGTAGGGTTTGATTTGAGCTTTCTAATTTTGAGTATCTCATAAGACTTTGATTTATGTTATTAAAAAGCCTTTATCTTGTGCTGTATATGAGACTGCATTGTTTCAGGGCTTCTTGAAAAGGACAACATCGAAGTATGAAACTAGGCTTAATATTGGTGATTTGGTTTGCAAATCTATTCTTAAAAAGTAGAATGGCAAGCAGCAAGGTAATGCTTACAGTAAGCTTCTGCATTTCTGCTGGCTTTAGCCTGATGATTCTATTTCTTTTCATGAGTGGAGAATTCTAAGAAACTTTTTTTGTTTATGGTTTAAGGAAAGATAGAGAACACTTAAATTAAATTTGTCATAAATGTCTTTTATTATCTCGTCTCCCTTTCCTTCCCCACGTGAATATAGAGCAAACTGAACTATGTTAGTCGTGGAAGACTGAAAGATGAAGCAGTATCATGAGAGGCTAATATCACTGCTTTGAAAGGGAGTTTTGATACATCTTTTCATAGGCTATTATATATTCTTTTTGTCAACTATTTAAAAAATAAAAGTGAAATAAAACCTCAGCTCTGGTCATAAGTAGTCATTAGGATCCTTTAGCCTGGCTTGCACGGCACAGGGTTTCACTTAATTCTTGAATCCCAGCCATGATTTTTGGTTGATCTGGCTCTAATGTATCTTGAAAAGATGTCCAGTTGTCTTTTAATGAATTAAGGTGAATGGGAAAGAAACAGTAAGGTATATCTTTCCCTACTCCCCCACATTTGTTAGACTAACTTACTTTTTTCATACCTGGCAACAGTATTTGCTAACTGTTAAAATAAATTTCTGAACAGTAAATCTCCAATTCTTTGCTTAATGGTCCTATTCACAGCTTACACTCTAAATCTGGACCATCGCTTCATGACCTCTATTTTGGGGGGAAATAGGAAACAGGGCTTTTGAGCAGTAATTACTGTCCAAAAAGCTGAATGTCATGTGCCATACAGCCAGATGCAGACTGCCATGTTGCTTCTGCTGTCACCATAAGGTTATGAAACTCATTGCTAAAGCCAGGTCATGTTTGTCAAAGTCTGAAAAAGAAAGGGATAAGTCTGTGAGCATGGAGTGTATACTGTGTGAAATTGAGAGGAGGAATTGACTGAAATGTGATCTTTTCCATCCAGTGAGTGTGTTTTGCATAGTCAAAACTTCAGAATAATTTTTTGCACAAAATATGGCATTTAAATTGTAATATCCTCCCGACAATGCTTTCTGAGCAATGATGGAAGAGCTAAATAGTTTGCAAATCTAATTATATTTAGAAATTCTGTTTCCCACCCTCACTGCTTCCAGGCAGAAGTGTAAGCATCATTGTTATATCTTGAAATATCTAACAGGAATAACTTTCAGAGGCATTGACCTTGCTGTAGTGGCAGGTCACCCCAGAGGAAAAAGATTGAAGCAAATTACTTCTGTTAAGATGCAGATGATTTGTAAGTGCTGACAAGGATTTGATGTATTTAATGGTACAAGTGATGTTGGTATTTGTAAGAACTGAGCCTGCAGTCATACTACTGTATGCTGTGATCCTCTTGGTTCTGAGCTAAGGAAGGTCAAGCTGGGTAAATACCATAATGTCAAACCTGAAAGAAAGTGTTGCAGGAAGTGATACAGGTTTGAATCGGTATCTCAACACAGTGGTATGATATGCTGTACTTACTGAAGGTTGAGGTCTTACTGATGACCACTTGAGGCCCAGGCCATAAAAATGCAAATAGAAATTGCAATATTTTGCTCTTGGGAGAGATTGGGTAGTTAGTCTGAAACTCTCTGCCTTCTAAAAGTGTTCTTCATTTATTTTTAATCTCTCTCCTGTTCTTGGATTACATAGCATTGCATGGTTCATCGATCCTTCTTTCTTCCAAAAAGTTGTATACGTCCCATAGGACCTTCTTGTGTTTGACACAGGAATGTGAATTGTGACCATGTAAATAACAGGAAAAATATTTCTCTCGTTACATCGTAGGCCCCTGGATTTGGATTTGGTATTGCAATATCTGGAGGAAGAGATAATCCTCACTTTCAGAGTGGTGAGACATCAATAGTTATTTCTGATGTGCTGAAAGGAGGCCCAGCAGAAGGACTGCTGCAGTAAGTGCTAAACTATACCTGGATTCTGATTTAGGGGGGCGTTCATCTTTGTCAGGGGTAGCTTAACCTCCTAATTGTTTTGATCTCAAGGTATCTATCTGTAACTGTTTATATAGTAGGTTTATACAACAGGTAGTTTGTCAGAGACACTCATTCCCCAATATTTTCCCTTTAGCATAAAGTATTTATACTGTGTATTGTAATGTTTTTCATTTAGAGAAAATGACCGTGTTGCAATGGTTAATGGAGTTTCAATGGATAATGTCGAGCATGCATTTGCTGTTCAACAGCTGAGGAAAAGTGGGAAGAATGCCAAAATTGTAAGTGAATGTCTTGAAGATTTCTTAATTAAATTCTCTAGTTACAGAACAGAAGTTAAATAGTGTAATGTCTGCTATGAAATGCATGCATGATGCAAGGTACGTGAGTAATACCTGTGTGGTGCTACAGGTTTAAGTGGTGTTCATGACATGTTTATCATGTAGGTTACTCAGCTTTTTTTTCTAAAATGTGAATGATGATGTTTGGGAGTGCGACATTGGGTACTTCAGGCTCTTTATGGTAAAGTTCTTAGTTTGCCAAAAGCTCAATTCTCAGACTTGTTTAATATTTGCTTTCTTGAGTGCACTTTTATGAAGTTTTTCAAAGGCTGATGTATTCTGAAGGACTTTACCCACTGTTCAGGCACTAAAATAGTTCTTTTTCTGCTCAGTAAACAGTTTGCCAAAACAAAGTATAATTACTTTAATTCCTATAATTTTGTAGGCTTATTAAAAGTGGTTGACTTCTGAACTTTGCAAATGGGAACAAGCCATCACTAAAGGGTAGTAATCTGGCTTTTTTGTCGAAGTTTGAGATTTGTTACAACGAATAGAACACAGATGCACAATGTTTAACAGTTTATTAATTCAGGAAAACAGACCTCTAGAGCTTGTAGAAAAGCTTTTGTGCTGACAGATTTCCAGTGCTCTTGTGTGCTTTAATGTAGTTGCAAAAAATTGTGTTGTGATTTGCATTTGTTGATTCAGAAGTTCTTAAAAGCTTACAGCAAACAATGTGACAAGCCATGTAGGGCTTTCAGCATCTGAAGTATCTGGTGTGTAAATTTATGTAGGGGAAAACCAATCAAAACTGTATGGTAAAACTAGGTTCAGTTCTGTAATACATAACAAATAAACCTCTAAAGAGGGTTGGGTCTTTTTCTGGAAGCAGCTGTCTATGTTAGTGCAAATCAACTTTGAACTTTCAGCAAGAATGTTCTTCCTTTGTGGCTTTCATAAACATTGCTTTGGAAGATTGGGAGGCTTCAAAGTTGAGGAGAATTACTGTCAATAACACACTGAATATACAGTAGATTACATGTTAGCAAAAGAAGTTTTTAGCAGTGCCAGCAGCTGATTTGTGGGTTTAAACAGAGGTCATTCAGATGTGCAGCTAAGGGAAGACAGAATATTATGTTATGCTACAATGGCTGTTATCCTCTTACCCTACTTGCAGAACCAAAAAAGGAGTAAAACAAACATATCCCTCCTCAAAAACAGGTTTCTAGTAAACTGTATTGCTGAGTCTCCTGTATTAATTGGATATAATTTTATAATGAAGATTCAATAATTCAGAGCATTTATAAATACATTTCTGTGTTTTCTTTTGAGTTCTGGGATTAGTTTGACTTCTGACATTTAGTAACGCCATTAGCCAGAGCTATTAGCTTAGAGCCAGAGGCTGATACCTAGTTTTTGGCTGTAGACTATCCGAAGGATGAAGAAAATTCAGATTCCAGTGGCTCGACCAGAACCTGAACCAGTGTCTGAAAATGAGGATGATAGCTATGATGAAGAGATACGTGATCCAAGAAGCAGTCGTGGTGGTTCAAGTGCTAACAGAAGGCATGAGAAGAGCTGGGTAAGAGATCGAAGTGCTAGCAGAGAGAGAAGCTTATCACCAAGATCGGACAGAAGGTCAGTTACATCCAGTCAGCCCGCAAAACCTACCAAAGTAACACTGGTGAAATCAAGGAAGAATGAAGGTAACTTGTATGTAATTCTCTTGCTAAGACTTGCTGGTTTTTGAAGGCCAACTGCTTCAGTCCATATTGTGTTAAGGGCTTCATGGACTGTATGAACAGTGCTGTTAAAATAGTTTCCCTTTTTTACCAGTAGCTAGCTGAAAACCTAAAAACCGCTGTTGTATTTCTGTTGGCATCTTTCATATTCCTAAATGTGCTTAATTAAGGGTAAAGTATTACATAGTATAAACAAATCCCAGCTATTCACCTGACACCTGGTAGTCAGTGGCTACATACCTTCCATATACTTTAGCTGAGTTCTCAGTGTCTCTTGTTTGAAAGAGGGAAAATTGTAGGTAGCATCTATATTAAGTTATTGAACAATGCCGACGATTACAGGCAGAGTTAGAAAAGAAGTTGATATAATGGTAAATCCATACTGTAATTCCACTATAGCCCTTCATGTGCCCAGGTTACTTTCCTCTTCATGTGTCCAGCGTAAAGTTATGTAAAGCAGTGTTGTGAATCTTCAGATACCTCCTTCCTTTTTTTTACTGTAGCTTCATCAGTTTTTTTTATTTCTTTTATTGCTGTTGTATAAAGAGTATGGTCTACGGTTGGCAAGCCATATATTTGTGAAAGAAATATCACAGGATAGCCTGGCAGCAAGAGATGGCAATATTCAGGAAGGAGATGTTGTACTGAAGGTATAGTAAATGGTGGTGATGATGTTTCATTGTGTGTGTTTTTGTTTGTTTTTTTTTTTTTAAAGGAAACCCTGTTGATATAACTTTTCATAAATATGCTATTAAAGAATTGATAGTTCTTATTAGTTGAAAAAGTATCTTTTTAAAATTAAATTATTTCAACTGTCAGTAAATTTAAGTATAAATCAACTTCTCCAAGGAAGAGAAAATTATAAAGCCTTTTTGTTTTTTTGGTATTATTCCCCAGGCCTTATTCAGACAAATAGTCCCCACTGTAAATGCATAATAGAAAACATTTGGGATGGTATGAGACTTTGGCCCTATGTGCCTAGTTATGCAATATAATGTTGTGGAATTGTGCTATTGAGCAACACTAAAACTTGCCTTCAGGATAAATTTTGATTTTTGTAGAAATCAATATACCCAGGGATTTTCAATTCCATACTAACAACTTTTATTTCAAGATACTCCTTTGAATATGTTGGTGCAGAAAAACATACTGCTGAGTGTAGCAGTGCTAGTTCAAAAAATATAACTAATATTTTATAAGTTTTGTATTGGTGGTAGAGACTCTGTCTCTCTCCTGAAAGATGAAAATATTTTTCTATATTATATCGTTTGGATGAGCCCAATAGTCTTCCAATGTATTGTGGTAATTTGATAAGTATCTCCAGCTATTTCTAAAATCTAAATATCATCAGACAGAAAGCCACTGTCTTTGCTGGAGATTTGCTGTTTTTTTTCAGTAAGTTTGTATCTGCTCTTCTCTTACTCTGTTTCAGATAAACGGCACAGTGACGGAAAATATGTCCTTAGCAGATGCAAAAACACTAATAGAAAGGTCAAAAGGCAAGTTGAAGATGGTTGTTCAGCGAGATGAACGAGCTACACTGTTGAATGTCCCTGATCTTTCTGACAGTATTCATTCTGCTAATGCTTCAGAAAGAGATGGTGAGTATAAATAAACTTGGGTTCCAAAGGGAGAGAAGAATTCCCTTTTGTGAAGATGTGAAATACCTAGAGTGGGATGCAGAGGGTGGGGAGCAGAAGAGTTAGGAGTAAGATTGTCATGTGGGTAATTTTGTGTTTGAATGTGATAGAAATCCACACCTTCAAAAACAGTGGAGAAAAATACACAGTTCCAATTCTTGCAATTGTTCTTTCAGGAATATTAAATTTAGTTGTTTAGAAATAATAAGCATAGATTTAGCATCTTCATAAGAATTCTCTGCAAAAGCTTATCTTCATTTGAGCAGGTCATGCCACCATTTTAATTACAATCATTTCATGAAAAAACAACTTTTATTTAACAGACATTTCAGAAATTCAGTCGCTGGCATCAGATCATTCCAACCGATCACATGACAGGCCCCGCCGCAGTCGTTCACGATCTCCTGACCAGAGGTCAGAGCCTTCAGACCATTCCAGACATTCTCCACAGCAGCCCAGCAACGGCAGGTGATGGCAGCATTGTATTATTTTTAAATCAACTATTTAATGTGACATAAATTGTAGGAGTGCTTGGATTTATACAGTGTGACAAGTGCAATGCAGAACTATGGTAGTAGTAATATGGCATTGTTTCTCTCAAGGTGCAGTTGATGATGATACAGATTTTCTTAGACTTCATGAGAAATTGAACCTTTAACTTCAGTATTAACCCTTTTTAAACATGATCGTAGAACATGGTTGTATAAATGACAATGTAAGTTTGATACTAATATATGTTATTGAAGCACGTGTAGTTATATTTTACTTTTAGAAGGTAGTTAGCTGCAAGGATATTTGAAATGACTAGTGGCACAGTTCCTATTGAATGGCCAACCTTGGGTAAACTTGTGAAATCTTGCTTTATTTAGGCATAGGTTTTTTATTTTCCTCTCTAAATTTCTTTAAAAGTTATCTTAAGGTTTTGAATACACTCAATTCCTTCAAGATAAGGTGTATTGCACAGCAGATTTAACTTTTGGAATGTAGTTTTTAATATTTGATCTTGCTAGTGGGACATTTATGATAAGTCTGAAGTAAGTAAGTCTAATTTTATGTGAAGTCAGAAGTACGTTGTATGGTTTGGAATTTTGTCTTCTGTCATGTGTAACTAGTCCTGAATAACATAAATCTGTCCTGTCCTGTTTTACATTTCCACAGTTCATTGGAAATGAACATTTTAACTTACTGAAATAGAATTCAGTGTTGGATTTCAGATTCTACCAAATATTTGTAAAAGAAAAGTTTACTTTCCGAGTGCTCATAGATGATGGAGCAGAAGTTAGACTTGATCTGTTGGAAATTCCAAATTCAGAGCCTGTATTTGAAAATTTTTAGATGCTGTAAAAAATTCTGAAAATCAAATTGCAGCTGGCTGTTCCATAAAACTAACATATGCCTCATTGGTTATTAATAACATCTTGTTTGCTCAAGGGGAAAACAACACACTTTCAAGGTTTTTAGACTCTTTTAAGTGTTAATAAAACAGCAAGACATGTCTTACCTGCATGTACACCTGGTTGGGGTTATTGATTACAGACATTTTTGCATCTCTTCTACGTATGTTTGGAGGGACCACAAGTCATGACAGTTCATTTTGAAGTAGGAACCCCATATTAGTGGGAAAAACTTAAAAGCAGCTCACCAGATGCAGGGATTTGTTTGTGAAGGTTGTGAGGTCTCTGTCAGGTTTAAAACCTATATTTCTTGACATGCATTTCTAATGCAGGGTGAAGAGGGCTTGTGGAGGGAGGGAAAGAAAAAAAAAAACAAAACAAAAAAAAAAACCAAAACATCAAAACTGAAATGATAACTGACTTACCCTAGTGTTAGTGCTTTCCTGTCCTATTGCAGTGGTTTAGGTAGATTGTCACTTCCTCCCTATGGACTGCCCTGTCAGAAGAATTAAATCCTTCCTGAGAAGGAACTTTGAAGTTATCTCAACTCTGAATGCATCCGCTATATCTACTTCATGAACAAGAGCTACCTTGGCATGGATTGACTTCCTGTTGGACATGTCCCTTTCAAGATCAGAAAAATTGGGCCATAAGCCACATAAAGAAAAACATGTTAAAAACAAATCCTCTTTGTACTGGTTATTTGTGCAAGTTCAAATCTTCTGTAAGATCTAATCAGTTGCAACTGCTTCATTTTTTAAAATCAGGTAAAAAATTTGGATGGGGAAAAAAAATATTGAGAAAAAACTGAGTAAGAAAAGATGCACTAAGTCCTCAAACTGAGTTTAAGGGGATCATTAAAAGTGTATTGAAGATAATGCGTCTTTTTTTCTAAGAACTTCAGTTCTACCACATGTCTGTATGTTAATGAGGAGAGAAGTTCCAGGAGAATCCCTAGTCATTTCATTCAAGCTTAACAAGAGACTAACACTTGTATAGGTGCACAGTACAGTACAGAAATTTGCCAGCAGGCATGCTTCAGTATTTCTTTGGGGTCTGGCAGGGTTTTTAGTGTGTTGTCCATCTTTCAGTATTCCATACTGGTATGTACACCAGTGTGCCAGCAGTTTTCCTGGATATGGAATTTCCATAAGAGTTGCTATTTGAACATTCTGTCAGAGCACTTGTAGATCTCTTTAGTCCAGAGGAAGTTCACACATGTCTCTTGAACAGTCTTTCTAAAACTCAGATTCTAGAACATGTTGATTTTAATTTACTAATAAAAAAGAGTAATTAACTTGTATGTTTTTTTCCTACTTGTGTAAGATTGCAGATTGTCCATTTTCAGTTTTGAAAAGAGTCTAGAGAATGAATCCTATGAATCTCCATGGACAGATAAATACTTATAGCCCTAGAGATGTAGAAAATTTATAACCAGCTGATACTGAATTAGGTACTAAGTGAAATACAAGATATAGATATGTCCTGGCTTTGAAGAAAGACTTTGAGCAGATCATGTTTTGAAGGTTAAGCATAGTGTTAGAAGATATGTATAATTTAAGATAAGCAGAACAACAACTGTTTTGGTGGAGGAAAAATGCATCTTTAATAGAGAATGTCAGGTAGTGTAAGGCAACTTTGTATAATCTGCTAAGAACTGTACTTAAAAAAAATAGAATGAGCAAAAGAGGTCTCTGCACCCTAAATTGGGAGAGTACTTGGGGGAAGTATCATATATACTCTTTCTTACCTATCTGGTCTTACTGCTGGCAGTAACAAGTTGTTGAGCTAGATAAGCATTTGGTGTGACCCATCATGAAAAGTGGCTTTTACAGCCAGGTGCTGGTAAACCTGCCAGATTACATCTCTGGGCTGCCCTTTACCAATTGAAAGAATTCCCACTTGGGAACTCACTCCTGTATGCTGCCTTCCTCACCTGGGTACTGGAATAGCAAAAATGTTCTCTGATATGTTTAACACTTCGGCCTCAGCAAGAAAGATGTGGTGCACCTTGAAGAAATCCCTGTAGAGGTCATCATTATTTCTGGAAGGATGAGGTTGACTTCCATAATACAGTTGTGAATTTATATATAGCATGAGAGATGTGTTCTGTCTATTTTCAAAACAAGTTGAAAAACTGAAATATAGGATAAAAATCAACCCTATTTTGAATGTATTTAGGAAGATGCCTCTTGGCTCTTATTATCTTCATAGGCAAAAGTATTTGAGATGTGCTAAAAATGCATTTGTAAAGAGCCTTCATGTTTATATTTTTCCAAACTTTTTCTGTGCAAACAAACATTCTAACTGTGGTGCAGATAATATTTTTTTATTCTGAAGTAATAACCACAGTTGATGACAATAGTGTGTAGCTGGCTGCATTGTGACTGAAGGTTATTTAGAAATGCTTGTTCAGCATACTTTAAAAAAGAAGAGGGATGGAAGTGAGGTAAAAGGGGGCCCTGACACAGCACGGATGTTAAACAATAGTAATAGAGTGCACACAGTGAACAACACTTTCATCTCCTGGGAAGTGCAGCTGTCAGTTTTTGACAAGTTTCCATTACCTAGAACCAGTGACAGCATCGAGTTGTTTCCTGTATCATCTTGCAGTGTGAAATACTCAGTGCTTACTAGACAATTTAAGCCAAATAAAAAAAAAAATCTACTCTCATGCTGTTCTGATTTCTCCTTTTTGTTCTGTCACAATTGCATTTCTAGCAGTTTTTTTGTATTTAAACTTTGTCATCTTACATACGGTAAAACTGACCTCTCGTGGCCATTTTAGTTGGCAGGGTGTATTTGCTCACGTGCATAACAGTAGCCCAGTCTACAAGCATATTGCTTCAGATACTCACCTGGCTCTATTCTATGCTATGCTCAGTGTCTGTATTTTAGTTCCTGTGCTTGAGAGCTGTTTTATTCAATATTTAGGCTCTTTTTTGATTATATGCAGGTACCAAAGCAACATAAAATTGCAGTGCTTTTGGACTATGTGGAAAATTAACTTTGTCCTTGTATAGTAACTGCAGTAATTTTGGCCTTATTTTTAAAGCAAAACAGAGATACTGCCATTTCAGAATAATGCTTCTGTTAGGAGATGCTTGGAAATCGGTGGAGAGGGCTTGTGGGGGAAATTTATTGTAATATCTTGTAAACTAATCCTCATTACCCCAAAATCTTTGGACAGGGAGGGGAACTAGTTACAGCTTACACTACTACAGGACCTTTTTTTGTTTATAAGACACTTAGTATGCATTTAAACACCTAAATATACGTGTCTGTTTCTAACAAGCCAGGAACTATTTTCAAGGGAATGAGGAGTCCAGTCCTAATTTAGTTTAGTGCTGAAAGTAAAATACATAAGCTTTTATCTTATGTACTTAATCCTATGTACAAATGAAAATATGCTGGAAATCTTCAAAAGGAATAAGAGAAATTTTATCAGTCAAGTTTGAGAACAAAATATAAGGATAGATGCTTACTTTTCATTTTGCTGGACGTAATGGTTTTAATATCATTTTAATCAATTCTGGGAGTCCCCCAAAAGGTTTTTTTCTGAATAAAAAAGGCACAAATAAGGATTTTAAATATTGGGCCACTGTACTTGTTTTTACCAATAACTTAGAAGATGTTTGTTTACAATGCAAGGTTGCCATTGTCTTCCCAGGTTGTTGTGGTGTGGTTGTAGTATTTTTCTATATTATTTTTTTTTCATTGTCTTCAGACAGGAAAGTACTGAAAAGTCTTAGTATGTCTTGGCTGAATAACTAAGCTTTGTTTCTGATGTTTGAAACTTCATATTGCTTAAGGAAAACACAATCTGCTTGTATTTAGATGTTTACTATTTCTTCTATTCTTTCTCATGCATCTTGGATGAGTAGATTTGCGGGGATCTCTTCTCCTAAACCATACTTTCAACTTTTGAAGTACTGGGTCTGATTTAAAATAAGCAGTACTTACCCTGTATGATGGATTTTTTGGATAATCTTTATGGAAAGTGGAACTTATTGCCTAGTAGCACCATCTAGCTGTTGGTAGTGAAAAACTTTTCTCCCCCCTCCCTCCCCTCACTACAGACCTCTCCTTTATAAGATGAGATGAACTTGCACCTACTGACCAAGCTGTTATTTTCTTTGAGGAAGTACCTTCCTTCGCCTCCTTGGCAATTAAGTCTGATAGTATATAAAAGAAAAGCCTGATAAAAGTCTTACAGTATATAAAAGTCTGATACTATATGATATATATGATAGTATATGATAGTATACTTCCACCTGGTCCTCTATATAACAATGTACAAATACCTGATCTTTTGAGCTAAAGAAGGAGAAATTATGTTCTTTTGAGCTTTAGTTACTCTCATCGTTTAAAGAACAAGAGATAGTTTTTTCTTTAACTTCGTATATGTCCTTGTTTTACACTGTAATATGTATATGAAAAGTGTAAGAAGCAGCAAGTTGTCTTTTTACTAAAATACATGGATGACTGAGTGTATGAGAAGCACTCCTATCTTATAATAGCTGTGAATTGAAGGCCTCATCCTCCCTGAAGACTTCATAAATCAGGGGCATGTTTGTGTTATACCCTTTACCTTTGCAAGGCCCTACCAGGGGCCACACCATCAGCACTTGTGTTCCAGGGCAGCTGCCCCACAAAGGGGCAGATAAATGAGTTTTAACCACAGCAAAGCGTGAGGATTAAGTCTGAAAATTAATGATTTCTACAGGGAGGGATGACAAAAAGACCGTAGTAACTGTTCTTCTCCCCTTCTTTCCCTTTGCTTTTCAGTTTCTTATATAGTTTTCAGTATACAGCACGTGTGTATGACTTTTGTGCTTGAAGCAGAGAGCAGTCTATTTCACCATGTCCTTCCTCTTTATAAATAGCCGTATCCAGAGAAGTCCTTTTTTAAAATGAAGTTAGAGACAAAATGCCCAGAATTAGAGTTTGTAAAAATTATTATTAACGTGGTAGTTTAAGAACAAAACCGTGTTAAATAGTAATTGGTAATTCTTTACCCATCAAACGTGAACTTGGTGGATGAAAGGATTTATCCTTTAGTCTTAGTAGACCAAGGTCATAGAAACATTTCTATATGCAGAGCGGAATATGTTTTTTCTAATATAGTCTTCGAAGCAGAGAAGATGAGAGAATAACTAAACCGGGAGCTGTCTCTACACCTGTAAAGAATGCAGATGATATTTCTAAAACTGTGGAAGAGGTGGCAGTCGAAAGAACTGAAAAACAAACTCCACCACTCCCAGGTAAAAACATTAAAATATATTAATTACGCATGTTGTTGGGAATGGATGACCAGTAAAGACTTTATGCCATTGCATATTTGTGGAATGATTTCTAAAGCCTTACACCAGACCAAGTTAGAATTATTTTTATTTCTGAATATGAATATCTTTATAACCGTAACCCCATTTATACTTTAGAGTTTCGGTCCTGAAAACCTAAGCCGTGGCATCTGCTCAGTATATAGGGATCCAACTTCAGTGTTTAGAGCCATATTTGTGGGTGATGGGTGTTAAGAGTTTAGTCCCAATTTCTCAGGCAAGGTTAAAATGATCATTTATTTTCAGAATCAAGCAGTAGACTGGTTCTTGCGGGTTACTGTAGCAGGCTATATTTAAACAAAGATGTATTAAGCCTGTTTAGAACTACTGTTCCCAAGACACAACTCAAAACACTGTGAAATGCTTTGTTATTGTAGCACTTAGTAACTATAGTTATGGACCAAGAAGGCATTTTAACAAGTGCAGTACAAGTAATAAAACCAGAACAAAAATCTCATTCCTTTTTTCTACAAGGGAAGGATAAGCTACATGGCAGCAGCTATAAAGCCGGTTGGTATAAAAAAGAAGGAACATAAGATGATACAGTGACAGGACGCTGTTCTGGGCAGACTGACTTACAAGACTTCTGTTTACAGAATGAGGCACTTCAGTGAAATTATAAATGGAGAAAGAGAAGCTATGCAGATGGTTTAGCAGGAGCTGTTCTTGAAAGGCTGGGTAGAATGAGAAAAAGCACATTCAAGCTTGAAAGTATTTGAAGACTTAAGGGATGAGCTGTGACAGTTCTGCATGTAGTATTCAGTAGCTCAGTAAAGAATTGGAAGAGTTATGGTGTTGATAGATTAAAAGATCTTAAAAATGAGAACAGTGGGTTTTCTGATGCAGCAGCCATTATTAAAAAGATTGTCATAGGAGGTGACCTTTTCCAGTGACGTTATGAAAAGAGACAAATTAAGTAAGTTTATATTTGACAAGACAGAAAAAAGATGTGGTAGTGAGATTAGAAAGATGATTCCTGTATTTCTGTAAAATATTGAAGAAGAACAATTGACATAATACAAAGCCAGCCAGGATAGGAGACCCTTGAGATGGTTCTTAATCCAAAGGAATGTACCAATAATTGTTTTGGGGGACTGGCAAGCAAATAGTAAGTACTGTGGGGATTTTGCTGGTTAGTGGCAAAGAAGAAACATTCTGTTCTTGGAGAATAGGAAGAGGCACACGAAAATACTTAGTTTGGATGGGAGGAGGTATAGGTCAGTACGTAAAGATAATATTTAAATTTGTGTCTGAAGATAAAATTGACTTGACATAATACCTAGTCTGAAATAAAAAGATACAGTAAAGAGCATAATCCTTTAACAGCCTCACAAAAAGCTCTGAGGAAATGAGGATATTTCAAAGACTGTCATGAAAATGTGGTTAAAGTAGTAATTTGCAGATTCTGTGACAGATTGCTGCTTAGACTAAGGGCAAGGCGACTGTTTCAAGGGAAGGTGGAAGGGGAGAGTATTTGTTCAGAAGCATCATCAGATGATTAGACTAGGAAAAGGTCATTAAAGACTTAAAGGAAAATGCAGTGTTACTGTATGGTAAAGACACAAGTCACATTAGAAAAGACATTATTACCAAAATGTTGTCAGAAAATCCAAATTTCAAACTAGTCTGTTCAGTGATTTGGAAGGAAGGCAGCGGAGTTGTTGGTAAGATCCAGGGATATTAGACTAGTTTGAAGCCAGCCTAGTTTGAAATCAGCGTTTTTCAAGTGTGCAGAGGTAAGCCTTAAATACAAATTCTTCTAACATGACCAACCATGTAGCAGAGAAGAGTCCCTACTAGTGTTCATTACTGAGGGAAGACTGCAGTGGTGGTTTCCTGCCAGTGACTCCTGAGAATCTATGCATCAGAGCCACAGAAAGTGCTCATCCTAAAGAACCACCAACTCGTGGTTGAAATCTGCCAACCTCAAGGCATGCAGCAGTAGTTGAGTATTTGAGTATTTTTGTTTTAAAAATTGAATTCTTGAGGGAAAAGAGCCAATGGAAGATTAACTTATGTCAGATAAACCAAGGCGAGAAACAGCAGTGTTGAAAGTGGTCTTGTGAGCATGAAGCCTTCTAGTTCTTGTAGTTAATGAAATACAAAAGAAGTTTGGGGATTTTTACTGAAGTAATAATTAGGACCGTAATCATGCTGCTTTGAATGGCACAATGAGAGTGTCTTTTGTTGTAGGTTTCTAAGTGTTTCACTTTTAAGTGGGTTTAAGTGGGGTAGAGAAAGGCTATTGAAGAAGTCATTAAGCTCTTAATTAAAAGTAAAGCTTTACTTTCTCATCTTTAAATGACCAAATGGGCATTTGAAATGTCTTTATTTTAATAGAACCAAAGCCAGTGTATGCACAAGGAGGTCAGCCAGATGTGGATTTACCAGTCAGTCCATCTGATGGTCCTTTACCTAATTCAACCCATGAAGATGGAATGCTTCGGTAAAGTAACTCTGTACTCTATTTGAATCTGTCTGGCCCTTGAGTAAACCAAGCTTTTATCTGAGGCGATGAATAACCTGTGTAAATGGTCTGATGCGAAGTCCAATATGCTGTCCTGACACTTCCATTCAGAAATACTAGGATGAAGACATTAGGTTTATTCCTGAGCCTTGTTGACACTTACGTTGTGTAGTGTCATTTTCAAGTCTATTAATTTTCTATGGAAATGATCAGTTACAATGATCAACTGGTAAAAAGAATTTGCAGTGTTTCCCTCTCCCTGGGCACCTCACCCCTCCTGCCCTGCACCCATCTCCAGAGAGCAGAGATACTGTAGTATATTCTTTCCTTTCATAATAATTGGAGAACAATGAAGAAAGGTCACTGCAGAAATGTGCAGAGTCATGACATGGAAATGAGTCTACTCCAACTGGGATCTTCTTTATGGACATCAGTGTACATGAGAATAGGTTCTAGTTTGTTTTGGTCTCAAATTAAGCTGCTTAACCTCTTTCGAGCCAAAGTAAGTCTGTATGGCAGCACAGCTCCTTAGAACATGGAACATTTTTGGAAGAGAATATCAAAGTGCCTCACTTAAATCTCTGTATGAGCATAAGAAACAAACCCCACTAAGCAAGTAAATACAGATGGTTCTCCTGAAGTGCTGCTAATGAGCGTGTTGTAATGCTGCAGTTGATAAGCAGTTAATACTATGCATAGAATAATGTCCTGTAATGGAAATGATAGGCAAATCAGTTCTTTGCATGTATTCAGTCTCAAATTTACTAGGATATTTTATGTTATTACATCTCTAAATGGAATATTTTTCTGAATCTCTAGGCCAAGCATGAAACTGGTAAAATTCAGAAAAGGAGATAGTGTGGGCTTGCGACTAGCAGGTGGCAATGATGTTGGCATATTTGTAGCTGGTGTTCTGGAAGACAGCCCTGCAGCGAAAGAAGGATTAGAGGAAGGGGACCAGATTCTCAGGGTATGTCAAAAACAGTTACAGAACAAATGCTTTGTTGTACCAAAGTAGGTTTTGTTTCTGTAGTATTGAATATATTGCCTTTGTTCTTAATTTTTTTTTTTTTCCTGTATGTAATGGTTATATGACTTAATAGCAGAAAAGTGTTCTGGTACTGTACTGTTTCTAGAAAGGTTAGTAAGTTTTATATCCAATTTCTTAGACTAATTTAGTTGATAAAGTTGCTTGGGTTTCTTTTAGCTGCTGAGTCACTAAATTATCAGAGGGCTCTGTATGTTACTGATGTTTATAGGTGCTCCATAATACTGATCTACAGAATATAAAATTGAAAGTTACCTATTAGTCTGGAAGCTCTGCTTTTGTCAGATAATAAAAAAATAAAGTGGGACTATTTAGAGGTACGAGAGACACCTTGAGATATGTGCAGTTTGTGTGTTTGTATGAAATTGAGTTAAAAAAAAACAACATAAAGTTGATCTAGATTTCCCATTGTGTAGTTAAATCTCTGTTATAATGTTGTATGCTTAATCAAACCAATTACTTCATTGATACCAGGTAAATAATGTAGACTTCACAAATATCATCAGAGAAGAAGCTGTCCTTTTTTTGCTTGATCTTCCTAAAGGCGAAGAAGTAACCATTTTGGCACAGAAGAAGAAAGATGGTAAATATTTGTAATTGGGAGCAATGTAGTAGACTGCTTGGAACAACATAAAAAGTCTAGTGAGTGATTAACTTCTGGCTTGCAGGAAATTGGCACTTTACGAAGACATAAGTTCTTTTGGCTTTGGGGTAGGTTACTACTACGAATGGACTAGAGATTGATATTGTAACAGCCTGCTTCCCCCAGCCCCCCACCCAAACCAACCCCCAAAACCCACCAAAAATAACCCCTCTAGCATCTGACGGAAGTATTGGCATTAAACCCTGGGGGGAGCAAGAGAGTCTGTTGTAGTTATGCCATTGAAAATGAGTGATTACACTGTGTGTGCACTCACAAACGTCTTTCCCAGTAAGATTCATTCCTTCTAGGGGAACTGAAATAAGCTTGCACTAGCACCAAATTTTTAACCATGACAGTTGAGTTTATGTTGGTAGAGTATGCTATTAATAATTATGCTGCTTAAAATAGAGCAGATATGAGATATTAAGGCTTCTTGAAGTCATATTGTATATTTGAAACAAGGAGAGTTAAGGTGAGGCACTGATTTGAGTAATTCTTGTGATCATTACGGCATCGCCTGAACTTAGGTTGAACTTATTTGATTTTGTTTTGTTTTGTTTTTTCTTTCTTTTCTCAGTTTATCGTCGTATTGTTGAGTCCGATGTAGGAGATTCTTTCTATATCAGAACTCATTTTGAATATGAAAAGGAATCTCCTTATGGACTAAGTTTCAACAAAGGTGAAGTGTTCCGGGTGGTGGATACTCTGTACAATGGCAAACTGGGTTCATGGCTGGCAATTCGAATTGGCAAGAATCATAAGGAAGTTGAAAGAGGTATCATACCTAACAAAAACAGGTACGATCTTAAAATACTTAAATTGCTGTTTTAAAAAGTACAATTTCAAATTCTGTCTCTGTATAATGAATGATTGGACCTATCTGCAAGGATGCTAGTTTATAGAACTGGTTCAGTCAGGAAAAAAAGTGACAAAAGTTTTAAAACAAGTTAAATACCTGATCTATGGATTTGCTTTTGATTTTTGTACAGTCCACAAAAACCATAAAACTTTATTTTCAGGACAAGAGACAAGGTTATATAAAGCTTTAGAAATGTGGTATCAGCCTTAGTAGTTCAATCTTGTACTTCCTAGTACAGAAACAATGAAACATTTATTGGGCAGGTGGTAGTGTTCTTTGGAAGTATAAGCTTGCTAGTCAAGCACTACTTCAGAAGCTGACATCTTTGTAACTGGTTGGGATTTGTTGTCATCTTAGAGCTGAGCAACTAGCTAGCGTACAGTACACGCTTCCAAAGACAGCAGGAGGAGATCGAGCGGACTTTTGGAGATTCCGAGGTTTGCGTAGCTCAAAAAGAAATCTCCGAAAAAGTAGAGAAGATCTTTCTGCCCAACCTGTTCAGACAAAGTTTCCTGCCTATGAAAGAGTTGTTCTTCGGGAAGGTATGGCTTGATTCTTACTGTTGCAGGTTAACAGGTTTGTGTGGCTTGCATTGTATTTAACCTATGTATTTAAGAGTATCTTGCATTTGTTTTAAGCAATCAATACATTTTACTTCTTTCTTTCAATTCTAGCTGGGTTTCTTAGGCCTGTAACCATTTTTGGTCCAATTGCTGATGTTGCACGGGAGAAACTTGCTAGAGAAGAACCAGATATCTTTCAAATTGCAAGTAAGTGTGAGATCAGGTTTTTCTGCAGTTATGAAACAGACAACTTGCTCTTGGTAGATTATTTGTTTCTGCACTATTACTTCAGTTGTCAACATGTTTAAGATCTTGACAGTGTTAAGGAACAGACTAATTTTAAGCTCTTTCACTGTTTTGTTGCTGATAATCTTCCGAAGGTAAAAGTTACATTAGTTCTATTTATAGCATTCTCAGTTTTAATTCAGTAACTTATTATCCTAATTCTAAGTGCTTTTGTGAAGGTGTAGTGATTTTTATGGCCAAATTGGTGGGTAGATTTTAATGGATTATTTTGAAGCAGGAGGAGTGTCTTCAATCTGAAATAACAATTTGAGCTATGGAATGGTTTGTTCTATCTTAATAAGAACATGTAGAATACGTTGTAAACTTATACAGATTTTTACTGTGTCCTCTTTACCAGAAAGTGAACCAAGAGATGCTGGTACTGACCAACGTAGTTCTGGCATTATTCGTCTTCACACTATAAAACAGATAATTGATAGAGTAAGTCTTTTTTTGTCACTACTTTCAACACAAGAATAGTAAAATACATATTATCAAGTAAAGTGTTGGATGTTCTAAATGTAGAAGAACTAATGAGTGTGTTTGCTTTAGAAATAACTCTTCATCTTTCTGTTGGTTAATAAAAAAACAAAAACAAAACAAAACTAAATAAAAAACCCCACACACACACACAAAAAAAAAGAAAACAACAAACAAACAAACAAACAAAAAATACCACCACCCCTTTCTTTCTCCAAATTAACTGCAGCCTAGCAGTAAATTTAGTCTTTGTTCCAGGGAGTGTTGTCCCATCTCCATTAAAGCTGCTTTAAGCTGTTTCCTTTAACTTAAAGGTCTAGGGAAAAGGGTCATTCAATCTTACTTACTTAATATCATTAAAATTTCTGACATTAGTTCATGATATGAGGCTCTACTCCTCACCTTTCTATTTCCTTACTTAAAAACAAATTGCAAGCCTTTCCGATGCCCAGGTGGAGGGAAGCTGTTCTAGCAGCAGAGTGGGGATACTGTGTGCTGTGTGCTTGAGATGAATCTTGTACTAGATGAAAGTTGGCCAAGTTTTTGGTTCAGGGTGAAATTTTTTTAATTATTTGTAAAGGAAGATGGAGCTCTATAGTGAGACTGTCTCGTGTTTCAATCTTACCTTTTTTCCTGTTAGCAGAATACTAATAGGAAGCTACTTATTTTTAGTTTAGTGCCTGCTTACTTTGAGGAGATTTTTTTAAATAGGGAGTTAAATATTAAAAAGCTCATAGTTTTACACAATCAGTCCTACGGTTGAAGATGTATATGCCTAAGTAGACCGGTATTGGAATTGGTTTGGTTTCTGTTATTCTGTTACTCAAATAGGAAAAGAATTTAAATCAGAACTTTGAAACAATGAACTCAAAGGTAATACAAAGCAAAATTTGGGGAGGTGTTTGAAAAAAAAAAATCTAGTATGTAAGTGATTCACGTTCTTGCTTCTGTCCTTTTTATCACAACAGGACAAACATGCTTTATTGGATGTCACTCCTAATGCAGTGGACCGTCTGAATTATGCTCAGTGGTATCCTATTGTAGTGTTCCTAAATCCTGATTCTAAGCAGGGTGTAAAGACTATGAGAATGAGGTTGTGCCCAGAATCACGAAAAAGTGCCAGAAAGCTGTATGAAAGAGCTCACAAGCTACGTAAAAATAATCACCATCTCTTTACAAGTAAGTAATCAGATATACTGAATTAGTATTTCTGAAAGGGAGGGGGGAGGTGAGATCAGAGTAATTTCTTCTTCCAGACTTTTTTGCAAATGGACCAAATCAAGCAGTTGTTGACTTGTTCAGAGTCCCCCATTCAATAACCAATAGTTCATTGATGTGTGCATCGTTTGCGTATGACTGCACAAACGTGAAGCTATCTGAAACATCAAAATGACTTTTCTAATAGATCTGGTGGCTTTGCAGGATCATTAGCCACAACCAAATATTTGAATAAATAGGAAGATGATGTAATTTTATTTTTTTAGTCTGGCTAAACTGAAGCCTCACTTTAAGCTACTGTTAACTGAGTATTGCTTATGGGATAACATGTCCCAAACCACATCAGGCCTTAAGGTTGCTTTGAATACTAGTATTTACATTACTATTTAAATCTCATAGTTTTAACCTACCAGTTTATATTGCTTTTATTACTGGTGGTACAGATCCTTCTCATAGTTCTGCAGAAATCATAAGTCAAACTAACCTGCTGTACTTCTAGCGACCATTAACCTGAATTCAATGAATGAAGGATGGTATGGAGCTCTAAAGGAAGCAATTCAGCAACAACAGAACCAACTAGTATGGGTTTCAGAAGGAAAGGTAAGAAATTATATGTTTGGGAAGAAATGACAAAAAGCGTATTTGAGAGGTTTTTTGTTCTTTTCATTCTTACTGGTGTTACAGATATGGGCAGATACTTATGGAATGGAGTTTGTTTTCCTTTTTTCCTCCTCATTTTAACTATCATTTGAAGATTTAAAGCACTAATGTCTCGTGGCTGTGTGAACTGCTCAGAACTTTTTTGTCACTGTATTAGAGCAGGTATTCTGTTAACTGGGGCTGTACAGTTGTCCTTGTGCATGTAGCAGTGTAGTGAGTGAGAACACTTGCCCATTGCCACCGTTAACTGGAGGATATATTATTGTTTTGGAAAATTTGTGAGGATTGGATGCTTTTTCGTGCAAGAACTGCTGGGTGTTCTGCTGCATTGGCACTAGGGACTGGAATTACCTGATGATGAATTATTTTTTGATTACTATAAAAGCAAGTGGCATATTCATGTTCTTTCTGGCCTCTCGGAGAAATGTGCTCTCTCAGTTGTGAGAACACAGATAGAAAATCACAGGTTGGTATTCTGTGTTCCCCCCTAAATCTCCACTTGGCTTCTCAAGCTGATGTTACACTACGCACATTAGGTCCATCCTCTTGAAGAACTAATATCAAGCAAAGTGTCACCAACAAGTAAGCAAAGAATGAATCAGCTATTGCAGCATGTTTCTTAATATTTGGATCATCTATTTCTGTTCAGATTGAGCTCCTTTCATCTCCTTATATCTACCTTCAAGTTAATGATTCCAATATTATAATATCACTTTAAAGTGCTGCTTTGTATCTTTCCAAACGCTTTGATTTCTGTGGATGCTGTGCACTATCTATTCCTACTGACAATCTGACCCCTTAGTAAAATGATTCAAAGAGCTAGACTGCAAAAAATGCCTTTAGATGTAAGCTTAACATTTTCAATGTTTGAAACCTAATTTCTCCTCCCATGTCATATTCAAAATTGTTGCATTTTTGTACTGTTGCTGGGCTGCTGCATTTGGAATATAACTGACATTTTTAACTACCAGAAAATCTCTGTTGTGCTTCAGAACAAGATAGATGCATTCCATTTGTTCAGTACTTAATTCTTAAAAAAAAAATTCTTTGTTTTATATTGTAAGGAAAAGGACGTTCTTTCAAGACATTTCAGTACCTTGTATGTACTTGAACATGTACTCTTAATTTTGCTTGACACAGGCAGATGGTGCTACAAGTGACGACCTTGATTTACACGATGACCGCCTTTCTTACCTCTCAGCTCCTGGTAGTGAATATTCTATGTACAGCACAGACAGTAGACACACGTCTGATTATGAAGACACAGATACAGAAGGGGGTGCTTATACTGATCAAGAACTGGATGAAACGCTGAATGATGAGGTTGGGACTCCTCCTGAATCTGCTATTACACGTTCTTCTGAACCTGTTAGAGAGGATTCTTCTGGAATGCATCATGAAACTCAAACTTACCCTACTTACGCATCTCCAGCTCAGCCACAGCCAAATCTCAGAATAGATTCTTCAGGATTTAAAACTACTACTTCTCAGCCGGTAAGAAAGTAACTTTATACACTCACAGCTATACGTTTACTTGAGGTTGCAAGTTCTCTTGAACAAGAAATCTCTGTTAATAGTCTGCTTACCAGTATTGTGAGCAGCATACAAGAATCTGTCAACATCAACAATAATATGTTATAATAAATTGAAGAATCAGCTTTCCCTACCTGTTTTAGTGACTCATTCTGGCAGGAGGGAGATTGAAATGCCATTCTACTTTAATTAAATGTTTTGCTTTTTTTAATGTTCAACGTAATGAATTTCTGGAAGTGCTAGTGCATGATACTTTCAGTACACTTCATTCTACATCTAGCTGCGTTGATCAAAGCATCATTTGAATTATTTTAATATAAATCAAAAAGTCATACAGTGATTCAATAGCGGTATATTTAAAATATTTTAAACACTTCACAGAAAGCAGAAGCCTCACCTGCAGTCCCTTACCTTTCCCCGTCGCCTGAATCAAACCCTGCAACCTCATCAACCTCTGCAGTAAATGCTAATGTAAACCTAACTAATGTCAGACTGGAGGAGCCTACCGCTGCTCCTTACAACTCTTACCAACCACAAGCGGGCCCCTTAAGAACATCAAGTACTGAGGGAGCTCATATAGTCCTAAGAGATCAAGAGCCATCATCCTTATCGCCGCATATAGATCCAGCAAAGGTACCTGTGCCACATTGTTGCGCTGATTTCCTGCTATACATCAAGCTAGCACATGATCTTTTTGTTTTGCCCTTATTTGAAGAATTCCTTCTATTTTTTTTTTCCTGTAAGAGATCATGCAGGTTACAAAAAAACCCCAGTTCATCTGAACTGCTAAGCATCATCTAATGTTTTGTGTGCATGGCTTCAAACTACATACTTTCCACTTATCAAAAAGATGACAATTTAAAAAAAGGCTGCATTCTGTATTTTGATTTTACTTCATGTGTAACTTTTTTAGCTTGTCAGTGCTCTACTGGTTGTTAATGAGGCCTTGAAAAATCTGTTATTTCTCTAAAATGACACTAGATCTTTGTATACTTTAAATCATGCCAGAGCCTTGATCATGAAGATGAATATAACTTGTTGGGTCACTTCCTCAGCAATGCTAGAACTAACTTAAAACACGTAAATCAATTTACTTCCAGTCTCAACACACCCTGCAAAAAAAGCGTGTGTGACCCCCCTCGCCCCAATATGAGACGCTACTGCCTTTGTCTTTCCCTTTAATCTACTTACATGGTTTTGCTTAAAAACAGGACTGGTAGGGATCTCTTGAATCACAGATTTCAGCTTTGTGTGATTGCAAACAACTGCATCAAATTATTCTGCTTTTAAACAAAATTAAAGCCAGTATTTAAAACTTCGGTTTGTTTCAAATGCAGCTGCAGTTACTCTGTTTCAACTGAAAAATATGCCTCTCTCTAACAGGTATACAGAAAGGATCCATATATTAATGAAGAAGCATCCAGACAAAGCTACATCTTAAAACAGCCAGCAGTTAATCACCCAGTACAGAGACAGGAAAGAGACCCAAATCTGATCTACGAATCCCAGGCTCAATATGCAGAAAAACAACCGAGTAGGGACTATGAACAGTCAACATACAGGTATGATTCTACAAACTATGTCGAGCAATTTACTCGTGGTTATGACCCTCGCCTACATTATGATGACCGTGTGCCTCCCTATGAGGAGCACTGGGCATATTATGATGAAAAACAGCCCTACAACCAAACAAGAACAGCTTATGAAAACCAGCCTCCGAGGGATCTGGACTCCAGACAAAATATAGAAGAGAGCACAGAACGCAGCTATTATCCAGCACAACCTCGTTTTGAGGAACCCCCTCCAATGAGCTATGACGGCAGACCTCGCTATGAGCATGCACCCAAAAACTTCAGCTTACCACAAGTGCGATATGAAGATCAACATACTGTTGGATATGACACGCATGGTAGATACAAACAAGAAGCTCAGCCGTACCAGTCGGCCATATCTCGATCTCCCGAACCGAAGCAGTACTTTGATCCACATATAAGGGGCTATGAACAAGGTCCTCAAGCTTATAATGCTAAAGCTGGACAATATGAGCCTTCTCATAGCACTTCAGGTGTTTCTCTTCCTCCTCCCCCTTCATCACAAACCAAACCAGAAGTTTTGCCTTCAAACAGTAAACCACTGCCTACACCGCCATCTCTAGCAGAGGAAGAAGAAGATCCAGCCATGAAACCACAGTCTGTGCGAAGTAGAGTTAAGATATTTGAAAGAAGAAGATCGCCATCTTTGGAAAAAATGAAGGACCCGAGTGATACATCAGCTGTTAAGGTAAGTCACTGAAGTTTTTTAGTTCCTGCTTTTTGCCAATGAGAGTACATTGTGAGAAGTAAAATACTGTATTGGAAAGAAAGATTTACTGCTTACGGAATAGCCTCTTAGCAACCTATCTGCAGTATGTTGTAAAAGCAGAAGCTGAAAACTTGTGGAAATACTGAAGGGGATTTTGCCATGCTGAAAACTCCTCACATTCATCTTCCATTAATATTTCATTCTCGTTTTCCTTCTGGGGGAGGGGGAGGTGGTTTTAGTTTTCTTACTCAAAGTGCTGTATCTTTCTAAACATTAGAATCTAAGAGAATATGCTGTGCTTTTCTTTACAGCCTCCAGAACTAGCACCTAAACCTACACTCACAGCTGTAAGTGGTCCGAAACCAACTTCTCAAAGCCAGTATGAACATGACAAAACAACTTACAGGTAGATGCACAACTGATTTTTTTACATTTAGTTTTAATATGAGATTAGAATACTCAGAAAACACTAGTTCAAATTGGAAGTTGTGGAGTGGACAGTTAAAGTGTGTAGATGTGATTTCTGTGTCAATAGTAAACCAAAACATAACATAAAGTCAGTTCTCATGGATATGGTTGCTGGTAAATGGGGGGAGGACACTATACTTTTTCAGCTTTTTCAAGGAAGAAACTTTGTCAATATCTCCATCTTTTTTCTGTGTTTGAGATAATTAGAAAGTATAGCAAAAGGGAAAAGGTAAGGTAAAAGGGAAATAAGGATTTCCTTTCTTTATGCTATGTCATATCTATCCACTTTACATGCAATATGGGTTAAAAGGACAAGACGTGTAGTTGTAAGAATTACATTTCAGTTGCTTTATTACTAGCTAGGTTATAAAAGAGACTTTTAATTCATGTACTTACACTTGTTCAACTGTGCAAGGCAACTGTGTGTTGTTACTCTTCATTAGGGCCCCAGAACCACAGAGACCTCAAGTGAAGCCGCCTGAAGATATTGTGCGTTCAAATCATTATGATCCTGAAGAAGATGAAGAGTATTATCGAAAGCAGCTCTCATACTTCGATCGTAGGAGTTTTGAAAATAAGCCATCTGTGCAGGTTCCTGCCAGCCATCATTCTGAGCCCACTAAACCAATACATTCGCAGAATCAGCTGAATTTCACCAATTATTCTAAGTAAGTTTGGTGGATTTCTTTTCTTAATTAGAAAAAGGCAGGGAGGCATATAGGACTAAAACTGAAATTCTGCCTCTGTCAATGGGAATTCCAGGGCTTCATGGTATCCAATTGAAATTATTTTGTATTCATAAAGCCAGTTTCTCTGTTTACATGTAGCTTTATTTTGAAAACGCATAACTGTATAACTTCTTATTTTGGTAAATTAAGTATTTTTCGGTAGGTTTCAGGACCTTAAACATGCTACTTGTTTTGCTTGCCACTTACTAACAGAACATATTTCCTTCGTGTAACTAATACTGAGTGCTTAAACATCTTTTGAAGCAAGAGTTTTGGTTTATTCCAACTCTACATGCATTTATTCTGCTGACAGGCTTGTACATGTTAGCTGTGTTTGACATTAGGAAACTGAGCCTTTAGGGAATAGTGCTGAGGCCAGAATTTAATCTGTTGATGGAAACATCTGTTTCCTGTATTGTACTGTTTCCTTGATTTGGAACATTTTGATACAGAAATTGTGTGAAAGCTCATACGCAGATTTAGCTCAGGTGAAGAACTGGCTATTTTGGAGGATCCTTATGCAAACTTTGTGAATAGTTACCTCAACTTCCCTAAAAACCTAAAATATAAGTTACCTAGACTTCCCAAATTTCCTTTGATTCAAACCATAAGAATTAGTTTGTAGCTGTTACTGTGAAAAGCTGTCTTGGCTTGCTGCATACAGGCTGGAAATCAAGCTTTTTTGGAGACTTTGGTTGCATTCCTTCTTGAAATCTGGACTATTCAGGTGAAGCTGAAAATCTGGCAACCTTAATGTAAATGAGCTCGTTAGAGTGAAGTAATAAACTAGCTTGCTGAAGTTTGTGTTAAGTGTATGCGCAAGGTGTCTTTGGTGTACTTGATACACTGTGTTCCAGTGCCTGTCTTGAAGGATTTGAGCTAAGACTCAGGAATCCCATTCTTAGTTGTATAATATTGTCTATCATCTCCAGTGTCTTCCTCTGAACTAACAATATTGGAATATTTCCAAAAGCTTGACAGGTTTTAAAGGATCAACTTTTTTTTTTTCCTAATCACAAAGTCTACATAGAGTAACTTATTTTTTATTTTACTTTTTTATATGCTAAGGAAGGAATGTGTATAGTAATCTGTAACCAGTTCCTATTCTTTGTCAAGGATGTTCTTTATCCTTCCTTTTCTCTTGCCGTCTGTCTTCTGATGGGCTTGGCTGGCCTCATAATGCATTGCAGTAGCCTTCAGAATTACGTTCCCACGTGCAAAAAAAACCAATCTACCCATAGATGGTCCAATTTGATCTGTAGGCATGGACTGTGTTGCCATTGTAAATGCAGGTAATGCTTTGGAAGAAATGTTGTAAGCTTTCATCAAGAAATTGTGAAGATTGTTAAATTGTTCAGATGGAGAGCATTGTGAGCTTTCATTGTACGTTTGTTATCCTCTGTAGTGTTGTCACATACACTGAAAAACATGGAAAATACAACTGTCAAATTTTTGCTGTAGAATGGCTAATAGTTAAGAGAGATTGTTCCATACTTCTGCCTACCACTTCTGTCTGCCATGGCACTTCTGTTCTTTGGCTGCTCGTTTCTGGTTTTGTTTGGATTGTGAGTTAGTGTATAACTTCAGGGCTTGTACTTGTGGGATGGTGACATCTAACTGTCACAGAGGAGTAAGATAATACTGTTTTTAAGGCTGATAGTCTCATATGTCAGGGGACAAAAATGTGGGTTTTTTTCCTTTATAAAAGAATGGGACCCTTAACAGTAAGGGACAGACATGGGAAAGAAAATTTACCCAAGGTAATCCAGTGCAAATAGACAAAGACTGAAATATTAATGGAAGTAAGGGGAAAGAGATAAACAAGACCACTGCTCAGTTGGGCAGTACTGCCTCTAGAAGCATGCTGCAATGTCCTTGCTTGGAAACACAAAACAATTGCTGTCTTGAGAAAGCATTCATATTTAGGACTCTTTTGCCAGCTTCCAATTTGTACCCTGCTACTTGTTCGTTATTCATCTTTTTTTCCTAGTGAATTTATATGGTAATTGCTGTGAACAAACTCTTCTAAAAATAATCAGGACTAAATTTGGATGATACAGAAACTGTTGATTATGCAAGCTCTGGCTTCTGCATAATCCATATAATGTGTTCTGGGTACAGAGGACAGGTTTTATTTATTCATGAGCAATAGCTACAACTTCTTCAGTTGTAAATATTAATGTTAAACTGTGTCAGGTTCTTTGCCCACTAAGTATTGTGAAAGTATATCTTTCTCCCCTTATGTGTGTACAAATTTGTTTACTCTTTTAATAATTTGGGGTTTTATTTGCATCATTTAGGAAATTTATGTCATTACTCAAAGCTGCTTTATATGAGTAATGCCATATCTGTATGTTAAAGCTGTAACTGTACAATAAGGGATTTCCCTTGATGTGAGAAAATAGTAGAACTTGTAAATGGGTGTGTTTCAGTGGATCTAGCTGGAGCAATTTAGGAGGTTACTACATCTGTGACTGAATAGTGGATTTGTTCGTGCTTGGTTCAGTGTAGCTACCTGCATTTCCTTGACATGCTGCAGAATGAGGTAGCTTATCTAAATTTTATTTTGAGTAGGGTTAAGAGTACTCACATGATCAGTTACAGCGTCATCTGAGGAGGCAATAAGGAACAGTGGCCTCCGTTACCTTCTTAAGTTGCTCTGGCTGAGCTCTTACTTATCTGTTACAGAGTTGGAGCTTTTTGAGTGGGAACAGATCAGCAGTGCAGTTTGATTTCTGTTGTACACAGAGGCTTAAAACCTGTTGCCTGCTGGTTCCTTCTAGTAGCTCATTCATTTCTGCTTCTTTTAAAATTAAAGTAGCAGTTTTGTAACAAAAATTAAGTGGGAAACAGTTTAGAAAACAGTGCATCAATAATTAGAGGATCTTCATTTATACACTCACAGGTTGTAAGCAGACATTTTGTTGTGGATCACTTTAATTGCATGCAGGTTCTGAACAATGTGGTTGAGATTGTGGCTGACCCTTTGAGGAGCCTATGACAGAAGAATATGCTTCATATTGAGCACAATATAGAGCTGGTTGTGTTTGTGTTGTCACAGCGCTCTCATCTCTTCTGCTCCCTCCATCAAAATGTTCCCTATTTTTTTAAAAAACTATGAAAGCTGGCAAGCAGTTCTGATTAGGTGTAGAGTGTGTTGGGTTTTTATTGTGGGCTTTTGAAGTGCTGCCCTCCCCTGGTTAATATCCCCTCTGGGAAGCAGTGATTTCAGGCAGGCGATTTTCCGAGAAAGCAGCTACTACCCATCTGGAATAAAGACAGCAGTGAGTGAGCGTGCAGTAATAACTTGTTGTGTTGAATGAATGGCTTTAAAATCAGTGGGAACAGAAGCTTATACAGCAGATCTAAAATGATCTTTTCTTTGCAACGCTGGTTTTAGAGATACATTCATACAGATGCTGTTTAGCACACTGAGAATCACTTTAATGTGGCCATCAAGCAGACTTGCAGAAGCTGATCAGCCCTTTCCTTAGTTTTATAACATACTCCTCTGAAGAAGTAAGGCTGGTGTCTAAACTTGTCTGTTACATTTTTATGAGAATACAGAAGGTGAAGGGATGAGGGAATATACATTAAGACTGAAGAAATTAATGCTAATCGAACCATAAGTGAGAGACTTAGAATATGGGATTTGCATTTTGTTCACTTTTTTCAGTATATTGAGTAACTTTGTTTATACAGATTAAGACTACACTAAGCCATGTTTTGCATTCTTACTTTCAGTATCTGTCAATTTGAGATCTTGACCGCTTTCTAATTCAACGAAATCTCAAATATAGTACGTGATTATTTGTACATCTGCATATGGTAAAGGTCATAGCAGAAACGTCAAGGTTAAAAGTAGTGTCTCTTTGTTTCAACAACCTTGTCATATGAGAACTGCTAGGACTAACATGAAAAGTGTGACAAAATAATATGCTCAAGATAGAATGACTATTTTCTTTCATTCTTCTATTGCTGTTTGCTTTGCCATCACCTAGATTTCTTGGCTCTTACACTAGCTATGACTACTTGAAAAGGAACATCAAGTGGTAAGACTTGTTGATGTGAGGATGTTTTCAGGTGTCCTCTCACTGTTACATTTCATCACAGGCATTATGTGCACTTTAAAATTTTAAACACACAAATTCTGAAAGTACAATATATAGTAGTCCAAAATTACAAATATTTGTGAAATCAGTCATTTCCAAAAATAAACTTTTGGAGAAATACTTATATAAGAAAAAAGAAACTTTTAAAAAAATCATGCTTTCAGTATCTACACTATGCACATAAAGCTAGTGAAGCTTAAGCTGATTACATTTCTAATTAAGATGGCATTGTTCAAATACTAGGTGTATTTAGAAAAGTAATACTAGAATCCATTGTCCTAATGGCTAATTATGCTTTTCAAAAACAACCCACTCGCCACCCCAAAACAGTGGATTTATATTTTTATTTTGAAGACCTGTTCAATTAGAGAACAGTTTTTAATTTAAATTACCCCAAATGAAATTGAAAAATTAAAATTTTATGGGCAGTTATGCAAATACACCTGAAATGTCATCTGCCTTTTGTTTGCCATGGTTTGTGTTACTAATCTTCTTCTAAAGATTCAATGTTGTCTTAATCTTTTGTGCTTATGAATAAATGTTTTTATACTTGAGACAGGATATTAAAGAAAATGGTGTTTTAATGTTTATAGGAAGAGATGGAAATCAGGTGATCATAGAAGAAAATAGCAGTGAATGCAGACGCTCAGAGCCCTGAAGAAACTGAACAGTCAAATGTTGTTTGTTTTATTTCAACAGGGGGAAACCCACAGATAGTGAATCAGTGGATAGGCCCGTTGGTGAAAAACGCTATGAGCCAATTACTCAAGTTACTACTCCTCCTTCTGCTCCTTCAGTCCAGTATACGCAACCTCAGTCGATCAATAGTCCTGTCCTGTCTCTCCCAGTACACCACAAGCCTGCACTTTCTGAAGGTGAGCAGTTGGAAAGCTAACCTGTCTCATGTCGTAACAAATATCACTTAGCAGATGTTTGTATGGTTGCTTCAGCATGTCTATACTGCTAACTATGTTGTTATCTAACTGAAAATTGGAATAAATATTAGTGAAAATCACTTTTTACTATAGTGAGATAGTCTTGTGAAATGCTTTGGTGATCTTGTCTGAAACCATAACTTCCAGGTGTTAATAGTTACTGTATAACTGTCTCTTCCATATTTAGGTGTCTCAGCAAAGATCAAGTAAAATTTCCATTACTTCAAAAAAAAGTGTGTGTATCTATGCTTTGGACTGAAATTCTTCAGGCATGAGTAATAGTTGTAGGCTTCTAAAAACAGAGGAAAAGGTTGTTTTCACTTTCACAATGACAGGCTTGCCTGGTCCAACTGAATTTTCCATTTGTGCACGTGCATGATAGTATTTCAATAATGCTTTTTTTGTTTGTTTGTTTGGGGTTTTTTTGTTTGTTTGTTTTTTTTTTTTTGTCAAGTTACAATTGTTTTACCTTTTTATTGAAAGGTCATGCCATTGTATCTGAAGTATCTGTTCAATGAAACATTAGGTAACTTGCCTGAGCATAGAAGATATGAGGGGGACAGATGATCTATGAGAGCTAAGCTGAACCTATATATATTTTATATAGTAGATTAAGAATTGACTAAAATGTGTTCTTATGCTGTAGTATATGTGACTAGAAATTTCTGATGGTTACTGAGGAGTTCTGATATTTTTATTTGCATTGCAGTTAACTCTGTGTCTGATCCTCCTCCACCTCAGAATAAGCCAGCAATTTTCAGATCATCTAGAGAAGACACTGTGCAGTCTACATTTTATCCTCAGAAAAGCTTCCCTGACAAAGGACCCGTTAATGGAACTGAACAGATTCAAAAAACAGTCACTCCTTCTTACAACCGCTTTACAACAAAACCTTACACCAGTGCTGCAAGGCCCTTTGAGCGCAAGTTTGAAAGTCCTAAATTCAACCATAATCTCTTGCCAAATGAAGCTCAACATAAGCCAGAGTTGCCATCTAAATCTCCAAATTCTCCTCAACCAATTTTGAAAGCACACAGCTCATCACAGCCTCCTGAGTTTGATAGCGGAGTGGATACCTTCGCTGTACAGGTTGACAAGCCTAAATATCAACCAAATAATGTTAATGCTGTGCCTAAAGCCATTCCTGTAAGGTAAGCTGCTGCTTTTCTGCTGCTTTTTTCTTTCCATTACTACATCTGTAAGAGTTCATCTGTGAAAAATACAGCTTGCCTTTTTTTTTTTTTTTTCTGTTGATGTTATAGTTGAAAGATGGATACTATGATTCTAAAATTCTGCCAAAGGGCATTGAAGGTTATTTGGATAGATACTTAAATTGTCTTATGTCCCTGTCTCATCTTGCATCTTGTTAGAAAGTGACATGGCTTTTATTTCCTATTTTGTATACTATAATTATAAATCTTCTGGTAGATAGTAATAATTTGTCCTTTCAGTATGTTTCTAGAAGATGGAATTAATTTCTAAGGATAGCTGTTGCACTAAACTGTATGTATTCTCTGCTTAGAGAGACCAACTTCATAGTACTTGTGTATAAGGGATATTTTTAAAATACTGTAAAAAGAGAAAGTCACTTTAGCAGTTTCATATTGTTCTCTTTGGTATGAGACAAAATAACAACTGCTTAAAAACAGCTTGTGCTTGCCTAAAATGCTTTAAGAAATATGTCAAGAGCAACAGATAGTGTTACAATCTTAAGCTCTTTGCTGATGTGTTAAATTCTTTTCACTAATATTTGCAGAACAGTGTTTTATTAGTTTTGATTTCAAAATAATAATACATAAACCAGACTTGAAACGTTGCTTGATGTTTCAGTCACTCAAATGTAGTAGAAGAATGAACCCTATTTGTTCTTAAGCACCTGCAAAATGTTTTGATGCTGTGTAGTTCTGTAGATAGCTACAAATTTTGAAGTTACTGTGGTTTTGAGTGAAATTCTTCAGATACTGATCTGAAATCCACTAAAAGTAGCAATCTCATAGTCTTACATGTTACTTTTCAGTTCTGGCAACCTGGAAAAAATTTTGTGGTGTGTTTTTTTTTTTTTTTTTTTTTTTTGGTTGTTTGTTTTTTTTTTTTTTTTTTTTTTTATGGGCTTTGTTTTCAGTGTGTATCGGAATAGGACTGTTCAGTGTGGCTTGAATAAGAATTATTACTCCTCATGGTATTAAAGTTATAATGGAGTTTGGGGAGGAAAATGAAACTTTCAGATGCGTTAATTACATTTAGATTTACTAAGATGAAGTATGTAGCTGGGGGCAAGCTCTTTCTGTATAATTCCAGAAACGGGCATTTGAAAACACAAGATGCAAGTGGTCCAAATTCTTGCTTCAACTACTTGATGAACATTTGCAGGATTTGTGGGCTTTGGGGTTTTTTTTGTGAAAATGTTCTCTTCTCATGACAGAAATTGAACTACTTTCATCTTACTTGTCCTGTGCAATTGAATGTGGGACATATTCAGTGTTTCCCTAAAATCAGTGCTAGCCTACTCTAGGCTGTGCTCTACTAAAATGTTAGAGGAAAGTATGCCATTGACTTTCAGGAAGAAAATATTGCTAAAACTGCCAGGCTTTTCTGTCTTGCATTTCAGCCCTTCAGCACTTGAGGATGAGGAGGAAGAAGACGGACACACTGTAGTAGCCACGGCAAGAGGTGTGTTTAACAGCAATGGTGGTGTGTTGAGCTCCATAGAGACTGGAGTTAGTATTATTATACCACAAGGAGCCATTCCAGAGGGAATAGAGCAAGAAATATATTTCAAAGTCTGCAGAGACAACAGTATACTTCCACCTTTGGACAAAGAGAAAGGTAAGAGCTGGAGTGATACACTGTTCTGTTATTTAATAAAATTCTTTTCAAACAGCAACAAAATAGAATATGAAAATACCTTAATATACTTCAGTACATAACATTCCACTGTGAAGATAGAGTGTATACATCTTAAGAAGTATAAGAGAAGCAATATTCTGCTTAATATTTAAAGTTGCAAGCAAGATGGAGGCCCTGAATTACAAATTAAGTATTCTCAAGTTGTAGATTTAAGTACCGATTTAAAACATAGCTAGTAAACTAAAGGAAGGTTCTAAATATTTTTTAAAGAATCTTTGAAATTGTGGATTCTCTCTCAAAGTGCAAGGGTTTACTCTAGGCATTCTTACTAGAAGCATTTCTTCAACGCACAGTTAGGACCAAAAGCATTACACATGATTTAAACTAATACAACTTGATTTAAATATTTGGAATTTACTTCAACACTTATATAGTCAGCATTTTATTTTATTTTCAGTTTATCTAAAGTGAACAGCTTCATGGTTTAAAAAAATATTCTAACTTTTATATTAAAAAAAAAAAAAAGTATATTCCTGACTATTTTATTAGTAAGGGCTGAGTAGTATATCTTAGTTGAGCAATTTTTTCATAGTAAGCCTGTCTTTCATACCACTAGTCCAGTGCACATACATATTCTGACCTATCAAATTCCAAATTTCCTCAAGTCAAGAAACTAAAGTGTTTAATTTAATAAATAGCTAGTTAAAGCATTACTGTCTATCTGCAGTTACTTTGTATCTTTATAAACCAAGTATAGCTTGTTCCTCAGCTGAATAATCTTATGTTAACATTTGGAGTTTTAAACTAAAAATAGACCTATACATTTGTATGTTTTATCTTTTGACTGTTAGCATAAGGCTTTATAGGCTCTTGAGCTGCTGAAGGCTTTTTTCGGCCCAGTGTGCCATAAATCCATACAAGCAGCTGTAGTGCAAAGAGAAGAATGAACAAGGCTGCTTACATATTTGGGGATTTGTTTGTTTTTATGCACCTGCTTAGAAATTAGTGTGGGGGAGGGAGTGGAAATCCCAACATGATTTCATGATAGGACTTGTTCATCCTTTTTCATTTTGAGTGTGTGATGTGTTCCACTGAAAAGTCGCTTGAATGCTTTAAAAGAGCCTATGAGAAACAATCTTGGTAAGTGCTATTCTTCACTGACGGGTCAAAATGTTCATATGGTTCTCTAAAACTAAGTTGCTGAGTAGCTCTGCAATGTAATTATGTAATACTTCGAACCTGTTTCAAGAAGAATCAGTAACAGGTTTTTCTTTCTCTTAACTGTAGGTGAAACACTTCTTAGCCCCTTGGTAATGTGTGGGCCTCATGGACTAAAATTCCTGAAGCCAGTGGAGCTGCGCCTGCCACATTGTGCGTCTATGACCCCTGATGGTTGGTCTTTTGCTCTAAAATCCTCCGACTCCTCGTCGGGTATGCTGTCCTCCCTCTGTCCTTTTGGGGCTTTTGGGTGCTATCGTATAATTTAAGTTAATTTGGCTGAAGGTGATGCTGTGTAATATAAAGAACTCAATCATTGTACTTGTGTCAAACTCTCCCATTTCACTTTCATTACAAATGTCTTTCTTACATTTACTCATGGTGCAAATTCATAGCTAAAACCACGATAGCAGAAAGAGTAATATCTCTAGACTATTAAATATTATCGTATTTTTCTATTCTGTCTTCTTTCTTGAGGACTGCTACAGCTGAATACACTTGAAATGATAGTAGCACTAAAATTGAGAGGAAATGATTATGTACCTCTGATTGGCCTTTGTAACATAACCGGTGTTTGTCTGTTGCTTAATTAACCATATAGGACTCTGGCATATCTTAACAATCTGCATGCTCATAAATCATGATTTAATGCTTGTTAACTGTTTCCATGTGTGCAAGTAGATGCTAACAATCGGGTCATTTAAGAAAACTATAGTGTTCAGTAAAAGCATTTACAATTCATTCTAATGTAGCTGGATTTTCCACAAGACTTTTCTTGCTAGCTTCTGCCTGTTTCTCCTCTACTGTCTCTTATGCAGAAGTTTCTGGTTGATAGTAAAAGTTGCAACTAGGTTGCAATTTTATTTACTTGTTTATTTTTTACCTCACTGGGGCTTTCTTGAATGAGGGGGAGAATGTATTGGCTGAAATTGCCAGTGAGGAGCCCAATTTAGAATTATGGGCAAGTTTCAAGCAATTTCATGAAATGGCTGTGAGGTTACAGAGATTTAAAAAGGAATGTTTGCACATCTGGGGAAAAAGTCTTAAGGTTTTATTCAGCTACCTTCAAAATTTATGGTGGAAGGTTCAAACCACTAATGTGTACGTATGATCTAAGTAATGACTGAACAATATACTTCTGTATACAGCATTTAAGCCACCATGTATGCATATCTTCCGTCACTAATGTATCTACCACTGGTCAACACCAAAGCACTGATGCTTTGAAAGATTAAAGCATCTAGTCCCCGTGATGGGGATTCAATAACCTAGAGGTATTAATGGCAATAATTTTTAGTTGTTTTTTATAAGGTATTATATGCATGTGTTGCATGCATCTATTTAACAATGTGTGTATACATGGCAGTGTTAAAATGTGGAATCATAAACGATAGGGTCCCAAAAGACATGACAACTATGACAAAAATGGCACAACACTTCCTTTGTAACTAATAGCACCTGTTCGTGAAGTTACTTGAAGTGAGAGGACTCAAATGATCTCAACAAAAACTGAAGTTACTGAGACATTTTTCTCTCTTCCCAAAGTGGGATGTGTGTGTGTGCGTGCATGTGTGGGTGAGAGCAAGAGTGTGTCTATTTAAACCCTAACACTTTCTGTACTGTAAATATAACACCACATTCTGTTAATCTGAAATGGGATGTATATCATAACATTGCTCTTTTGAGACAAACCTTAAAATTAGGCAATTCTGTCTTATGATATGTAAGTAGACCATACTGTGTCTTAAATAAATAATTGTTTTCTCTCTTTCTAAATTAGTTGGTTATGGGACTCTGATTTTTGAGGTGGCTTTATAATAACAGTTTATACAATTCTGGGGCTTTTCTTTCTTCAGTCGTTTGCTCTACCTCATCTTTACTCAATGTATCCATGTTCTGTCCTAAAAGTGACATTCATTTGCACTTACTAACATACTTTCTGCCACATTTAAACTTCATATATTGATGTTTTACTGTTTAAACCCCTTCAAAAGCTTGAATTATTCTGGTATTAAAACTGACTGGGGAAAAAGTTGCATTTTATGGCCACACCTATTAGAATGTATTAGTGAAAAATATAATGAAGGATTTTTTTTTTTTTTTTCATAGCAGTTGTAGCTAAGTATGGGAAAAACTTCTTCAACAGCTAGAGGTTGCACTGGCTACAGTCTAATCCTTACTGTGTATTTAGGAGTAAAGGTTGGAAAAATGTCTGCCATGACATGAAAAATCCTCCAGCATTATTGAGCTTCTTGACTGAAATAAGTAATCTCGACTGGTTCCAGTAAACTTGTTTGCATTCTCTAGCTATACACAGGCCACTTATATCCTTTGTCCCTACATCAGATGTTGCCATCACTCAGTGTGTTGTGTACCTCATTTTGTTTTCATGAGTTCTGCAAGAAAATTCTGTGGACTTTACATGAGTCTCATTTAATACAGAGGTCTCAGGTGTTTGCAGTCTGTGCGACTGTGTTCTCTAACTTGTTAAATATTTCTCAAGGCAGGTCTGTTTTGGCCAACTATTTAACATCATCTATCTGGAAGGCTTAAGAGAACCTCAGTTCATTTTTCACTGTTCTACCGTAGTGGGATGGTGATGCTTTTTGTTTAGTGGTAGCATTTAGGTGGGTAAATGAAGAATGCTCTCTCCAGTTAAAAGGGACAATTGACTCTGCAGATGGAATGTAACCTTTGTCGGGTGAGATGACAGCTAATGACTTTCTCCTGTAAAAATGTTACACAGGACCTTTGACCATGAGTAGATAAGACCTGTTGTAAAGATTTTTAAGTATGTACCCGTTAACTAACATCCCTTTCAGAATGTCAGTATTTCAGGTTTTTAAACAAGTATACTGGACGTAGCTGCAAAATTACTAAAATCCTGTCTACAGTGATTTTCATACTAGGAAATAAAACTACCCATGTGTCATAGAGTTTAGTTACAACATGATTTCTGCCTTGATTCATCTGTGTTCAGAACTGTTCTGAGAAACTTTAAATGTATCCTACTCAGATTAGCTTTTAAAATGTCTTAGTTTTTCAGGCAGTTTAGGAAAGAGCCAGTGAATAACAGATTCACTGTTAACACTTCTCAAATGGAAAGCGCTATGTTGGTGCTGTACAGTAGAATGACTTATATTTAGCAATTCCAGTGTGCCACAGCATCTGTTTTGAATAACTGATTTATCCTACTTTATATTGAAATAAAGGGTTAATTTTCATTAATAACATACAAACTGCAAGGTTTTTTTTTTTTAAAAAAAAAAGGTAGATTCAGGACTTAAAAGCTTCTGTCCAAAAGCTTGGTTGTTTCAAGATGTGCACTGTTTGACAGCAGATACTAAACACCAGCATTGTGTTTTCCTCCCACAGGTGACCCCAAAACCTGGCAGAACAAGTCTCTTCCTGGGGATCCAAACTATCTTGTTGGAGCAAACTGTGTCTCAGTCCTAATTGACCACTTCTAAATATTAAGTTAGCTGACTGAGTAAATAATGTGAAACTGAGATGGACCTTACATAAAAACTGAACCACTCTATCAAGTATTAACTGTTCTCTAAGTGATAATGGATCTTAGTGTTTAAGTATCTTGCTTTAACTAACAATGGTTTAGCAAGTACACTTTTTGAACCATGGTCACAATACATGCCACAGGTAGGGAGTGTACAGTGGGAACAAGGTAGGGATTTTGCTGGTTCTGTATGCTTTGGTTTGTTGGTTGTTCTTTTGTGGAATTTTTTTGTTTAGCTTCCTTTCTATTTTTAAAGGACACTAATAGTATTTCATTGTTTAAAATCTGAAAGTACCAATAGAATTATATTCAGAGGAATTGAATTTGGTTCGTACTCCGCTGGTGAAAACACCTAATTTGGCCTGCATTTTTATGACCGTGTTTTTGTAACTCACAAGACGACATTTTTGTCTCTAGTTTTTAAATTACTTTGGTGTATGTGTCCAATGAAATGGCAATCAACTTGGGGTAGCACAGTTGAGATGTTTTCCTCTGCTGAGAGGCTAATGCAAACACGTCTGCTTACTGTATATGGAAACATTGTCGTGAGAACAGAGGGGAGGGGGTAAAGCATGTGGGATGACTATGGTTCAGTTGCCTCTGGATTTGTAAATTAACCACATTATTACAGACCTATTAACCAGCAGGGATGCCTTACCCTCATGTTTTTAATAGTCTTTGCTCTCATAGTTCTCTGTATTAAGTTCGTATGGCTTTTGTGCTTACCTAGATAATATATCATGAGAGACTGGGGAAAGGGGAGGGGGGTGGGGAACAGGGGAAAAAAGAAAAAAAAAAAAAACAACAAAAAACCACACAAACAAACAAACAAACAAACAAACAAAAAAAAACCAAACCCAAACAAAACAACAAAAAAAAACCCAAACAAAAAACAAAACACAACACAACTTGTGACTTTGGTTTAGAGGACAAGTATTGTTTGTGTTTATCAACAAGAAGAGAACCAGAAGAAAATGATGGTATGTTTTCTGCTATGCATTTGAAAATTTATAGATGTTATAGACTGCTTGTATATAATGCGTGCATACCACTTTTGTTCTTGGTTTGTAAATTAACTTTTATAAGCTTTACCTTTTTATATATATAAATATATATAAAAACAAACAAAGTTTCTTAAGGATATCTTTGTATTCTCATACCTTTTGAGCCTTGAACTTTGGCATCTGCAGCAATAAAAGCAGCATTTCTACAATATACAAACAAGGACATTTTTTAAAAATGCACAAAGTTGTTACCTTTTTAAGTGCTGCATTTAAAGAATATAACTCGGAATTCTCTACTTTGATTAAATTCTTGAAAAGTATCCCTACTGTAATTTGTCATAAGGATGCTGTACTATGTGCCCTGAAATGTATTTTTTTACTAATAGACAATTTATTATGGCACAATGGCACTACTACTGTTTAGATAATATACCACTGCATTCTGTTAATGAGTTATTAGCTATTCAGGTGTGGCTGATTTTTTTCTCTGCAGTTATTAAAATTACACGTTTCTAAATATACAGAATAAAACTGTTTTTAAAATAATAAAGGAGATTGTAGTACCTTATTGTTTCTGAAATGTATTTATGTGAACTTGACAAAATGAATTTTGATTTATTTTTTTTCCCCCCCTATGTAAGTAGACAGCTGGATTCTGCTGTATGTTCATACACAAAGCAGAGCTCTTTTGTGGAGACAGTTGGAGTTGTCCACAGCAGGGCTTCTGAAATGAACTCCAGTGTGGATCCATTGGAATACTCAATACAAGTATGAGTGTTGGCCTTGTATCTTGACTCACTATGTTGGTGCTAGTTAACTTGTTACACTTACTCTTCCAGATACTTTGGTAATGTTCTAGCATGTAGATTTAGGCATAGCCTAGTTAGACAATTTTAAAGATATTCCTACAGAATCAGATTATCAGGCCTTCTTGGAGTACTCAGTGGCTTACTAGTAAGCTACCATTATTCTGTAAGAGAATATAAGTTCTAGAAGTTAATTTAAAATAATGCTGGGAAACAGTCTGTAACCCGGATGTTTTCTTTCTGTACTTTTACTGACCAGTGAGTTTGTTTCTCAGGCATGACTTGCTCTAAAAGACGCATTCACTACTGTTACTACTACTCCTTATGGCTTATCTCAACTCTAAGAGCAGGCAGAAAATTTGAATAGCAAAAAACCTGTTCATGTTGGGATGGCATTTTTCATTTGTCTTAGTAATAATATATTGGTTGTATTTTTTTTTGAATCATCAGAAAGGAAGGTTTTAAAATGGCATGCAAAGAATTTTGAAGAAAACTCTAATGCTAAAATTTTAAAATGTTCTTTTCTAGTTCAGATCTTAGTAAGAATACTACAGAAAGTCTCAGTCAGTTGGACTTGAGGAACCCTGGAGTTACACTGCATGACTGTTTGCAACAGTGTCATTTGTCTCGGACATCCCAGGTCTAACATGCTGTAAGGTATAACTGTCCTGAGTTGCTTTTACTGTAGCGATCAGGATAATATCTTTCTGTTCTTTCAAAGAGTGTAGGGTCATGTCTTTCTATCAAAATGAAAAAAAAAAGAAAGGGGGGGGGAGGGCAGCTTTTGCTCTGCTGTCATTTCATAAATGAAATGAGAAAGTTGATGCTGTTCAAAAATGTGACAGTTCTCCATTACGAAGCATCCTATCAATAGAATTCTTTTGATCTCTACCTGTAGGAATGTATTTTGAAATGGCTGATTTAAACCACATGATTTTTTTCCTTGTTGTTAAATTCCAGTGCTTTTGGGTTAAAACAGGGCCACTGAGAAAAACTGTGCTGAAGTAACACATTTTCATATTTTAAAATAACAGTGTCTTTCAAGTCTTTATCCTTGTAAGACATTACATTCCTTACACATTTTATGTAGGCGAGGCTCTGCAGGAGGTAAGTTCACATGTAATATCTTAATTTATTGTAGTTCTCTATTCACTATTTAATGTGAACTTCAAAAACTGCATCTCCCAATTCTTCCTCAGCCACATGTACCGGCCAGCTTTAGCCCTGGTAATTGTACAAAAGTAATAATGTAATCTCAAGTCTTGTGCTTGCTTCTAAACAAATGGCTTCAATGGTGGAAACAGGTACTCAGTGAATACAGAGTTTTACGGTTCATCTCTTTGACTTAGGTTTTTGGTAAAAATATTTTTAATTATTTTTTCAAGAAAAACAGTAATGAATGTTCAACTACACATACACAAACAAGTTACGGTTGTAAAAATACTTTTCTGTTCCTGCCAGCCTGGGTTAGGGGAAGCAAATCAGCAATGTTTAGGGTCTGGTTGAAGATTCTCTGCTATAATGTAACCTGGACCAGATGACAGAAATCAAAGCCATACAGGTTTGGAGAATAAAAGATGTTAAGCACATCTGGAAAATGTTTTCTTGGTGTTTAAATAACTTGTGAGGAAAGCATTTGTAGAAGCCTCACTGAGAGTTAGCGGTGGTCTGTTACGTACAGAGTTCTCTGGCAACTAGCTCCATCCATTGGCAAGATCAAATGAATGGGTAAAATTAATTTTCATTATATCCCGATGAACTCTGCGTTATGATCCTGTGAGCAAGCATCTGAGAATAAATGCACTTAATATTGGTGAAAGTATACGAAGCTGTCTGTGCACACGTGTAGACTTGAATGTTATTTATTACATTTTTCTATTAGTTTGAATACTGTGGACTAATTGGCTCTATGCCAAACAGTTGTCATTCTGGTGACACTAAAGTAATTGTGCTATCACTGAATTTGGCTTGAAACCCGGTTTTGACAATGTTTTGGTGGGAAACAGTGATGTTATCCTAGATACCTTAGTTCAACTTGAAATACCGATAATTTCAAACAGAGTTTTAGCATGTACAGCTGTCTGTGGGTGATGTTAAGTAGTAACAGTTCTCACTGTGCAAGATGCAGAGAGCAGGTCCAAAACAGAACCTCTGTATCTACAGGTGCAGTTGTCCTATTTTGTTACTGCGGGAGTAATAAAGGAGACCAAAAGTGAAGAAACACTTAGTTTTTTCTGCGTGCCTAGTATTGCCACCATATGAACTTGGGGAAGAGAGCATAAAGCGCTATTTATGCTTTGAATCACAAGAACAAATTTTAGGCTTTGTCAGCTGTTAGTTCACTAATGCTGATTCTGAAGTCTGCCCTGTGATAGTGTATATGAAGTTTCCCATTTAAGTTAATTATGCAGCACTAACTGCCTATCACTACTCATCTCTGGCATGGACAAAGTGACAGTGGAAGAGTGGAGATGAATGCAAAATGTCTGACTTCCCTCAGCGCCAGAGGCTGCCAATAAGTCGGGTTTGGTATCTGTCACTGCTGCTGGCTACTGACAAACTATGGCTTGTGTTATGTAATTGGACCTTGCCAGGTCATCCATTCTGTGTATCTCATTGAAGTGGTAAAATATGTTCCACTTTGGTATGAGGGAACTGGCTGCTCTGCTTATGGTTAGGGGTCTGTACCGGGTTTTGTGTGTACATCTTGTTTTTTGTTTTGTTTTGTTTTTTTTTTTTTTTTCTGTGGTGTGGCTTGCTCTCTGTGAAGAACTTTAAGTCAGGAGTACTTCACAACCTCTAGTAGCTTCATCTGGTTTTGGATTATAAATGCCAGTGTTTGGAACCACTACAGACCATTATCCCACCAGGAGTGTCATGTCTTTTCATTGACTCCAAAAGCTTGTTTATTTTGTCGTGTTTTCTTGTGTTTCCCACTTTGTCCCGTACGTCTGCTCCAAGTTTTTTTTTGGGGGGAGGGGGCAGCCAGATGGATGGATGACAGGCACGAGGGATGGGACTTATGCTCACCTGGGGACAACTGAAATAGGAGAATTATGAGTAGTGGGGAGTGTCTCAGGGGTTTAACAGTTTCTGTAAAACATTAATGCTGTCATAATTTGCTGTATTCAGGAGTCTGTTACTTCTCTCAGCATGACAAAATTTGCTGAGCATTGTTGGTACTCCAAAGGTGGTGTAAAGATTTGATGGCAGACAGGAGCTCTTGTGATAAGTAAAGGCTGGGGAGAGGGGAGTTGAGCAAATACAGGAACCGGTGGGATCACTTCAGCTTTACTCACATTATTTGAATAGACATGAAAAACTTTGCATAAAACCCAGAAATAAGTTATCTTCAGTACAGTTAAACGTGATATACATTATGCACACAGAGAGGTATCTTAGAGAAACCTGCAATTCTCTACTTGCTATCTTAATGCTAACTGTTGCCATGTCCTCAGGGTCCTTTTTATTGGCTTCAATAGCAGTTAGCTAGACAACTGGAATAATAGATTCCTGAGTAAAGAAACTAGTCTGTAAGTGACTACTGATATTTTTTTCTGGTGTGTTGAGTGCATATTAAATATTCTTAAATAACTAGGTTTTCCAACTATTTTTAAAATACTCAGCTGATGTACCTTGTCTTTACAGTATTCTGTAGCAGGTGTCCATTTTGTACAAAAGTTTATGAGCATAGTAAATATGATAAACTGTGAAAACATTACATATAAATTGCAGACTCTTGAGTGCAGGTTTAAAACATGTTGGTTAATGTATTGTTTTATAAATTATACTAAAAACAAGCAGTGTCTTCCCAGAAATTATTACCGACTTCCACCCTTCTTCCTTTTAACTTTAGGCCCTGGAAGTTGGAGGAAGATCTAAGTGAGAAACAGGCTGTAGAATATAAGGAAAGTGAGATCCAGCATTCGATTTGGTAGGTGCTTTTATATCTTGGCATTGAGTTAGCAGTGTTGATACTTCATCAAGCTTGTAGCATCCCCTTAAAACGAAGTCTATGTACGTTTAAAAGCCCTGCCAAAGACTTCAGTGGTTTTGAGGTAATATTGCCAGAGTGGAAACCTGGCATTGAAAATTTTTCTTTTCAGAAGGAAGATGAGAAGAAACTCCTCTGCTAGAAGGAGCATGCGTAACACAGAGCTTGATAGTAAACTTCCAGGATGGATGATGTAACAGGGAAGCTGGCTGCAGTGATTTCCCTCCTGATGATACTTTTTTCCTTACTGAATGAATGACCACATATTTCAAATTTATCACATTTCAGAATAGAAAAGTAAGGTGGTAAGGTAGAATTAACTAAATTGGTGTTAAGGGAATTTATGTATTTGATTACTGAAGTAGCGAGTTGGTAAAATAGTGCATCAGGAAAGTCAGCTTAGTGACCAGGAAATAGTTGCCTTCATTTTAAGGTTCGTATTAACTGTTTTCAGTTCATCTTGACTAAAAGCTGTGGAAAGGCACAGGATGTATGCAGATACAAACCTTAGTATATGGTATAATGGAATGAAATTACCTACATAAATGATAACCTGCTGCCCTTGTAGAACAGTTGGAGTCTGTGCCAGAAGGAAGAATTGCAGCTCTTTTCCCTGATTATCACTCACAGTCCCACTCTTGCTGCCAGTATCAGTACCACTTTATTTCTACCAGCAACACACTGAAGTTATTTATAGCACTTCACATGTCTGCTGAAAATGCAGGAGTGATGAGAGCAGGCTTATGTGTCTGAGTTATATTTTATATAGAGGCTTTTTTTTTTTTTTTTAATAATTGACATCTTCATGGCTCTAGGCAGTCTTGAAAAGGTAATTTGGCCATACTATTGCGGTAATATCTGTGCAGCTATGTAGGTCTCCCCAAAATGAGAAAGCTTATCTAACTGATCTGTTCTTCCTAGTCCCACATCCTTATGTGGGCACTCGGCTGGAAATGAAGCCTGTGGGTTTTGTTTGTTTTCAAGAGACTGGGAACTTCTTGTCTTCTGGTTAGGTGGCATACAAATGCAGTTCCCATTGTTTAATATGTATGGATGTCAGGGAGTTGTGGCCTCTGATAGTAACAGCTGCCCAGTTTTAAAGCATGTCAGTAAGTGGAGAGAGCAGTTTTTCACATGTAAGCTGAAAATTATCACAAAGCAGAAAAAGAGTTTGAGAGCCCATAAATACAGCTGATCCTGCTGCACTATTCTATTTAACAACACTCCAAACACCACCCCACCAGAGACCCACCACCACAAGCAAAACTTCCCAATTATGTGTTTTTTGTCAAATTTCTGTACAGGATGTAAAAATTTCTAGTCGCCAGTGAATGTGAGGGAGACTAGCATCAGTCTATGAGCAAGGAGTTCAGGCTTTGCCTCTCTGCATCATGAGAATAGGTGATGACCAAGCACAGAGGTATGACTTTCTACTTCCTTATTACATTTTATTTAAATTAGTAACTAGCACTGCTCTGAGATACCCATAACTTTTGGCATGTCTTCTGTTTCTCCTTTGTTTTGATTGGATAGTTAGAAGTTTGCTGATGACTTTGTTACTATGGTCTGTAGTCATTAGCTTTTTAAAGTATAGCAATGGCAGTTAGTAGTGAGGCCAACACGCTTTGTACTATTTCGTATGTGTGGATTTCATAGCTCTTAATTCTGAAGGAGTTAAGTGCAGCTGTTGCTTTCTGGGCATGATCCTTTTTTTTAAAAATGAAAAATACAAAGCAAATAGCTCTGACTTCCTAGAGATGAAGCTATATATACAGAATACGCCATGGTTCCATGTAAAAATACCTGCATGGTGGTGTCCTTAGGTCAAAATAAATGTGACAGAAACAGATGTGTAAGTTCTTGTGTGTGTTGGTGCTCCATTTCAATCCTCTTAAGAGAAGCCACAAGTGTTCTAGCACGGGGAACTAGCTTTATAGTGGCAGAAGCTGTCAGGAAGGACAGCTCTGAAAACCCCTCAAGGAAACAGAAAATGGATCTGAACGTAAACAAGTGAAGTTAACCTTCAGATGTAAAACCTAGCAGACTGTTCCACCTATCCACTGTATGCTTTGTGTCGGTACAGGCCTGCCACCACCGGGCAGCCTGCGCCGCGCCGGTGCTGCCTGTTCCCAGGCGTAGGATCTGCTGGGCAGTCCCAGGTGGTCACAAGGCACATCTGCAACAGCGGCTGGTGAGCTTTGCTCTTCTGCTGTATTTTTCACAGAAATTGGGAATAGTTTTACCATGCGGTCCTGAGGGCTGTTTATCATGTCATACAAATGTTGTGTGTAATTGGGCTACCCTTGGTAAACAAGAAAAACAAAGGTAATTAGCTGTCTTTGGAACAAGCGCATCTCTCTTCAAGAGCTTTGTTTTTTCTTACCATGAAAGAAGGAAGACATAATTAACGTTTCGACTTTAGGTGGGGAATTCGCATCAGCAATTCGTTAGATGTCGTTTGTGGGGCAGCGGCCCCTCCTGTGCCGCGGGGGCTCCAGCACGACTGAACAACAGCAGTTCGCTAGGGGGCGCCCTCGCGCCAAACGAGCGGCGTGCGTCAGAGGCGGGGGGCGGGGCCTGAGCGGGGGCGTGGCGTGGGTGCTCGCCGTGCGCGGCGTGCCTGTGCTGTGCTGGTCGAGGTCCTGTGGCCGCCGCTGGGATGCTGCGGGGCTGGCCGAGGCTGCGGGATGCGCTGGAGGCCCCGGGCGGGGACCCCCGTGGGCTGCGCGCCCGTGGGCTGCGCGCTGTGCGTGCCTCCCGGCGCTGCTGTGGGCCCCACCGCTTGTACTGTGCACAGACACGCACACAGATGTACGCTTTGCAGCGCTGAGCTCCAGGTGGTTGCTTTCCCGTTTTGTAAGAAAAGCTACATAAATACAGAACTTCCAACACCTTCGCTGTGATTTAAAACCAGGGTCACAGGTCTGAAACAAGAAGCGTGTTCTTATAAAAGGTAACCAAGGGGAGGATATTTGTAGTATTCAGTCATCAAAAGCCTTAGTTTAGCCTTCAGCTGTGTGGCGTTGGGGAGCCCGGAGCTGCTCGTACAGCCGAAGGTTGTCCATGTCCACTTGTGTTGTAAAGGACAGTTGCACTGGCAGAAATGGTTGTTTGTTAAGTTCTTTCCACGAAGGGGGTTGGCTTAATTTTTTGAGGCTTGGCGCCTCTTTCAGAAAACAGTGGTTGCATGAAGGCTGCTTTTGTGGTTGTAAAACAATTGTTCTTATGAAAGCAAATGAAGAGATGGTGGAATAGGAATCCAAAATTCACTGTGCTGAGTTGCTTTGTGCCATCCCACTCAGCTTCAGCGCAGTTCCTTTGTCATTTATCCAGGACTGTGGGTTCTCTTTATGGACTAATAAACTGATGGGGGAAATGCCCAAAGGATATGCTCTAATGTAATTTACTCAGCAAGAGATTATGAACTTTTATAGACTTTTGTAGTCTGCAGTTAATTCATTTTTCATGTTCGCTTTGCATGAACTGTTATCTTTTCTGAACAAAAATGGAAACAAGCCTTAAGAAATAATTCAGTGCAGAACGGAGTAATTTCCAAAAGAACAAACTATGTAAACTGTACTGCTAGGGTTTTTTACTGTTTCAGAATGTTTTTTCAGAGCAGTGTGTGTATGACAACATAGTTTTTTTAAATAGTGTAACCTGGATCAAACAGGAATATGTCCTGAAAAATTATTTCTTTTGTTCTATGTAAATAAATACATGTTTTATAAGGTCTCCACTGTAGAGCTGTGATCAAATATAAACATTTTAGAGGATTAGTTTTTGAAAGTGGTTTTGGCTACTTGGAACATTAGTTACAAAACTCAGGGTTAGACTATTGGGTAAGTATTTATGAATATGGAATTAAAAAAAAAAAATTGTTAAAAGCCTTCTCAGCATTTGAGGCTTCAGTATTTTAATGGATGATCCATTATTAAGCCCTTTTTAACTCCTCATTTTTTTAATTATCTTAAGAAAACAGTGATTTGGAGTAGAGGTAACAGTTTTACTACTAATAAACCGGAAGTTAAATCTCAAATGTTCTGTGAATACCTTCGTGTAGCCTCGTAGGTGTTGAAAAAGTCTACATGTAATTTTTTTAAAAAAACCTTAATAATGTCCTTTTTCAGAAGAAAGAATGTTTTAATCCTAGAAGATAAAAGATGTACTTATCTCTAGTAACTAGTTTTGTGTCAAAATGTACTAAACTTTGGTGACCATATCAGGTAATCTTTCTTGCAGTAATCACAGCTGAGTAAGAAATAACTTTCTGTTAAGCAAAAAATTGACATTCCAAAAATATTACTGCTCTTGACTAGAATGAAGAGATATTTTAAGTGTTTAGTGAGGCAATGAAATTCAGGGATCCATCTGTGCATCATTTTATTCTTAGTGAATGTTAAGTTCTAAAAATACGTAGAAAAAGATGCTGATGTTCTGGTGCAGAGTTATGTAAGGATAAATATAACTATGGAGAATAGTATTTGCTTATGGTATGTGCAGAATTGGCGAACTTTATTCCCCTATGTTTATGGGCGGGCTAAGTAGGTTTGTCACTGTTTACTTAGCATTAAGAACAGCCATGCTGTGACCAGTGAATAAGTAGAGGCACCCAAAGGAAGGTGTCTCAAGTTCATTCTGTGTATCTTGATAAATAATGAAAGCGTACAAGGTCAGTCTTCCTAATAAAACTTCTAAGTTGTGGACAAGTTTTCTTATGTGAATCACTTTACATGTAAATAAAGGTAATTAAGTTGAAGAAAACAACAATTCCACAACAGGGATGCTTTTTGAGAACACTCTAAGTATTATGAGACATTTTTTAACTGTATGTGTATTTGGAAAATAAATTACTGAGAGAGTCTTTTACTCATCATGAATTATCTATGGATGCTAAACCTGCAGCTAATTATGACTACTCTGAGGATAAGAAAGTTATGCTGTGATTGTCTTTATCGATTAAAAGAACCAGTAAGGTTTTCTGCACCCTTGAACTTCCTCACTTGCATTCTCTGCAGTGTTGCCACTTGGCCATTAAGCCATTTGTAAACCATATTTCCTGGTAGTCAATTCCCTTTTGTCCTTTGTTTCTCTCTGCTTGTTTGCCCACTGACATGTGGTCTGCTTAATCGTACTGTTGTTCAGACTCAAATTAGCACTAGGCTGTTGTTACTCAGTGACATACACCTGGATGCAGCTGCTGAAACCTCATAGTTATAAAGTATAAAAAGCTGCTGTGTGCTTTTTTTTGAATACACAAAGCATTCCTGGACATTGAGGAGTGATCGGGACCTAAACATTCTTATTATTTTAAGAAATTTCTGTCTGTAGAGTAAGTGCAAGCTTCTTGGCCACTGTGACCAATCTCATTGTTACAGTATCAGCTTTTACCAAGTAATAACTGATTGCTTTTTCCTCCCTACAGTTTTTATAGGAAATATTATGCCTCACATAATGCTAAACATGCTTTTAATGTTCATGCGCCTTTGAAATTGTCAGAGATTTCCCAGCTTCTCCCTCACAAAATGTTGTATGTGTAAATCTAGGCTTGTTTAGGCTTTGTAATGTTTTGGTCCACTGCAAAGGTGAAAGGTTTTTTGGTGTACTTTAAAGACTGCTTTTTCCTGATCTACATTTCCAGTGTGTGTTTAATGATGTTGCTGTACTTACTGAGCACAGTGTTTTTGCTCATGTCTTCTCCTGGAATGTTTACTGGTTCGTATTTTACTAAGGTGTTTTAGAAACGGTTTCTACATCAGATAGTGAGAGGATATTATGAGTAATCTTTAACTTTTGGGGTAGATCAGATGAATGCAGTGCCTCCCCTGTAAGAAAACCTCAGGAGAGCATAAAAAGGAGAAATCTCCAAATAGTCTGAGTGTCACATGCAGTAGTAGCTGCTCAGGGTTTTCTTCAGAGTTGGTTCAAATATACTTCAAAAAATCTTTACAATATACTTGGGAAAGGAAAAGCATGTTGAAAAGAGGTAGATCAAAAGCTTATCTAGCACAGTCATAACTTTTCTGGAACAGTGGTGCTTCCTAACTGTGGTGTAGCTAATTGAGTTAAGTGGAAAAGTGAAACTGTTATTTTTCAATCCCAGTAACAAGGGTCACAATACATACCTTTTAATCTGCATCTGAAAATTACTTTTTTCTAGTGCACATTGTTTGTGATTCTAATGTATGAATTACATTTTTCTTGACACTAACAGAAGGCAAATTACCATAGTAAGAAAAAGTTGCACTGCAGTTGTGTGGCTGTGTCCATCAGCCTCATGAAATTACTTGCTTCACTTCACTTTTTTTTTTGTACTTTAATACGGCATAAGAAAACCTTTCTGCCATGCTGTGTGTTGCCATCAGACCATCTTCTGAAGGTCTCAGCAGGAGACACTTCTGATTCTCACAAAGTTGAATGTGCCCTTGCAGCAAAGGAGGCCGTAATGGTCTCCTGGGCTGCATTAGGCAAAATATTGCCAGCTGGTCAAAGAGGGGATCCTTCCCCTCTACTCAGCACTGATGAGGCCACACCTAGAGGAAGGACTATGTCCAGTTCTGGGCTCCTCGGTGCAAGAGAGAAGTGGACATACTGGAGAGTCCAGTGAAGGGCCACAAGGATGGTGGAGGGACTGGGGCATCTCTCCTGTGAGGAAAGGCTGAGAGAGCTGGGGCTGTTTAGCTTGGAGAAGAGAAGGCTCGAGTGGATCTTTTTTATTTTTTAATATAGATATAAAAATATTATATATATAAAAACAAACTACCAGAAGGGAGGGTGCAAAGCAGATGGAGCCAGGCTCTTTTCACTGGTGGCCAGTGGCATGACAAGCGAGGCGATGGGTGTGAAATGAAGCACAGGAGTTTCCTTCTGAACGTTATTAAATGCTCCTTTACTGTGTGAGGTTGCCCAGGGAGGTGGTGGATTCTTCATCCTTGGAGGTATTCAGAAGCTACCTGGATGCACTCCTGGCTGACTGGCTGTAGGTGGCCCTGATTAAGCAGGGGGGGTCGGACAAGGTCCGACCAACCTCAGGTCTCTTCCAACCTCAGCCATCCTATGGTTATTCTGACCAGATAGCGTGATGCTCATTCATAGCATGGCAGTCAGTGAAGCTGTTCCCTCATTTTTAACAGTCTATGTGAGTTTTAGTCTATGGACTGCTGTGGCGTGCTAACTTAGGGAGACTCTGATTGTGTCCAAAGAAGTGTGATGGCAAAAATACTGTACTTCATAGAGGCTCTTCCCTTTTGTAAGACACCAAGGTGGCTTAAAAATTGGTTAAGGAAATAGCTCAGTTGCTGTTATTCCTACTCTGGCCTGCTGTCACACTCTGTTTATGGAAGAAGATTGGAGGCAAATAAACATAACAGCTATTTGTAGCTCAAAATCCCTGTAAATGGGTTACACATTTTTGCTGTTAATGGGACAAAATGTAATTGTAGCTGCCCATAGTTCTACTTCAATCTAATTTGTTTATGTTCAGTGAGGCTTCCTGAATTAAATAGCTGCAAAGTTGCCACAGTGTAGTGTGGATGTTGCTGATGATGCTCTTGTCCTGTAATTTGACTGTATTATATAATACTTTGAAAATTTCACTCTGCACACATTAACGTTGTAAAGCTTTTCTTATTTACACTGTATTTGTCAGTCATCTTTAACAGGTGAATTAACTAACTTGTATTTGTTGTCTAATGTCAAGAGGTATTCAAAACTTAAATACTAGAAGTGACCTGTTACTTGCAGCGGTAGTAACACTGCTGTCTAGCCAGTTGTTCTCAGCTGGATAATGCTGCAGCTACCTCTGTCTGTCTTGGAAATCATGTGCTTGGTGCCTGCAAGCAGCAAGGGCACTGTGACACATTCATGCATTTGGTGGACAGACACAAATAGATGCCAGAGACCATGCAGGTCTTCTGCTGTTCTGGTCCATGTTGAAGCAAGGTTGAAGCTACGGCTGTATCTTCTGTGGTATGTGTGCTCTGTTGTTCCTTTTCACACCTGAGTAGTCTTTCACTGAACATTCCCATGAAGGTTTCGTGTTTGACAAGAAAATCATTTTTTACCACCCAATGAGCCTCAGCATACCTTTCAAAATATAATGAGAGGAATGGAGAAGGTAACACATGTTGTTACTAGAACCTGAAAACTCCTTTGTCTCAGTGTAAATATTTACAGCCCATGTCTTACTGTTTTAGAGAGAATTCAACTGAAAAAGTATAGAGACTTCAGACTTAAAGAGTTTTTTGCTGTAGTACTTCTAAGATTCAGCACATGGCAAAAAAAAGGTGGTTTTACCTTCTAGAATATTGCAATCCATGCTTTATTTAAGAAATGTCCCTGTCAGGGATGTTTATTCTCACTTTGCTTGCAGTGCAAGAGCTGCAAGGCCAGCTGTTTGTTTGAGTGATGCTAAAGCGGCGTTTTTATACATAGGCCTCTAGAGGAGAAACTTTCTCCAATTGTGTACAGCTGAGATTTAACTCACCTCTTTGGGTTTTTGTGTAGGTTCATAATTGCAGACTGGCTTCAAGCGATGACTGAAGCTGATTTTATTTGCAGCTCTTCAAGAAATAGGTTTAATTCTGATTTGGCAAATGAAGAATTTCATTTTAACTGTTACTCTGGCTCTTAGGAGCTGTCACGTTAGAGCTAATAAATGTTATAGACATTTGTTTCTAACCATCACAGACTCATTAGTCCATTTAAATGACAGGTCTTTTCTAACATGTTATAGGCTACCCACTGTGTCTGACTATTTAATAATTGTCAACGTGATCCTCTGTTGGAGCAGAGCAGGGCTGCAGCTAGCAATTTGAAATGTATGTGTGCATACTGTTAATCCAGTCTTTGTGTACTTATGTAGATTTTACACCACTCAACATGATGTGGAAGGAGTCATAGTCTCCAGTAAAAGAAAGGAGAATCAGGCTTTGGATTTTCTGAGGACCACACAGTGGTCACCGGGGAGGATCATTTTACAAACATAATCCAGACACTGGATCAGGAGCAAATACAATAGAGACTATAAGTAATTGTAATGTCAACATAATAATTAAGTCAAAATAGTGCTTTAAGAACTGGACATACCCCCAACCCCCCCCCAAAAAAAAAAAAAACCAAAAAAAAACAAAAAACCCCCATACTTCTAGACTTTCCAGACTGGGGTTTCAAACAGATGCCTAAAACCTTCAGCTGACACTGGCTTTCAGTCAGAGATCACAATTTAAGAGAAGAAAATCTACTGTGGACTTGGAATATACATTAGAAACAGGTGAAATGGTAGCTGTATCACCTGAATTGAGGAACTTTTCACTTTTCTGACTTCTAATTAGACTTTTTAAAATCTGCTCTTAATTTGCTATTGTGGCTGGTGAAATTTTCAGCACTTTAACTACAGACTTTCTGGAAATACCACGAATGAGACACACTTAGTTTCTACAGTATCGGACAAATGGCACTTACTTTGTGCTATTTAAAATTAAATTTCATCTCTGATATCTGAGTTTTCTTCAGTCTTCTAGGCAGTCACATAGCTGTGCAGTTCAGGCATCATGGCAACATCCATGGTTTTGATGTCCTCCACTGACTTTGGGATCACTTCCTCCATCTTTCTAGCTACTACAGGGATTTTTCGGATGTTTTGAAAGGTCATGTACTATTTGTTGGCTAATAATACATACTCTGAATATTTACTTTGCTCTCTTCTATACCCCTATTTTGGTAAAGCAAAATTATCTTCATTCCTTCAAAGCTGTTATCTTCAGTTTCAGAATTTACTCTTACACAGAAATTTCTGATACCTGTAGTGCTGCCTGAGCTATGGTAAGTACTGTCAGTCCTCAATACTTCTAATGCCCTAAGCCTTGGAAAAAAAAAAAAATCACAGCAGGTGAGGGAATGGAAGCTGTCAGGCCAGGAGCCCAGTAATGTAAAGTATGTGCTACCAATCATAATATCTAATGTTGTGAATCAAAGGATCGAGTCCTATTTTTGTTGGACTATAAACTGTTATTTTTTTTTCAGATGGGATAGAAAATATAAAAGAAAAAAAACATTGTATAGTATATCAAATCTGTTCATACTAATGATACTTCTATCCATATCTTTAATATTGCTATTAAAAGGGACTTAATTAAATAGAATGCTTTGTGATTTATTGGAATAGCCTGTAACAGTTCAATATGCTTATAGCTTCCTCTTGAAATTCCAAAACCACATTGTGCTAATGCAGCTAATGGAAAGTCCATCATTACAGCACCTGTCTGTTTGCAATTTGCAAGGCCTGTTAAGCCTATTTATCATTCAGCTGATAAGGAACAGGGAAGAAAGAATGAGGTTAGAGTAATTTTCATAGAGGCAAATAGCATTGAATGACCTAAATCAAAGTTAGTAATGCACAGGCTCTTAGCGTTCTTTCCTTTTCAATTGGAAAGGCAGTAATTTAATTTAATTTGATGCTTAGATCTTCAGAAATACTTGTGGGTGAGACAAGTGTATGGGCTAAAATTTTCAATTTATTAAATCAACAAAAGACTGCCATTTCATTTGTTGGGGGGGAGCGATATTTAATGGGAAAAAAAAAAAAAAAGGTAGGTTCCCCTTCAATGGGAGGGAAGTTACAGAAAATCATCTTTTGGTCAGAATGAAAATAACTGACACCTCAAAATGTTGGGTTGTGTGAATGCCAGCATTTTTGCAGATACAGGAATCTTACAGATCCTTCTATGTTATGAAAAATAGCTTCAGAGGAGAAAAACATAAGGTGATTAAGAAGAGGTAATTTAAATTCTGGAAATGCTTTTTAAATGTTGCATACTTCAAAGATGAAAAGGACTTCAACTTTTTACGTCAGATTTCTATCTAGACATGACTTTTAATGAACGTCAGTGAATTATAGCCTGGATGACATTTTGTTCCCATACTTGAGCGGTGTTACATACATCGAGAGCTACAAAACCTGTACCAAGGAACTGGGCTGCTGCCTCTGTATGTGAGTGAGTGCTGGGAAAGGTAGATTAGAACTGAAATGTTTGGGCATAGTGTAAAAGTTTTTGGTCGCTGTATACAAATCCTCAGTCTCTGCTGTGCTTTAAAGGTCTTGGCTGCAACTCAGCCATGGATGCAAAGGGCAGCATGGGCTGCTTGCGCCGATACCAAGTTCTGGTTGCTCAACAGTGAGTCATCTACTGGGGACTTGGTATGAAGTTTCTACAACCTTTCCTAACATCTATAAAAGCCAAATGCAAAGTTAATTGGCAACACTAGTTAACCGAAGGCACCAGTGCTCCCTGAGGCTTCAAGATAAAAGCAATTTCATGGCATAAATGTTTGAGCTGTAAGGGTGAGGCAGTAGAGCTCTACCTGTGTGCCCAAAAAACGCTTTGATTTGACTCGACTGGGAGAAGTTCCTCTAGCTAAATAGCACGAAGAAACAGAGTCATCCATGTCAGGAAGATAGAATCAAGCTTTTAAAGTACTATTTGCTACAACTCTAGTACTGAGGAAAATAGTATTTTCTGATGTTCTTTTGTATGTTCAGAAAGGAAATTGTTTTGCAACAGGGATATGAAATGAGAGAAAATTGAGAACTAAAATATCTTGTCAAATAGTTACTTAGGTTTTGGAAGAAATGTTTTGGGTAGTGTTAAAAGAGATACAGGCTTAGAAAAGAACAAAAACTGAAAATATGCTTGGAGAAAACTGAGGAAAGGCATATTAAAAACTGGAAAGGGCTAGTGGAAAAATCCTTGCATGAAAGAACTTTATTCTGTCTGGCATAGAATCGTGCATATGTGTGCATGCAGCAGGGACAGTTCTTTTCTATTACTTCTAAATGAGAAGTACCATTTTTTTCTGGTTTGTTTTTAAAAAGGTTTTGTGTACTACTAACAGTATTAGATTAGGTTCTCCTTTTGAAAGGGGAAAAAAAAAAACAAGTAATTCTGCCTTCTTTTTGCTGCACCTTCCAATATTATTATGCATAAGAAGACAGAAATGAATGGGAGTGAAAATAATAGTGGGAGGAAGCATAAAATTTGAAATATAGGATTTTCTTGTTATAACTACATACATCAAAATTTATAATTTCTGGCCAGTGCTGAATGTTGTGGGTTTTTTGTTTCCCAGAGCATATCAGATAGAATTCCCCAGTGAACTTCTGTAAAAGATATTTATGAACTGTCTAGAATTAAACCTCTTGGAATGGAGTTTTAATGTACAGATTGGCAGAATCACTCAGAGAGTATTGTTAGCTATATGTTAGTTTGAATATCTGCTGTAGCAAAAAGCATGCTGTTTTTTACTATTCTCCTTTTACGTATTGTCATTTTAGGCTAGCTGAGCTATCTCAAATTGAAAGGAAGTTGAAAGAGTAGAGTTGCTTGAACTTCGAGTACGCATACAAATAATAAAAGAGGTTGATGAGTATGAGCCATAATACTTTAACTTGGATTCTTTTTGTCATGTTTGCAGTGTGCATTCTGTTTCTGGTTTCCAGGTAGAACAAGCCAGGCATTTTTCAGAAAATGAAGTAGGCAAGGTGAAGCACTTGTTAAACTAAAATAAAATAGTGGAAAACTTGTTCAGTGACAGTTCTCTAGTTCTTTAAATCCTAACATTTTTTTTAAGGATAAAATAGTATGTTCCCTCGGAGTTTGATCAAAAAAGCAATTCTTAATGGGTTTATGAAAAAAAAAAAAAAAAAAAAAGTCGTAGGTTCTTTGAGAGTACCCTGACAGACGTGCTTCCCTTTGCAGTCTGATAATCAAAGGGAATACACTATGGGGCTTATCCAAGTCCAGAATTACATAGAGTAGGCATCTGTTTGTGATAAATTTTGGCTCTCCAGCAGTGCAACTCCAGTGTAGATTTTAGTTTAATTTAGAGCTTATTTTCTCCTCCAGGGTAGCACCTGTGGCTTGTAAGTAGCTTCCACGGATGTCTAGGCTACATGCTTAATTTTATACTTATCTATGAACAATCAACTGAAAATATAAATATAAAAAATATTTATATATATATATGTTTATACATACCCAGAGCAGAAAACAAAATAGCTAGTAATAGTGGAGATAAACAATTACAGATTGATATAACATCTCATTTAAAATGATGTATTGCTCTAGTACCTTTATCTGGGAGAGGGAACGGAGAACTGCAATTCTCCTTTAGTTGCATATATCACATGGGAAAGGTTATTTAAAAATTACATTTCAGAGTGTGTTTATTTCAGTCCTGTCTTATGTGAACAATATGCTATTCTATTGGCTTCTACCTCTACATCAAAAATAAATATATCCCTTACCTTTAATAGCAGCAGAATGCTTATAGTAAATGCTGTTCTTAAAAACAAAAACCCCTAAAACTTCAGCACAGCCTCAACGCACAGGAAGCATGTAGGACCTGGTCTTCCCAGGACATGATGCGTAGTGGCTGGACGCCACAGAATGCCTGAGAACATGCTTCATCGGCAGAATCTGCAAGTCCTGTGTAAATCAAAGGGTGTAATCCTCTCTAGATGTTAATGCAAAACATTACTAACGGAAAAGAAGGGTTGATAAGCACCAGTAGCCTTCAGAACTCTGTATGAATGCTGAATGCTGTGAGAATTCATGTAGGGTGAGAAACAGAAGCAGAATAGCAGATTTTTTTGTTTCTAAAGTATTGAAGACTTGTAGATTTACTTTTCCAACCTTAGTAACGTTTCACCCTCATAATGGTTAGAGACTATGTGACATGACTAACACAGAAGCATTACTGCTGAGTCGTAGGGGGGTTTGTCTTTAAAAGTTCAAGCATATATTCACTCTAAGGCTCCTGAGTCATGTTCCTGCATATGTCCACTTCACGTAATGCTAGAAGAGACTCCTGAATAGCTACAACTCCAGAATGGAGCAAAATGACAAAACAGAAGTATTTTCCTATGTATCCATTTTGTGATATAGTATGTCCAATGGAACTGTTCTGAGTTAAATAAATAACGTGAAGGTGGCATACATGTATTAGTCTGAAGACTAAAACCAGGGTCATGCCTTCCATGTAAGCAATGGCTGCATGTTCAGCACAACAATGTATATTTTTTGTCCTTTTGGAGATACCTAGTTGCTTTGATTTGTGGGAATTAACATCATTACACATCCCAAAAAAACCTCTGTTCAGTTCAGTTGGTGCTGTGACTGGCCTCCACTTCTTATCTCCACCTTCAAGGAAGGAAGTTATGATCGTTCATGTGACTGGTTAATTTTTATAAATTACCCAATTATTCTTTTATTTTGCTTAAAATTGTTAATTAACCCCTGTATTGCCTATGTTGGTTGAATAGGTTGCTGTAATTGTGAAGACAAATCACATTAATGAACACTTGTGTGTGAAGTACATGCCTAGTAAATGCCTGTCTTAGGCAGTAATTTAGTTGAATTGGATACTCAGAACACTTTGACATTACTAAAGCTAATGAACCAGTCATTAACAATGCACATTTGTACCCAAATGGATTAGAAGAATTGTTTCATTGTCCAATGTGAACAATTTATACATTGTCCCATAATAACAATTATTACTTAAGTGTTGACTTTCCTAAAACACTAGTGACTTTGATGTCTACATCTCAAAGAAATGGATTATTTTATATTTTCTTTTTAGATTTCATTCTGTCAAACACTGTGTTTGTAAAGGACTGACTGAATTTTTAGCAAATTTCTAAAATGTTCTCGTTTTAAAAAGCCAAAAAAATACTGTACTGAGAGAATAAGTTGTACAATGATGCATTCAAGGACAATGTTTCTTATGTAGGAAATTACACTCATGTTTTATATAATCCTCTGAGAATGCATATACAAATAAATTGCATATATTAGCAGAGAATTAAGATTTTTTTTTTTTCATCCTTTTCATCAAAGTAAATTGTAATTTGGGCAAAAAATCATTTGTGAGATTCCAAGATGCTGTTATACAGCTGCTGAAGCCTCAGTCTTATTATAAGTGTTTTGTTATCTGAGAAAATAAGACAGATTTTGGTCCTTGATCTTTGATAAATTTATCTCTGATAACTCTGCAATTGGCAAATATGCCTCTTTTTCACTGCTGTGTCATTCCATTCCAGTTTTTTCAGGCATTGCAGTGAAATAGTTCTATCTATACTAGATATGATTTAAGAAATGCTATAGGGTGTTGTATTACCTTCTTTTACAGTAGCTATAAATTATTTGGTGTTATAGTCCAACTTTGAGTAAGCCTGCAATGTCCAAGAGGTCTATATAGAGAACCTGTTTAAACGGTGGTACTTCCATAAACAGCAAATGCACAATTCTGGAATTGTTCACTAAACTGTTGTATTTCTTGCTATGTAAGGACAGGGAGGATTAACCAGTTGTTAGATGTACACAAAATCTTCTGAGCTACTGAGTGATAAATATGTTTGGGGGTGGGGGAGCGGGAAGTAAGGGCTTTACTAAACTTGATTTATCCTTAGGTGTTTATCCAACAGCTGTGCCCCTAGGGGACCCCCTTCTGAATTACTCGATTCCGCAATACAACATATACTCCTATCCAGAGAATTTGAATATTCAAAAAAAAAGCTGAAATAAGAAACCAAGCAAGTCTCATTCTCTGTAATGGAACTACTTCTTCCAAATTGCTCTTGGTATCTCAGGCCCCACTGTCCTTACGGCTACTTCAGTGTAACGCTAAAGATGTGTATGAACACGTACTCAGTGTGTATAGTTGCACTTGGTTTCTGTGAGAGGTAAATCTGGCCCTTTCCATCTCTGGAGTTGCCAGCAAGAGAAATGCTTATTGCTGCAAGGTGAAATAAAGGGCACTGAACAATCTGGCAAACTGTAAAAAGGCCCCTTGGGAAGAAAAGCTTTAACAAGAGGGAAATTACAAGGGGGGGGAAAAAAGAAAAAAAGGAATTGTGCTGCAATAGTGGATGAAGGGTAATCCTAGCTGTACTCAAGATGACCTTGTTAATTTTGCTAGTACTTAGAGAAAGAAGCACAAAGCCTGAATTAAATTTCTCACAAATTCCTTTGTTTGAAGGAAGGCAATCTGCTTAATTATTTTTGGCAGTTAAGTCTGCTTTTTAAAAGCTTGTCATAGTAACTAATACTCTGTTAGAGTAATTGCTTTTTCCATACACCTCTCCATTTAATGTTTTTGTATTATTGTTTTTATTATAAAACCCTGCAGGGAATTTTTCTCTCTGCCAAACCATTTTATATCCTTGGCTTACATTTTGCCTATATAGGTTTTTCCAGATTTTCCTGTACTAGTCTCTGACAACCACCACAATTGAAGAAGGATGTGTGAGTTATTTTTTGTTTGGTTTGTTTTTTGTTTTTTGGTTTTCTTGTTTTTTTTTTTATTATTGCCAAAACCATTTCAATTTTGAGATACCAAAAAATTAACAGAGATTGGTGATTGAGTAGAATCCTTCAGTGTATTAAATAATTCTCATCTTGGCACTGCCAAAACCAAAGAGACACTTTAACTCCCCCTCTTGTTTTCACAGCCCCTGGGCTGCTATGGCTAGGGATGCTGCCACCACTGTTCTCCAGGCAGCAATGGCAAAGTACAGTGCTCATTATGCACTGATATTCCACATAGATTATTTCCCCCCTGCCCCCTTCAGGCCAACAGTAAGCTGCTTTTGAAAAGATATAGGCAATATTCCTTTAAAAATTACAAACGCCTCCCACCTCTCATCATATGGTATGGAAGTAGACAACTGTTGAGAATTTCAATCTTTCAGTTAAAAGAAACACTGTACTGGAAATTTTAGAAAACATAATTTTCCTTTTGAGGAAATTACCTTCTAGAAATGTTACTAGGTGCAATCATTTCAATAGATAAGATTTACTGTTAGTAAGAACAGTAAGAGAACCTTCTAAATGCATAAATAATAGTTTTCAGCTAGGATGGCCATCATCTGTCACATTGACTTGGCCACAATGAAGCATGTATATTTTAGATGTCCTTCTTGGAGTGATCTGTTCCTTCCAAAGTATAGATCTACTGACTCATCAGTCCCATGATCTTTTTTTTTGCAGTTTCTACCATAAGAGTATTAATTCTGATAATAACTTAGCCATTTAGTTTCTGACTGTACAAAACCCATTTTAAGGAGTGACGTGTCAGTGTTGAATGAATACCCTATTTTAAAAGCAATTTGAAGAGGGAAGAAAGCTTTGTATGCTGTTTAAAAACAAAACCACACCCAACATTCAGAACACTGGCAAAAATCAAATACTGGATTTTTATACCACTTTGAGTAGACAGTTAAGATCAACTTTTCATAGAAATAATGTTGTTTCTTGACTTATTTCATACTTAAATTTATATGCTGAATAGGAGATTACAGTTTTGTGCATGAATAAACTACTTAGATTTACAACTATACAGTTAAAGATTCTTAGTACATATGGCTAACAATTTTATAAAGGCTTTTTCCAGTATTAATTGTACATGAATCATATATATATATATAAGAATTAATTCTGCTGAAGTTATAATCTCCCCTGTAGACTATTTTTTCAGAAAGTGTACCTTAAGACTTTCTCAACTTTTGTGTAGTAAATACATATATATTTCTGCCAAAATCTAATTAAAAAAACAAAAGTCCATATAATGCATAAGAATCACACATATCAGGGAAGAATGGAGTTTATTCAGAATAATTTATATGGGTGATGCATTTCAGAAGGAATAGCCTCTGTTCAGACGTACTTGATAAACAATATTCTGTTGTACCTCTGAAAAAACACTTGTCTTTCCAGTCAATATATTGAAGTCAGAAACAGTTTCCCTGCAATGCCTGGACAGAGATGAACAATAATGAAAGTTTGACTTAAAAAACAAACCTTCATCACAAATGGAAAAAATTAAAAAAGAAACAGCAAATGGGAATAAGAAATATAAAACCAATTTTTAAAATCTGACATAATTAAAATTCAAAAGACATTGAAGGGCTCTGGCTAATATCTGAAATTCAGTTATTTTCTAAACTTTTCAGTCCCAACATGATTTTCTACTTATTTGGCTATTTGTTATCCTCAGCAGCAGGTTCAGCTGTACCATTCTGCAAGGGAAAATGTTAGGTTTCTGGCTGACTTCCTTCAGAGCAGTGGGTTTTTTAACCTTTGTCAATTTAGGGCAACTAAAAACTTGTGATGAAATGTGGATCTTAGACATTTTTATGATGGGTATTTACACGGTGGAGTTGTCTGAAGATATGGTAAAGAAATTGTAACTTTTTGTGATGCAAGTCAGATCAATGCAAAATTCTGAACAGAGATTATGTCCTTAACTGGCTTTAACAATTTGTATCCCTAGTGTAACAAAAAATAATTCTTTAATTCTCCTCCAAGTGCAGTCAGCATAACCGTAGTGTTTTAGAAAGAATGGCTGAAGGACTGTACCCTTATTAGAAAAAAGTCTTCTAACCTGCCATTGAAATAGTGTGACTGAAAGTGGGAGGAGTATTGGTTCAGGCTCTCATTGAGCAGGCAGATTCATCCATCTTTGGATGAAGAACAGATAGTATTACAAAGGAAGCTCAAGAAAGTGTTTTCTTACTTCCAGGGTAGGAAATCTAATTCTCTCTGGCACTCCAAAAAGATGTTTCAGTCAATTTGTTTATAATGCCTATGAAAACTGTACACGTTCAGAGAAATCATCAGCTCATGCCATCTAAAACAAGAAAGGGTTTTTTCCCCCATTCTCAGTAATACATGAGACATTAAATTGACCATCAGTGCTGTGACAAATCTTGTTCAATATTTTTCACAAGTGCTTTTACTTTGGCCTTATTTTTTTTTTTTTTTTTGATCTCTAAGTATTTCTGCATGGTATGTTTGTTATACAGGCAGCATTATGTTGCAGATAGTCTTTCTCATAGTTCTTGCAAGTGTGCTCTGAACATGCAATAAAGTATTCTTCCAGAGTAAAAGGTATTAAAGAAAAAAAAAAAAAATCAAAATGCTGCATCAAATGGAAAGTATTTAGCAGCTTTGAGGGGAGCATAAAAACTTCACGGTAGTTAGATAAGTGTGAGCTAACAAGCTCCGAGAACCAGAAATTTCAGCCTCTGCATCAGAAATATTTTGTCTCACCCACTGAACTTCTGATTAGCCACCTCTGTCCTCCCCGGGAAGATTACAACACACAGTTCAAAAAATAAGCTGGAGCTAACTTCTGGCTGACCTCATTTTATTTAATATCTAACAACCTTACTACCGCACAGATCACATGTAACAAGCACATCTAAACAGGAGGTTGCAGAGTGTACATAACAGATAAGGGGTCTGCAGAAAACCTAACTTGTTCTGCAGTTTGGTGGTCCTCTGCATCTTAATGCCCAAAGCAATGTAGGATATTTCTGGATCCTATAGTCTTCCTTGTCTTGATGGAGCCAAGATTTAGGCTTATAGTTGTTTTGGGTTTTTTATTTTCTTTCTCTCCCTGCCTTCCCCCCTCCACCACCCCACCCCTACCCCCCCTTTTCTTTCCTCTTAAACTCTGGCACAGGCAAACTCTGAAACCAAAATTTTACTCTGAAAAGTCTGGGAATATAGTGCTTTTCTTCAAGTTTTTTCACATTTTACGTTCAGATAGAAACATTCATCTAGTTATAAACTATGAGAGACCACCTAATAGTTGCATGGGTTAAACTAAATTAGTATAAAATGGTCATTTTATGTTAGTGCATCCTTTGGGGCAGAATGTGTTTATTTTTACAATACCAGGCTAATGTTTTCCAATTTTTGTAATTGTGCTTCAGTTTAATGAAGAGTTAAGGCTGTTGATTTTAATTAACATGAAAACGATTTCTTTATTGCTACAGCAGAGCTGTTGATGTTGTCGGGGATCAGAAGTAGAAATATTAAATAGCATAGGAAGAAATATGGTAGATATAACCAAGTGTGAGCTCATAAAAAATGCAAATGGAAGCAATTACCCTTCATCTCAGTCTCAGTTTCTGGACTAGTAGCTCTAACACACGTAGCTAGAAAGTTTCTCACGTTGCTTAGATGGCTTGTAAAGACTTGTAAAGATTGTTTTACGAGGGAAGTTCTCTTCTGTGTTTGGTCCTAAATACATCCTGTATTTTATCGGCAGTTATAACAAATTCATGCTGTAGTAGTGTATGATGCTCAAATACACAACGTTTTGTTTCTTGAAGTCTTCTGCTTTCAAAGTGGACTTGACAACAACAACAAAAAAAGGAGCAAAAAGGTTATCCTAGCTTAATAAAACTTACAGTGTGCTCTGCAAGTATAGATTTCCAGACAATGATGTCATTTTCCTCACTTGTTGTTGCTTAGAAAACCTAATACAGAACATGTATTTAGAGTTACTTAAGGAAGGCTAGAGGTATTTAGAAAGGTTAGAGAAATGCAGAGGATCATGTGGGCTAGGTGAGCAAAAAGGGAAGGAAGGTGAACGTGTAAATGTCAATGGAACTACATCTGTGCTGGTGGAAAATACTGGACTGAGTAGATGATATGAATTAAGAAAAAAATAATATCATATCAGTATCTGCAGGTTTCTGCTTGCAATCTAGTCCTGCTGTGTCTCTGTCTGGAGCAAGGAGACAAAGTGGTAGGGACTTGAGTCTCATCGGAGGGTTCCTTCTGCTCTAGGTCATTTAGTCTCCAAAGGAGGAGGATTAGTTTAAGACAGATCTGTTTCAAAACTGCAAGTACATTGCAGCTATATTAGATGTGGGTAGGTGGACAATCCTGTGAAGTATGGTTGCCCACCTTAGAAATCAAAAGTAAAGCTCTGTGTTACAAAGGAAGACTCCTTGTGGCAAAAAAATTGGAGATGTTATTTCAGAAGGTCTCTACTAAGCCTTAGAGTATTGCCAAGGTCAGTGAGTGTTTGCTGTGTAACTGCCAGCTGTAGAATTTTAAGGTTGCCTGAGGGTTGTTCCAGCTTACACATGCACGTTTTCCACAAATGTGACAAAAAGATATGACTTTCCTGTCTTGGTGGTTCTTCAGATATGTTTTTTTTGTATGTTAGCATACAGTTTATCCCTTTCGTACCTGTCAAAACTGCTAGTGTATGTGTCCAATCATGTATGGTCAGTCATTACACAAAACACTAAACTATGACTTCGAATTAATTTGCATGTGTTTCAGATACAGATGGATGGCTTTGCCTTCTAATTTTCAGCTGCATTTCATAAAGGAAAAATCTTGAGAAATGATCCAATATGTTGGAGACAGATTTAATAAATCTCAGTAGCAACTTTATATGAAATAGATGTCCCATATGAATTATTTCATCTAAGAACCAAAGCTATTTTAATAATCCTTAACTTCAGCTCACCTGAGTTTCTGTGCTGAATAGTGTTTCTGATTACTTCAACTCTTTAAACTAGAAAAAGCTGTGTTTATCTAGTGTGGGCTTTAATTAAATTGGTATGAACAGCTCCGCTGGCCTTTGACTTATTTAGATTATCTACCCTATGCTTCTGAACAACACTAATGTTTCAGCCACCAAACACTAATTTCTGGTTCTCCAAGAAAGATTCCTTTTGCCCTGTGTTTAAAACTTTCCTCATCTATGGACTAACTAGAAAGACTGTGCTTTTAGTATGCTACTTTATAGAAAGTATATCTATCCAGCTAAGTAAGACAGGTTTTCTTATCTTCAGATTTTTGTACCATGCTACTTGGTTAATTTGGAAATTAAGCATCATTGTTATTACTGCTTTATTTTTTTTGCCAGGTCTCATTACCAAATAGTTGTGATGGGACCAATAAAACTACAATCCTTATCAACAGAAAAGCCTGTAAAAATAAAAATCAATGAAGACAAGACTTGGAAAGCTTTTTCTAATATTTTGATGATTTTTACTTGGTAGCAACTGGAAATCTAATAGATTTTTCCCTTTATCTTTTCAGTGATGTGTATGTGTCTGAGAAGAATAGGTAGGTAGGTCCCCACAAGCAGATTAATTTCTGATTCCATGTCCTTTACCAGAAAATCTACAATCTCAGCAAGATATTTAAGGGAGAAACTATGAATTTTATTTTGTTGTGGGTTTTTTTTCTTTGTTTGTTTTTTAATTCTAAACACTTTAAATCACTTATCTGTGAATCAAATAAATTTCTTGAAAGCTTTATTTCTTGAATCATGGTAAGTTTTGAGGTGTTTTTCTTGGCAAACTAAGCCTTTGACTTCTATTATATAAAAAATTTAACTATCATCCTTCTTTCAGTAAAGGAAATAAAAACCTACTTGCAATTGCTTCAAATGATTCTTCAGCTAAGGCACTAAAATTCAGATGTAATTTTTAATGAAATCTTGATTTTGTGCACTATTAGAAGTAATCATGTTAAGCTTTATTTGGGACTTTTAGCTACTTAATTTCTACAATAAAAAATAATTCAGTAGACTCTGGCCCTGTGAAGTCCATTCATTTTAAGAAACAGTATGAAATAGCTAATTCTACATTACCACATTTTTCTTTTACTCATGGCAATAGGATCAGTAAGGAATCTAATCACTACTACCAGTTATGTATTATACAGAAGTGTTGCACATTTTACAGTTTTATGGAAGAAAAGTGGTATGGTTTAATGCACCAAACAAAATTCTGTCCAAAATTTCCTGTATGATATTGGATATACATATTTTTCCATGATTTAAGTTCTTAGACCAAACTCCTGATTAAGAGTAGTTTTGCTAACCTTTGCTAATGCTTGAACAGAAAATACCAAGGAGTACTTCCTTTTATGTAAATTCTTTTTATTTTTGCAGAGTGATTACATTTTCTGGCAGGCCAGGGGGGATACTTGGGGAAAGAAATCTGTCTCCTTTAAAAAAAAAAAAAAAAAAAAAAAATCTGAGTTCTAGCTTGCCTTTTATAAAACCACAGGGCAATCTGCTTTTTAGATCCAAGACAAATACCCAGTTTCAACTTTCAAGCATTCATAAAATGCAGGGCAATTACCTTGATTTCAGTCATGTCTTTATCACTCCAGGACACTCATCAGGGCAGCCAGTCACATGGAGGAAGTAATACCAAGGTAGGTATTTCTGAAGAAGAGACCCAGACTATTTTCAGATTAAAGCATGGCAATTGAGGTTTCTTTCATTTTTAACTGCAAAGCTTTCCTGTTTGAAAGCCCTTTGGCTTACATATGAAAGTAAATCTTATGGTTTTATATATGCTTATATTATGTTGTTATGATATTTTTGTAAAGCCAACTAATCTGTGATTATCCTCTGTGTAAAAATGTGAGAAAACAGAACAATAACAATGAGTGTATAATGGCAGTTACTTCTCTTTATTGTCTCCTTCGAGTCTACTGTTTGGTCAGGGTAACAGAGCAATGCATGGGTATGGGATGGTGCAGAAGATGGCTCAAAAGTTTGGGGATCCACACATAACTTAAGTCCTTAAACAGACAAGTGAGAGAATTGTTCCTCCGTTTACAATCACCCCACCAAGGGCAGCGTTCTGCTGCCTGTGAGTACAGATGTGACAGTCCTCTTTATTTGTGTCGCCTCGTAGAAACAGACTCTGTCTACACAGTGGATTGTTATGGGACTCTTGGTTTGAATATATTCTTTTAAAAAGCTTTCATAAATAGGCACTTATGTTTCAAGCACAGAAGTAGGGCTTAGTCAAAATTTCCTGATCTTCAGGGTATTCTTTTTATGTTTTTATTTGTAACATTTTTGTACACAGAATCAGTGTGCTTTGTCAACTCTTCAGTTATTCGATTCCACAGAAAAAAGCTGGAAAAGACGGGACTAGTAGTGACATTGTACATATGATTTGCAAAGTGAAAACTTGTCTGTGAAAACATAATGGATATTTTTACTATTATATAAGTGTGGGGGGGAGGGTTTTTTTAGAGGTTCATTGCTTAGCTACAATATTGTCAGGAAGCAGAACACCACCAAAGACAGCAGTGCCACTGTAAGGGTTCAAGTTGTCTACAGGCTTAGCCCTGTGATCCTTTCTTACATTGGTGGGCACTTGCATGTATTGTCTCATTGTCTTTGACACATTTTAGTAGTTGCTAGCAGGATTTTTTTTCTTACTTACAAACCTGGTAAAGCAGAATACTTCCTGCAAGATGCTGATTACAATTGAATGTTGTATATAGATAAAGCAGTCTTTATTTGTCTTGCCCTCCTTTCTCTCCTGCCCAGTACAACTTTTTGGAAGATAAACTTACGGAAGATTGATTGCCGAGTGTGAGGATATGCAAACTTCTTTTTGGATTTACTGAAATACCAGGTTTTGTTGCATTTGAAAATGAACGAGTGTTGTTACATGCTTAAAAGTTTGTGTGTGAAAATGTGTTGCTCTTTGGTTCTGCTAGTGATGCAGACTTTTTATTTATGAAATTGGTTTATGGATACAAGCACCTTACTTCTGTAGAAATTGGGTATGTTGGATATGGTTCCTGGTAACGTGAGATAAAGTAAGTTGGAGTGCCTTACAAATTATTTTCAGAACAGGTCGAAGTGTAGCCATGGAAAAGGATAATTAATTTTTAAGGTATGTGCCAAGAAATACTGGTATACTTTATTTTAATTCATCCCGACTGTTGTGATCTTGATACTTAACTCCCTCTGGAGAATGAACAGGTAGACAAAGGAAGCGGAATTACTACTGCTGCTGTTGTAAGAACCCAACATCTCAATGGCTGAGAAATTACTTGCTAAATATTAGATTAATAAAAATACTTTATGGTAGAGTCAAGATATCAAGATGCGTTATGAAGGTTGGATGTTGAATGAGGTATTTTAGGTTTTGCGGGTCTTTCTCATTTTGTGTGTATGTATAGATATATATGTAAAGTATAGATTTTATTTTTTCCAGCCGTGATATCGCCTCATTTGACTGATTTCCACTGCGTTTTCAGGATGTACACTGTGTAGGACAACCTTGATTGCTAGTGCTTATTAAGTCCTTAGAGCTACATACATGTATATAGAGAGAATTGCTGCTTAAAATAATTAAATCATGTAAAATATGCAAATTTGAGACATGTTATGTATAAGTGATAGTGGCAGGGCCCTTGGATGTATTTTTAGTATCTATTCCCAGTAGGGCACCTCCTTAACAGTTTCTTTATCTACATTAGTTGGTAAATGAGGCTTAGTGTAACTATGAATTTACTTCTTTTTGCTCATTTCCTGTTTCTGTTATACTTGAAAATGTCATTTACTTAATTTCAAGTAACAAATGCAGAAGTAAAGATGAATGAAATTCACTAAAGTTGAAAGTGAATTAGAATAGATACAAACTTCAATCTACCAATATAGTTCCTAGTATGAAGCATGAAGATGCTTTCTGAACGGCTTAGGAGCCAGTAAAGACTGACAGTAATGAGACAATTACCATAGAAGTGGGATCATTATCATGCTGGCTTCTGGGTTTTGATGTTTTTTAATAGGCTAATCATGAGGTCTGATATGTAGTGCCCTTCTGGCTGCCTTCAGGAAATGATTAAATTATTTGTTAAATTAAAAATTAGTATTTTACAGTATTCAAATATAAACATGTCTACTACAAAGCTTTTGTTACTACAGTTCTGGAGGAAATTTCAGTACTGCATCCCACTTTAAGTTACACTCAACGATACGGCATTGAAAAATACTAATGAAAGTATTTTTAAAAAAATTTCTTCAGCAAAATAACTTCATTTAAAGTTAGGGACAATAATACTTCCCAAATTGCCTTGAAACCATTCTCAGACAAATGCAGCAACTAAGAGCCTTCAGAGAAAGGTAAAAGGTATATCCAGAGCTAAATCAGATCTTGAGCGATATCTATTTACACCTGAATGCTCAGGAAAATTGGAGGGAACAAGATATGATCTAAGCTCCTGTGGATTCCTGCTGGAAGCCAAAATAGTTGTTTTCTGGTAGCCTTAGTTTGCCATATTGGAAGCAGTGCAGTTACCTGAGAGTTTACCTACACGTGAGGTTCACAGGCAGTGGGTGAGCATGTGGATTCGCAGTGCCAGATCCTCTGCTGGACTGCCCACAAATGTCCATTTTCTGTATGTGCCAGTTAGAAAGTCCTTGAAAGTGAAAGTAAATTGCTTTGTACTTAACGCATACAACAGTATCAGCACAGGGACTTAGTGAGATGTAAATTCACACCCCAGTGTAATGTGTCCTAATTTCTCCAAGCCCTAGGGCCATCTTATTCCTGAATGAAAACACCCAGATAGAGGTTTAAATGCATTTATTCTTCAACAGGTTTCTAATTGTCCTGCTGTTGAATAACCTTAAGCATTTGTGGCTGGTTGGGGAAATGAGATGCTTAATCATGAAGACAGCACCGGTTCAGTTTGGTTCTGTGTTGTGCTTTGTTCCTTTTTCCTAGCCCTTTTCACTCTGTTTGGCAGAAAATTATAATACAAACTTTCTTGACTTTGAAAGGTGTATTTTTTTAAGTAATGTTTCCAGTGCGGGATAACAAACAGCTCTACTTGATTAAAAACAGGTGGAAGTTAGTTTTAGTACGAACTGGTATGAACAAAACTGGTGTGATCTATTACCACACATCCCCACCCCCCTTCATCTACCTGTTCCACCTGGGCTTGCAGCTGGGATGTAGTGCTGCCGTGCCAGCAGCCAACTGGGGAACAGCTGAGGCCAAGTGTTGGGCCAAGGGGGTGAGTGTGGTGGTGGTTTGTTTGACTGACTCCCATTCTATTCATGCCCAGTCTGAGCAACTCAGACATTGTAAGCTGACTCTTTTTGATTACTAGTAGTATTAATTTAGTATTATTCTGCAATAGAATAAAATCTTGTAGCAAGACAGCTGTCTCTTCAGTGTTGAGTTTTGTCAGGTGTTTTTTGGATCTGATTAAAATATTACTTGCACATGTGCTAGAGCAGTATTTTAGCCATGTTGGGGTGACAGCTCTATCATCTTCTATCCTAACCTGTTTTGTGGCACAGACAGTGATTTAAGTTAAAGGTGTCAATCTTTTTTTTTTTTTCTTTTTCTTTCTTTTTCTGTTACAGTAAAATATCCAAATTTTGTATGAAAAACGAGTGGACTTAATCTTTTGATCCCTTCCTGTTGAGGCACACTTCACCACTATCCCCCTCCCCAGGAAAAAAACTATTTTATGCAAAGATGAGCTCTTGAAAGAAAAGAGACAGGACCTCACGAATAAAGGTTTAAGCCTGGTTTGCAGGTGGTGGTTGATATCTTTTTGTTATGAATATCATAATATTACAGATATGTAGACTACACATACCAATTCCTGCATTAAAAAAAAAAAATACTGCTATAGCCATTTGTGGTGCTACACATACATTAACCGTGGAATCGTTTTACTACCTACACTAAACTGCTATATAATGAGATTATGTTAGAAGCATAGAATGATTTGGGTTGGAAGGGACCTTAAAGATCACCCAGTTCCAACCCCCTGCCACAGACAGGGACACCTTCCACCAGCCCAGGTTGCCCAAAGCCCCGTCCAACCTGGCCTGGAACCCTCCCAGGGAGGGGGCAGCCGCAGCTGCTCTGGGGAACCTGGGCCAGTGCCTCACCATCTTCCTTAGATCTAATCAAAATCTGCCCTCTGTCAGTTTAAAGCTGTTACCCCTTGTCCTATCCCTACACCCCTCGATAAAGAGTCCCTCCCCAGCTTTTCTTTTTAGCTACACTGACCCCTGAGACACGCCACTGGTCACTGCTCTCCATCTGAACATTGAGCTGTTGACTCTTGGAGTGGGACCATCCAGTCACTTTATACAATGTGTGGTCCATCCAAACCCACGTCTCTCCAATTCAGAGACATTAGGTTTTTGACTTCTGTTGGTGTGTTTTTCAAGCAGGTAAGCATTCTGATTTCCCTTCCGTAGAAAACTGGCTTTTAAATGTGCATGGGTTTTTGTGCGTACCCTTATGCTGGACAGTGTTGTCATGAGCAGCTGCAGGCTGGGGAACTTCTCATAAATAGCGGCTTGCTCGGCTGCCTTTTATATTTCTGGTAGTAAGGATGCTGCAAGCTGAGGCTTGGTTCTTCGCGTGGCGGGTGGCAAACAGAAAAAAGAAAGGTTAAAAAGACCGTGCCGTGCCTTTTGCACAGCGCCACCCCCTCCCTCTTCCCTTCCCCAGCGCCGGCCGCTCCGGCGCAGCGGCGGGGGCGGGGGCAGGGCTGCCAGGTGCCCCGGCCGCACACAGCCCGGGAGCGCGGCCTCCCGCCCTCCGCGGGCCGCCGCCGCCGCTCGGCGCTGGCCGGGTGCGGGGGGCGCCCCGGGCCGGGCGCCGCACCCGCCGCTCCGCCCGCAGGGCCGCCGCCGGTCCTCCCGCCGCCGCCTCCGCCCGCCATTGGCCGTAAACAACCCTTCCCCCTTCCCCTCCCTGCCTCTGCCCGTCCCCTCCTCCCTCCGCGGGAGAGGCAGGAGCCGCGGCGCACCGGAGCGCGGGGCTGTGCTTCTCCCGGGAGTGCGCCCAGCCGGGGCCGGGGCCGGGGCCGCCCCCGCGCTCTGCGCCCCGGAGCGCCCCCCCCCGCGCCTGCAGCGGGGAGCGGCGGCGGCTGCCCCTCTCCCGCCCCGCCGCGCCGTCCCCCCGGGCGGCAGGGCAGCTCCTCCTCCATGCGCCGCGGCTGCCCCGCGGAGCGCGCCCTGCCCGCCGGCCGCGGCGCGAGGGGCGCGGCGGAGGATGCCGGCGGGCGGCGGCGGGGCGGCGCGGGCCCCCAGCGGGGCGCGCTCCCTCAGCCCCGCCGCGCTGTCCCGCAGCCTGTCCCGCCTGCGCGAGCACCGCGCCCGCTCGCGGGCCATGCTGGCGCTGGGGGTCACGCAGATGGTGCTCGGCTGCCTCATCGTGGCCGTCAGCTTCGCCGCCCTGGCGCTCACCACCTCGGCCCGCGTCCGCCACTCCTGCCCATTCTGGGCCGGCTTCTCGGTGAGTCGGGCCCAGCGGTCGCCTCAGGGCCGCGCCGACAGGTGGGGGGCGGGCGGCGGGCGCGCAGCCTGCGGGCCGGGGAGCGGCGGCCGGCGGGCGAGGCTCCTTCGCCGGGCGAGAAACGCCCCCTCGGGCGCGCCGTGTCCGCTGCGGCCCCGGCAGCGGCGCGACGGCGCTTCGTCGCCTCCTTCGGAAGGTTTGGCCGGGGCGGTTTTGGCGTGTCGTGAGCGGCGTCGGCTGGAAGGTGGGGTGAGAGATTGACCTTCGGCGTTGCCTCAGCGGTTGGCAGCTGATCTCCGGGTTCCGTTGCTGTCCCCGCGGTCTTTTGTATCGGCGCTCGCTGAGGGCTCACCCTGCGGTGCGGCCGTTGCCCGTGGCCGCGGCCCGCGATTCTGCGCGGGTGCAGATTCAGCCGCGAGCTACGTGGTGCTGAAAGTAGTAACCCGGGGAGAGCCGAAGCAGGAGCAGGTTTGAGGGTACAGCTGCAGCAGCAGCGGGAGCAGCTTTGAGTGTACAGCGGGAGCAGGTTTGAGGGTACAGCAGCAGCAGCAGGAGCAGGTTTGAGTGTACAGCTGCAGCACGGGAGACCTCTCAGCTGAGGCAAGGGTGGCCGGGGGTTTGGGGGGTGCCCAGAAGTCTGGCCCTGAGAGGCCCTGGGTCCCATGGGATTGTGCATCTCAGGGAAGAGATCGTTTGTCCCAAACCTGACTCCTTTGTGATTCTCTTGCTGACTTTCCATTGTCTCCTGCTAGCGTAAGTTTTTTTTTTTTAAAAAAAGTTGGTACTCTCATTTCCTCAGGTGGCCTCATTTAGTGCTGATTGTCAGTGTTTGCATGTGTGTATGGATACAATGCACACATGGATGCATTAGTATAATACTGGTTTATGAAAGCTTTTCTCATAAGCAGTGAAATAGGACTTGACAGGAAGAATTAGACATTTCTGAGGGCACTAGTAACAGACTCTGCGTTATCAGTGAAGATTTGCTCCATTTAATTTAATGCATTAGTGGTTTCAAGTATGTCTTTTCAGCTCTTTTAACAGACCAGAGAGTTTTCAGTTTTAAAAGTGCTCGTTAGAAACCAGAACTGTTAGATAAATGTTTTGGGTTATTCATTGCAGAGCATGTGGCGGGAATGGTGTAATTTAAAAAATAACTGTTTAATATGCTCTTACGCAGCATGTTACTCAATAATTGTTTTGAGTCTTTCAGACCAGAAGAGTAGTTTTGAAGTAATTATTTAGATATTTTTCTTGATTTCACTGTTGGTTTTTTTTGTAGTCTGAAAAGAAACATCAATTTACACTAGTAGCCTTGATATCGTAACAATCATTCTTTTACGTTTGAACCTCTGCAAGTTAATATACAACTAACTATTCATTGTGTTGAGGTGTGCATTTTAATTTAAGAATCTGGCTAGTTACTATTAATGTGCTACTAAAACAACACAGCTTAGTGAGTCTTGGTTTCTTATCTTGACAGACCAAGCAAGAATGTACACAACTGATCGTGTATTCCAGTAAACACAACTTTTTCAATAATACCATTTTTTCTCAGCTCCGGTAATCTTTATAGAAAGAAACCTCTGGGGGTTATCAGTATGCCTTAAAATAAGCTGTTTTCCTGATTGTGGATGCCTCCTACTCTTTTCTCTGTGCAGCGTAACCTATAGAAAAGTGTGGTTTCTAGTTAGATTTCATGGATATTACAACTGTTGCCTCGAAGGCCTTACTGTCCTGTGTGATCAGAATGAGGCAGGTATACTTTGTTTCCTAAAGAGGTTACTTTTTGAAAAAAATAATTCTACCTTATAAATGATCTATTGGAGCATGAGAATAACCATGCTTTTCTCCTAATGTCCTTATCTCTTAAGTCTCAATAAATAAGGTAAAAAAAAGAGTAGTTTTCAAGTACTGTGAGCCCTGAAGGACTTTTTGAGGCTGTTAGTCGCTTACACAGACTTCTAGAAAAGACTTCTGAGGTATTTAGTGAATTCAACAAAAACTAGGTATATCGTCACTCACAGCTACAAAATATTTATGCAGAAGAGTGAATGTTTTTAGCTTGCTTCTGGAAGATATAATTAAAGAAATAACTAAAGGCAAGTTGAGTGATGTGAGAGAAAAATAATGGAAGGATCCTTTCTCTCTTTAGGCCTGATTTTAGCACCAAATAAATATTCACACCCTTCAAACTACTCCCCCCCCTTCAACCCTCCACCCCCTCCTTGGAAGTAACTGAGTTGCTTGATGGTCAAATGGCAATCCTAAACTTTTTTTTTTTTTGAGGAGTGTGATATACTATTGTTTTTACTCATTAGAAATGCACATCCTAAAACAGAATAGTCTTGGCATCGGCACTTTTCAGCATTTTTTTGACACCAATCGCCCTATCAACTTAAATGAAGGCTGCAAGAATTTGCTAAGAACCTTTTAAATGTTTTTGAAAACAATTTCCCAACGTTTGTAACATTCTAGCTGATGAAAAAAAAAAAAAAAAAGAGAAATGGGGCTGCATATTACATTCCTCACAGAAAATTCTCTAATCAAATGCAAGGAAAGGTTCTGATTTCTCGCTTTCTTTTTGGAATCAAGTCAAGTGACTGTACCAAAGAGATCTTATGTAAAGAACAAGGCATCATAATTTCCATATAACTTTGAAGAGTTTAAAGCTTCTTTAAACATCATCCCATAAATTAAAATATTTTGCTTTAACTTATCTTTTATAACATCATATTAAGAAGAGAAAAGGTACTTTCATATACTTTGCATTAAGGCATTTTAAGGAAATGTCTTAATAAGGAGTGTCAACCTCACACTGAGCACAAAGGAAGTCGGGGGTTAGATGGGCAGGCATGGGTTGGTTCTCTGCATAGGCAAAAATCATTAGCAAGGTACTACAAACTGTGTGGTGAAATGCTAGGCAGTTTGATCCCATTGCAGTCTTTCATTCAGGAGAATAGCAATTTCATCTTCAAGTTCTCCCAGTTGAGTAAAAGTGTATGCTTTTTCATATAAGGTATATGAACATAAGTGTCTCTAATCCGTTTAAGAACATAAAGAACTGAGTATTAGCCTCATTTTGACCATGGAAGAATAGGTCTCAAAATTAGGCTGTTCTGGTAGATGACTGGAACTTTTCCCAAAAGCGTAAGTAGCGACAAGGTTCTTTGTCTTTCCTGTAGGTCCATAGTTGCTTGAATATGAGAAAATATTTCTTCGTTCTTTGCCCTTTAGAATCCAAAACACACACCAGTTTGTATTTTACAGGCTTTGTACATGCCCAGATTGTAATGTTTCGGCTAAGTGCGTTTAATGTTTATTGTTACTCTATCAGGGTTAGGACACCAGCGAACCACAGGTCTGATAGAGCTATGTTAGCATGACTACAAAAGCAAATCTTGCTCTATGCAGTAATTTCTGGAAATTACTTGGAAGTTGGCAATAAGATGTTTATATCCCCTCCCGCCCCGCCTTGATCCCGGCATCCTGAGAAAATTACCAACTTCAGAGACTAGAGTTCTCTCTAGTATAGGAAAACATTAAAGAAATTATAAGTTAAGTCATAAGATTACCCAGGTTTCTAAAATCATACCATTGCACTAGAAATCATAAAAGAACATACAGAACAGGACAAGCTTTTTCTTCTTTTATGTGTAGTTATTTGACAACAGTTGTATTCTTGTGTAGAAGTATGTTGCTGGAAGATCTTGTGCTGCCTCTCCTTTTTATTAAATTTCTTCTAATTTCTGCCTCTTTTCATCCATATCCCGTGTTCAAAACAGATAAAGTTCTCCCGTTTAAAAGCAGCTTTCATATAGTATGTCTTCAGGTTTGTGACATAAATGCTTTTTTGTGTTCTTTGAAAAGGGAAACGTATAGGGAGATTGTCAAGGTGAACTCAGACCCAACTTCTCTCTTACAGAGAATGTGTAATGCATTATATACTTGTCTACATTATTAACTGAGAAAGCTGAGTGTAGAGCCTTTTTTGTATTCTTCAGTGACACTGTACAAAAAAGGTTTAAATCCCTCAGATGATGCATAGAGGATTTAACTTTCCAAAGCTTCTACTAGTCTGTGACCCTGGCTGTTCCTCACACGAAGCAGGTTGTTTTAGCGTGTTCCTATGCAGAAGCATCGTGGAAGAAAAGGGGAGATTCCAAGGAAGGTGTTAGCAATTGTGAGTGCTTATCTCTTTTTCTCCATTTCAGGTACAGATTTTCTTCTTTCCTCCTTTCCCCTTTTTCTTTCCGTTTTAGGGTTTTCCATTATTGCTTGTGGATAGTCAGGTGAAATAAAGGAGATACTAGAGGGATGGTATTTGTAGCTTGGCGGAATGAGTTTTAGTTTGCATGAAAAGCCTGCTGCCAACAAAGAGTCTGTTATTGTGAAAGCAGAGCTAAGCTGTTTGAGAGAAAGTAAACTTACTGCTAGTATTGAGTGATATATATTGTATATACCAAACTTGTTAAATCTGCTAATACATATAATTTATTTGTCTCGGAGCTGATTATCTCATATCTAGGACTTAAATGGTAGCTTGCTAGTCCACCTGCTGTAGGTATAAACTAAACTAGCATGGATATCGAGTATTTTTGATCAAAATGACCATTGAAACTCTGAGTGTGCCACATGTTTCTCTATGAGAGTACATAGTTTGGTTTGCTTGTTTTGAGTACCCCTGGTTACCACACACAACTTGAGCGCTTAACCTATGACTTTCTTAGCTGAAATTCATTTTTTTTTTTCTAAAATTTGCATAAATCATCAGAAATGTTCCTGAACATCTGTTGTAACCACAGAAAGGTCATTAGCTGTCTGGGTAAGGTCATTTGACCAGACCCCTTCTCTGTAAGTGATTGTTCTAATGGTATATTTCAAATCTGTGGACTCCACAACCGCAGTGCTTAGTTTATCATGGACGATTTGTTATTCTATGGAGTTTGCTACTGGTTCAGACAATGTTCTGTATCTGTAAATACTCAAATTATTTCAGGTTTCTTTTGGAAGTAGTTGGTATTGCTGTTTCAAGACTTGTGTAGGTAAATTCCTGCACTGAAAAAGCTTTCCTCTTCAGGAGGCTTATCAGATCTCTGATATAGATTATCAGAGCTGTACCCAGGGAGTAAATAGGGAAATCATTTCCATGAGCCTGTTGAAGATCTTATGTCATTCCTGAAAGATGATGTGTCCTATGCACTAGAACAGTTACCTCGATGTTCCTTGCTTCACATTGATGAAATTTAGAAGACCAGGAAACAGATCGCCTCAGAAATCCTGCAAGCAGTTTGTTAACCTATCTCTTGTCTATTCACAGTCTCTTGTGATAAATGAGTGACTACTGGATCTGGCTAACAACTCATGGTAGGTTTTAGCCAGTGTGATAGTCACAATAAGAGCAGCTAGATTGGATGATAAATTTGAGAAAGTAGTAGTATAATTGAGTGATCACTGTTAATTCCTCGCTTAAGAATTGCGATATGCAATAACAGGTTTTGTTACCTGTAGTGGAACCTCCAGTTACATATACTTGTAAAAGAATTACACTCCTATTCTTTGAGACTTTGTCTATTATTGCCTACTGCTGTGTCCTTCAGGTAGCCCACTGTCCCTGTTTTCATCTGACTCTACTACATGGGTTGGATTTACTAACACCTTAGGCATCCTTTTTCTTTCTTTTGCAAGTTTGTCAGGGCTTTGAACTATGAGCAAGCTGGGGAGGGAAGTCAAGCGTCTGGAACTTTGTGTCTCGGGCAGCCTGCTAGGCGTGTATATTGTTGGTGCAAAGTATTAGTAAAAAGTTATCAGTGTCAGCTGCATGGGCTTGCCTCTTGCCTTCATAAAATTCTGGAAGATTGCAACATGTCTTGTCTAGGTAACTGACCGTTATTAATTTTCATAGCATTCTTGGTTTGTACATCAGGACAATATTGTGTGACAAACAAAAAAAAAATAGAGCAAGGCTGTTACAACCAGTTGCTAGATGCCAGATAAATCCTGTGGTGTTGGTGTACAAGAAGGGATGGTGTGCATCATATAAGGAGTAAGAAGCCTTGGCTACATTTTCTGTACTTTCTGGAGTCCGTGGTAAGTCAGGGCTATGGAACAGAGGATTCATGGATGAAAACGTTGTTTCCATATCCAGATGGAACGATAGCAAATTAGACAGCTGGAAAGAGGAACAATTAGAAAGAAGACAGTGTTGCTTTTTTATTCTTTGAACTGTACATGGTAAAATGGCTATTTGTAACTTCCTGAGGATTTGGGGAGAAATGTAACCTCAAGATTTCCTTTTCTTCACTGCACTGGAAAATAGCACTCATGGAAGCCAGCATTATTTCTTTCATGAAGCAAATTAGCTTTTATTGCTTCTGAGTGTATTCTGTTGCCTATGCCTTATGGGGTTGAGAAGCACTTGATCATGCAAATTAATTTAAAGACTTCCTGTGTTACAGGAAGGAATAGTTAAAGAAAGCAAAGATGCTCTGTTACAATACGGGGTGGGGGAGATGTCCAATATGTAAGGAAGAAATAGCATCAATTTTCTTTTTTTTTTTTTTTTTTTTATCCCGTGTTATTATAAATTACCTGTGTTCTGAAATCTTTATTTTTCTGTAGGCAGCCAGACTGCAGAATAAAAATATTACATTTTGAGTAAGTTTCTTACTGTTGTCGGCTACAGATACTGTTTTATTTTAAAGTTTTTTTTATTTGTAGTAGGAAGGTGTGTGAATGTCTCAGTCTCTTTAGGAATTAAATACTTTTCCTGAATTCTGTTAGTCCTTTCTAGACATTTCTTTATGCTGGAAATGTATGAGCATTTGCTGTAAAGACAGTAAACACTGTCCTGGAACTTATAGCAACTAGTTGTGTGGAACAGTTACAGTCTACTGTGAAACTTGGGAATGGATAAGTATCTTAGTTGAAGTGGGAATTTCCAAGGTCAATAATCATGTCATTAGCAAGTGCAGAATTTATTATACCTCCATTTTAGTTGTATGTTGCAACTTATTGAAGGAATGAGTTGTGAATTACCATGCTTAATTGGCTGTTCTTTCACAATTCATTTTTCTGCTCACTCGGGTGCCTTCTGGAATCAAAGGGCAGAACAGATAATGGGACTCCATAAGGTGTGAACTGCCTGAAAATATGTAATGTACAGGAGTATAACTATTTCATTGGTGTATTTGAAGAGGGATACTCTTCTAGAAGCAGAATATGGTGTGGTCATCCCTCTTCTCAATGGGGGTAACTACACTGCTTTAAAGGAATACTATGCACATGTGGCAGAGCTAGGGAATTTACAACTGAGCAGAATTTATACATTTAGAGCATCATAACTTACGTGCAGGCAATATTTTAAGATCAGAATACCCCAAAACTAAGCGTTCTCTCTTTGGCTAAGTTACAGAATCACAGTCTTTATCCCATAACCAGAAGCTACAATCTGGATTTTTAAGAACAGTGTGTTCATAATTAGTTTAAAAGTACTTGCTCATGCAGTTTGAAATTTAAGTCCTCTCCCCAGTATAATTTATCATTATCCTTTTTGATAGCCTCTGGACACATCCGTATCGATGTTTTAGTTCTGATCGTGTACGTGCTCCCATTCACTGTTCATTCACACTTTGGAGCATTCTCAGACGACACATACTTGATTAATGGAGGAAGGATAAAATGAAACCCAAAGATGTCCTTTAAGAGCAAAGTAAATGCAGTCTGACTGCTAGTAGGTATTAAGTCTAGGGACCAGACTAGAACTTGTCTAAAGTGGTCATCCATCCAATATGTGTATAGTATGGATGCTCTTTTCTTAAGAATCAGTTCTCTTGCAAACAGATTTGGTCCTGTTCCATTTATTCTTTGTTAATTCAGGTAGAACCTCCAAGGCCAATCTGAAAACTGTATTGTGCACAGGATGTGAACTCCCTACAAATTACAAGTAAGCCTTTCTGCTAGGCAGAATTTTACTCCATATTGGTTACATGTACGTTAGTAATTTGATGCAGGTCTGCAGAGTGAAACAGCCAGTTCCGAGGACCAGATGCCAGTGCTCTGTGTGTTACTTTTGAGTATCTTGAGTACTTTTGAACTAAATTGCAGTAAATGAGAAACTTTTCTGAATTACTGCTGCATTGCGTAGAACGAGACATTGTTTTCAGATAGATGGTGATTTAAAAAAAAAAAAAAGGAATAAATTTACAGTATTCTAACATGTGTAGACTTGCTTGTTCTTGTTATGGTATCCAGTTGAAAATGAGAGAATGTAAGCACTTGAACAATATTATCTTTTTTGCTTGGAGGAGGCAAACTGAATACAACTTCTGGATTTTTCATCTTTGCAACAGCTTGATTTGAACATGGATAGTGGAAACAGCATTACAAGTTTAAACTTTTATGTCTAATTTATGAAGTAAGAGTTGCTAACTTTGCAAGCTTGCTTTCAGTTTTAAATATGAACTTTCTTCCTTTCTGGATGTCATCTTCATGAGTAATTTATGTTTTACAGGACAATCAAATAATGTCCTCATTGATAACTATACAGTTTTGTTATTCCTATCACCTATAAAAAGTCCATCTCAGCAGAATTATTTTCACGTGAGGGATATAATTTACTTATGAGATTGTTTTTTCTACTGTTTGTAGCAGAAAAGAGCATAGCTTAATCTAAAGATTTTAGATAAACCTTCAGTGCCAAGCGAGATAAAAACGTGTGGTTTAAAGCTGAATGCACTTAATCCAGAGGTATTGAGAGATAGTAGACATGTAGCTTTATAATGTCACTTTTACGTTCACTCTTCAGAAAAGAAACTTCTTTGTATCTAGTTGAAAATTGTGAGTGCAGCTGTTTTAAAGATTCGTGGTAGATTTTTGGGCGGCTACAGAAAGTAAAACTACTTTTTAGGGGTTTTTTAAAATTTTTTTTTGGTTTTGTTTTAATAAAAAAGGTATTTCAGCATTCATAGTAAAGAGCTATTGGACAATGTCACTTATCAATAATAAACACAAGTGATTATCTCACTGTTATGCATTCTGGTGATTGTGGTTCTAGCAGGAAAGTTAAACTGAGTTGTATTCTTTTGTTATAGCAGTGAAAGCATTTGTTGATCAATGGTACTAAAATAGGAGGTTTTCGATTTCTGATTGTAAATAATCATCAAGAACGTTTTAAGACACACTGCTTAAAATAGTGCTGTGAACATGTGGCTAGCATACTGCTATGTTATTCTGAAAATAACATTGGTAGAAAGTGATTTTGTTATACATTGAAAGTAACAATGGTTCGAACAAATCCTATCATTCCAGAGTCTAAATCCAAAACTGGTTGAAAACTTGTGAAAGATCAGACTAAAAAAATGAAATGCTGCAGCATTTATATACAGCTAGGAGTGTAGTTAGTATTCATGGGTCACGAGGGGTGAAGGAGGCAAAGGCTCAAGGTCCTGTGTTTGTGTTGGTGTGAAGGGAACTCAATCTGTTTTACATGTCCCAGGTGATCCAGATGCCCAAGCTACTGCCTTGACTCTTCAAAATTTTCCTCTTACATAGAAATTTTCTGGGGATGGGGGGCAGGGGAAGACCACTTATGCATTCTTGTGGGAAGTTTCAGTTTTAATGTTCATGATCTTAAAGTAAAAAATATACTTGGAAAGCTCCTAATGAAAGTATGGGATCTCCAGATGAAGAGTAGTTGAGTCTCCTCTTGCTTACACGTTGGCAGCTGAGAAGTACATGTTTTGTTTCTGGAAGGTTATTGTGTTTATTGCAAATAGTAATAATCAGGAAAGTGTATTAATGATCAGCCTATCTCTTAAACCAAATGGATGCCTTAGTACTCCTTTCTGCCTTTACAGTTGCTTTCTGAAACAGGAATGTTAATTCAAGATGTTAGATTAGAATTTTTTGTTTTGCAGTTGTTTTAAACGGAATAGAATTTCACGTGAAGAATGTTTTAATTACATGTAAAGGGCAAAAAGGGGCACCAAAGAAGGATATTTCCTGGAGTTTTAGTTGCAAATATTTGTTATAAAGGATACTTGAAAGTAGTTGATTTAGGGAGTGGAGTTTTATTTAAATACTTCTCAATGGTATAAATATTTTTCATGCTTAAAATAACATTAAAACAAGAACAAAGCAAGCCTCAAAACACATTTTTTTGGGTGTGTGTGAGGTGGGGGGACTGGTGGTGAAGGGAAACAAGAAGAAAGAAAAACTACATGTAAACTAAGAAGCTTATGGCCTTGAGTCCACATTATCACTGTGTCTGTACATGGAGGAATCTCTTATGGCTGGATCACATGATATCTCTTAACACTTCAACCACAGAGCCTGCTGCATGCTACAGAGAGAGAACAGTGAAGTCACGACTGGAAGAGAGGACAGATGGGGTGGCAGGTGCACTTTCTTTCCCTGAAAACATTGTGCAGATTGGACAAAATGTTAACAACTTTTCCATATTGCCTTTTTTGCATGAAGGTAGGAATTGTACTGACAGTGGTCGTCCGTTCAGAAGGACATTAGTAATGTTCCTATGGTAGGTAGGAGTCAGTTTTAATGTATATGCTTAAGTCCTTCACATACCTAATTCTTCATGCTTGTTCTGGTAGAAGAGGAGACAGGAGCCTTTTTAAAGAGCTTGTGAAAGACATACCTCTTGTCCTGTTTATACTTGTGTAACAAGGTTTATTCTGGGCCTAAAGAATTTAGGAAGTCATTTAAGAATTACTTCCTTTCCTCCCCTTAAAAATTTCCCTTCCTTCCTCATGAAATCAGGTCATAGATTTGAAATAAAGATTCACCATTAGACCGTACTTTGAGATCCTGTGAAACTTCATTACAGTATGCAGTAAGTAGCAACAATACTAAATCATTAGTATCTGCTTCTGAAGTTCATGTTTATTCAGTAAATATTTTCTTAGCTAAGTAGTATAAATAGTCAGTGCAGCTTTTCCTTTGAGCTTTTAAAAAACTCACACTGTGATTTGACAGACTAATTTCTGTTGATACATAATATTTGCCCTTTGAGTAGAAAGGAGCCTTTACTGTAAAAGCAATAATGTCAGTACAAATGATAAAGGGTTATACAGATAATAAGTATAACCAATATCAGACTGACATTTTGCTGTCCACCAGAGACCATGTGCTCATCTTCCTTAACATAGACCATGTGCTCATCCTCCTTAACATAGCCCATGTGCTCATCCTCCTTAACCTAACTTACTGTGAATCTAATGTCTGAAAGCCTGAATATCAAACCAGCTGTTAGGAAAAGTCATCCCCAGTGACTATACCTGTCAGTTCTAGATGAGGATTGTCTGAAATGTTCAATCATGTCCTTCATTGGCTTGTGAATCTAAAATAATCGGAAGGAAGATAGAAGGGAGCAAAATAATTTTCTATTTCTGACATTGAACTGTCCTCTGCAGCAGTACACTTCTTGCATGTGGAACTATAATTCATCACTAGACAAACAGTAGATGTCCTTCCACTTGACAGTTCCTTGTGTCCTGGCAGTTTAAAAGCTTGCCTTACAGTATGAATTGTTTGTGGTTAACCTGAGGTTTTGTCTGGATCAGCTGTTTCTGTTCCAAAATGACCCAAGTAATTACCTTGCATTATCTAGTTAATTAACCTATTTTGAAAAACAGGGAAGAGAAGTAACGGGCAAACCAGGATTCAGTTTGAGTCACAGTTACTTTTCAATCTTTCATGTTTCTGGAACAAGCAATTTTTTTCTTTTTGGGGATGATTATTTTTTGGTGTTTTGAAAATTGCTTTCCTTCATCCATGTCTGTTTTGTTTCATTGATGATATATATATATATATCGTAATAGGTTTGTGAAGAATGAGTTTTTCCCATGTAAAAATAAGTCTACATGTGTTTAACTCTAGAGCTCCTGGAAGATAAGAATTACCTATATTTGATTTGTTTATAGTTAGGTATATTTAGGAACTCTATGGGAGTCCCCAAACAATGTATTTCCTTGTATCTACTGGAATTGACTTAATCAGGAAAAGAATCTGATGCCGAATTGAATGCTCTTGTAAAATGTAGTTATTGGGCAGTAACCCACATTCTTGAAAACCAGCTCATTTAGAAATTAGAGCAGTATTTTAATCAGTACTTCCCTAACTCAGAAGGATCTAGAAATACTTCTGGTGTCTTGCCTCAGGATATTTAACCATATAACATCAAAGATATAAAACCAAGAAATTTTTATCTCCTTTACCTACAGTATAAGTGGTTCAGGATCAAGTATTTCAGGCAGATAATTTAGGCTGTTATTGTTGTAATTCTTCTGTGGAGTTTAAGAATGGAGACAGGAACAATGTTAGGAATATATTTTTGTAAACAGATTTTGGGTAAAACATTATAGAATACACACTGAAACTGTGACCTGTTTGAATCACGTGGCCAGTAAGTTGAATCTTTAAGCAAGGAGTCATCTGATGAAAGCAGGCAAAAATACAAGCAACATCTCATGAGTCACCAGCTGCTGCAAAAGTGAGTCTTCTAGTCTTACCTGTTAGAAGGTAGGTGTTCAACCGTGCATCTGTTTCCCTTTTTATTATTTAAGAGCAACCAGAGATAGGTTCTGTATTTTAGAGTTAAGTCCTACCTTATAGGCAGTCCTACAGAATGAAACAAAGCAGATGGATGTGAAGTTCTGACTAACATCATAGACCATAGAAAATGCTAAAAGTGAATAGGATGTGGAAAGCTTATATTTAAAAATAATGTGATGCTTTGTGAAGCTTTCTGTTTTCTGAAAGCAGAAAATTCAACAGTCAGTGTAATTATATTTGTTAGATGCCCACAAGGAGCCTGCAGATGAACAATAATGCACAGTGATTATATTAATCAGTAGGCTTTTGTGGAAATTAGAGGTTTGATGGTATAAATACATATAATGATACTTTGGAGGAGGTAAAAAAATAGTTTTTGAGGAGATCAGCCTGGAGAAGATGAAAAATTATTTTATAATTTTACAAACATAAATTTGCAAAAAAGGATTCCGTTATTTTCCAATTAAATACCAAGGAATAGGCTGTAAAAGAAAAGGTAGGCTTGTGTACTAGAAAACTTGGTGTCTCTAGCATGGAACATGATACCTCATGTAGCTATTTTAGAACGTAAAGTTATGGTTGGATGAAGAGTGGTTTACTGGATTTCTCAGAAGCAGGCAGTAACTTTTTGATAACTTCATTGTAAGGCAATAAAATATATTCTTAGTATAGAAATTGGTGTATTTGGTATCTGTTAAAGAATGCTTTTATCACTTAACTAGGAGAAATGTTTGCTCCCCCAACTGCCATTTGAAATGCCTGAGGAGTGGGAAGATGAGGATAAGCAAATAGTGTGTTCTCAGACAGGATTCACACCTCCTCAGTCCCAGAAGTACTTTCTTAAGAAAAGTGCTATCTGCTCCTTCTGTATTTCAACATCTGACAAGTGATGATCTGTTATTCTGGCAAGCTATAAATATGCCGTACCGTTGGATAACAAGGTTGTACAAACGTGCTGAGAGAACTGTAATAATCATAACAGGGATGAGTTCTTGCTCCTCTTTGCCTGAGAAATGGAAATTTTTTCTAGCCTAACCTGTTTGTATCTTTTAAAAATAACGTTGCAGAGACAGTGAATTTAGTTGTTTCACTGACCCAGTGATCTGTAGCAAGGCTTTAGGGAATGTATGAACAGATAATGCAAGGAATATTATTGAAATCTAGGATTATAATAGTAGCATTAATAGATGTATAGCTTCATGGTTTATAATCCTGTGGCATTGCAAGTATTTAGAAGTAACCCTCTTAAATTTAGAAATAATTTCTGCACAGTTCCTCACTGTTTCTTTTTGTTGTTGTTGTGTTTTAGTTTTCTGTTTGTTTGGGGTTTGCTTTGGGGGTTTTTGTTTTGTTTTTTGTTTTTATTTTGGCTGGCTTTTTTTTTTGTTTGGCTGGTTTTTGGTTTTTTTTTTTGTTTGTTTGTTTTGGTTTGGTTTTTTTTGTTTGTTTTTTTGTTTTGTTTCTTATATGTAGTGGGGATTTCTACAAATTGGAGTTCAGTTGCTCAGGGAAAAACTTAGTGAGAGCCAGAGAATGCTTTTTCTTGATGAGTTAAGAATATCATGGTTTTGACAGTAACACTTCTGTCTATGAAAGTAATGGTCTCCAATTCCTGTGTTGAGAAGCCAGGAGCTGTGCACTGAGGCTTTTGTCTGGTTGCCTGGGTCCTAGCTCATGGGAACTTTCTGTATGTTTGAAGGCAGATACCAAGTGTCTCTTCTGTCAATAAATCAAACACCCACAGTCTTTCTGTCATGTTCTGTAGACCTGTGATCCTTCCCATTGCTCTTTTTTTCATCGTTTAGCTCCTTAATTGAAATTACTGATCAGAGACGAGTCTGCAGAAACCAATGTGATAATTTTTGACTGTTTGATAGTAGAAAATGGTTAAGTATTTTTCATGTAAAGCGTTAAACTTGTAACTGATCTTCATAATGGTCCCAGTTTAATTATATGAGGAAGGCAAGAAACATCACAGTTATAGGGTTTGTCCTTAAAATGTAAGATGAAAAGAAGAATGGGATTCTTTACAGGTCACAGTTGTTACCTACCAATAGCGTTATTGTCTCCTGCACCAGCAGAGATAAAAGGTTGACTTCCAAATGACATAGCTTTGCTGAGGGTACGACATTAATGTCCTAAATAAAAATGAAATCAGGCCAGAGAAAAAGCACAATTGGGATGATGTTTGTGATTAGCAAGATATTTGGCTGTTGTCTTCAAGTTTTAAATACACTTTCTTTGTTAAATAGTATAATGGTGGTACCTGTGTTAGCTAGGTTACTTTTTAAAGAGTAAATGCAGGTTTGGATTTGGAAACTGCAAATCACAGAAGTGATGAGTGATGAAAGAATTAGGAAAAAGCTGCTAGTATAACTGTGCCAGAAACTCAAAAGAAATTTTTTGAACAGTGATCACATACTAAATAACATTTTTTTCATAGGCTCTAATCTAACTGCTTAAAAAATCATCGTACTTGCTGATAGTTTTGGGGATTTTTTTTGTTTTGGTTTGTTTTTTTTTTGTTACATTTGCTAGCCCCTCTGTTGGCCCAGAGAAGCTAAACTGCCTTCTGATTTTTGTGAAGACATTCATTTGACAAAAATAAAAATTCACACATCAGAAGTGGAAAAAAATGGAGGTAGATAACATTAAAAAACTTATGTACATTATAGTTACATTATAGCAAAACCAAACCAAATAAAATTAACAAGGACAAGTAAAGATAACATGAATTCTAAAATAGCACCAAAAGCTAATTGTTTTTCTCTGTATATCGTTTGATCATGGACACAAGCTATATTACACTTTGTAGACTCAGATGGTAAGATTAGAGTTTTACTGGGAGAAAAATGTATTTTGAGTGCTTCCCCCCCCATTTTTTTTTTTTATTTTTATTTTTCAGACCACTGGCCTGCATGAATTAAATACCTGATGGTGTATAACTGTCTGGGCAGCAGCAGTAGCTTAGCAACACCAGCTACTGCTGATGCCAAAGAACAGTGTTGGCTTTCATAATTTTAAAATGCCAGCTGGTCCTTTAATAGTCTTTCTATATTTAGAGATTAATTGATAATTGTTTTTTAACTTGTAGACCTAGGTTGGATTTCACCATCAAATTGTTTGATAAAGAATTTTGGAAGCTCTGAAGCCTTTAACTGTAGGCTTTAATACAAGATTTAGGAAGGGCGTGGTAGTAACTGTAAATCCCAAAGTGAATACTGGTGATAGTTGGAGATGAGAGTACAAGGAAACCTTTCTTGTTTCCTAAGTGCACAAGCAAAGCTGCTTAAATGTGGTAAAGGAGTGGTAAACTGCATTCTCTGAGAATGATGGTGTTTCCTTAATAAATAATGAAGTCTGATAAATACATGTGCATTTTTGAAATATATCATTTTGAAAAGAAATTAATATTAGAAGTATAGACAAACATACTCTATGTATGTGTGTATAGTACACACACGTTACACATAAAGTAAAACATCAAGAACATATTTTTATGACAGAAAGTATAAAATTATAGAAATGTATACCTGGAATGGATCTCAACATCTCATCTACTCTGTTTTCACTGTGAGATTCATTTATAAACAACAACATCTCTAGTTGAGTGTTTGTTTAGATCTTCCTAAATTTATGTAATAAAGGAAACTTTGTAACCTGTTAAGTAACCTCTTTCAGCACTTGGCTTTTTTTGTGCTAGTATGAATCTCATATATCCTATATAAAACTATATATTCTAATATGTAGTGTGAATCTTTGATGCAAATTAAGACTCTGATTTATTTATTTTTTACTCATATTTGGTGGACACATGACCAAATTATGTTTTTGTTTATTTGTTGTGGTTTTTTAACCTACAGGAAAACTTCCACTATTCTTTAACCTAGATAAATAAAACCAGGTCTTTCTAACTTCACTTACAAGTGATTTTCTAAATCTCTTGGCAATTTTATTTCTGACCTGGATTCTCTACAGTAACTGGGCTTGTTTAATGAGGTATGATGCCCAAGCTGGGCACAGTATTCTTGCTGACAATGTTCACCAGTGTGTACTGCATCAGAATGTGCAGTGTTCACTCCATACTTCTAATACTTCTCTTAATTTGTTCCCAGATGCTGACCGTTTTTTAATGTTCCTCTATCACTTTTATATTTATAATTTGATTCCTGGTTAAACAAATCCTCAAGTCCTTTTCTGCAGTTTTACTGTTATTCCGCCAGTTAGGGCCCCTGACATACTGAAGCATTACTCTCTTATTTTTCTTGTGTGTTACTTTTCATCAGTGTTAGAACTTCCTCATTTGCAAACATCTTTTAATTTCCTGTTTGAAATATCTCCTTTTAATCTATCAAGATTCTTAGGCCATTTTACCAGTATGTCTCCCAACTTCAGGTCATGCCTGAATAGATATCTCAGAGTGCCTCCACAGTAACGTATTGGTTCAGATGTGCACTTTTGAAATTAGTTATGCAATTGTTTCCACTCTGCACTTTGATTCACCTTGTGGACCTCTCTGAGCATGCACACTGGATTCCTTTTGGATAACACTAAGCTGGAAAGTATGCTCCAGAAGTGTCGCTAATGCTGTCCAGCTGCAAATGGGCATTTAATCCATGGGCTCAGACTAGAGCTATTTATTTTAATAAAACCAAACAAAACAAACCAAATAACCCCCAACAAACAACCAAAAACACCACAAAACCAACAAAAAGCACCCCACCACCACAACAACAAAGCCCACACCCCACCACAGAAAATCAAACCAAACCAAAAAACAAACCTCACCAAACAAACAGTACTCCCCTGAAATGTGGATGGTGTGGATGTCAGCTTCTCAGCAGCATCTGTTCGCTCTACAGCTCTTTTCCTGTTGGCCTAGACTACTTGTCAGTGTAGACACTGTTTTTATGAATATGGTGATATAGTAAACTATACATACTCCCTATACTCATAATTTTTTTGATAAATATAAACTCCTCGGTGGTAGCTAGTGGTTCAGATGTTGTCTGTGCCACTGTAGTGTTTTGTGCATTTCTAAGAGCCATGCTTAGTTGAAGGACCTAAATTCATCTTGGTATTTTTTTCTGTGTTCTGATTTGCATTCTTACCGTCGAATTGTTAATAGTGTTAACTATCTGATCAGAACTTTTCAAACTATCTGGTCATTTTTTGAAAAAGCTGAAAAAGGTATTTTTACAGAAAAAGCTAGAGAGTTTTTAATTAAATAAGCTTTCCTGTTAGCTAATGGACTAGAATTTTAACTTTGCATTGATAGAACAAGCCTTCCATGTCCCTTTTTGGTTTCTGCCAGTTTTGTCTTTCTAGATTAGTCCCTATGTGATCCTCTTGTTACCATGTAATAATTTGTCTCTAGTTCATTAGAGCTGTCCTCAGTAGTAGGTGTAACAGCTGTTGTTGAAATGACTTTTGTAACAAGTATGTGGGATGTTTCATGTTTGTAAATCTGCCAGTTATGAATACTTGCATGTGTTTTCTGGTTCTATTTTCTCTTATTGTTCCTCTGAGGAATTACTGTACAAACACTTAGAGAAAATTACTTTCTTCCATGTTTATATATCACTTCTAAATAGCTTTAGAAATTAGAAGGTAGCACTATGCAACTCAAGTCATGTTTAACTTAACCTATAGCAGAAGATGACCTTGAATATTTAATAATTTTCCAGTCAAAAGTCTTCTGTTTTGATGTTAAAGGTATTTGATGTGCAATAAAGAACAAATTACAGCCTTTTGCTGAAGGATAAGCAGTATTATAAATTCATATATGTATATAGTTTGTCATTTTCATGATAGAGAAAAATTAAGGTTGAGATTTTCAGAATAGTTTAGGAGTATTAATTATGTGATGTCTTTTCAATGTTGTATCTCAGTTTCTTCATCTGCCTTTCAAATCCCAGGCTAGGACTATATTCCAAATAATGTCAAGGTTTGAAAAGTTAGTGATTTTTTTTTTTTCCCTATAAGCTGTGGAGATAGGTTTTATGGCTTAAAAATGACAAGCCATAACAGCATACAAAAACACAGTGTACTTGCCTCCCTGAAGGATGACTATATGCATGGTAAACCCCATGCTTTTAGTTTCCAAATATTGGCGGTGAGCTCTAGGAAAGCACTAAGTGTGATGTCCTGTGCGAACTGACTCATTAAAATCCTCAGTATGAAGGCTTAGCTAGAGCTTGGGCTTTCTTTACTGTTAAAAGTACTTCCTGCAGACTGCAAAGAAGTAAGGAAGGGTGAGCAATTAGGAAAAGAAAATGGTATTGAGAGGTTGTATAGTTGGGGAACAGAAAATCATGCAAGTGACTTTCCTGATATATGGGGAAGGCTAGAAGTGTCAGAGTGATGGTTATATAGAAAGTTCAAATCCTAGAATGTTTTTCGTTATTATTTATACTACTTTTAATGTTTGTAGTTTTGGTCTCAAAGATGTCTGTATGAAAGCTGCTTTTGTCAATTAAATGAAAAAATATAGCATGATGCTGTTAGCTTGTAAGCCATCTGTAAGAGATGCTGTTTGATAAGAGAGTTCGTGCTTTAGAGTTGTAGCAGTGTGTTGCTACTGGTTTTTTAGATATGTTCTTTCTCAGTGTCTATTTCGAGAGAGCTGCTCCTGCTGACCACCCCTCTTGGAGATCTTGAGGTAGAAAAAGACTGCTTTTCTTTGCTTTACCCAACTCGTAAATCATTTTAAATGAGCTTTTTGCAACAGATTCAAGTAATTTCTGTTACCACTTACAGAATTGGTTGATAGATCAAAGAGTGTTTAAGAATGTGGCAAGCTGCTTTTCCTTTGAGTATTTATAAACTAAGATTGTTACGTTTTGTATCCCTGGCTAATAATTGCTAAATGGGAAGTTTACTATCAATTTCAAAAGCTTACATATGTCAAAACAGCAGTGCAGTAGGCTGTAGGGTTTAGAAGCTGCAGAATGCGTGTAATAGCTGCATTGCTAGAATTCTTAATTGTAAAGATGTATGTATTTATTGATTTATTTTGAGTATTCATAACCTGTTTGTCAGGAAGGGAGACAATAACTTAAGTAAAGAGGAGAGTAACTGCAATATGGGAACATGAGATTAAGTGACTATGGATTTCTGTTGCTTAGGCAGTACCAGATGCTGGCTTTTAACTCTAGTATTTCTGGAAGACATTTTAAAGACATTAACGACTTTTATATGAGTTTGCTATCAGTGGGATAGCAAGAAGTTGTGGATTCTGGAGCACAAAGTATATCACGTATTGACACACGTGGGCCTAATTTGGCACCATGTGCCATCAGAATAATCTTTTTGGCAGAAGGTGTCACTTTTAAAAACATGTATCTGTTTGGTGCCTATGTCCTGTTGAAACTGTTACAGCACCTTGTGAGTGGGTGTGGTGGTTTTTTTAACAGATGGAGTTGAATATTGTCATGCCAGTGAATAGCTTGCAAATCCATCCTAGGTGTAGAAGATCACAGAAATTAAAGGTATTGGAGTTTCAGTTCCTTTCTTAAGATTATTATTTTGTTACCTTCACTCAGGGATCATTTTAGTATACCATCATTAATGTTATATTCTGAGTTTTATTAATTGCTTTACAAACACTTTATTTTTCATTTTGTGCCAGTGTAATGACTTTTGGACAGAATTTAGCAGCCATTAGTTAGCTCCTTGAAGTACTACATGAAGCAATTGAAATACTACATGAAGCAATTCAAATCAGGGGGGTAGAATACTATGTTTAAAAAGAAGTAAAGTGAAATTGCAGGCCTTTTCCCATACAGGAGCATGGTTGGTGTGCCAGGGCTATTGACAAAACTTATTCAAAGTATGACACAGAGTTTTTACAATTGTACGCTGTTTTCTTTTTAACTTAAATCAATATGCTGAAGAACATATCCCCCATTTCTGTTCAGCTTCAGTAACAGCTCTGATTGTTATTTTAGATGATACTTGAATATTCAGTGATTGTACTGTGAATGTACTGTGGAGAGCAGTGACAAGTGGAGTTCCTCAGGGGTCGGTGTTGGGACCGGTGCTGTTTAACGTCTTGGTTGGTGACGTGGACAGTGGGATCGATGCACCCTCAGCAAGTTCGCTGACAACAATGAGCTGTGTGGTGGGTGACGCGCTGGAGGGGAAGGCATGTCATCCAGAGGGACGTTGGCAGGCTGGAGAAATAGGCCTCTGCAAACCACATGAGGTTCAACAAGGCCAAGTGCAAGGTCCTGCCCATGGACCGGGGCAAGCCCAAGCACAGATCCAGGCTGGGTGAGGAGTGGAGTGAGAGCAGCCCTGCAGAGAGGGGCTTGGGGGTGTCGGGGGATGGAAAACAGCCTGTGAGCCAGCACCGTGTGCTCACAGCCCAGAGAGCCAACTGTGTGCTGGGCTGCAGCAAGAGCAGTGTGGGCAGCAGGGCCAGGGAGGGGATCCTCCCCCTCTGCTCCGCTCTGGGGAGACCCCCCTGCAGTGCTGGGTCCAGCTCGGGGGCCCCCAACAGCAGAAGGACACGGAGCTGCTCGAGCGGGGCCAGAGGAGGCCACAGAGATGCTCAGGGGGGCTGGAGCAGCTCCCCTGGGAGGCCAGGCTGAGGGAGTTGGGGGGGTTCAGCCTGGAGAAGAGAAGGCTCCGGGGAGACCTTAGAGTGGCCTCCCAGTGCTTAAAGGGGGGACAGGAAAGGTGGGGAGGGACTTTTTATCAGGGACTGTAGAGATAGGACACAGGGTAATGGCTTTAAATTGAGGGTAGATTTAAATTAGATCTGAGGAAGAAATTCTTCCCTGTGCGGGGGGTGAGGCACTGGCACAGGGTGCCCAGAGCAGCTGTGGCTGCCCCCTCCCTGGCAGGGTTCCAGGCCAGGTTGGACGGGGCTTTGGGCAACCTGGGCTGGTGGAAGGTGTCCCTGCCCATGGCAGGGGGTTGGAACTAGGTGATCTTTCAGGTCCCTTCCAACCCAAACCATTCTGTGATTCTACAAATTAATCTTTTGACTGGAGATTTAACCCAGTCTGTTTTCTTATACTGCAGTACTTCCACAATTGCTGATTTTATTTGTAGAAAGTAAGATTTTATGAAACATAGGTCACCCTAGCTAAAATTGAAATGAAAAGATATAGCAAAAGGTCAAGATTGATTGTGTTTTTACAGAGTTATGAAGTGGCTTCTGTGACAGATTTGCACACTCCAACTGAAGAATTCTGACATTAAAAAATATGTACGGTGTGTGATAGTTGCATCAGTATTTTTCTTAATTTTTTTTTTCCTTGTACTTTTCCTGTAAGTTTGTAAATTAGAAGGAAAATGTTTGATGTCATCAAAGCAGGTATAGCTGTGTTTTTTTCCTGACAAAAAGAAGCTACAGTTTACACACTCTCCTACTTGTGAATTTTAAATGCAGCTATTTTGTCTTATTTTTATTATCTGAGTTTTTAATCATATCTGCACAGGAAATTGTTTTTGAATCAGTGCTTGGGAGTTGCACGAATAGGAAGAAATGCTGTAGAGTATGGAGGAAATCATTGTACACATTTTCACATAATGTACCAGTACTGACTGTGTTTGTGTTTGTATAGGTGTAGCTTGTATTGTAATTGAATGATAATGATAACAATTTTTACCTTAAATTGCAGAGTTGGCTTCAGTATTTTTATATTTTAAGAAGAACAATTAATATGATGAAATCAGTAGCTACAGCCCAGACATGAACTGTACGGTGTAAACAAGAAAACTAATATTCTAAGAATTAAAGGCTCTCAGAATCCAAATGTTAAGCTTCAGTAGGGAGTTAAAAGCAAAAAGGAAGGTTGCTGCAGAGGTGGAGATGTTGTTAGAGGTGCGCTAGGCGTTGAAGGCCACTTAGACTGAAGTTGGTTGTTCCCGGGTAGGAGGGATCTCTTGAGAATGACATAGTTCAGGTAGCAAATGAGAAGATTAGTATTTGATTTCTGACTTAATGTTTGAGATGTTCACTTTCATTCCTTTTCAGAGTCCTTTTCAACACTGAAATATGTTATGAGCTATACCTTGCAGAAGGAGTCATAAAAAAAATATATAGTTGATTATAATATTATGTTTTTAAGGTATATTTGGAGAATGAGTAAGGTACTTGAGCCTGTAGCATGTTTGAAGGAGGAAATTTTTTAGAAAATATCTCTAAGAATCCTGGAAGATAAAGCTATTTAACAGCCCCTTTCCCTCAGCCAAACAAAAATAAAACATTTTATGTACCAAGCAGGAACATGCAGTTTTAAGATTTCTTCTAAATATATTTTTAAATTCTTCTAGTAGTTGGTTTTGTGTAGAATGTCTTGTAGGTGTGTTGAAGTATCAATTTAAGACCCACTAGTTATTGATCTAGTAATCCAAGCCTATCATCTCTAAAAGTAGGGACAAGAACAACATGGAAAGGGCCAGAGATATTTTAAAAACTGGGAGAGTAGATGGGAGAGAGGTAAAGCAAATAGTCAGTCTTTTAGGATCTTGCTTAGGCTCGAGGACAAGCAGCGATGACTTCAAACTCCTCCTGACTCAGCTGTCCCTGATGCACAGAGCCTGTGAAAGGCATCAGGGTTTTCTGCCCTTAGACCTGCGGCTTTTGATTTGTCCAGCTGTCATGGAACTCTTCTCCCAGTAGAGCTTTCTGTCTCTATTTATCTGTAGCCCTACTTATTCTAACTTGTCTCTCTTCATCTCAACTGACTTTAAATCTTTTGGTCATGTTCTCTTTTCCCAGACTCTTCTAACAGGAGGATCATACTTCTAAACTCATCCACTCCAGGCTACTTAAATGCTCTGCAGCTTCCTTCCCCACTTTTTCCTGTCCCTTTCTCTGGACTGCTGTCAGTCTGCTTGGGTGAAGCCTTTTCTGTGCTTGTACAGTGTTACCAGTGTCTCATTGGGCACAGTAGCTGGCCAGCTCTGCCCTCCCGCTTGGTTTTTTCTCCTAGGAAAAAAAGGTGTTGATTATTTCTCAGGTATGAGTAAAACCAACCCAAGATGCACACTCCATTTAGCAAAATACTGCCTATTGGAACTCCTCCAAAAAGTACCACATAGCTGGGGAAAAATGACTAATAATTCTAGAAAAGTCATAACTGCTGCGGCTGCAGATTATTTTTTGACATTTGTTTTTTATATTTCAAATACAATCAAGTTAGAAAATTAAAATGCGGACTGTGAAGCTATGTTAATTGTTCTGGCTGACTGAAAGTTATGTGTTGGTACCTGTGGTGAGCAGAGAGTGCTTTGGCATATGTCTGTGAGCAGAAGGAGCTATTTTGCTGCATTACTAATGTATTAGCAATGAATGAATCTGAAAATTAAAAAGTTCTCTTTCTAAGCTTAGATTTTGTCCATTTCAAATTAAGCAAAAATAGTGCTAGTATTCCAAAATTTGAGTTTAAGGTAGCCATGTTAATTTTCTTTGAGAGGTTGTAAATATATTCCTAGAATTTCTTTAAAGACAAAAAGCCTCCTATGAAGCAAGATAAGGTTCCATAGGCCACTGATGTCATCTGCATTCTGAAATTCTCCAGGACTGAGGGGGGCAGAATACAAATGGTTGTTAGTGGTTTGAGAACTATTTGCTAAATTTCAGGGGAATTGTGGAAATCAGTATTCTTGGAATTTACTTTCTGATGGGGAGTATTCTCTAGCTTTTGCAAATATCACAAGCAGATTGCATATTCCACTTAAAGGACAGTATGCTGTATGTCAGTCCTGAATTTATTTCATCAGTGTCTGGGTGGTGGTGTTGGCTGCTGTGAGATTTTACTTATCCTTGTAACAAATTTTATTGGCCTGTCTTAAACTTCAGGAATGAAAGGATCTGCTTAATAATTATGGCTTTGATTTGTATAGCATTTCTGTTCAGTGAAAGAATCCTGTGGTTCTTAGCCACACCTCCTCCTGTGAACAGACTACATGTCTGTAAAAATAGTATGTGCTTATGAAAAAATAAATTTCCATAGAGCTGTGAGCTTCAATCTGCTTGCATTTTTAAATTTTATTTTATTTTTTGGAATTGTCTGCTAAATAATGTAGACAATAATGTAGTCTAAATAATGTAATAGTTGCAAGTTAGTGGTTTGGTTTCTTGAGTATTAAATAAATGATGAAGCAAATGTAAAGAACAGATATCAGTAAACATGAAATGATTTTTTTTTTCTGTGTACTACACTCAGTTTAATTTCTGTGACAGTAAGAATAAAACTGGTATGTTTTAGAACTTCTTTAACTTTGTCTTTGTGTCTTTGCTTTAGATTAATCAGTGAAAATAATGTATAATACATAGAGAAACTATTGGGGAGTAACCTCTTTAGATTGGCCCCAAATTTAAAGTGTGCTTACTTAAAAAAAAAAAAAAATCTTTTATTTTGGTTGGTTTCCAAGAACAAGTGTTGGACTATCCTAATAAGTATTTCTTTTTACTCCTTTCAACTACTCTTTCCTTATCACATCCATTTTTTGTGGGCTTTTGCTCTAGATAACGTCATGGGAATATTCTTTCTTTTGCTGCTTAATAGGAACAAGTTACGTGCATAAGTTCTCAGTGAAGCTTTCTATTGTTTATGGAGAGACAAGAGAGTATGTTGTCAAGAATAGTACTGTTTGCCAAATTTTTGTGGTACTGTAATTTTTTTAAGATTAGGCAGGGTTTTAACTACTGTTTTTTTTTTTTAAATTCAGATGATATTTATTTGAGTGTCTCCAAGTAACTTCAAAAAATCTTATACCTTTAATTGTTTAGTTCTGATTTTACATTCAGATGAATAATTAAGTCTTGAATTACATTCAGACAGAACAAAAAATAAAAGGGTTCACTGAGGTGGAGAGAAAATATGTATCAGTATATCTTCTACAGTTTAGACAGATTGTAATATTTCCAGTATTATGCTAGGAACACTTATTTTCATAATCTAGCAAGTAAAGCAAAACGTATTAGTTTGGTAGAACATGCCAAACTTTTCTTGTTTAGAGCTTCTAACCATAACACAACTTCATTGATTTCAGTGTCAGTGTTTGCCTTTGAAATTTCTGCATGTGTTTTGTATTTGTTGCCAGAAGTTCGCTATTTACACCTGGAAGATCCCACATACTACTAGTTCTTCCTCGAGCCAAAACATAACATACTGGTGAAAGAATACATCCTTGTCAGGTTCCGTTGTTATTTGAAATTCAACTGTTTCTTGAAAAAAAACATATTTAGTGTATGAGTTGATACTAATGTGTTTAAGACTTTTGAGACAATACTTCAGATTTCCTTTCACTGTAATCTGAGAAGTAATATATGTAGTTATTTTTCAGAAAAATTCCTGAGGTCAGTCTTATGAATCTTGGCATATGACTTAAGCAGATTGTATCTAGGTGCTTTAAATACCCCTTCACAGATTATTGTAGGATTTAAGAATTTTTCTGCCTATGTACTGTAATAAATTTAAATCAAACATCCTAAAAATATCTGTTTTTTTTCAGTTTTTGATTTATTGTGTGAGAGGAGAGTGATGACATTAAGTTTGTATTGCACTGATAGTATATTTAGTAATTAATCCAGTATCTTTTGGTTGTGTGAGAGATTCTGCATAAGTAATTGTACCCATACTAGTTCAGACATTTAACATATACTTCAGAGCTGTATGTGCTTACCTTTTGATATAATGCAATTAATTTGTCATGGAATTGTTTATTACATAAAATATTTGCTAGGTTACTTTGTTTCTTACAAAGTAGCACAATATAATGGAATCATAATAGAGCCGTTGTATGATACAGAGGTAATGCTACTTTCAAAATTGGGTGTGTAGAATTTTTAGCCATGTTCAAATAGTAATTGTACTTTGATTTCTGGAAGTTCATTTTTGTTGTGGTGCTAACCACCTTCATGTTCTATTGCCTCTTGCAGACATCTCATGCTGCCTAAAGCATAATCAAAGGCAACCAGTTTTCTTTGAGAAACTCAGTTTCAGTGACCTTGTTCACCAGTAGCTTGTTCTTTTTTTCAAGCTTTACTACTAAAGAAACAACCCTTAATTTTCAGGAAAATTAAATGTTTCAGAATCTATTAGCTGTTTATCTCAGAGGCAAAACTTTTAATGATGGAAACAAATATACATGGGATTCAGTGACAAGTATTTCATGATACTGATTTATGTTACTTTATGTAGACTTCTTGAATAGTGTGATGGCTTGTTGGTTTAGCATAGTAATGATAATGAAACACATGAATAGGTATGTTAATGTTTTTTCAGCTGACCAGGTACCTATTGTGTGCACTCATTTGTGCTCTCACTTCTTTTCTTTAGGTTTAAAATGGCCTGCTTAATGTTTGAAATTTCTTCTAAAAAAAGCTGAATCAAAATTTCATGTAAGGATCTGCATGTAGGAAGCTTTACTCAGGGCTGACAGGGAGCCAGTGCAGTTTTATTGTTGTCCATAGCATTTTCAGTGGGGGGGAAGGGGGGCTTCTTTTGCTGTTATACTTGATCCAGAGAATTTAACTGTAAAATGGTGTGCAAGCTAATTCCAATAAATAAGATATTTAAGCATTGCAGTTAGAAGCTATGCAGAAGTATAGGACAATAAATTGTTATGAAGTATGCTTGTTTTCAAAAAGAACGTATTTTTTTTTTTATCAGGAAAGAGTTTCATGCTATCTTTAACTGCTTCTTTAAGATATTAAACTGAATAGTTGTCTACTCCGTACCATGAGTTTTGTAGTTTGAAAATGATTTAAAGGGAAAGTTTCTTTCCTACCTCTCATACTGAAAGTATTTATATCACTAATGCCTTTCAACAGCTCTTCGTCCAATTCTGTTCCTTCACATGCTCAGAGCTATTCAGATGCCCTGTGCTAAAACTGTATTAAATTTAAAAGTACAAAACATTTTTCATAGAGCTTTCAAAAGAAGAAAATTAAGCTTTATGCAGCATTTACACAAATTACACCAATAAACTTCATAAGTTGGATTTTACTATTATTCAGTATGCCATTATAGGCCACCTGGTTCCTGTCTAGTGTACCAGTGTGAGTTTATATATATGTTTTAAAGTTTTCAGTCACCGACTACCTCCACAGAGGAAGCCCTGACAGGGAGAAAGTCAGCAATCGTAAAATGTCAACTCTGCCACTTAATTGTCTAAATTGGAATGATGATCACCAGCATTCAGTGTATGCAGCATTATTCAACTCATGAGTTGTTTTTAGTTTAATTGGTTTTTCAAGTAGTCCTGTAAATATTAAACATTAATCTGGGAATAGTCCAAAAGAGCTATTGTTTTGTGCTTTCACTTAATAATCTGATGCATACAACCTTGAAAGTTTGTTGTCTAATTAATTTGTATTTTTGATTATAAATTCTTTTGAGTTATTTGGCTCAGAGTTATGATACTGCCAAGCTGAAATGATTCGTACAAGTCAAGTTGCAGCTTAGATTTACCATGATTTGAACCTCTTTTGCTTTACTGAATAAGTTTTGGTTAGGAAGGTAGTGCTGAGTATTTAATGTGTGTGTCTCAGAAGGATTAAATTCTTCTGCTTTTTTCCAAACTTGACGCCTAGGCAGCACATTCTATACGAGATTGTACATCTCCAAAGTCTTGAGTCAATCACATAATCTTTGACGATTTGAATGTGATTTGATACAGTTTACTAGTAATATTCTAACCAATTCACTAAAATTTATAATTTCATCTCTTCTGAAAAAGTGTGGCCCTGTTAAGATACTGCAGAAAAATGTAAAATCAAGTCTTTTAGATTATTTTTAAGATCTATAGGCATGAAGGTTAATTGTTCTCGTGAAATCAAAAATAGGTTATTATATTTCCTGCACTAAAATATAGTGCCTGGGCCTAGGAAACTTCAACTGGCAATAAAATATTTTTCATTTCATGACCTAGATTTTTGAAATGATGCTTGTAGCTGTTGAACAAAACCTGAAACTTACATCCTGGAGGTTGATTGCACTTTTGGCTGGTGATAATATTAGTGTGAATTTCTTAACTACATTCAGCGATACTGTGTAACAATATTTGTAAAGAACGTTAAGATTTTCCCAGAGAAGATCATAGGGTGTTACATATGCTAGTTTTGCTGCTTCTGTGTGCGAGGTAGGACTGGAACTATGAAAAGGCCACTTTTCTGTGGTGTGTAGTAGTGCAGCCAGCAATGTGAGATGTGGTAAACCATTTGACTAGTCTCAACCTGTCTGTATTTACCTACACTGTGGACTAAAACCAAAACTAACTGAAATGTTTTCCTGTTAAAAAATTTGAAAAGTTCTTTTGGAGAATAAAGTATGTTTAGTGGTATAACTTCCCAGTGGATACAGCAAAGCAATCACATCAGCAGTACCTATTATGTTTTCATAAATAGCATTTCTCTTTTACAAATAAGAGCTATTAAAAGTTAAGACCAAAAGTCATTGATGGTGTAGCTTTTATAAGGAGAGGTCTGTAGTAGACTTTATTCTCAAAATACATATAAGAACAAAAGAAACCCCTATCACAGACATGCTTATATTTATGTACTCTGATGTCGCTATGTCCTTGTTTTCAAACACTTTCTTAAAAGGGATGAGTGATTAACATTTATATAGAATAGTTTCTTTATGAGTTTTAATATCACATATGTTTCCGTGAAAGCCTGGTACAGAAAGAGGTAGTTTTGTATTCCTCAATTTTTTTCTTGATTTTACTGCTCACATGGTGCATTGCCTGCTGCTAAAAAGGGTGGATAGTCCAGTGTGCTCAGCCTCTGCAGTGCATACACCTTTTTAGTAAGATGTAGATTATCTGTTTGTAGAGAGAAGATGCAGTGTCTAGAATTGCAAAATGTGTTATAAAAGCTTTTTAAAGTGTCATTCATATGAGATAGCTTTGAAACACTGGAAAAATAAAGCAAATCTAATAATTTACAGATGATTTTTTAAAGATCAAATATTAATTGGGAAATAATAGAAGTATGGATTAGCTTTATTGTGATAGTATCAGAGCATTATTTTTCCTACTTATAGGAAAATTATTATATGATTATACTTAATTTATATAATATATAAAATGTAATATATAATATATGTATATATAATTATATATAAATATATAGTATTGTTTTGAATTTTTTTTTAGTACAAAGTGGTGGAATTCGGAGTTTTATTCAGTCAGAGTATAAACTCTTGAGAATTAATATAGAAGAGAGATGAGACTTGGTAACTGTGTAGATGATCTCAAGAACATCTTGACTGAATTCATTTTACAGCAATAGTTGCTTCGTCTGAGTTATTCTTGGACACTATTTTATGAAGCTGTTGTATGTCAGTGTTTAGTTGCTAGTAGACAGGTGATCATGTCATAAAGCTGTTACTACTTCTGCCATTAATTGCTGCTTTAAAATCAGTATCAGCAAAGAAACAGAGCTTGAAAGGGGTTTGAGGCTGCCTTTTTATGTGTTTTTTTTTTTTTCAGTTTATAGCAGTTAAAAATGTGAGACTAGAAGTTTTACTGGGATTGAAGCTCCAGGCTGAAACCCCATTTCCAATTTGCTTAAGTGTGTTCAACGATAGTGGGATGTGCATATCTGCTGTTTAAGTGAAGTTGCTTTTCATTTCATGATGCCAGTTAAAATCATAGATATATTTTTTCAAGCTGATTCATGTTGTAGAAGAAATGCAAAAGTATGGTTAAGATTGCTTATAAATCCAAACAAGTCGTGGCAATCAGTAGCCGGAATAGAGGATGATTAGAAGAGGAATCAAGATATGTTGTAAATTCAATGAATTGAAATAATGAGACTTATTTTAAAAAGATGCAAGTAATACAGATGCTAGAACTTTGTAAAGGCTACTACTTTCCAAAATACTCACTGGGATTGGCGCCTGTGTTAAATAAAATTGTAATGTCAGTACAGCAACATTTTTAATATGCTTTTTTGTATGTAATGATATATAATAGGGCAGGAAGTAAGAGTTACTCTGAACATCTGTAGTTCAAGTGTACTTGAAATACATGATTCAGTGCTACACAACTAGATTTTAGAAATGTCTTAAACATGAGGGAGATCACAGGATGATAAAAATGATGGTGGTTTCCTAAGTGCTGCGTAGTGGGGTGTTTGAGACTCCATAGGTAATATTTATATAGATATTGTCATCGCTTACAATATCAGTTAAATCACCATGACCAGGAGGAGCTTTTTTGATGCTGTCAGCTTTTTCTGAGAGCATTAGAATGCCACCTGTCATTTTGGGGTGACTTTAAGAAAAATCTGAATTTCCAGCTACAGCTGCTGAAGTGTGATGGGAACATTTAATGCTTTGATAATGCATTTCCAAAATGTTATAAGCTTTATTGATTAGTATTATACCCGACTCCTAAATCTCTTCATTAAGAATGTCAACAACAAATTGGCTCTGCTGTTCTGCTCTGCACAACACGAATAGAATGGGAAACTTACATTTTCTGACTATTCATTTACTTAAATTTTTCCTAAAACACCTATGTAAAAATCTTAATTTCATAAAAGCCTGAAAATATTAGGTTGCAGTGAAAAATACGTGTTTTTAAAACTCCAGGGAAAATGGAATGTTGACTTTCAAATCCTCACAGAACATAATTGTTTCTGAGATGTACTGTAATAAAAAGTTTGGTTACTCCCATTCTCTGCTATCACAGTGTCACTAGTCTACAGTGTTCTTAACTGCAAACTTAAGCTGAACATTACTTGAAAATTTACCACTTTTTGTGCTAGATATTATCTGAAATAATTCTTGTATTTCTCAAATAGTATATGAATTAAGCTGCAGAGTGCACTTACAGAAGTGAGATAGTGGTGTGGGTTTTGTTTTGGTTGGTTGGTTTTTTGTTTTTTTTTTTTTTCCCTTTTCTGTAGAGGCAGGGAGAGGTTGCTGATAGTGTCTTATGTCCAAAGGTAATTTTTGTATGTGACAGAACTCTTTGGTAAGGGTGACTAATTTAGTAGTAGTTGCAGGAGCATCTATGAATGATAGGAAATATGTGCAGTGGTTTAGGAGAGGTGGATGTGGATTGATGATTTTGGTTTCTGAACTGATGGTATTGACAGTCTCACTAGTTCCACAGTATCATCCAAGTGAAATATTCCCAAAAGTATATTATTATCCTGTTGGAGAGTAGTATAATCAGTGTGATCCTGCAGCTTTCAGATGTCCAACTGTGCATCTCTGTGTTTCAAAATGCTGATTTAAATAATGTCTGGGTCCATTTGGTCAAAGAAGATATATTTGTCCCATATCCTGTGACTGGAATTCATGTCTTTAATAGGCATGTTTGATGGTCTTTAGAAGTTATTAATATTTTTTAGTTATTTGCATACTTGCTTTTTCTGCAGAATTTGTCTTGATACTTGAGGGGAATTCAGTGCTAAAAAGTCCCCCATAGTTGGTATTGGAAGATACAGCAGCTGGTGGGAAAAAAAATCAATGATGACAACTAGGAATACGGGCCACTCATGTTTAAGTAATGTTTATAAAATATTTATCTAGAAGGAACCCCTGTTGTTGCTGAATTAATAAAATCCCATTCTCCTCTCACTCTTGTGGTTCTTTTCTTCATAATTTCTGAATTCTGGGATTATTCTGTGGGATTACTCCTAGTGAACACTTCCCTGTATACGTGAGGTTGTTTCCTTGCCATGTTCTAGTTCATGTTTTAGGTTGTTTGAGCAATTAAAACAAGTTTATCCAATTCTTATTCTGATAGTAATTATGCCAGAGTAGTCTTAAAAATTATAGTTCACAGACTGTATGAACAGATTGTCCTTGCTTTCCTCAAGTCCTGGAGCACAGCAACAGAGAGCTGTTGAAGGGAAGGTGAAGCAGATCATACACTGCAGTGGGCTGACCCTGGCCATCAGCTGAGCACCACAAAGCCTCTTGCTCGCTCCCCCTGCAGTGGGGCAGGAAGAGAATTGGAAGAGCAAAAGTGTGAAAACTTGTGGATCAAGATATAAAGGTAGTTTAATAAGCAAAGGAAAGAGGAAGGTTCAGTTTTGCTCCCAGTTTCTCTACCTCCTCCCCACCAGCAGCACAGTGGGGCAGGGAATTGGGGGGGTTGCAGTTAGTCCCACTGCTCCTTCCTCCTCCGGGGGAGGATTCCTCACATTCTTCTCCTGCTCCAGCAGGAGGTCCCTCTCATGGGAAACAGTCCTCCACAAACTTTCTCTGATGTGAGTCCTTCCCACAGGCTTCAGCTCTTCCCAAACGACTCCAGCCTGTTGCAACCCTCCCAGTGCCAAACTACAGTAGCAGGGGCTTCTTCCCTCAGAGTCCTGGCCTTCTTCAGGTGCAGCCATTTGCTCCCGCAGGGCTCCTCCACTGGCTGCAGGTGGGCATCTGCTCCACCAGTGACCTCCACGGGCTGCAGGGCACAGCCTGTCCTCTCACCACGGGCTGCAGGGGGGTCTCAGTTCTGGCACACCTCCCCCTGCTTCCTCCTCCTTCCTTCCACTGACCTCGGTGTTTGCATCAGTGTCTCCCTTGCAACTCTTCCTCTCAGGTTCGCCTTCCTAAATACATTCCCACAGAGGCGCAGCCACTGTCGCTAATTGGCTCAGCCCTGGCCAGAGGTGGGTCTGACTTGGAGCTGGGGGAGCTTCGAGGAGCTTCTCACAGGGGCCGCTGCTGCAGCCCCTCCCATGTGTAGTTTGGTTTTAGGCAGAGCAGTCCTAGCCTCAGAGATTAAGATATTTCATTTTTGCACATGTTCAATATAACGTTAGTAATCTTACACTGCAGTTTAATATCTTGTATATTTTAATTGCAGAACCTGTTGACATCAGGAAAAAGAACTTCAGTGTAGTGCAATTTAAACTCTTTTGTCATCTGAGAGTTTTCACCATGACAAAAGACATAAAAATAGTTTCCCTGGTGTGTTGTTGCTCAGTACTTGTTTTAATTCAGTTTGCAATACTGTAGGAACTGGTAAACATTGTTCCACCGGAGGATATAGAAGATAATGTGAAAGTAGGTTACCTTGGCAAAAGCCCGTCTGTTCACAATTTCAGGTTCTATAAGTGGAACAGAGAGAAATATGAGGAAGAGTAAGCTATTATTTTAAGGCAACTACCAAAGTAATTTTTGTTCATTTCTGTATTTGTGTGCTATGCCTGTTTTGCAGGTGCAATGCTTTTTTTCTGGTAAAACATTTAAAGTATAGGTATCAGTGTCACAAATGCCTATTAATCATTTATTTCAGATGTTTCCCAGCGTCTCTCCAGAGGTAGTGCCAGAATGCAGAGGTTTTACATGTGTAATGATGGGGTTTAGTCCCTGGAGAATTTTCCTGTAGATGTAAATGTCTATAGTCACTGACACTACCACCCCTCCCCAGACTCTGTATTGCAGTCCAGCAGAGCAGAGAAGAAAAACTTGGTTAAGATTTTAATCTGTATTGAAGGAGGAAACTTTGTTGCCATTTATATGACATTAGTGGCATAGCATATGAGATTTTGTTTGATTTCTGTAAGTGTGTAAAAGTACCATTTATAAATAAAACTTGTGTTTCCAGATAGCCACTTCTTTATGTTGAAAAAGTTGAAATTTTAGGTCGATTATGTTAATATGCAACATTTCTTTGACTGTCGTGGACTGGAACTGCACTCAAGTCTCAAAAATACATTATGTAATTCAAGATGATAGAAGCTGTTTTTGTTAAAGTCAAACAAAAAACCCTGGAATGTAACATAATGCACATGTAAATTTCCTGCTCTTCACATTTCCAAGCCTACTTCCTCATGCCTTACAGTAGCACAAAATTATTACAATCTGTTCTTTAATGTTTAAATGATGCTTATATTTGTTGCCCTTCTGGAACTCTCTAACTGCTTAGACAGGCATATGCCATTTAGATTCATCAAAATATATGATATATTATGTTTTAACATGTAAATTCCCTTTTCTGCATTACATGAATTGTGATATTTCTCTTAAAGATAACTATTGCACTTGATGTATCAAATTAATAGTTTTGAAAATGAAGTCTTTTGGGTACAAACAGTAGTAAGCAGTGTGTGTCAGAATAATTTATGCTTTACTGTTTCGTGAAGGGTGGCAGGAATTCTGTACTGGTGACAGGTCTCAAATGGTTACCTAGTAGACAGGTAAGATGTAAGACATGGTAAGATATCTTTCTTAGCCACTGTCAACATTGCAGTATTGCCACCTGGTCTTCAGGAGTTCAGATGTAGTGTAATGCTAAGGAAGGTTGATGGGAGAGGCTGAGGAATGTTCACTGTGTTTAACTTCAGGGATTTAATTTAGATAACCATTTTCTAAACCTATGGTGTCTGTAGTTAGTGAAACATCCAAAAGCAGCCTAAGGAAAAAAATGGCTTGTTACCTTTGAATATGCAGTGGTTCAGCATTTTCACATATAAATTAAAGTTTTAGAATGCTCTTTATTATATTTAATAATATAATTAATAATAAGGTGACTAACAAACTGTTGTAAACTTTTATCCTATCTCGAGGGATTGCTTCTGTGTTTTAAGAGCAGCAATGGGGTGATTTTTTTTTTTTTTCTTTGCTGAAAGAGTAGAATAAGGTCTTAATTGGGCAGGTGTCAGTGCCAGGTTTCACTAAGTGTGGTCTGCATAAATGCTGGAACAGTAACGAGAAAGTTTTGCAGTCTGCATTGCTTGCTTGACATAAACAAATTACTCTTCTGTGAATTGTGTATTCTGTCATGCAGTATCTCTGCTGCTTCTCCCTAGGTTCACTGATAATTCAGACATATTTTCTGAAGCTTTCAGGATGTCTGCATAAGATAGAGTTTAGCTTTCATGTCAGATTTCCAGGTTTAAAGGAGATAAATTTTCAGCTATGCAACAGAGTATTTTAAATTTTGTTACAGTTATTTTTATATCTCGAGTACTTTTTTTTTTTCTGATTGCTAGAAAAATTTGATGTATTTAGCTGCACTTATATTAATAGTTACAACATTGCTTTTAGTTTTAATGATGGTTTTAAATTTAGTCTCATTGTTTCATGACATTTTTCTGATTTTACCACTGAAGTTTTATGGTTTCACTACTCTGGTCCTCTGTTTTTTGTATCCCATTTCCTCAGTCCCTGTCCACTGCATATATCCCTGTTTAAGCAGCTACCTGCTTTTACTCCTTCTGTTTAAAGAAACAACTACCAACAACAAAACCAAATCTGCTGTTGATTGACAATGCTGTATACTTCCTGTCTTGCTAATCTACTTGGTTTTGCTATTCTTGATGATTTTTGTGTCTCTTAAGATGGCAACTCAGATAGGAAGTCTAGTGGGTCAGAAGGAAGAGATAGGAGACTTACTGTCTCTTTTTCATCACGTTGTGAACAGAAGTAGGAATTGTGCTGCCTTCTCTGCAGTTTTACTGTGCTCTGAATGCAACTAATCTGCAAAATGGTCAATAATATTCAGCAATACTGTTTATTATAAAGCTATCTTGGAATTTCTAGAACAAGTTGTTTTTGAGATCTTGCTGTAAAACAGCGACTGAAAAAATTAAGGGTGGTTCTCTGTTTCTCACTGTTTGACTCTATTTACCAGTCCTTCAAAGCAGTTATTAGTACTGTGAGAAGGTAATGAAAACACATTAGAACATGAGTGAGAGTTCATCTATTGCCAGCAAAGTTTTGTGGCAGTCTCCATAGGAGGGATGTCAGGGTACAGATTAGCAACAGTTTTAGATAACTACAACTGGGTTGAATCATTAATCTATACAGGTGTCTTCTCTGAAATTAATTTGAGAAAGTACAGTAGAACTTGTTTATTACAACATATTAAAAACAGAATCTAACATATGGTATAAGGTGCTCAAGGCACTTCAAAATTTTATTGCAGATTCATTAAATTTTGCAGCATTATAGTGGATTAGCAAAGAGCTGTCTTAATTTACAGAGAGCCTGAAGCATGGGAAGGTGAGATGACCTATTTAAGTAATAAAGATTTGTGCTTTTCAGAATTAGGAAACCTGCTATTTGCAAAAAACCTCCGGCTTCCTAGCTTTTTCCTTTGTATTTTCTCTCTTTGATTCTGTATCTTCTTTTTTCTCCATGTCATTAGACCTCCCGGTAGTTTAAACTATGCCTTTAGTCATTAATTGTCTGACTGCTCATAACCCTATGAAGAAAAGTATATGGCATTATGGTATGTGATACTGTTTTTGCCAGTGCAAGGTTAAACCAAGGTTTTATGCTGTGTGTTGTTATGAAGAATCTGTACTGTCTAGGAGCACTTTTATAGTGAGTAGGGGGGAAATTCTGAAGAAAGTGGAGTGGGAAGATATAGATGAAAGCTTCTTTATATACTGAAATACAAAAATGGCTGAGACTATAATAATTGTTTTCCTACCGTAGGAAACAAAAGTCGTGTCATTTTAAGAGTAATAGATTTTTTTTTTTTTTTTTTTAACTAGAATTATTTATTGAGAGAATTTCTAAAATTCAAAAGATTCTGGATCCACATTAATACTGACTGAATGCTGGTTAATATTGTCTTCTGTTCCTGGCAGCCTTCATCATTCTTTACTATTCAGTTTCTTTCTTGCTGTTTCTATAAGGAGTATTTATTGAAGTAAAAGGTGTGTTAATTGATGATGCCCATGTCATCTTGGAGATCAGACTAAATTTCAATTATAATTCTCTGATTTGATGTGTCCCAGGTCTCTTCTGCAGAACTCTCTGACTTCAGAATCAGCAAAAGCATATTTTGTTTGATCTTTGGTATTCTGATCTCATTATCTGGGTTAATCTGGCATCTAGTGCTGCAACTGAGAAATGCTGAGGTTGCTAGGCTGGCTTAGGGTAACAAGGCTCCAAACCCATGCAGATATTGTCCATCTCTGATTTAGCTTCTCAGCAGGTATTCAAGTGGCTGCAACCAGTTTGGGTTGCTGGGGAATGTACTGGATCTTTTAAAGTGGCTGCACTGTTAAGATATTTTAAATTTCTTAACGTTCCACCGGCACTCTATCAGGGTGTTAAATCAAGACTGCCATATTCCTGGTCTAGTGCTTTGGTGCTGTCTCACTCAAGTTCTGGTTATTTGTTTTTGTAAAGTGAGTCACTTGATATTCAGGACCGTATTATAGTCAGGCCAATTTAGCACTTGTCAGCTCTGCAAAATGCATTTAGCAAAAACTAAATACAAATGCCAAATTATGCATGTGCACCCATGTTCTGCATTGAAACTCATTTATTGGAGTTGTCTGTGGTCTCATTTTTATACCCTTCTAAACGTAAGAGCTGGAGGAGTTTTTTAAAAATTGATTTACTGATTGTTTTATGGCTGTTATGTTTCATTCTGTCTGCACAGAGATAATTTCCCTGTGACCTAGTCAGTGTGCTGTATAAATAAAGATGAGTTTTAGAGGAAAAATCTCTCAGAGTAATATATTGGACAAGTTACTTGTTCTTTGGTTCTCAGATGTTGCAGAGTTGCTGGTTTTTAGGTTCTCTGCTCTTCTTTCTATAGATTCTACAGTTTTCTTTTTAATCAGGAAGGAATGTAAAAGTGTCTGTATATAACTTGGTATAAATTCAGCATAAAGTTTTTTATAAGATGAAGAACTTCATTTTACTGACCTGAGCTCAGAAATTCCTCTTACTTCTAAATTATTCTAGTTTTAGGTTTGGCCATGTTTCTTTTTCTTTTGGTGTAGAAAAGTTTTCCCTAGAAATATTAGTTAGGTTCCTTGTTTTGGTCTTTACCTTCTTTATGAAAAGGATGTTGTATTTGTGGATGAGTTCACTTTCTTCCTACTGTTGTCACTTGTGTTCCTTAGAGAAAAAAACTTCAGAAAGATTCATTCAGTTGAGCCTACTAAGTTACCCTAAAATAAATCAAACAAAAGACTGCCTTTTCCTTTGTTAAGACCTAAATAAAATAAATAAACCCAGTATTTTTCTTAGTCTGACAACTGGAATAGTTTTTTTTGCAGGCATTCATGAGATAATTTTAAGTAGCTGTGATTTACAAGTTATAATCTTTCTTGGCCATATTGATGGCTTGTAAATTTGCTTTATTTCCTTGTAAAATTCAACAGAAATCACAGATGGCTGGGGGGCTGTCTGTAGTTGGATAGTCTATTATAAATAATGAATTTCTAAATCAAATTAAATGATATTGCTACTTCTTACTAAAAATCAGAATGAAATATTGAGATTTAGGGATTTGGATATTTTTGTGGTAGTTGGTACAGAATTGAGGGATTCTAGGGATCAGTATGTCTAAATTATTGATTTTGTCTGCTAAAAGGATCCCTTCACTTCTTTTTAAGAAGAAGTCTCCTCTAAATTCTTGATCAAATATCAATGAATTCTCATTATGTAGACTTGAATGAATGATGACTCAAAAGAGAACTGTATTAAAATATTGTATAATTTAATGCTATTGGGACTGTATTTTGCTGAAACAAGAAAAAGGAATCTTTTCCTTGAGATAGAACAGTATATTTATGACTGCGTCTGTTATATCAGTTGTTTCTCCTGTAGTCTGAACTGTTATATGTTAGGGCTCATTCAGGTTTGAAGTATTCTTCTTTTCCTTTTGAAATGCCAATAATTTAAAGGAAATTATCTAAAAATAAGGATATAATCCTTTAGTTTTATGAAGTGTTATTCCTCTTTGTGAGATAACGCTTTGATAGTTATATTCACTTTGAAGATGTCATTGAAATTTTCTTTCTGTGTGCTTGAAGAGATAAAGAATGTGCACAAAGAAATCTTTCTGACAGAAAGCAGAAGCCTCACTTATTTGTATCTTTGTGTAGAGTTTTTTGCAACTTAAAATCAAATCATACTACATTTAGTTTAAGGAAGAAATATTTACGTTTTTGCTCCTTAGGAGCATGAGAGAGAAAGTTAAGAAATGATTGCAAAGAAAAATAGAGGAGTGCATTGTTCTGTATACCCTGTGCACTGTTTTATTCCATCCTTGGTGGCAGTGCATCAAAGTCCCTTTAGATTGAAAGCCAGACTGAAAGCATGGAAAGCAAAGTAATTCATACTAGGAGCTGTCACTGAAGTGTAGCAGATAAACAGAATAAACTTATCTGTTTGTTTGTTTCTGTCTTCGGAAGAGTTGAGAGGAGTTTCCCTAGAGATTAAAAAAAAAAAAAAAACAAAACCAAAAAACCCCAACAGAACAGTTTTGAGGAGTTGCTTTCACTATGGGGAAAAAAAAAAATCTAATTAGAGAAATTGTCAACTATTGATGATAAAGTTTGCTGGTAAGTAAGCTCTGAAAGGAAAAGCGATTTATTTATTTATTTACGGGTAGGCAGAAAGTCTAAACCTGTTTGCTAGGTTCTGTAGTTGTCTTGTAACTGATTCTTCGTATCTGGTTGTCTTGTTATTCCTTTGTCTTGTAGAAAGATTTTGATGTTGCTGCTCTACCAGTTTAGTAGTTCTAGGCAGTTATATTATTTGTGATTATTTCCCAAGTACTTCTTTTGGTTTGCGTGCTTGCTTATTTATAATATGACTGCCACAATCAGAACTATTGTGCCCACTTTATAAGTAAGGACCTGGAGTATAAAGAGTCTGACTTGACGCCACAATAAGCAGGGAGACAATTACATGAGACAGATACTTTAAACTGATTTTCTAAATCCTGCATTAGTGCTTCAGGCACCCGACAACTTGAGTAACAAGTGACTTACGGCAAGCATGGAATGTGGTAGTGAAAAACCAATACCTGTGCGTTTATTTGTGGAATGCTCAGAGAAGAATAATTCTAATTTCTGTTGCATTGAGGGTGGAGAAAATTTCTTCTTACATGAATGTCGCTGTAGAGGGAAAGAGAAGATACATGTTTGTGTATCCTACTAACGGCTGAAAACTCCTTTATGAACTAGTGAAAATCCTGAGTTTTGATGCATTATGCTGGCAAACTCACAATTAATTTTCAGTGAATTTGAATGGGATGTTAAAACAGTTTGACAGCAATTTCACCTCTTATGCTGCAAAACAAGTGCAGACAAATAATTGAGGTAGTGCTGTCCCTTATTTCACTCTCCTCTGCATAAAGATAATAATGCTTCAACTGCAGTCTTATCTTTAAGCCTCTTTTGTAGCTCAAACTATCAGACAATCTGAAGTAGGCTTTTAGGTAGCTATTTTCAAATGGAAAACAGGTAAGTTTTTGTTCTTGAGAGTAACAGAAAATATAATAAAGGCTTAATCTCAAGTCTTGTGGAAGTTCTTCTGTAGTTAGGTTACTGGTTTTAAAGACTAACCTTTTTTATGACACTGTGAGAAAATACCATAAATTCAAAGGTGTCAGAAGTCTGTCGAGACTCTAGGTCAGGGAGTCATTCTTTTTAGCAGTTCTATGTTATATGATTCATGGGCAGGGAAAGGGATACAGAAAAAATGAAGGAATTAATTCCTTTTAGTTTTATAATAGCAAGTTCCTTTGAGGATCTGTTATTCTTAGAAAATATTTTAATTTTATTATGATATTAAAGAAACTGATATCCAGAGTAAATTGTTGCAGTTATCTGTTACCCAAGTAAATAATCTTTCTTTTGTATTTGCAAGTTGAGCAAGACTTTCTTAAATGAATACTACATGCTCTTGCTATTCCTGGCAAAACATAAGTAGTGAGTATTCAAATGTACTTTGTAATGAAAATTATTCTACGAAAATTTAGGAAAAATTATAAATACTAAAGAAGATACATCAAATTGCTTAATGTATTAGATGTTTAAGTAACAGTTACTTTGACATTAATAATGTCCTCTGCTTGTTTTTATAAGCATAGTGATACAAAGTGTCCATTTTCAGCTGTTTCCCTAATTGTGAACTTGCCATATGTATTTTGTAATAGTGCATTCAACTTGGAAGTAAAAAATAAGTAGAACTAAGGTTTGTATCTGGTTTTCTGCTGTTCTATGATACTGTTTCACAACAGCAACAAACTGTTCAGATGTATTGATTGGATTAAGTAGTTTAGTATAAACTTATTACACACGTTTTTAAGTTTCAGTGATTCTACAGATTCAAAGAAGTATCTCTCTTAAAAATTTACAGGTTCATTGCTAACAGCTATACAGGTATTAAGAATAAATTCTATATAAATTTAACATATTTCTTAAGAGTACTTGGATCTGGTTTAGTAAAAAGATACTTCTTTATCTTATTGGATGCTAAATTACTTTGTTTTTTGTCTTAAATTTGGGAAAGTTCCAGTGAAATCCATTGATTGTCTGTCTGAATTAATTACATTTAAAAATGGAGAATATAAGTATATAGTCTATCTGCCACAGCTCCTGTAGAAGTTGTCCTGTGAGACTATGGTGTGGCTGAGCTGGACTTCTAAGTTCAATATTTACCTTTACTTTTAGATTTTACTGTTTATTATTTTTTAAAAATACATAAAATTCTTATAAAATCCAGCTCATAAAATGCAATTGATTAAATAAGTCATTTTAAAAGCTCCTAAATGTTGTGATAAACAACATCATCTGCTTTATCTAGAATTTTTAGTAAACCTGCAGTTCACTCCTCCTGAGAAATAATTTAACAAACAGCTTAACAAAACTTGCTATTTGTTTGTTTTTCTTATACATTTACATTTACCTTGGAGACACTTATGATGAATCTAAATATTGAGCTTTTCCTCATCAGTCAATTCTTTGTTTCCCTGCTGCAATACATGCTGTGAAATATCTCTTAGACCTAGTATATGAATGAGGACCTTAGTGTAATTTCATCTGGAATTGTTGTGGCTGTGCCTTAATAAAATGGGTATTTTCTGCTAGGTCATGGAATATCAATACCCATGTTGTCTGATGTACTGTGGGAAGAGGAGCTGGAGAAAAAATGCTTACACTGTCTGGCTTAACTATGTTAAAAGTCAAATTTCCTTAGGCCCCAGGTGCAGTCAATGGGTAGCAGTAGGTGCCTCCAGAGATCAGTTCTAAGTAGAGTCCTAATACAGCTGCATCCTTTAGAGGAGCCTATCACTTCTGACAGTATGGGAGGTGAAAGAATCTAGTTATGTGCTCTGAGTTAGACCTTCCACATTATCTTTTCCTTTTCTGCTTTGTTCAGTGACAGCTGAACCTCATTCTGTGGCAGGACTGTGTTGCTTTCTGTCTGCAGCCATTCAGTGTGACAGAAAGTGTATACTGCTTCAGGTAATACCAGAAAAATCCGTACTTGCATCACCACCCTGCAGCTGGTGGCTGTGTATAGCTACATAGAAATGATGTTAGCATTGCTTTGGTAGGCTTCAGAAAATTGATTAAATTGATTGCTGTAAAACCAGTCCTTAAGTTTGGAGATCCATGATTTTACTGTAAGGCATAAAGAGCAATGCCCAGAAGTTATTCTGGAAGTGCAAAATGCGTAGGCGTTTGGGTGTAGCTCTGTGCTTTTGCTCTTGTTCATTGGTAACAGAAGCTTGAAATGTTTAATGTGTTCAGTATCTGTATACTGCAGGAAATCATTATTTTTATTTTTCATGCTTAATTTATTCCTCTCTGGAAGGAAACTGGAGACCTGGTTACCTAGGATATGGAGAAGGCTAAGGTACTCAGTGACTTTTTTGACTCAGTCTTCACTGGCAGGTGCTCCAACCACAGTGTCCAAGATGCAGAAGATGAAGGAGGGGAGTGGGAGATTGAGGAACCACCCACTGTAGAAGATCAGGTTCAAGACATCCAAGAAACCTGAATGTGCACAAGTCCATGGGACCTGATAAGATGCATCTGTGGGTCCTGAGGAAACTGGCAGATGAAATGGCTGAGCCACTGTCCATCGTATTTGAGAAGTCACAGTTGTCCGGTGAAGTTTCCACTGACTGGAAAAGGGGAAATGTAACCCCCATTTTTAAAAAGGGAAAAAAGTAAGTCCTGGGGAACTGCAGGCCAGTCAATCTTACCCCTGTGCCAGCAAGATCATGGAGCAGATCCTCCTGGAAACTATGCTAGGGCACGTGGAAAATAAGAAAGTGATTGGTGACAATCAACATAGTCAAATAACTTGGTAAGATCAAATTGTGCCTGATAAGTTTGGTGGCATTCTATGACGCGGTTACAGCGCTGGTGGATGAGGAAAGAGCAACTGACGTCATCTACTGAGACTTGTGCAAAGGATTTGACGCTGTTCTGCATGACATCCTTGTCTCTGAATTGGAGAGATGTGGATTTGATGGATGGATGACTCAGTGGATAAGGAATTGGCTGGATGGTCGCACTCAGAAGAGTTGCGGGCAATGGCTCCATGTCCCAAGTGCAGAGCAGAGACAAGTGGAGTTCCTCAGGGGTCAGTGTTGGGACCAGTGCTGTTTATCTTTGTTGGTGACGTGGACAGTGGGATCGATGCACCCTCAGCAAGTTCACTGACAACAATGAGCTGTGTGGTGGGTGACACGCTGGAGGGGAAGGCATGTCATCCAGAGGGACGTTGGCAGGCTGGAGAAATAGGCCTCTGCAAACCACATGAGGTTCAACAAGGCCAAGTGCAAGGTCCTGCCCATGGACCAGGGCAATCCCAAGCACAGATCCAGGCTGGGTGAGGAGTGGAGTGAGAGCAGCCCTGCAGAGAGGGGCTTGGGGGTGTCGGGGGATGGAAAACAGCCTGTGAGCCAGCACCGTGTGCTCACAGCCCAGAGAGCCAACTGTGTGCTGGGCTGCAGCAAGAGCAGTGTGGGCAGCAGGGCCAGGGAGGGGATCCTCCCCCTCTGCTCCGCTCTGGGGAGACCCCCCTGCAGTGCTGGGTCCAGCTCGGGGGCCCCCAACAGCAGAAGGACACGGAGCTGCTCGAGCGGGGCCAGAGGAGGCCACAGAGATGCTCAGGGGGGCTGGAGCAGCTCCCCTGGGAGGCCAGGCTGAGGGAGTTGGGGGGGTTCAGCCTGGAGAAGAGAAGGCTCCGGGGAGACCTTAGAGTGGCCTCCCAGTGCTTAAAGGGGGGACAGGAAAGGTGGGGAGGGACTTTTTATCAGGGACTGTAGAGATAGGACACAGGGTAATGGCTTTAAATTGAGGGTAGATTTAAATTAGATCTGAGGAAGAAATTCTTCCCTGTGCGGGGGGTGAGGCACTGGCACAGGGTGCCCAGAGCAGCTGTGGCTGCCCCCTCCCTGGCAGGGTTCCAGGCCAGGTTGGACGGGGCTTTGGGCAACCTGGGCTGGTGGAAGGTGTCCCTGCCCATGGCAGGGGTTGGAACTAGGTGATCTTTCAGGTCCCTTCCAACCCAAACGATTCTGTAATGATTCTGTGATTATCTTTATGGAAAAAACTTTCTGAAATAAAAGCTCTGGAAGCTATAGGAAGTTTGCATTCTATTTATTAATCTTTGAATCTTTTTTTTTGACTTTTTGTCTAATGAGAATCAGTATTATTCTAGATGCTGTTTAGCAGCCTCATGTTCCCGAATCTAGGAATAGAAATACCATATTTTTTTTTCCACACAGAATTAATTTTTTTATCCCCCCTTCTTGTCCTTTCTGCCAGCTTTCTTGGTACTTGCATTGTTTTTTTTTTTTCTCTCTTTAAAAAACCAGACCAAACCAAAAATCCCAAGCAAACCCAAATCACTGTCTTTCTGCTAATTTCGTAGTTGATTACCACAGCTTTGTTGTCTTTGGTTTTTGCCATGTTGTGTTTTCTGTGATACAAGATAGAGTTTAATTTGTGTTACAAATTATCCTGGAGACAATCTTTTCCTAGTTAAGATACCAGTATCTGATATAGCCCCTAACCAAAGACTCCTTGAAGCACCACACACAGGTTATCAAGTTCCTACAAATCAATAGCAATTACTTGAGAGAATCTGCCTTGACAGCACTGGAGTACTGAGGCTGATTTTCATCACATCAGCTGCCAGATAGGTGTTTGAGATTAACTCAACTCATGAATTTCACTTGTCAGTTAATCAGCAAACTTCAGTGTGGTCCTCAGTCTGTTTGATATTGCTAGAAAGCCAATTTTCTCTGTTAAGTGCTTTTGATATTTGAAGGCTTTATGTCAGGACAACCATTGTTGTCATTGTTTTCCTGTCAACTTTATCAATGTGTACAAAGAAAAGCTGCTGGCCAGAGTAGCATTTGAAGAGGTCCATCTCTCTTAGCATTCTGCAACTTAAAAATAAAACTTGTGCTTCTCAGATGGTAACTCCAGACAGTTCACATGGGAAGGTAAGTGGGAGGATGGTTCTAGAAACAGATATTACATACAAAGTTACCAGCCCACTCTATTATAAACTTAACCTTAGTAAAATAAAGCACATCTTTTGAAAAGACAAATGACACCTTATCTTCTGGCATACCATCTTATTCTGGTTTGGATTTTGAGAGCTAATTTTCAAAACCATCTAATGTAGATGGAGTCTAAATGCCAAACTTACTTTGAAGTACAAGTTAAAATTCTCAGGGTTGTGTTGAAAATCTAGGAATCTTACGTTCCTTCCTTGGTTGATTCTTTTTTTAGGCTGTGTGTCAGTGTGTGTTAGATGTGATAGTTCTGAAACACTCACAAGTGAGTATTAATCTGCCTGTTTTGTTTTCAGTTTATCCTGTCTTAATGAATAAAATCTTTCCAGACAACTAAAGTAGGGACATAGCTTCTTTTATGAAAGTCGGTATGTTACTCTTTTGTTGAGTCTGTGGTCAGCCAGCCTGCAGTAAGACAAACATTGAGTGTGGGAATCTTACTGGGATGGTAATTTCAAAGCTTTGTGAGTTTTTTGTGGGCAGAGACAAATAGAACAAACCAAAGAGGCCCTGCCACTCTTTGAAATATAATCAAGTTTGATGTGCTGTGTACTCAGTTTTCTTTGCCACTGACCCTGTGAAATTAGTTAAAATGATGGTGTTTAACAGTGTGTGATGAAGTTGGAAAATGGTCACATTTGAGCTTAATCCATTTAATATTATATGAAGTTATTGTAGTTTCTCAGGAGATACTTAAGGTGTTTTGAAGTTTCTGCCGCTGAGTTCTCAAGAGATTTCAGCAAGTCCCATTACTAGAAACAGGGAACTGAAAAAAAAAATGGAAGTGAAGACATCTTAATCTAGCCCTAACCTAAATTAATTCTGTTCCCAATTTCTCTGAACATAGTAGTATGGTGATACAGTTGTTGTTTCATTAAGACAGAAAGAGCAAAGAGTTTATATAAAGGGTGGGGAGGTGACAGAGTTGTTGGAACTCTCTAGATTGCTTAATTATTACAGCATGTACACAATAAGAATTTTCCTTCCCTGGAAGAATACATCTTCCTTGTAAATAAGATGTGAGTTGTAAGTAAGATGCACAAGACTTTATTTGCATTTCTTAACTAAGCTGAATTAAAGTGGTTTTTATTACAGTGAGAATCTAATGCTGCTCAGCCTAATGCCCATATGTGAGTGGCTGTACTGTGTGAAATTAATTTAAACTGTAATTTTTGGTCACAGTGGTGGATCCACCATTAAAGGTCATACATAATGCTAGTTAATCTGTAATCCTTGTTAAGCAAGCATGCTTAACATTGCAATGTGAATCACTTTTTCTGAATTTTTGCTTCCTCCATCTGTGACAATACAGATGTGTCTTGTATAATGTAGCTTTTATTTGTCCATTAATGATGCAGTAAGGAGCTGCAGTTTCTTCAGGTCTGTGTTTCTTCTTATGTAGAATGATTCTGTGTAACCCCTGGGAACAAATTTTTAGAATAAAGTCTTTAACAGTAACGTAAAAATGCATAGCTACTCTTTTAAGACTACAAGATATTTTTCCTCTTAATCTTGACACAAAGTGCCCATTATATTTAATAGAAGTCCTGCCCTCAGAGTCAGGTTGGAATAAGCCTTTGGACTCCCGGGACTTAATTTTTCAGTGGAGAAAGGGTTTCTGTAGTGTAAGTAAGAGTGAGTTGTGGCTGAATGGCCATTTGCAGCATTAACCTGAATAGTTGTGAGTATGCCAGAGTATCAAAAACAGCTTGAGAGAGAGTGTTGGCATGCAGGTAGCAGTGGATTGATGTGACAACATAATGAATGATTGACCAGTTTTAACATTTGCATCTAAATGTGAGTTAATTTAGACTCAGTTTTGTGTCTAGCCCAGGAGTGCACTTGAGACCCTTCTCTTCTTTTGGAAGCATAAAATAGCATGAACCTGTAGAACATTAAATACTACTAGAAGGCAGACCATAAGATCTGCCAAATGAGTATATGTGAGGTGAGGTCTTGTGAAGATTGGTGATTTTGGAAATTAAACAAGAATAAAGCAAAATAGAAACAGTTTCTATTTGATGATCCATTGTGGCTTCATAAGCAGTGTTGTACAAGATGAGTTTCAGTTTGTAATATTTCCAAGTTCATGTATTTTGACGTTGTTTATGATAAATTACAATTTGCTGTTCAAATGAGTTTAGTGTTAGGCATCAGTAGTCTCTTTGAATCTTTTATGGAGTGAAAATAGACATCATTTTAGTTGCTCTGCTTTGTTTCTAGGATTCCCTCTTTCCCTACTCTCCTTGTACCTAAAATGGCTCTGGGTTTTGATTTTGGAAGTAAGGTTATACTTGATTCAGTGTTTGAACTAGTATTGCCCACATAATTCATTACATTAAAATCACTGACATAGTGTGTCACATACTCCCCAAATCTATTGCCTGCTGACAACTTAAGAAGCCTGTATATCAGAGTTAGACTTTGATTAGAGGGCTTTTGTTGTTCTTGTTTTTAAATTCTTGCTTAAGGTTTGGCTTGAATTTTGGGGGCATGTAATGTCAGATTTCACTAGAAAACAACTATGCTTTTGCAAAGTAGTTCTGCAGTCTTAAGCTGTAAGCCCATGTCAGCATGCTACCAAAGAGCTTGGTGAGAGAACAACTCCCCTCTGTTAGCTGGATCGTTTCAATAAAGTGCGTTCTCTTCTGTGAGCTTGATGGCTTTCATTACACAGTGGGATGTCATTGAAAACTCAGTTTCTTGTGGCTGCGTTGTAGAACTTCATGGATGGTTTGTGTTATTGGAGTGATACACTGTTTTCTACTTATCTATGTCCTTTGCTGTTTCTTTCCAAACCAATTAGAAATAGATTTTTCTAAAAGTCAGTCTCAAGGGTTGTCAGACAACAGCCATCTTATGCCTTGTATGCAGCATGTCTAAAATAATGTATTTGAAGTCTTCAATAACAGTTAATGAGAATTATTATAACTAATAATAGAGCTAATGCTCTAAATTATTCTAACTGCATTACATTTTTTGTTCAGTCTATTTTGACTGTCTATCAACATGATTTCATTTGTACAGTTTGCTGCTGACAGGCTCTTAGTGTCAGGAGTCCAGGCGTCTGAGCATCCTGAGCGGGTACCTGGCTGAAATGTAGTAGAGTTGCTGCTGGCTGCTGATGGCACCTGGAGTTCTATTCTGTGGCATCCAGGCCAGAGAGGGCCAGCTGGAGGTATTTCCTGGTTTTGTCTCAGCAGAAAAGTGGTTGAAATAAGATTTGTTTTTGTGGGGTAGGTATTGAGAAACATTCTCTAGTCATAGTGTAGATGTACCCAATCAAACCAATGTGTTTCTGCATACAGTCAGTGCTGAGCACATTTCATATTGGTGAGGTAACATGAAACTTGCTGTTGTAGTCTGTGGGAAAGAGGTATTCTGATTTAACACAGTATGGATTAATATACTGGATATTTTTCTAGTACTGTCTCTAAAAATTAAGCAAAAACCCAGAATGACTTGGATTGCTGGAGGATTCTGCAGTTTAATTTAAACAAAACAAAACAAAGGTAGAAGGTAAACCAAATTGAAAGAAGATTTAAGTTTTGATCTTGAAGCTATTAATGGGAAATGAGTGTAATTTTACTGCATTTCCTAAAGCTACTCTAGAAAGCAAGGATTATAATAAAGCCTTTCTCACTTGTATGTGGGTAGTGACAGCCTTAAAATGATATAAACCATTTTGTTGTCATGAGAATGCATGTTTGAAATAGGATTATGAAACTTTTGAGTTTTGATTATAATCCACACCTGTAGTTACTAGATTCTATTACCCCATGAAGTTTGCCATAGGTTTTGTAAAATGGGTGAAGTTCAGCTGGAAGCAGGTAATCATGGATTTAAAAAAAAAAAAGGCAGTGTAACAATTGACATGAATAAGTAACTCTCAGCAGTGAGGCCAGTGGATAGGTGGGTGTATGGTTTCAATTACTCTCTTGAGGTGGTAGCTGAGAGACTTTAAGAGGGATAGTGAGGTGAGAGATGAAGAGTTACTGCCTGCACTGTTAGTAAATAATGAGAATCAGGCTTTAAAACAGTTGGTTTGATGTGTTCTGTGAGCTTTCAATTTATCCTTTAAAAATGTAACCATTTATAACAGAAGCCATAATGATTAAAAGAGAATGTATTACATTAGGTCCAGAGGTAGTTACTGCACTCTTAGCTCCAGAGCAACAAAAAAAAGAAATTATTATATCCATTTTTTTGGCATGGGACAAAGTTCTTCTGAAGGTCAGAGATGATTGGTGGTTTGTACTGGCTATTCAGCTAGTAAAACACAGGGAGGTTGGTAATATTTAAAAAAAATTTTTTTTTTTACCTGGCTTCAGGGAAGTTATGTGCATTTGTATCTTTAAATACTATTAGGTTGCAATTGATTCTATGTTATCTTGTCAGGGAAGAAGCTGTAAGTATAATATAAATTGATGATTTTGGAGCAGAGTCTTTGGAATGAGTCTTACTAGTGTCCTTGCAGTCTGCCATTTAAAGCACTTCATGCTTTACTGTGTTCTATTTAACAGCTTAACCTTAAGTTGTATGTTGGTTGAGTTTCTGATATTCAAGATTTCTTATTGTTAATATGTAATTTCATTAAGTATTAGTTATATTAATTGTTTTTATAAGAACAGAAAATTTAAGTCCAACCAAGAGAAAAACTGTAGGCTTCAGATATACTCATTCTGATAATTAATAGTAATAAGTTACCTTGAATATACTTTCTAGAATAGTGGAATCCATTGAGAAAAGTAATTTTAAAAATTACCAAGTAGATACCTGATGTCAGAGACATTAAATTCATCTTTAGAACTGTCCTGGGTTGAGTGGTCCAAACCACGACAAGAATCCTTGGATTGTCAGGGTATTTGGAAGGCATCTATCCATCCTGATACTAAACCTGTGCTTATGCAAAATCATTTGTCCTTTCCCTTTTAATACTGTCTCAGACATGGTGACTAACAGTGTGTCATGGTTATAGATGCCTGGGAAGGGTGTTTTAGAGAAGGTGATAAATGCAGTAGTGTAGACAGCTTTTGTCAAGAGTGTGACAAGAGTCAGTAGGCTAAGGATGGAGATAGTGTTATATCTGTTACAACCATTTAATATTTGCTCTGTCCCTTTCTATCTCTAGCCTCAGTCTGTGCATCCTTAACCTTTTATCTGGTAGCATAGCCCTGAGGCAAATCACTAACCATGCTCTGTTCAGGACTGGAGCTTACTGTGTACTAATGATGCAGAAACACTACATTTTATCTGCATTTGGAAGCTCTTCTGAGTTTGGGGAAAAGAAAATACTGTTATTCTTGACGTTTAGCTCACTTTACAATGTACCTCAGCTTTCATCCCTTGAGAAATTGTGTCAGTAATTGAAAGAGCCATCGTCTCATTTCACTTATCTAAAGCAATCTCAGTCTTCATTCTTGTAATTATTGGGAGAGCCCAGCAGTAAAAATCTGATTAGTGATTTCTTAACGCGACTGGAAAACATTTCTAGAATAATATTCTGCACTGAGTCAATGATACAAGTAAAGATTGGTGTGAAAACAGATTAGGAAATGTCTAAAGAAATTTATCACAATATTTTTCTTTGTCACAGCAACATGCTGGATATAATAATTTTTTTTTTGGTAGCTAAAACATAAAATGAAAATTCTGGAAGTGAAGTCCTCATAGCTAGGTATTATCTTTGCCTTCGTAATGGAAAAATAATGGAGTCTTTTGTTACTGGAGTTAAGATAAAGTTTTCACATTCCAGCCCTTGAAAAAATGTAACTATAATGAAACTACAAAGGATTTAAAATGTACCAGTATTTTTGGAAAGCAAATTCAGTATACTTTTAGGTTTGGAATAGAAATAATTTTTGTAATCTATTGTATGGACCGCACATAAAGACCCAGAAAATAAATATTCAGATGAGAAAACATTAACACTTGTGTGTGCAATACCTGTGTCTATCATATTGGACAAACTGCTTCTAATGTCACTGATTTCTTTGGTTCACTGCATTTTAATTAAGCTTTTGACTGCTGCATCAGTAAAACCTTCCTGCTTCAAAGAATTGATAAGCTATCCAGAATTGATCTGAGCTATTGTAGAGATGTTGGTTACCATGTATGGCCAGCAAATTTCTTTAGTCAATTATTTTAAAGAAATTATTTGTTTTAGCTTTCATTTTGAACATTATGAAGCATTCAGTGGTTGGTTATGCAATAGTGTTTCTGGTGGTGGTAGTCAAAAGTAATAGTGTTCTTTTGGTCTGTTCATAGGTCATTCTAGAGGCAGGAAGTTGCTCAAGTTCTGTGTGGATCCTCATTTTAATTTTAGAGAATTGTCCAAAATGGAAATTGCCACAAAAGTTTCTTATGTGATCTCTTACAATGTCTGAATAGATCTTATTCCAAGTTAAAGCTCACCTGTGAAACAGGATGTATTGAGCTAGGTCTTCAGTCATCTTTTTATTTCAAGTTTTTTCATAAATGATCTAATACATTTGAAAGCATGGAGTATTGGTTGCAAACTGCTTAGTTTCCTTCCTGTTTAAATACTTTTATGCTAATGGTTGTGTGCCTTATGAATACACGTGGATTACTTTATGGGACACATAAAATAATGTAATAGTGTGTTCTGTGAAGGTGTTTAATAAAAAGCAGATTAAAATTAAGACTGTATTGTGACCCAGTGACATATCAGCTCTGTACTTAATATCTAAATCCCTGTCCATTGCTTTTAATACAGTTTGCATTTTGTAGTGAATTTGAGCATAACAAATCTGAACCACTTGGAAGAGTAACAAATACAGAACATATGATTTTTGCTCATGATTGAAAAATATTCTGATGTATATGTGCTACATCAACCCTTGTTTTTCTCTGTATGTCAAAGGAAAAAATACCTTTTTGGATTAATCCTTTTTCTACAAAAATATTTAGATTGTGTACTATAATTTCATAATAATTGTTGGTCACTTCCATAAGCAAATAACAGATGTGAAACAAGCAGATTCTGCTGGGTATGGAGCATATTTCATAGGAAGACAAAGACAAAACAAAAAAAGCTTGCCCTAGAGCTTAAAAGATCGAAATTGCACACTGTTAATACATTCTGGTAGCTGTGCCAATGTATAGGTAATTTTACTGTCCTGTTCTTGTGGGGCACCAAGGGATTTTGTTTCTCTGCGCCTGTTTCCATGGCAATTACAATTAGATTAGTTTTAGGTGCACAGTGGGTAAATGAGAGAGACTAAGCTATGATGCAGCATTTGTGAGTCTGGAACATACTGAGTGTTTTTAGAGCATAGCTCAAAACTAAGCTGACATTGTTGCTTTTTTGGTTGCTGTTGACTTGCTTGTATTTATCTTGCAGCGTACAGATCGTTTGCTTGAGGTTAGGCATTCTGGTGGTATTTGTGCTCTTTGTGTTCACGGTGATGTAGTCTTTAGACAAGAGAACAGTCCCTGGCTTGCAGTGATGGCTGCAAGTTGAAGAGTCACTTTGCATACCTACAAATAAATAGCTAAGTTACATGTTTTAAAAATTCTTTAGCCTATGATTGATTTTTGCAGTATTTTCAATGTGGTGGGATGGTATGATTTTTATCAGCATCCACCATTTAGGATGTTTTTTTTGAAAGACCATTCCAAAATCAACCACTGCTCTATATTTGTCCATGCAGTTTTCATGTGTGTGTATGCATCTAGAAATATATTCTAAAAAATTGGATTTTTTTCTTCTGATACGTGTTAATACATTCCTACCACCCTCACCCCAAAAGTTGTTCATCCTCACTGTTTTTCCAGAAATTGGACTTGGAATGGAGAGTAATATTACTGGTTGATTATTCTAGTCCCCTTTTAGCTAATTATCATTCTGTCACCTTTTTTTTTTTTTTTTTTTTCGTCCCTGTAGCTCTTATTTCACCATTATTTTGCACTAAGGGGTTGCAGATGCTGCAAGGAGTATCATTATAAGAAGATTCTGTACTCTGGTACTAATGTGTCACACTTTTGTAGTCTCTGAGTATGTGATATTTGTGACTTTACTCCCGCAATATTTAATACTTCCATTTTGTTAAATAATTATCTGTTAGAAGGGCTACTGTGGATTTCACAGAAACATCATCCTTGAAGTTATTTCAGCAGTTGATTTAGTCTTTCAGTGTGAGGTGCACATATACACAAAGATAGTTGTGGCTATCAATACTTCTTAGTCGTTCAGATATAATTAAATGTCACCCTTCCAGGAACATTTGAGTTGGTGAAGTTAAACCTTACAGCCGTCTGTACTCCTGTAGTGGAGAGAGGGGAAGTGTCAGTGTTGTCAGATGATACTAGTGCTGGAAGTGCTGGTATTCACCTCCTTGGGCCAGTGAATTAGTCAGCCTGCTTACTGCTCTGCCCTCTCCATTCAGCTGCCTTGCACATCTGCCTACTTGTGCTGTGCCTCATTCTGCCTGGCCCACCTTGATAGATGTTTGTCTGATGTGTTGTTAACAAATTCTGGTGATGTGAATTATGTAAACTACCCCTTCTACTGATGTTGAAATGTCTTGAGGATTAAAAAGTTTTTTCTTAGTGCCCAACCTGAATCTCTGTTCGTGCAAATGTAAAACAATTATTTCTTGTTCAGACCTTAGTGTACTTAAAGAACAATTGATCAATCACTTCCTTGTAACAATCTTGTTTATTTTTGAAACTGCTGTTATGTTCTATATCAGTCTTCTCTCATGTAAACCAGCTTGCTTCAACCTCTCCTCATAGGCATATTTTTTAAAAAGATGCATTCAAATCAGAAGTGTCTGGAGAATTACAGCAAAATAAGAGTTTGAAGTCTAAATTTTTATTTTGCGTCAGACAACTTTTTTTTACTGTTAAGACCTCCTAAGCAATGTTTTTCATTTTTCACAGCAAATAAACAGAAAAATTCTAGCATGCATTAGAAAAATATTAGAAAACAGTGATACAGAAACTCACACCAACATACAAAGTTTTTTTTTTATTCCACTTTGAGTACAGCGGATTAAATGCAACATCAAAATGTAAACATACCTTTGGACTTAATGAAGAATTACAGTACTGACAAGTGATCTCCATAATGTCTTGGGAGAACAGGAGAAAATGAAATCTGAGTTTCAGAAATTTCTAAATCCTTAAATTGTGAAGTAATTTATAGTTTCTTAACTTCATCTCAATTCGTGTTATTAGGAATAATTAAAGGTGTCTGACAGCTTGTCCTGGGTTTGAGTGAGCGGTGGGGTTTTGGTAGCAGGGGAGGGGCTGCAGCAGTAGCCCTTGAGAAGCTTCTCGAAGCTCCCCCGGCTCCAAGTCGGCCCCGCCTCTGCAGCAAGGGCGAGCCAGTCAGCTGCGCCTCTGCGGTGATGTATTTAAGAAGGGACCTGGGAGGAGGAGTTGCTGCAGCTGCATGAACACCAAGGTCAGTGGAGGGACGGAGGAAGACAGCGGGGGGGGAGGTGTGCCGGAGCAGAGACCCCCCCGCGTCCTGTGGTGGGACGGCAGGGCGTCCCCCCCGCCACCCATGGAGGTCTGTGGTGGAGCAGACGCTGATAGACGGTTGGTCTGTGGGGGGCCCCACTCGGCCACCGAGTGTGGCTGCGCCCGAAGGCGGACTGCACCCTGTGGGAAGAAGCCGCCCCCGCTGGCTGCTGTCGTTCGTGCTGGGAGGATTGCAGCAAGTGGGGGTGTCCCAGGCGGAGCAGCTCGGGAAGGGCTGCAGCCCGGGGGAGGGACTCCAGTTGGAGAAAGTCAGAGTCCTGCTCCGGAGAAGCTAGGGGAACACTGTGGCCTGTGGGAGGGACTCGGGGTGGGTAAAAGTTGTGGAGGACCGCCTCCTGTGAGAGGGGGACCACACTGGAGCAGGGGGAAGAAGTTCCTTTCCACCCTCCACGTAAATTTTGCTGGTACTCTTATGATCATAATTCAATTGATAATCCTAGTCATACCATGTATAATTGAAATTTCTCTTCTGTCTTTGGTTTAGTGTTGCCAAAATTCTATTTAATCACGTTAATTTTTAATATCACACTTCTCAAAATAGTTTGCTGGCCTTTCCTTTTAAAAGATTAATTAAATCTGCGTACGAAATTATGTATGGATATTTATATTGATAGAAATATAATTAGATTGCCCCAAACTTTTTATTTATGCCCAGTGCAGTACCACACACAATTTTGGCTTAATGCTTTAAAAAAACAACCTGATTGTTTATGAGTAAAACCTTTTTTTATGAGCACGTTGAACTGAAATGATACCAGAAATACTGTGTTGCTGGATTGTATGGGAAATATGGAATCCAATGGAATCCATGGTCAAATGCTATACAGTGGGGAACAAACCAGTTAAGATCAACTGGTCCAGGGACAAACCTTCTTGCAGTTCCAAAGAAATTAGAAAATTAGATCATATTTCAAGGGCCCAGTGTATTTCGTGAGGCTAAAAGATTTAGTAAAGATGCTTGTGTCTATTAGGTTTGGTTGGGATGCAGTCAAATAGAGTTGTAATACTTCTCTTGCATGCACTTTGCTGCTGTACATTGACTTGTTATGGCTGACAGTTTGCTATCCTTCTCTTTTCAGACAAGATGTGTCTGATACAGGGGAGGTTATGGGTATATTGTAGGCACTAACTTTCATCTTCGTGGTCTGTAGCCACTTTGAAATACCGCCAAGTACTATATGATATGTAGCTACAAAAATAATGAAGTAATTTTGAAATAACATTAGAAATCCAAAATATTTTCAGAAATCAGAATTCAAAGGGCATTTAAAAAAAAAAAAAAAAAAAACAACAAAAATAAACAACAAAATAAACACCCCAAAATAAAACAAACAACAGTTTGCACCCTAATTTAAATTAATCACAATGCTTTCGAAGAGCTGGAATTTCACCAGGAAGGCGGTGTATCTTTCAGGCTGGGCTCTAAGGCACGCAGGTGGCTAGAACCCCTGCACATCTTTGGTCACCCTTAGACCTTCTGTTATATGACTTTGATTAACAGCTAAGTAAAAATGGTAAGACCTGAGTAATAACAATTATTCATCTTCTCTCACTTTCTTTTGATTTTTAGTATGCAGAGCACAGTGCTGTATAACTTACCTACAGGTAGAGGCAAATGACTTGAAATTGATGTTATCTGAACCTGATCACACTCCATCAAGCTCTTAACTCCTCATGTTTGATAACACTGCTTGATCCCTGCAGTACGGTGTAGCTGTTGTATGCCATGGGTCCAAAGACTGCTGACATCTCTTCAGTGTCTTTGTTGATTCTAGTCTCCAATCTTGAAATCTGTTCATTCATTGTCAGGGAGCAGCGTGGAGCCTTGTCTGCTCAGTTAGTTTTTACCCCATGGTTAGTGTTTTAATAGAGATAAGCCGAACGTGATGGATACATAGGTACACAAAGTTGTTTGCGCTCTGAGATTCCAAAGAACCGCTTACTGGTCACCTCTATGTGTCATGGTTTCACTTCAGACTTCACTGTGAAAGGAAAGCTGTTCCCTCAGAAAGCTGTACCGGTAGTTAAGACTTAAAGGATTAGACTGTTCTCTACTGTTCTGTGTGAGTGAGGCTTGAATTTCCTCAGTGCAGAAGAATGGCCTTGGCACTGCAGGGCGTGTATGTATATACCTTTCGTGGTAGGTTGGGTTATCTGAGTACCTGAGCTCAGCCACTACCATATATCATAGTCCAAAGGAGGAGAAGAATTTTTACAATAGTCTTTGACTCCCTTCTTTCTGCTTGTCTGAACAGATGGAGTTTCAGCAGTCTTCTCAGATGTCTTACTTTCTCTGTCCATTAATGGGATCCTTGTAACTTGGAAACCCGTTTAAGCCCTACTTATGTAGTTGTGCCTTTAGTATATTGCTACCTTGTCTTTTCTAAGGTACTTGGAGTAACTTGCATTTACTAGTGATGTGAGGGCATCTATTATACTCCAAAATAAAAGGATTGATGTTGCTTTATCAATTATACCTAGTCTGTTAATATAATACCGGTGAGTAAAAGAGATAAGAGTTTCTATTTTATTTTTAATTTAAATTATTACTACAGCTCATGTATACAGTTGGGCTTGGCTTCCCTCCCCATCCCCTGCAGCAATACTATGTGCATTTAGTAGAACAATCAAGCTCTCTAAATTATGTGTTGTAATATTTCTCCGTTTTTCTAAAATTAGTTAATTTCAATATATTTGAATTGACATGTCATATACGTACTGTCATATGTTTTGATTGGAAGGAAATGTAGGTACATAGGATGTGCTATGCTATGGATTCTGTTTAATCAGATAACAGAGAAACTAATAGCAACTATTTGCATTATCTAGTATCTTAGAAGAAGGCTAAGAAGGAGTTTCTGCAATTAATGGGAACAACTTGTATGCTTATTTTAATGGTAACTGAATCCACTGATGAGATCATTTCTTGTGTTTACAAGCTTAAAAAATGAGGATCCCTTAAATTTGCAGAAAAGGAGTGGGTGACTTGGCATATGGTGTATCAGCCTGAACAAGGAAGTAGGAATAAGAATAGACAATAAACCTTGGGGTTTTCTGTAACTCATATGCTCTGTATTAGACTAAGAGGCATTGCAAGATCCCAGGCTGTACTGAGGAAAGAAGAGATAATGTTTTACTAACAAAAATTTGTTTATTAAACAAATCAATACTTAACCATCAGTAATTTTACATTTCTCTAACTGTCTTTACCTTGATAGCATTTCACTATATTCAGTGTGGTGTTAATTAAATTAATATTTATATAAATACAGATTTTATTTAGTTCAGAAAAGAAGTTTAAATGAAGCATGCTGAAGAGTTTATTATGTACCATAACTATTTTAGAGGTGATGACTTGGAAAGCAGATGGTTTAAGATACATTGAGATGCTGTATCATCTGATCTGTCCCATATTCAAAATCAGAGCCCTCTAAATTTCTAGAGACTCACCTGAGTGTGGAGGGTTGAAAATGCTGGAAAAGATTCTGTCAAGAGCTTTTTAAAAAAATCCTTTGTTTGCAGTCCCTGTACTGGAAGGTAATTTTACCTTCAGTTTTTGTCCTGCATCAGTATGTATCTGTTAAAATAAATGCATCTTTTTCATGCATGAGCACAGCTTGCCTTAATGATAATGGAGTTTTCATATGCATGTTGAAGGGTGTTCATACCTAATGTTACTGCATTTCTAATGCTGCAGAAGTCAACACTGATGTATTCTGTTTATGTTTTGCTCTGTGAATCAGCACTGTTATAGTCAGCAAGTACATACATCTGTAGGAATTTTGTTTAAGGAAGCTGGCACATCTGTTTTTTGAACACAATTTTAGTAACTTTATTTTGATTATTATGGGGGGCTTCACTGCAATTCAGCAGATTGAAGTTAGGTCTAAGATATTAGATAAATGTGCTATTGCAGGCTTTGGCAAACATGTTGTCAAAGTTAAGTAGACAAGTTGTTAAAACACCAACTCCAATTTACTTTTTATTTAAGAAAGAAAAAACCTGTGCACAACATACATATGATGTAGTGATTTTTGAAAAACATTAGAAGACCTATAGATTGCAATGTTTGAGTTATAGGTATATAGGAAATGATGGTGTTTTAACTACTGATGTAGAAATAACACCTTGTGCCTGTGTTCTTTGGACCTTATCCTTGGGAAAACAATTATGTGTTTTACGTTCTGTTTCCAGTGAAGTAAGCATTGGCTATTCTGATTGATTATTGTAAGATCTTTTGGGCCTGTAAATTACATACTACTTTTCAAATAATTCCTACTTTTTTATAGAAACCAAGTGTGGTTCTATTTACTTTATTCAGTATTGTCATTGTATTTGTGAGAACTTAAAACTGAAGAGAAAACAAAATGTAAAGGGTCGGTTGTTTGTTTTTTGTTTTTTTTTTTTTTAATTCCTGGTATACTGAAAGACTGAGAGAAATCTTTAGATTTCTATTTTGATAGAGTCTGCTCAGGAGAGAAGACTTTGGCCTCTTTAGGGATGTGCTTGGCAGGGTAACATGGGATAAAGCCCTGTAGGGAAGAGGGGCGCAGGAAAGCTGGTTGATATTCAAGGATCACCTCCTCCAAGCTCAGGAGCGATGCACGTTTTATGTACTGGCCTGACTCTGTTTGACCTTTGGCATGGTGAGCCAGTAGGGTGAGTGCCATGAAGGTATCCTTTTCCAAACAAAAATGCATGTATGTATTTCATCTTGCAAGGCCTCTGTGAAGGTCAAACACAGCTGTAGTTCAGCTGAATAGAAAGGATCAGCTCCCTTCTTCCATCTTCAGAGATGCACAGTGACACAGATATGTCAGTCAGGAGGGAGAGAGGTTTAACAGGGACATTGTACCGTAAAGGAAAGTAAGGATTTGCTACTGATAGGTAGCACACTAGAGTATCTTTACTCTATACATCTGCCTTGGTGACTGAGAAATGCTTGCTTATGTATGAATATTTTATGTATCAATACGTACTCTGGTTTGGAAGGCAATTTCTTATTTTTCCTAAATATTTTTCTTTAATAACTTCACCATTTCAGCGATCCCATTCATTTAATTGAGAGCATGTTGCTGTCTAGCCTGCAGTCAAACTAGCTAACCCTGTCATTTTACCTTCTTGAGCGCAGTTTCACATTACAGGACTATCAGCCCAGGGACAGTTACCGTACAGCAATAATGAGGTAGCACAGCTGTGTGAGCAAATTTAATTAACTGCAAAAATGGAATTCTGAGCTTTTCCTTGGCTTGGCCAACATCCAGAAGTATGTAGCTGGTATGTAGCTTTTATGCTGTAGAGTACAAACTGTGCATATTTGCATGTAGGGATTATCTGCATAGTCTTTGGTATCCATAACTGATTTTGGGTCATTTTTTTTACTGTGTGTTAATGCCTTCTCATCTGTTGCATTTGTACTTGGCTTAAAAATTAGCATTGAGGCTTTACTATGAAACCTCGTCTGAGGTTTTTTTTTAATAGCATAGCTGCTAAATAACATATCAAAAGGTGCGTTTTCCAACATGCTGTATTTCTGAATAATGTTTTCAACAACTGCACCAATTTTGGATATTATCAGGTTGTAAAATACATTTGAAACATGCTCACAGTATGAATGTCCATAGACTAGACATAGTGAAAGCTTAAAATGGGCACTCCACAACCTGTATAACCAACAGCTCTTTCTCCCACACTCACACCAAGCATCAGTAGGCAGTTTCCAGCCTGGTTCCCAGTACAGCGTATGTTGCTTCTGTAGTGGCTAGATATAGATGCCTTTTTAATTATTATGGTCTATTATTATACCTAAAAGATTACTACTAAAGAATGACATAGTGGGAATGGTGACTTTCTGGCATTTGAATTTCAACCAAGTTTGAATATAATTTTATGTAAAAGGGTATTCATTAGCTTCTGGGCTTCCTCCCTTTTGAATATCAAAGGTCTGTAGAGAGCAATAATGATATCAGAGCGTATTCTAAGCAATCACAGAAGGATTACATAATGATTTTATCAGGCTAGCTAAGTATATGAGTTACAGTTAGACATTCTTTATACAAACTGAGGTGAAAAAATTACACTTGTAGACTCATGAAATAAATACATCATGCATTCTTTTCTTTGCATATTATTTGTGTTCTAGTTTCCTAGATTTTTTAAATTAAGTGTTCTAATAAAAGAGTTCCTCCCCACCTTTGTTTTCCATGCCAGGGTTGATAGCCCTCATGCCATTGCTCCAATTTCCCACTGTTTTCAGCTGTATGTAAAGCTTATGGTGTCTCAGCTGTAACTTGCATGTTATTTTAAAGTACCTAAGGTCAGTGTAGGTGTATCAGGGTCTGAATTCTTTTTGGTTTTGGCTTGTAGTGAAGGGGGTAATGTATCTATATGTTAAATAATGGTCTTAAATGAATGTTTGTGGGCTTTTTCAAACATGAAATCAAGTAGTGTTGTTGTTTGAGTGGCTGGGTGGAAGAAAACAAAAAACCCTTTTGCTAATTTAGCCAGATACCCTGGCTGATGTTGTGATTGTCCTATCTTTATTCCCATTTTGTGAGCCAGTTTTTGATGATGCTCAGAGACCACAAGAAAATTTATGATAAACATTTATTCTCCTTTAGTGCTGATAACACTTTGGGACTTAGAGAGAAGATGTTTGAAGACCTGTTGTGATCTGATCAGAACTAATTGCATCTGGCATCAGGATTGAAATTTGTTTTAAAAACAGCTTAGTAGAACTTCTGTTTATTTTTTGATAATAAAATGAAAGCATTATCTTTTCAGTAGTTGGTTTCCAGCACTCTGGAAATACGCATCATGACTGTGTATTAAACTTCATCTTAAGATTTACTGTTTTTTAATGTTACGGGTATAAAACCCATGTCTCTTTGGTGACTCTGCTCTCTATTACAGGTGCTGTTGTCAGGACTGATTGGTGTTGTTTCATGGAAGAGGCCCCTTTCACTTGTGGTGAGTGGCAGTGTGGCTTTAGTCATGTCATACAGACTTTAGATAAGTGGCTAAAGGGTTCTGTGTAAGTAACTACCAGTAGTTTTGTCTTTATGTAGAAGCTTAATAGCCTCTGGGGATGATCTCCCAGTGCTGTTATGTATGCTAATATTTATAAACAGTTATTACAGAAATCTTAGGACTTTGAGGTTGTATTACATAAATGATTTAGGTGTCAATAATATTTTTCTTCTCTTTCTACTTCAGTCTCGGAGAGCTGTAATATTCATTATATATAAAAGAATGCAAATATCTATTGCCCCTTCCTTGCCATTGTTACAGTTCTATCTCTTTTTCAAAGTGATAGCATGTGGTTTAGTAATTAAAATGTAAGAACAAATGTATCATAAATGTTCTGGTAAATGTGTATATTTAAAGAAAGGCAACAATCATACTGTAGTTGATGGTGTAAAATTAAATATGGCTGAAAATAGTGAGCGGTGCTTCCTATTAGGTACGCTCAAATACATTATGTCATGGATTAATAGATATTAATGAAATATGTTATAATTTTAAATAATTTGTTTATTAATATATTTTAAAACTTAACACTGACCTTAGAAAAGTGCTTAGTCTGTCACTGTTGTTATAGACGAAGAGACTGTTGGTTTGCATTTATCTTTACATTTAACTTAACTTGCCTAAAATCGCACTGCAGAGAAACCTTTTTAACCAATGATATGGATGGCGAAAAAGCATATTCCCAATTAGTAGTAGTTGTTCTTTGTCTGCAAAACAATCTTCAGCTACATTATATATTCTGTTGTGAGATTCATGTAGTTAGTTAATAATGAAAAGTAACTTATGCTTCGTATATGCATGCTAATAGAGTTCAATTAACCTATTAACACAAAATAATATTAGATTCAAAGCAATCTTACTAAAAGGTGAGATGACTCTGTCGATAAGGATGTATTAGCAGGTAAATGTTACCTTTGAAAACCTGTGCATATGTAACATAGTAACATATGTAACATTTGTAACACAGTTAATACTGAAGATAGTCCCAGGAAAAAAGAATGTAATGGAAAGACCTGTATTAATAAGAATAAGCCTAGTTAGAATCTCAGGTACATCTTTCAGTATTATGAACTTAAGCAGTAGTGTTAGAGCTTCTGATTTTTTTTTTTTCCTTTCCATAATTCACTTTTCATTGTTATTAAAGAAAGGACATACTGAGTTTGTATTGATTTACTGGTTGGTGTTTTTACTAACAGATGAACTTTATATGATGTAGAAGATGCCTGATGGCAAGATAAATGTGCCCAAAATGAGGTCAAAGTGAAGCAAACTAGTAAAACTAATGAGTGCCCATGAGAAAGGTAGCAGGGAGGTTTCTGGACTAATACAAAAAAGGACAAAGTTTTACTCACCATTGATGAGCTGGGAGAGCTTTCACATGAGAACATATCAAAAGACTGATATGTCATGAATGGGTAGTCATAAAATAAAAATATTCAGAATTTCAAAGACTTTTCCATTTGATTTCTTAAAACCAAAAAATGACAGTGTATATGAGAGTACGTGGACAGGATGGGAGTGGTCATTTGGTTGCCCCAGTATTTCTCTGGTTATCTCTTGCTGGGCAGGAGCTGAAAATGGAGCAAAAAACTGTTTTTTTTCCTGGTGTTACCAAAAGGCAGCATGGCCCAAAGCACTGTTTTCTTCCTTAGTCCATCAGTAGTGTAGTTCATATTGAAGATTCTGCAGATTTGTAGTGTTGTTTAGAGAAAAGATGTGTATCTCTGGGTAAAGATTGGACTAAATTTCTGCTCACTGTTATGACAAATAGAGGGTATACCTGTTTTTATTTCAGTATGTTTTACTCTATCTTATGGGCTTTGTTAATAATAATTCTCTACCTGGTACCTGGGAATGCTGCCTCTTTGATTGAATAAAGCTAAAGAGAATTTTAATAGTATTAACTATTAGAAATACTTGAAAAGAAAAAGTTCTCCTGACAATGAAAGAATCATAAAAGTGTATGTTTGGTACCCAAATCTCATATAATTTCCATTTGTGTTACACTTTACTGCTCAGATATTGCAAACCATTAAAACTGAAATAATTCCTCTGAATTTAGTGCTTGTACAACTGCGAAATCTAACTAAGATTTTTCAAAATAGTTGCTCATAAGCAACTGTAATTGGAATCATTGGAATAAACAATATTCATGCATCAGAAATGTTATTCAGGCCTACTGAGACTTGGCTTTGATTCCTGAACACTTGCATATTGTAAAATCAGCCAGGCTTTCAGGTAGCAATTCATTCAATGAAATGTAAATAGGCAGTTGCGGTCAGTATCATTCAAGGAAATTAATATAGAAGGGGAAAAAATAATAAATGGTAGCATAGTGCTCTCAGAACAGCTCACGTTCCTAAAATCTGCTCTGGGAAATTATTTATTTCCAAGAGTAAGCGTAGCGCTTATGAGTTAGATCCTGATTGTTTTTTTTTTGGTTTTTTTTTTTTTTTTTTTTTTGTTTTGTTGTTTTTTTTTTTTTTTTTTTTTTCCCCCGTATTGTCACCTGGTGGTAGTATAATAATCACTTGGGGGAATAGGGGAGAGTGGTGATGTTTTTTGCTGCTGTGTGTGATTAAGCTGTGCAATAGCCAGTCCTAATAGTTTTGCAGTGGCTACATAATACCAGGTTTTCCTTGTTGAATTGTAAATACCTTTTAGCAGTTGGAACCCACCTGTACAGAATGACCATTCTGATTAAGCAATTAATACAGTATTAACTTTATAACCTCATAGTACAAAGTTCCATCAACATGCTAATGAGTCATTTCTTGTGATCTGCTTATAGAATACATATGGTCAATAATGACTTTTAACCTAATTTATAGTATTATAAACAACTATATAATTGATTGCAATATACATGTCCCTCTGTTGCAATGTGTTACAAAATCTGGCATTGCAGAAAGCAATCATGAAAAGAAAGATAGCTTTAGCATTTGAAGCCATGAGTAAAGTTTTATAAAATTAAACCACACACCATCTGTGATGTTCTGAAATTTGGTGAAATTCTGATGATATTTTAAGGTGCCAGTTTCCTGCTTGCTTTGGATTTGTGACTAAAACAGGGCTGATAATACACCAGTGTTTTGGCTATTGCTGAGCAGTACTTGCACAGTGTCAAAGTTTTTTCTTTTTCCCACTCTGCATCACTTGCCTTGTTTTTTTCCTTCCTCTTTCTTTCGTTTATTAAACTATCTCAATGTAAAAGTTCTTTCACTTTTGCTTTTTGATTCTCTTCCAGTCCTGCTGTAACGGAGAGTGAGGGAACATCTGTGTGGTGCTTAGTTGCTGTCCAGGGTCAGCACCTCATACTACTGATTCTGGTTTGCTCATCACTGTATTTACACATTTTTTTTCACAGATGCAGTGTCTTTGCTTTACAAATGTACTATTTTCTGCTGGCAAAAAGAGGAGGTTGAAGAAATAACACAAATGATAGTTCATCAGCCATTAACTTCTGACTGTATCTTCACAGAAATGTGTAACGTAGTATTGGTATAGAAAGGAGTGGGTGGTTGCATGGCTTAACATCCTGGAACTAAGGTCAAAACTGAGAATAGTTGTGTATTTCCAAGACATTAGCATGAGTCTTATTTTGTGTTATACATTCAGTAGAAAATGTACAAATGTATATACACTAAGGAAACTTTACTGTGATGTTAATGTGCAGAAATTTAATTACACATAGAAGCTCACATGCTAAAGTATCTTTGCACAGCTTAATTATCTGGAGAATTAACCAGATTTTGTTAGTTTGTCTGAATTTTGTTGGCCACCACCTAGCCATCAGTTGCTTATGTTGCCAAAATGCTTTATATATATAAGGAAACAGTACCTGTTATCAAAGCAGTATTTACATTTACGAGAGGAGACACCTGGGCAAACACAATCTTTAAATTGTTTATGCATTAATTTTGAACAGTATTTTCCATATATTTCAGATGTTTCCTTATTAAGCTTTCTGTATTATAATGATGAAATCTCAGAGAATTTGTAGTGCTTTGGAGAAATCTTTCAAGAGTCTCTTATTTGCTAACTACGTGCTGGCTGTGTCAGTACCACTGCATAAGGTTAAAATGCTGTGTTAAAACAGGAATTTTTTTCCTCATGGTTTATGGAAGTGTCTGCAAACTGGGGAGAGCGTGTGTAGGTCCTGAGGTTGAATTACCTTGTACAAAACTTTAAACTATGCAGTAAGATTATTTTTCTGTTACAGTCTATGGTAATTGCAAATCTGTTTGTGCTAAGGAGATTAATTTAGCCTCTGAATTGAGTAGAAAGCTTCTCTGTTGCCATCTGCCATTTGGATGATCCCAGAAAAAATATTTTTATGTTTCTAACTGAAAGCTTTTACAATAAACTGATAGATTTAGTATTTATTTTTAGGGAACAGAAGCCTGTTTTTTTAATGTCTATGAATGTCAATGAACACAACACAATATTTATTAATAAATGTAAAAATCAGTCAGATACTTAACTGACTTTGTTAGAAAACATTTGTCTTGGGCCAGCTTGGTAGTTTATTGCAAGATGAGAGATATTCTTTCTAGAAGTCCTGTGAAAAACTTGAACTATTTGACTATCAGATTTAAATCAGTTTACTTTTTCAGTAAAAATCAGTAGAAAAATATCTATACCTGTTGTAGAAAATAAATTATTAATAATTTTAAATAAATACATTCACATATACACTTGCCCTACAAGATGCATGGATATGTAAAACTGGTCCAAATGTTTCCTTATTGATATGTCCTATCACTAGATATCATTGCTGAGTATATCAGAAACAACCAAACTCCAGGAAACAGATGAAACATAAAGTGTATAGAAATAGCATATGTTTCCCATATTATTCTCAGTGATGTGGGGTGTTGACATGTTCCTGGCTATACTACTTAACCTGAGGTCCTAGGGTAGCCTAAATGATGAGACATGCATTTTTAAACTCAGGTAAGAGAATTTACACCTTTCTTTTAGATGAAATCTGATTGAAATTTTTGAATTAAAACCATATAAGAGTTTTGTTGTTTGGGTTTTTTTGGTTGGTTTTTGTTTTGTTTTGTTTTGTTTTGTTTTTTCCCCAAGCAGAGATTTGGGTTTGGTAACTGGAATAAATAATCTGTGTAGTGGAAGACAATGTTAACATAAATGGGTCAAAACTATAAGAGGAAAATAATCAAAAAAATGCTCACCCTGGGAGAATGTCAGAGTCTAAAGGCATCCATCACCTTGTATGTCATTATTGTCTATGATACTTCTGTGTTTTTGAGATGAGATGCAGAATATCTCTCTGCTTTAACATATCCCTTGATCACTATGCAGTATCATTTCAGTATGTATATTCTTTGAATTTGTTGATAACAATGTTCATTAGGAACCTCACTATTAGACAGTCAGTCATCTTTGAGGCTGAAGCATTAGTTTAAAGGTTAACAAAACACTGGGTAACAACAACTACATCTTGCATGCCAGAGTTTCGCGAAGTTTCTGATAAACTGGGATATGATTGAATGCGGAGTATTCCTTGCTTTCAGAAAGAAACTTGGAAAGCTGTAATTGCTTCTACTTGCAAAACAAATCCAATGCTGGTTCACAAAGTAGCTCTTCTAATATAAAGCTGAGCATTTTTCTCAGAGCTGGTGTAGGCTGGAGCTTGAATCCAGGCTTTGAAATCGAGAGCAGAATGGCAGGGGGGGCAGTTTGACCTCTTTTGTAGGAGCATAGAAAATACTCAAATTGAAGGAGCTGAATGCTAAATCAAGGGGAAGAGAAAGGCAGAGGACTAGGATAGGAAGGAGGAATTAAAATGTGAGTCTGGCAACAGGAGGAAGACTGAGATCAAAAGCTGTTGAGAAGAACAGTAACTAAATGAGGAGAGAGTAGTGAACCAAAAACATGTCAATAAGAAATCACACAATGGAATCTCTGATTTTTCAGTGTGATTCAGTGCCATAGCACCAGAACTAATTAATCCTGACTTAAAATAGATTTTTTTTATCTTAGGTTTGAATTACTTCAGTGAAGAAGGTGTGAGCTGTTAAGTAATCTTTTCCTGTCGTTGGAACATAGTTACTCTTCTTTGTCTCTTGCTTTACTCCTCTTCACTGAGGGCTAGTTGTGTAAAGCACTAACATGGCTATGCTATACAGCTTTGGTAGCCAAACCAGATCAGCTGTCTCTGCATACTACTGCGGTGTGACTGTAATTACACTAGACCAAATGTCTGTGACACAGAACGTCTGTGAAACAGTGTCCAAAAATTAGATTAATGTATTTACTGAAAACTATATTGCAGGCTATTCAAGTCTGAAACCAGATTTAAAACATTTTTCTGTTTCTGTCAAAGCCGCTTCTGTTTGTTAGTTATTTCAAGCAGATTCTCAAATAGAGCAGTTAAACAGGAATGATTTTTTTTTTTTTTTTTTTTCCTGGTAGTAAATTTTCTTTCCTTTTTTAAAAAACCCAATTTTTTCCCAAACCAGTCTAGTGAATATCAGATTTTGGGGCCTTCTCAATCAACCAATAACTGTCATTCTTTGAATCCTGCTCCTTCCTTACTTGCATCCAAGGATGCATGTACCTTTCCTATCCTGGTTCTAGTAACTGTGCCAGTGGTATGTAGAAGACTTCTTGAGAGAAATATGAGTGCTTGCCATTTCTCTGGCTACATTCCAGCACCCTACATGAAACACATGGCAGAAGCTGTGGATCTCTCTTTTGTCTTCTCATGTCGAATTTGGGTCGCTATGTGTTTGGATGCTCCAAGGAGAGCATTTTTAATTTACTGAATGACTTTAGTGAAGACAGCAACTGAAAAGGAATAGGAACAGAACTGCAATGGAATAGGTCTGCTTTAGGCATCTTTAGCTGCATCCTGAGCTATTCACACAAAAGTTGGTTGTAGATCTTTCAAATATTTTTTTTTTCTTCAGCTTCTGGCAGCAATTAAAGTTTCAGTAGTAGCAGGAGAACTACATTTACTATTTCTTTTTCATTAGGGTATTTTTATGTTCTATGAGTAAATTTTCATTTCCAAATACTTGAAGAAATAACCAACTGTATGAGAAATGAATGGGGATTTCTTAGGGTTTTGTTACATACCTTATCTTGATGAATAACATAGCTAGGTAAAAATTATAAATATTTTATATAGATATGCTATATTTAGTGAATAGTTTTGACTGTATTTGTGCTGGGTTTTGTGATTTGATTTTTCTGTGACTATTCAAGTGATCAGATTTTACTTGAGCACTTCTCAGAAAGTACATTTCAAATATATTTGTAGAAGATGCATGTAATTTTAGATGTGCATATGCAAGAACGTGCCCTAGTGATGTTTGCGCAGCTGTTTGGAAAACAAGTTATCTGATCAACCATACTTGCACAACCCAGTTTGAACTTTGGTGTTTGTGATGTCTGTGGAAATTAATAGCATATAGTATTTTATTTACTATGCGTTAACACAGTGCAATAAATGATGTTTTCTCCAAAACTCTAACAGTGCAGTTAAGCTTAATTTTATTCCTAGGTTGAAGTGCTACAACCTGTGGATGTTTCAGTCTTTTTCTGATGGCCTTTTGAGGCCTTTTCTGGTGCTATGCATGGAGTTTTTCCTAGACAGTAACTTTGGGTGATAGAAAGTAGTCTGCCAAATGTGATGACCTTTCCCATCTGAATCCTCTTGATAGATATTTGTGCCTTAAATCAGAGGCTTTTGAGGGTTTTGTTTTATTTTCTTTCTATAATGGGCCTTTTATGGATCTTCATTAGCTTGGGTCACTTATTGACTCATTTCCTCTTATTTAAGCTTTTGGTCTTGCATTGCTCCAGTCTTCCTCTCTATTACCAAGAGTAAGTGTTGCCTTTTAGTGCAACTTCTGGTTGCCAAAAAAGGGAGCTTTTACTTGTGTGTGTGAAGTGGGGAAGTCAGAGGTGGGCTTGAATTTCCACCTGTGTTGCCTGCCTCAAGAGATGTTTTCCCAGTGTATGAACTGCTGGTTTAGGCTGTGAATTAATGCCTTTTGTTGGATTGAGTAGGGGATCTGGAAAGTGTGATCTTCAGAGTTTGCCATTAGAGCGTGTGTAAATTCTGATTACATTAATGTCCCAAATTGCTTTTTGCACATAGATTAACATATACATTTAGATTTTCAACAGTGTGCTGTCTTACCTATTGCTGTTTTCTTCTTTTTTTTTTTTTTTTCTGAGACTGCGGATTCCCTTGTTTCCATATACTAGAGGAAAAAGAACTGACAGAAAAACCTACCCATGCCATTTTATTACAATATATCTGACAGGAGGAAGAAGGAAAAAATGGAGAATGACCCAGTAAAGCTGTGAACTGGGAGAGAAAGAAACAACACTTGAGATGAAATCAGAGGAAGTGACTCAAATAAATCTTTATAAAGGGGGAGAAAAGGTGTCACAGGGTGAAGCATCTATTTAGAATGAACATTCTATGTCCTCTTTTACAGCTTAACACTTCTTACAGCTTTTTCTTGCCTGGGTCTGTCTGTCTGTGTCTCTCTGTTACCCTTTCTACAAAGGCTGCCTGTTCTGGGCCCAGCTGCCACCAGCTGTCACCCATGTCAGAATCTAGACTCCTGTGTTGAGCATCCATCTGCTAATTAGTTATCCCCAGTGGCAAAATTTTAAAAGACCACAAGCAGCTTTTCCTGAAGAGCAGACAAAACCTGCTGGGGCATAACACTTGCCCCTTCCTAAACAAGCATGTCTTAATTACCCTTAAACAGATCCTTGACTCCCCATCTGCTCCCATTGCATTGTGTCGCCATGGCAGCAGTTAATGCTGGCACAGTACTATGCAATAAGAAACTGTCACAGTTCCAGTATCACTTCTTACAATGAAGAGTAGGGTATGGGTGCTACATTTGCCTCTCTACAGTCCATCAGTAATTCCCCTGTTCTCATGGGCTTTCTAAATGTATCTGCTAATGGTTCTTCCATCTCATTTGCTCCTTCTTTTAGAAATACAGGCTGCATCCCATCTGGACCTTCGCACAGTCTAATTTCTTCAGCTCTTTCTTGGTGTGAGTCTGGTTTCCTTCAGCATTTCTTCTTCCTCCTTGGGAAATTAATCTTAATTTCTGACATCTGCTTCACTTCTTTTGTAAGCACTGAGGAAAACAAATTATTTTTGTTTAGGGATGTCTCTGATATTCAGTAAAATACTTAGTTCATTCTTCAGAAGTCTGCAGTCATCTTTGTTGCTCTCTCTTTTGTTTATGTGATGGAAATGTCACATTCTTTACCTTTGCTTCTGTAACTTTTCAGTCTTGAGTAACTTTTTCACATTAGGCATATTTAAGTTCCTTTTCTGTTCTAAATTTTCCCTTGTGTAGCTTCTGACCATAAAACCATAAAGAATTAAAGAATTAACTATCCTTAATCTCTGAGAGTTGGTTATAACTTTATATTTTAGACATGTCTATGGCTAAATGCATTTTATAAGATGAATAAGAAATGTTTGTTTAACCATACCAGCACAAGAAAATTTGCGGCATTTCAAAGACTAGATACAGGTATAGAAATGTTAAAAGGTTAAAGAATGAGTCACTCGTTTTACAAAATTATACCTTCATAAAAAGGAACCAGTCTGATTGTTAATGTGTATTTTGGAAAATACTTGAGCAGCAAGAACACGTTGTTTACTTTGAGTGATATTTCATGAAAGTAGAGGTAGACTTGTCAAGTGGAGAAAACTGTTGAGGGAAAGCAAGTCCCTAATTCTCAAAAGTAGAGTGGACATTAAGTGTAAGATACCTTAAATTTACTATTACTCTTGATATTATGGGAAGTAAAACCCTGTACTTGCATTTTTTTTTAATATGAATGATAATGACCAAACCATGGATTTTACCACAAGATCAAACCCATTCACACCATAAAGAAAAGGAGTTTGTGACAGTTAGTGGGAAATGTGAAATTTCTGAGGGACTCAGAAGGAGAAAACAGAACCTGTAGAGGGAAACATTAGTGGGATTTTTGCTGTGTTATGTTTGGTTTGTTTGTTTATTTTTTTAAACAAGCAAGAATAATAATTTGATGCTGAATATTAAAAAATGAAGTAATTTCAATTCCAGCAGTTTCATTAACAGCCGTAGCTGTTTCTAAAAATTGTAGAAAGTAGTAAGACAATTCATCACACTTTATCAGAAATTGTGTGGAGATGATGGAGTGAGAAATTATGATATTTGTAGTTTTCAGATTATAAAAATGAAATAGCAATACTTTGAGCCTTGAGAGTTGATGTAGTTGCAATAATTTTGTAAGAACTGAAGAGTTTCCAAAGGCAAAAGAAGCCAGATATGAGCTTTAAGAGTAAAGGAGTCAATGTGTTTTAAAATTGTAAATACATATCTTGAACAAAATATGTGCAAAACCAACTTCTTTTAATATTTTTTTGTATTTCAACTAGTTTTGGCGTCTCTGCCCTGTAGAATACCAATATGAAAGTGATTACATGCAGCATAATGTAGAAGCAGATTGATAATAGAAGCAAAACTATTTTGATATGTGATTCATTTCCTACTGAATTCCTACAGCTACTAGATTGAGACTTCCACTGAACTCAATAGATCTCTGTTTATGTACAGTTTATAAAGTATAATCATTGCAGAAGATTTTAAATTGATGATTTAGCAGATTTCCCTGGATCCCAGATTGAGAAAATTTATGTCTATGGTTCAACATTTTAGTTGCTCGGTGTTGCAAAATATTTGGGTAGAAAAACGGCACAAATCTATGATAATGCAAACAGAAACAGGCTGGTTTAAGTTGGATGATATGCTTTCTGTTCATACACTAAAAAATAAGATGTGCTAAGTGGTGAAAGTATATAGTTTTTCTCTCGGTATGTAGTTAACCACTGTTCAGAACAGAAAAGAGGTTTTCCGCATTTTGTCATTTCATATTTTATTAGGATTTTAATTCAAAAGTATCTGTTCAATCTGTTCATCATTGCCATAATACAGTTTCATATTAGAAAAGGAGAAGACTGATATCTATACATAATATATGTGTATCTACTCAAAAGTAGAAGTGCAAAAGCATTTTAACACTTTTTAAAATATGGGATCTAATGTAGCATTAGGTAGAACCACGCAGTGATTGGTTTTCTAACATACAGTAGATTTTATATAGCCACGAGCTGAAGTAATAATAATTTATCCACAAATAGGTCATAAGATGCTAAATTCTAAAGTGTATGCATCTATTTTGTGTTCAGGAAAAGACAGGGCATCCTATCACCCAAAGAAACATAGTAAACAACCACTTTTCATTTAGCTTCTCCTAAATGTGTTTGTTTTCAAATGTTTTATGCTTACATATAAATTTTCTACTAAATACATGACTTCTATTCACCAGAAGTAAAGAATCTTTTCAGGGGGTGGAGAAGGGTAAACTAAACTGGCTCCGCAAACTCTTATCAAATAAACAAAAAACTACCCGAAACCACTACCCGAAAAAGTAAGTTCTCATCTTCTGAACTGGCCAGACTTTAAGCTTGATATAGTCATGCTCTTCAGGGCAGTGCTGTATGTGCTCAAACAGAGCCATCTCCAAAAAAGGCGGGGAGGAGAAGGATGTATTTTCTGTTCAAAGACAGTAAGCAATGAAAATTGTCCTCTCAGAGCATTCCAGAGCCTTGAACTCCCTGTGTGCGTGTGGCAGTGAAGCACAAATCGACTGCTGCCTCTGAGACGCAGCAGTAGTGGCTTTATTCTGCAGAGACCCATGAATATGCTAAATCCTTTAAGATCCTGTAATTTCTGTTCCCAGTATGGCAGGGGAATGGCCATGGACAGCACAGTCAGAAGGTCAGAAGCAAGATGAATTACATTTGAAATGTTTTTATTGAAAAGTAGAATAAGTATTTGAATGAACTAGTATAAAGTATTTTAGGTGGTGGGGGGGGTGTGATGGAGTTGCAGATGGATACCTCATTCTTTGTACAATCAAAACTCATGTGATTTCAGTTTTGTTTGTGAAGCAGATGGAAGGAAATGCACCATTATCCAAAGAGAATCTAATTATCCTGTGCCTGTTGAAGAAAAATACTTTAATTTCAGTGGGATTTGTTTGCCAGGTGAATCACAGTTTAGATTCTGAGCTAGACATGCCTGTGATCAAGCATGTGGGTTTTCTTACTACAGGAAAAATGCTGTAAAATCTCACAGAACCTTATAGATTCAGTTCTACCTCAGATACATGAGTAAAGGTCTTTTTAATTTTAAAGTTCATATATTGATGGATCTCCATCAAGTTATTCTTGTGACTCTTTCATAGAGATGTGTGTATAATTTTTCTTTAAACAGCCAAAACTACAATGTGGTTATGTTAGAATTGAATTTGGAAAAACTACTGTCCACATCGAAGCCTTGCCTCACAAACTGTCTGATAGTGAAAACGCTCACGTACTGTTGATGTAATTTAGCAGTCGTGGCTTGCTGACCTTGATTACATGATAGAACCCTTCTTCTTTAATGATGACAGTAGAAATATTCTGGTGTGATAGCTTTCAGAGACACCACACGATTGTTCATTAATAAGAATAATTGCACATGAGTTGTTAATTGCTATTAATATTTTGGGAAAGGCAGATGCAAAGTATCTGAGTATCTGACCTTTACAACCTGCTTCTTTCTAATTATGCTGCTGCCAGGAAGGACTGCTTGCTTAGCCTTTTGCTGCCTGTCCTTGTCAGCAGAACAACGTGAGCTTTTATTTCCTCAGGGTATGCTGCTACAGATGTTATGGAAGATTAATTTATATGGAGTAGCATTTCACCAACACTTCTGTGGAAGTGAATCCTTCCAGCAATGTGACACTTGCAAAACGTAATATATTGTTTGTATGGAGGACCTTATTAATGCAGGTGCTGTGGAATTAAATTGAGTCTTATGTAGATTTGTTTTAAAGTTACTGGACTACTCGCAATTTTTTTTTTTTTTTTAATATTTTAATTTCTATTTACTGATTTAGCTGGCTATTTTGTTTAAATATTGATTGTTTTCTTTATATACAGAACTAATTTAGAAAACTGTCTTCTTTCCTAACCTAACCATGTTCTCCTATTGTCATGGAATATTTTTGAGAAATAGTATTTTATTAAGTAATTTTAAAAAGTTTCTATTTTTACTTCCTCAGAGAATATGTTGGAAGGAGAATTAAACTGGTACACCTGACATAGTTGCAAGTTTTAAATCTGGCTTATGTGGTCAAAATCCTATTCAGAAATCATTTATGTTTGAAGTGTTCATGATCACATGGGATATAAACTCTGCTTTTTCCACCTGATTGTAGAGCCAGAGCAGTCATTTTGGAAGCATTTCAAATTGACAGCATTTTGAGTGGCATTAACATACATTAGTGCTGTATGATTTCTTTTTCTTTCAAAATAATATTTTAAGTGCATGTGCATGGATATTTTTTTTATTTTTTATTTAGGGAAGCATTGGTGTATAAATGGAAATGTCAGTGATAAAAATTAGACAATATAAACTCCTGTATAAAACAATTTCTTTCTCAAAAGGACTTCTGTTGACTGCCTGCACATATAATAAAGATTATACAATAAATTTTATTATAGTATTAACTTCAGACCATTGCAAGATTGAGTGCTGTTTTTCACATAGCAAACTTTGTATGAGGTTCTTCAGTCTACCAGCTGTTACTCCTCCTTACTCTTTTAATAGATTATTTGATAAAACTTAAACCTATTATCTGCTATGAAAATAATTACCAGCAAACTTTGCTTTGTTAAAACTGCTGTTGGAAGTGTGTTGCATTACTTGAATACATCAAGAGATAGTTTGAATTTTATCTGCAAAAAAAGTAAAGCTCCTCTTCTTGTCCCTCCTTTATATAGTAGTAGCCTGTAGGCTACTCATGTTACGATCAGTATAAAATGCATTTTTCAAATGAGTGAATGTGAAAAGTAGTATGTCATACTGTCTATTTTAAGTTTAAAATATATTTAATAGTATAATACAATAACTTGTATATATGATATGTGTGATGGAATTACAGAATTTAATTTTTATTATACAATTTATGTTATAGATATGTATGTTTGTATATTTACTGGAAGCCTTGAAAATTTGAAGGCTTTGTCGCGAGGGTCAACATTCAGAAGCTTAGAGAATTAGAGGGAACCAGTTTCAGCATGTGAACATTTGGGGGGGTTAAAGGGGTGTGTTTGTCACTCATGGAATAGATTGACACAATCGAACACTGTATAGGCCCAAGATTTCTATCAGACAGATAAAATCTCTTCATTTCAGGCACCTTTGGTGCAAAGGTATTGAAAGCAAGACTGTTAGTATGAATTTGCATAAAGCAGTGGTAATGCTTTTGCCTGATACTTGTTCATCCTCACACAGCAAGTGGATGCCACAGCAGTGTGGAGAGTATAAGGCTCCCTTTTGGAAAGAGTCCTGTTGCAGTGTGGCTGCAAAATCCTTTCACTTTTTGTTTTGTCAGAATTTCTTCAGCTGTTGCAGCAGTCAGCACCTTAGCAAAGAATGGAAAAATAGAAGCAAATATGCCTAAAACCTGCGAGTTAAGTTCTGCTGCTGCTCACTGGGGTGGGAGAGAAGGGTGAGGACAAGGACAATAGGAATGCTTTATTGTTAGGGCATGAAAAGGGTTTGAAACAGGCTGAAAAGTTTTTTAGTTATCAAAATTAGTTACTGCACATCTAGATCTAGCAGTGTTTGCTGCCTTGCTAAGAAAGGTAGGGTGACGGTATAACCAGCAGAGCAACTAATAAAATTATCTGTTTGGAATAAGTTTTAGTTTTCAAATAGGACTAAAAGTTATTTGATGCTTCATTCTCAAATTACAGCCCAAGTACTCCATAAATGTAAGATTCTGCATAGTAGCTTTTGTTTATGCTTCAGGGGAAAAGTGCTTTGGTTACCAAGCTTCCTGGAATTACTCTTTGTTCCTTCTAATACACTTCAGAAGGGTGTAGATATTAAAAGTGTTAATTAGAATCAAAATAGAAGAAAATGCTGAAGTATCTGGTTTTGATGGATTTCTACTTAATTTATGTTTCTGAGCTGACATCACGAGGGCTTTATTACTAAATCAGACCCCCTGCTACACTTCCCTAAAAAAATATTAAAATATTAAATTGATACTGCTGTAAAATAGCATTACAGAAATAACAAACACGTATTGTTGTATGTAGAATATAACAATGATAAACTCACTGTTGTGTTTCAGTCCTTTAATTTGGTTGCACTTGAGGAAATAATCTTTATGGCCATCAGAATTTCCACCTATGCAAATTACAGTTGCTGGCAGGCAATTTCTTGGAGGTATTGAATGGTTTACTCATTATGAGATACTAGAGGAGCTTTGGTTTGATATAAATAGATCTTTCCCTTTATCAGTCACTCTGTGTTCCTGTATATAGAGGCAAGGTCAGGTTTTGGATTCCAGGGTTCTTGAAAATCCCTAACTCTATTGTTATTTACTACACAGTGATCAAAGAGGAAATTAAACTACTACTGGTCTTTAAATAGATGTTGTTCTGATGTAAATCTTACTGGAAACACACAGTGCCCCTTTCTGTTGTGCACTGTGGTCTTGTCTACAGCTTTCGGATAATTATTTTGAAGATATAATTTGCTGACTCTTGGTTGAATCTGATTGCTACTCAAACAATAAATAGAGTAGGAGAGAGGAATATTTTTTTTTCCTGTAAATTAAAGCCAGTAGCATTTATTATAATCTCAAATAGCATTATTTTTGAAGTTCTAGTTAGGTTTTTCCACAGAGAATTTTTATAAAGAAATAAAAAAATGAAGATACAACCAAGGAGCGGTAGTAATAAATTAATTAAATTACAAGATCTATTTGTATGAAAACAAGTTAATAGGACTGTCACATGGTCAATAAAATCATGTACAGCAAGTTTAAAAGTTTTCATCTGAAATATTTAGCTTTGAAATTAGAAATGCTAACATGCATTTTAATATTTATACCAAGGTTTTAGCTTTCTCTTAAAAAGTTAAATAGCCTCGTTAGACCTAGTCAAAAGGAATTTTATTTAGAGGAAATAAAATTTAATTTATTAATTACTGGAATTAAATGGTTTTATATGTTTTGGGATAAAATAGAATATAATTTATGGTTCTTAACATAAAAGCATTAAAATCTTTAACCTCATGCTGTGCCACACAGCAGGGAATACTTCTGCCTATTTAACGTAGAGCATTGCTTCAGACCTAGAGAAAATACTTTTGTTCAAACCTTTATTTTAATTTGGGCAAAAGACGTGGAATGCTGAATTAAACAGATCTGAAATGCCAACACTTTTTCATTATCAGTCTCTTATTGGCTAGTGTTGAGAAATAATTTTGAAAGTGATATAATTGAGTCATGAAACAACAGAATCTCTATTATGAGGCAAATAACAGGAAGCTAAATTTTGTTGTTTCTTGTGCACTTGCAAACTGTGTAGTAAGTTTTTTTAAATGGGCTAATTTTAAAATTACCTGTGAGTTATCTATTCTGTTTTATAATCTGTAATTAAATGAAGTTTGAGTTTTATCTTCTGATATTTGTGTTGTATACTTTATAACTGAATAAATTACAAGGGCGCAAAGGATCAGTAAAATCATGTACTATGACCTCTTAAAATAACAGCCCAAACAACCTTAATCGTGAATTGCGAAACTTCCTTGGGAATTGTGACATACAGTCCAAAATATTTTTAAAAATATTTCAAAAAAATGGTGTCTGGTGTTGCCTTTGTGATGAACATTCCATTACGCCCATAGATAAAGTATTCTAATGGTTTATAAGTCTTAATAAAAATCACTACCTTAGTCTAAATTTGTCTAGTTTTGGCTTCCCACTATTACTAACTGCTTATGCTTCTTTTTACTTAGTTGAACAACTGCACTTTGTTCACGGCAGGACCTTGTGTTGGACAGGGATTTGAGGTAGAGCTGTCTAGGCATTCAACTAGTGAACTGGGTAGAGAAGGTCAATATGCTTTTTAAGGCAGTTATTCTTGGCACATAAACTATAATAGTTACCTTTTATAATGGAACTAGAGAAGAGAGGATAGAGATTCTTAAAGGGTTTTTCTATGAATTTTCTCAGAATCCAGATAGCTTTGTGGGGAATCCTTGCTACTTTGCTTTCCTCAGTAATTTTCTGAGTGACAGCACACCACTGTATGTGGTGTATTCCTAACATGGATTCTTTTGGCCTCTGTGCAACCTGGCTGCTGCCACGTGCTCTGCCTGCTTGTCCTGGTTTGGGCTGGAATAGAGTTAGTATTTCTTTTTGGTAACTAGAGTAGGGCTGTGTTTTGGATTCAGCATTGGGTTTGGTATGAGAAGAATGCTAATAGCACACTAGTGTTTTCAGCTGCTGCTGAGATTTTAAGGACTGTCCAACTCCCCATGCCCTGCCTGTGTGCAGGTGCACAAGAAGCAGGGAGGGAGCACGGCCAGAGCACCAGACCCAAACTGGCCAGTGAAATATTCCACATCATGGAACGTCATGCTCACTATACAGAGGAGGGGTGGTTGGGAAGGGGCTCTCTCTCTCTCTCTCTCTCGCTTCCGGGATTGCGACTGTGGGATCTTGGTATCTCGGGGTCGGTGGCCGGGAACGGGCTGGGGATTGGTTAGTGGGTGGTGAGCAATTGCATTGTGCATTGCTTGTTTTTATTTTCTATTGCTGTCATTGTTTTCTTTTTATTACCATTATTAAAATGTTTCTATCTCAACCTCCAATTCCCTCCCCCATTCCCAGGTGGGGGTGAGGGTGGGTGAGCGGCTGCAGGATGGTTGGCTGCCAACCAGGCTCAAACCACAACACTGCTGCTCGAGCTCTGCTCCGTGCAGAGACCCTCTGGCCCACACCTTGTAGTCCCAGCTGTCTTCCCTGCCTGCAGTAAGCCCAGGTGCTCACTAAGAGGAAGCCCATCTGGGACAGACTCTGCTTAACACAGGTGCTTCTTAATGCACATAGCACCACACTGAACAGAAGTATGAGACACTTTAGCCTATGGATTCTGTGATTTAAGAGAATTCATTTTTCCATCTGAGATTTCTGATTAGAGAAACAGGCAAAATTCGAGTGTGTGTGTTTTGAACTCTTGTTCTCCTGGATGAATAATTTGAAAATACAGAAAACAGCTGGATCAGATATATGGAAATACAAAAATATCAATTAGATCATTAAGATAAAAATAATAATGATAATGATTTAAATTATAATAACAACAACAAAATCTAATTACTGCTACTTGATTTAATGAGAAGTAATCCTGTATTCTTAGGGTTATATGTTGATAAATTTTTGAGTTTCTGCAAAGCTGTGAAAGGGACCATTGGAAGAGAGTGTATCTATACAGATTATTATCTGTTGCTCAGTGTAGCAGGTCTTAAAACTTCATCATACTTATTATTAGTAGTGTGATTATTTATGGAAATAGACAAGAAGAAATGTTAGTCTGAAATAAGGTAAATCATGAATGTACAGTGCTTCAGCTACTCACATCATTTTCCCACGAGTGCACTGTTAGCCATGAAAATGTTATTTATCCTTTGGATGAGCTGCTTGTCTGAGTTGTGAGCAGAGAGAATGCACATGTGTTTATTGTGGAGAGCTGACTTCATGGAAAAGTCTAAAATATTCATATTAAATTCAGCATCTGGCTGATCCAACAGATAGTTTGTATCTGTACCCCAGGTAATCTTGCCTTAACTTAGTACTGGCACAGTTGCTGATCTCACCACTGCACAATGCTTCGTGCTCATAAATGTTCAGTTTTGCTTCTGTATGCGTCCTCCTGCATCTCTGTCTGGGAAACTATAAATTCTGTAAAATAAACGACGGTAAATGTTACTATGTGTAGACCATATAAGCCAAAGGTTTGTGAGAAAAATACCATGCTGCAAGTTTTAATCTGATTATACAATAGTTTACAGAGATAAACACATTTGCCTCTGGCCATTCTTGCTGCTTCAGAAATCATAAACTTGGGTATTAAAATGTATATATTTTAAACCACATTAAATATATGCATGTAGTATCTAATATCAGGCTACAGTGTCTCAGAAAAACTTGCTTTCTACGTATTTCAGTAATGTAAAAAAAAAGTTAATTCAAGGATGGCTTTATGGCCCTTCAGAGAACCTACAGGACAGGAATTAACAGGAAAAAACACATAGATGCAGTATTACAAGTATTAGAGATGATTGGCAAGTTGCAGAAGCAAGCTTAACATGTCAATTCCTGATTTTTCTCAATGTACACTACGCAGTGGTGTTGAGTAATACGTTTCATCAGCACAGAAGGTAACATTTTCAAAGTGTTAGTGTCTTGACTATCAAACCACTGAAAACCATGAGGGGAAGTAGTAACTGAAACGCCAGCAATGAAAAGAAAATGCTGTTTTGTACATATCTCCAAAATGAAAGTGTGATAAATTAAATAAAAGCTTGCTTTTACAAATGTGGTTTCATCTGATACAATATTTACACTTTTGGAGGACTTTAATTACTTTACATACAGAGACTTCTTCCTTATAGTAGTAAATCATTCTTCAACCATATTTAATGCATGCTGTTCCTTTTTACTGTGCTCCCGACTTATTCATATGCAGTAGTTATTTTGCTTTATACATTTGCCTATTTTCTTCTATATAGCAGACATAAAGGTATGTTTATCCCCTTAGTATAAGCTACTGAAAATGTTGGGATGCTACATATTTTATGTAATTGCTTATGGCTAAAATTATCAGTGTCAACTTTCACATAGTTTGTTGTGAGATTGTGTCTTATTTTGACATTCAGTTCAAAGTGAAAGTGCACACTACTCCTGGGAGGATGGCTTATTCTGGAATGCCTTATTCAGCCTTGAAACTTTTTCTTCAAACAGTTGAAGGGGCTTTGTAACAGAAAAATGCTCTATATGTGCTTTAGTCAACAGAAGAAATGGGTGTTTGCCCGTAAGTAGTGGTACAGTAAGATTCAACATGTTGCCAAAAGAAATTTTTGAACCTCACCGAGCTCAAGCTCACAAGACTGCACCTGCAGAAATCTGAAGGGGCTCTTGATTTAGTTATTCTGGTACATAAATCCTTGATTCATATTTTTTGCAAATAGTTAATACGGTCAGATATGTGAAAGTACTTACGAAATTAGATGGTCTCAGAGTTCTCAGTTCATATCTATGGAAAAGGCAGTAAGTTGAAGTAGCTTGCCTGAGGCCAAACAGCCAGTTATTAACAGAGCCAGAATTAGGAGACAGACCTGCTGCCCTGTGAAATCTCTTTGTTCCTCTGGTATTACTTCCATCCAGTGTTGCTTTGTACGTGAGTGTATATACGCACTACGAATCCTGTATATGACTAGTGGGGTAAATACTATGGAGGAGGACTTAAAAGTTGAGTTATGATAAATGCTGTATGACAGAGAAGTTCGGTACTTGTCTTTCAGTGATACACACAAAATGGTAGGTGTTATTAGGAAAGAAATAAAAAACAAGCTATAATATCTTGTTATGTATGTCACAGTTTAAACCCATATATTGAATGCCGAGTGTAGTTCCAGTTACCCCATTAGAAAAGTATGAGAAAAAGGTGACAGGAACAGTGATAGCTATAATGACTTCTTGTCTTGAATAAGACAGATCCAATTTTGCAAAAGGCATTACTGGCCTGGAGAAGGTCAATAGGGCATAATTATTCATAGTTTTTCTTAGCAAAAGGTGTCACCAAGTGAAATGGCAAGTTTTAGAACAAAGGAAGTATCTTTTGAGATGGCTTATAGTGAGATCATGGAACCAGTTGTAAGTACGCTAGTTTAACCATTTTTTAATCTAAACTTCATGCCTTCACAGTTTTGAAGCATCATTTCAGGCATTGGTTATCAGGAAAATTTACATGCATGGGAGTTAGCACTTCCAAAGTGCACACTAGCTTGTTACATCCATCACTGAAAGATTTAGAGGTGCTCTTCCCTCTTTGTAGGCATCAATTAATTTTGGATCATGTCAAGTCCAGGTATGAGACCACTCATCCAATGTGCAGTGTTAACTGTGCTGGGTCTCAGTGTGTATCAGTATTGTCACTGACTAAAGCCTTCATCCTTGACACCCACAGAAAATTGTCATTTGATGTGCCATTTAGGTTCTTGTCTAACACAACCTCTGCAGAGAGCTGTGGGGATTAGGCTTCTGTTGGTGGAATTGTCCTTTGATTGACTTTACTAGGAGGGCTCTAATGATTATCTCTGAGTAATTTGTGGTAATAGAGGAGGACAGTATTTAGAATTATCCAGAAAGTGAATATTAATATAATAGAGAAGAAACCGGAGTTGCTTACCAGTAGTTAAGAGTTCAGGGAGAGTTTTTTCTATGTATTCATCCTCTACCTCTATAGTTTTGTAGGTTGGACCTCTTTGATTTCTTGCTTGAAAGGAAGCAATATAGTATGGTCCTCATGCAAATATGGAGCAAAAAGAAGAGCATGTTAATTAATTGGAATATAGATATCCATTAAGCCCAAAACCTTTGGCCTTGAATGGTTGTAACACATGACTACTTGTGGTATGAGTATGCAAAGCCACATATTGGTCATAATCTTTTTTTTAAGGATTTCACTCCTTCAATCTTAATTACATATTGTCATGTCAGATGCATGGTTCACAATTTTGATGACTAATTTGACCTTAAAATGAAAGCTTTGACCAATTTCATATTTGGCAAATTTATTTCTAAAATTCGTGAGCAGAATCTCTGGTATATTAGCAGTAATTTATTGAGAAGATTACGTAGCAGTGAAGAGGCATGCATTGGCATTTACATAATGCTTTGATAATAATGGCTGTTAGTTAATTAAGATTTCATATCTGAGAAGCATCCAGTCACCAGTGTAGATGCAGGTTTCATACAATTTCAGACTGTTGGGTAATGTGGTGGTTTTTAAATGTTCTCTCTGCCATATTCAAATGTACATTTCATAGAATTAATAAAATATGTCCTTATTGTATCTCTGTGAGGTTTTTTGGTATTAAAGTACTAAGTTAATTTCTGTTGTTGAAAAGGCATGAATGACAAGTATTGAAATAATCAAGATACCAGGAAGACTGTTTATTTGCATTTTTGTTCTATAAAATGTGAATGCAATGTATATTCATAGTTGCACTTTAGCTCTTTTTGTGGGGCATTTCTCCATTTTGCTAAACCGCCTAACTTCTTCAGTGTGGCTGATGGAAATTCTTTCCTCCTGAAAGAGATTGCACTGTGAAAGTATTGAATAGTGTTCTAAAGCATAATATAATCTTCAGTGTTTGTTTTCTTGCAATATGATTAACAACCATTTTGACACTGAATTAATCTGTCTGTGAGTGTCAAATGAGTGAGTTTGTTTTGGGGAATATAGCGGTCTTTCAAATTAGTTTTTCACGTTTTATTGCTCAGACTATGGTGACTGAAAAGTACAAGGCAGAATTGTGACATTGATAGGAGAAATGTTCTTTTGATGGCATATACAGTCTGTAAAATAACAATTATATTTACATATTTTCATATTATTTACTAAATGAACATGCATTCTTAGACTTGTGCCCACTTAAGAATGTAGACAACATTGCAGAAAATTCTGCTGTGACGTGACTAGGAAGTGATGTTTGCAAAAGTTCTCTCCTTCTTTTTGGTATAGACCAGCAAGTAAGTTTTGCAAATTACACTTTAATTATTATTTTTTAAAATCAGTTATCAAAAATAGCATTGTGTCAGAAACATGAAATAGGAAGAAAAATGATCAGAGTAGGAAAAATAAATGGAAACTGCACTGTATTTTCAAACATTTTCAGTATATCCAAGTCTCTTTAGTCTTAATTTCCATGGTACTCTTTATTTTTAGAGACACATTTACAAATTTTACTAAATTGTTTACAAATTTTACTAAAATGATTACAAATAACTTCATTTATAGTGGAAAGATAACATCTGTTAAAGTTAGGCCTTAAAAAAAATATTTTTTTTTTCTTTTAATATGAAAGGTCCCTTATTACGGGTTTTCCCTTGTAAAGGCACGGTGAGAGCTGATTTTTCATTCTGTGCAGATATGTGTGATGTGGTCTCTTATTAAGTGAGCATGTTGGGACTGCAATGATAAAAACTCGTTCTTGAAATACTCTGCATATTTATACTTTAAACAGTTTTCAGAAATATGTAATTCAATTAAAACCAACTTCTGGAATATTTAAGTGGAGTAATTCCTTGTCAAATTTCAGTTTGCTTTCTTCAGCTAATGCCTATTCTGCAGTATCCTTTGGTATTTTGCAAAATATTTTGCATCAGGTTGGTATTGCAGAAGTAATAAAGGCTTATCAGGGCATTTGTGACAACGCAACTTTTTTTTTGATTGCTGTCAACCTTTCTAGTAATCCTTGTTAACTGCTGGAGAGGTCATACCAGAAGATAATTTATAGAGGAATGTGGAAGTTCATTACAGTTAAATTGATGGCATTAGGCCAGAGGCTGCTAACTGCTTCCTTGTTAGCATCCTAGATTTTAGTATTTCCATTTATAGACTCATAGATAGTGGGTGCTCTGTCTTGCTGTAATTAATTTAAAGTAATTCAGAAGCAGAGGTTATCCTGAATACCCCCAATGTATGGTTCCCTTCTTCTAAGGACAGAAATGACTGAAAAGCAAAGTTTTCCCTGTTCTTTATTTCAAAAGTAATTCACTTTTGCATTAATGAAATGTCCATTCTACTGAAGAACATAAAAAAGTTTTCAGCGATCCTGCATATCTTGTCTTTTATTTATGGTTTGTTCAGTGATCTGATCAGTCAGATGAAGAGCTGTATAGATGCTTGACCTAGCAAAGAAGTCTCTAGAGGTGACTCCTGTATGAAATAACCCAATATGCTTAATTTCTTTATGTCAAAAGGCAATGTACCTACCTCAGACATGAATCTTTGTCTAGACAGTAAATCTCAATTTTGCCTGTGAGCAAAGCACAATGGAATCCCTTCAAAGCATTGGCAATACTCAAGAAAAAATACACATAAAAACGTAAATGTGGAATATGTATATAGATATATTAATCAAAGAAACATGAATAGAATTATGATAATCTTTTTTTCTTTCACTGTATTCATGTTAATGCTTGTATGTTCCTTTTTATGTTTGCATGTTAACACAAAATGGGAGGAGATTAAGCAATTGTGTTAGTTAAGTATGAGTGTGTTGTGGGCAGAGTGAACAGCAGGACTGTGTGTGATCTGGCATCTCTTCTGGTTTTTTTTATTGTTGCTACTGAAGGAATGAAATAAGCCAGTGCATTTGTTTTACTTAGAAAGATAAACTTCATAAATATTGGTGGATGGCAATCTGGTTAGTCCTTGAAGGCATATTACTACACTTCTGTTTAATATCAATATGAAAACATTTGGTTTGTGATTCTTCGCCACCATAAGCTGCCTTATGGTTGATAATTTCCTGTGTTCTGTACCCTAAAAAGTTTTTTCTTCACTCAGTAGAAGGAGGACATGAAAGATACTTGTCTCTCTTTTGGTTTTGTTTTCTACTGTATCATTTCACTAAAAGCTCTTACTACTAAAATTTGTATGTGGAAAAAACCCAGAAGAATCTAATGGTTGTTCTTATTCTTTTGAAGAATGGTGTTCAGTACTGTTGCTCTGAGCATCATTTCTGCTTTAAGCTAATATTGCTCTATTTGAAAATTGTAGAAATGCAACTTAAAGCCAGATTCCTGCCTGTGAGGGAGCCTCATGTGGGTCTGCCCTCTCTTATTTCCTGGGATGGCTCTTCCATTCTTCTGCCATAGCATGGAGCCAGTGCAGCCTTTTGTACAATGCTGCATTCTGCCAGCTTTATGAAGTCATAGAGAGTAATCATTTGAGAAATTGGTCGAATTGTAAATTTATTTTTGACTCTTCTCTGAAGTTTTGGGACATTTAACTCTTCCAGCACAGAAGGGAAAGATACCTACATCGAATGCCTAGGTATAGTCCTAAGACTGAATAAAATCGTAGTGAATTTTCCAGGGCACTGTTGAAACGAAATGACATCATAGTTCAGCTAAAGACACAATCACAGATAATCCTTCATTAATTGGTTTACTTACAAATTAATTATTCCATCTGATGTATACAGCATTTTTGTTTGACTGATAAGGAAAATGGGAACTGTGTAAAAATTTAGTAAGAAAGCAACAGTATGAATCTAGACTGTTTCCAAAATACAAATGGTGAAAATAACACATACCCTTCTAAAGAGGATTTTTCAACAATAAATTTCAAACCACTCAGCAAAAAGGTTTTGTGTTCATATTCCCATTTTACTGATAGTCTAGCTATACATATCAAACAAAGGCAGAAACTTTGACTGGGAAGGAATCTGTCAGAACCTGGAAAATGTGTTATTGTGACCCAGTCCCTAACCGCTCACTGGGGCTTTGGTTCATGAATAGGCAGAATAAAAGGAAAAATAAGGTTGTTCCCTGCCTTTTCCAGTACATCTGGTTTTGATGCTATGGTAGGAATTTCCAAGACCAGCTCTAGCGCTATTAAACTCAACTGTTGAATTTCCATGATGTAGACTCAAAATTCACCATATTTCTTTTAATAAATTGGGTCAAGGGGGCTGGTTTTGAAATTTGTAATCTTGGATCAGGCTTTTTGATTTTTAATGTGATGATCAGCTAGCTTAGGAAGTTTTTTATTTTAGATGAAATCTGAGACATTCACATAATCATATGGTCATAGAAGTTGAGACTTCTGCAAAGAAGCAATGTAGTTGATAAGTAAATAGAAACTGGTAAAGTTGCTGGCTGTTGCAATGTATTCCTATAATCAAATGTCCTTCCCCCATGTCTTTCCAGGAGTACAGCAAAGATACTCTATTAGGCTCTGGCCTCAGCCTCCCTTTGCATTGGAAATTTTTTTTCTCCTAAAGGCAAAGAGATACTGTGAAGGCTTGATCTTTAAATAGTTTTGAAGATAGAAGTTGTGAGAAGGCCAGGAGAAACTACTTCATGTAATATGAACCTCAAAATTATTGGAAAAACAGAATTAAGCAAGCAGACTAAGGTCATGAAGAGAATTAAGCTAGTTTATTATTCCAGGTGCAAGATAACATCTCAAGTTGTGAGTTGTATCATTTCAAATCATTGCCTCAGAGCAGAGCTGATTAGTTTTGTAGAATTAGTTTAGGACTATGGTAACATTTAACTAAGAAGTCCTATTAACATTTCTTCTATAGAGTGCTTTGTATGGAATATCAGCTTTGACTTGTCCAATTAATTCTGCTAACCCCATGTCATAATAAATCAACTGGCTTTGCTTTTTGTTTATGTACTAATTTTTTGTGGCTCTAAAGCTTTCGGAGATTAGTTGCATTAATGCATCTTCCTGAATTCTAGAAGTATTTTATCCTGTTTATATGCTGTAGCTGTAACAGTGAAGAACATAATACTGTAGTTTTAAAACAACATTAAGATGTCATAGCCCTTCAGTGTCTGACACTTAATTCTGTGTGTTCTTCAGTGTAAGCTCTTGCTCTTGGTCATGCAGCTAAGTGCATCTTACACTCTTTCTTAATAGTTTCATACTGCTTCTGCAAGTATGTCACACTGAGCTCTCAGAGCAAACGTTCAGTAGCTCACTTTCTGAGGAAATTTTTAATGTGGAAATTAGACATACTTAATTTCATTAATAATGTGTATCTGACTTCATCTACAGTGTTTTATAGTGCTGGGTCTCCATCATGATCCACAATGACCACTCCTTCAGAGGCTTGCAGATGTGTTTATCTTTACTGCTGTACTTGTACCAGTGTTAGAAAAGACTGATTTGTGATAAAAACGTTAAGCATGCTTAATATGTATTATATATATAATATTATATATTTTATATATATATATAATATATATAACATATGTATTATATATATAATGCTCATTAATGTGGTAATGGGTATTTTTATGCCTGCTTTTCTCTGTTGTGGCTTCTACCATGATGTTGACCTTCACCTCAAAAATTGTGGATAGCAGCATTACAGGTGTGCGCTATACTGTCAGTGGAACACTTGTTTGGTATTTAGCAAATAAACGTTAAGGAAGGATATTGGAAATACTTAAAATTGCATTTATTAGACTCTTTGTGCTCTGCAAGAGTCAAGGTAGTTACAGAAGAGTTACATAGGACCTGAGTTTTCCCTTCTAACTACATGCCCAGCCCACCTTAGGTAATGCCTTGTCTGGGACATTGAGAAGTGAGGCATCAAATAGCAAAACTAGTAAGACAAGTGTGAAAGAGAACTTCAGTGTTTGATATGTGTCTGTGTCACTGGTGGCTGTCACTTAAATGCAACTTCTATACAGAATGTGAGACAGACCTGCAGAGAAGAGCAAAATTGTGGGCGCCTGTTAAATGATTTTGACAGAGTGCTGGATCCTTCTCTCTTTGCACGTGACAAGAGGAAGAGGTTGCTTTAGAAACACCAATAGAAGTTGCATCATTAATGACTGATGAGGTGGAGAAAGTACTGTAATGATGGATAAACCTGACATAGGTTATAAACCTTGTTTCTCAGATGTGATGCTTGGAAGAATATGAAACTGGCAACTAAAGTTTGTAACACAACTTCTGTACTGTGGTTAATAATGTGGAGATGACAGGGCTTTTTTGTTTGTTTTTCCAAAAAAGCGCTTGTGGTGCTTCCAGAAACTGTTTGGGACCCTTTCTTTCCTGAAGGTGTGTGACTAATGAAAGGCATTTGGGACAAAGCTGATATACAGCGGGTGTTCTTCAGCATAGAGGACTCTCTTTTCTTTGAGCTTTCAGAACTTAAAGACTTCTTAGGTGAGGAGGAATCTTTGAGCAGTAAGTGCTGCATTGCTTCTGCCAGGGGTTAATGACGGGATAACTGAATAAATAAGAAAAATATTTTAGCCATGAAGAATTGACTATTATTTGGTGTAGCAAGAGAACTATAAGGGGGATGTGGTGTTGGATTATGCACAGTTCTGATGACTTTATATGGGAGTTATATGTCAGCAAAGGACTGGATTTCATCAGCCTTAGCATCACACTGCGTATTTTTCATTTCCTGTGAGCCTACCCAAGTCAATCAACATCAAGTCAGAGGATGTTCACCTTTTGTTACTTTGGTGGGTTTTGAAATGGCTGAAGTTTCGTATGTGATCTGTACTTGTCAGTCTGATGTTTACACTTTTTGAATCAGATTTTTATGTCCATTTGTACACCTGGCTAATCCTTTCTGCAAGGCAATCAGGACTGCTTGAAAGATATGATTTTTCAGGAACATGTCAGTGGTCTTAAAAGGGTTGTGATTATACCAGTAACGTAGATTTTCTTCAGGAAAATTTACAGTATAAGGTTAGCAATGGAAATACTGGCAACATAAAAATTAAACAACAAAGCTAATTAAAAAAAAAGTAATCAATTTCCTATTTTTGGTAAAAGGGCTAGAATAAGTACGTTAAAAATCATGATTAGTATGTTAGAAAGCTCAATGTTTTAACAGCTATCACTCAGGTATATTTTTTTTTCAAAAATAAGTGCATAAAACTCTTGGGTTACAATGATTAAAAATACAAAACATTAAGAAATAATAAAATGAGGTGATACGTAAATATTGAGTCTGCAAGGTATTCGTCAGTGCAGATTTTATACTATCAGTGCTTCTCTGCATATGTGACAATATATAGAGACACAGACACTGTCTAGTTGCCCATTATTATACAGTAGTAGTATGTCTTTTATGCCACAAGTTATATTGTAAAAATAGTTGAAATCTTGTTTTCTTTCAAAATATGTAATGGTGATATAATTTAACCCTTAGATGTATCAATTGGGAATTTTTCTCTCAAGTAAGGCTTAGGTTGGTGAAGAGGGAAGCTATTGAAATTCTTGTTTGTCATTCGAAAAACACTTAAAAAAAAACAAACAACCATTTTGGATTTAAGGTTGCCAAAAATATTTGTGGCGTATGCACTGATGAATGATAACATCTTGTGAGAACAGTGAATGATTGTAAACTATAGGCATGCATACAGAAAAAAGATGCAACAGCATTTCTTACAATTTTTGGGTAACTCTGTAGGCATATGGCAACATGAACACTGAATATTTAAGGTGACCGCATATTGAGCACATGTTGATTCTTGACCTTTCACTGCTTTTGCCTTTCTATTTCCCTACATATTGAGTTTTCTACATACTGAGATTTCTGTCTGCCCACACTTGGCCAGGCTTTTTACATTTAAAGGGTTAAAATGATAGTGAAGGTGATGCAATCCAGTTAATTATTGTTTTGACATATTTTGAAAAGAGGTGAAAGGAGTAATTAACACAGTGGGTAATTGACATGGAGGATGATGCTTAAATTGTAATTGTTGTTTAAAAAATAAGTAGTTATATATATCCAGCATTTTATAAACCTTTTTTTTTCCCCCTAACCTCTACAAATTCACGATCCATGACATTCACAAATACTTCTCCTGTTTAAGACACCCATAGCCTCATCAAAAGGGATTTAAGTTGTTTTAAGACTACTTTTGATTATAAAAATACTTTTTTCAAATCTTACTTGCTAATAATGTTCATTCATAAGCCCATTTAAATTTTCAGAGTGTGTGATAAAAGTGGAACATAAATGGATGTTTTTTAAATGGCTGGAGGAAAAGAGATGATAGTCAAGTGTGGTTGTGATTTAGGTTTTTTTTTGTATTGTGAGACCCAGGGTGTTGTCAGATTAAAGAATACTCTACTTTCTTCTTTAAAATGTATAAAATGTTACCATTCATGTAATTGTATGACAGGCTGGAAGTTCTTGAACATCTAAATGATATTTTTTTTCTTGTTTGCCTCTTGCAGTGAATAATAATAGGCTGTTTTTTTTTTTTTTCCAGATAACCTTTTTCATGCTGCTGTCTGCAGTGTGCGTAATGCTGAACTTGGCTGGTTCCATTCTCTCTTGTCAGAACGCTCAGCTGGTAAAGTCCCTGGAAGGATGTCAGTTGGTGAGTAACTAAAAACAGGTCTCTTGTAAAGGGCAATGGATTTTATTTTTCATTTGTTTGGTTTTTATACACATATTCCTTTAATTTTCAAAACAGTATGTGTTCAGTAGAGTCACCTATAGTCATTACAACATGAAAAATCATGTTGGGAAAAGTCTGAGAGTTAAAGTGCTAATGTATTTACAGTGTTTTGCCACCTCAAAAAGTAAGTTGTAATATTAGAAAGACTTGCTCCTTGGTGTCATGGTACAAATGACACTTACACAGAATAGGTGGAATACCGGCCATGTCAAAGCAATGCAGTGATTATCATTTGATGTCAGCAGTATCAAGATTTGATCCAATAGCTCGTTATACAGCCAGGGTATTTCAGAGATGTACTGATAGTAATGTTTTGGTATGTGTATGTTAATATTTTATTTGCCAGCCAAAATTAGTTATTTTTCTAAATTTCCAAAGCAAACACATGTTACTGATGTTAAATAAAATACAGAATAACAGAAATTATCATGATGTGGCATGCTCTAAATTATTAAAAGGTACAGTAAACCTAAAGTCTTTATGTTTTTTTCTTAGGGAAAAAATATAGATACATTGAACTCTAACATATTTTCTGACTTAAATTTACAAAGATGTTTACAGAACTAAAGTCGTGTCTGAAATCTCTGGTTTAAAGTAGATAATAAAACAATTATCATCCCCCTCTCCCCCCAGATTCAGTCAACAAGTGACATTACATTGTAAGATTGTCAAACGGGCTGGAGAATGTTTATGGATATGCATCAGTACTCTTTTTAATACTGTCAGTAGACCAATGAAACTGTTTAAAGTGTATGAGTATGCACTTATAGGATTCATTAAGTATTAGAAAAATGTGCACATATGCATCCCAAGATAATTGATTTGAATGATAAAGAGAAAAAACATTATTCTCTCTAGTGCTAAACACTCCATAAAATGCTTTTGTATCACTTCTACTCAGCCATTGTTTTCCTCCTTTATTCTAATGTCTTTGTCCAGAAAGACCATTCAGGCTTCCGTTTGCACACAATGTATTTAATAAAACTAAGTTAACATAATATAAAATGTTTCAACAAATACTTCGGAAGGCACATGAAAAATACAGAACAGGAAACAATTTGAGTGTGACCTGTCACATGCCTTCATCTTGTTTAGTCAGCTTTTAAAGCCTGTGTTCTGTTTTCCTATCACCCATCCTGTTTCAGAGGGGTATGTCTGCAGGTCCATCAGTTCCATAGCCTGGAAAACCTTAGGTATTTTTCTGAGCTTTCTACAGTGCTTGCAATTTCCAGGTATGATTTGGATAAAGGCTTTGTAGAACCAGGTGGATGGTGCCAGATAGCTGACACAGTGGAAAACCTGCAGCGACCCAAAGAAAGGAAGGGAGGGTTTTCCCTGTAAAATATCTGATTTGGGAAACTCTTGATAAAGTTCCTGGCTGTTATTTTCATGGGGGGTTGGAGTTGTACTGCACAGCTGGAAAAATCAGCTGGTGGAACCTGGAGCTGTTACAAGATGCATGGTGTACTTTGGAGTGCTATGGGAAAATAACTTTTTTGTTGTGGGTTTTGTTTTTTTTCATGGAAAAAAGAAGTATCATGGGTATTTTTTGTGAAAGATCTTCAAAGTTAGTCTTACCAATTTATCTTGAGATGCTTGCTTTGATATTAGGACTGTTTAGAAGTTACTTTGAGGGACTGTGTTTATATCAGAACTTCCCATGAAGACTTACAAAAATGGTTTTGTATCTGCATGGAGGAAAGAATAAGGAGACTCTCAAAATGAATGTTTTCCTAACTGTATATTGCAACTACGTAACTATATTATGTGACCTATCTGCTGTAATTTCCAAACATGGTATTTAACTTGGAACATCACTAGGCTCATGTCTAGATATCATGCTCTGCTGGTTAATAGATCATGTTCCATATTCTCAAGAAATGCCATCTTGTCACATCTCTCATGTAGGATAGTATCAAAGCCCTAAAGAAGAAAAAGGAAAGAAGATTGGAATTTTGGAAACGTGAATTTACCTCTTTCTTGCTCAGTAGCTCATTGCTTGATTTGTTAGCAAAATCCCACAGAATTTCTATACTGCATGATACATAAATAATTTCAGAACCAACATGTCAAAACTAGTAAGTTGTTAAGAACATTTAATTTGCTATAGTAATAAATGAAAAAAAGTGCATGTATGTATATATGGCTGAGGGGAGCCATTTGTACTTGTGTGTAAAGTCTTTCACCTCAGGCTCATGAGCAACCAATGTCGTTACTGACAGGGTTTTGACAGATGTCCGGTAAGCTGTGTGAATTAATTTAAACAGCAAATCCGGTCCCAGATGAAGAAGAATGCATGTAGCAAGAACAGTGCCATTGGTGCTGTTGTGGCTTAGTGCATGCATGGATGCTGTGTGTGGATGTCTGCTTTTCTAGTTCCTTTCAGGCAGCCATTAGCAAACAGAGCTACTCAGCAAAGCCTGCTGAAAAACCCCTAAGCCTACAGTTCAGGTGCTTACCCACTACTGATAACTGTGATTATGTATGTGCTTGCTGGAGTCTATGTTTAAATATGTTGACAGTATCATTTAATATACCACCTAGATGTATCTGATCTCTGTTCTGGGATGTATTGCGATAATGTATCTGTGTTAGGATTCCTCATAGGCCTTTGCACCAACCAGAAGGACTCAGACTAATGAAAGGGAGCATTTTATTTCTCCTAATACAAGCAATAATAGAGGTGTAGGACAGAAGGAAGAAAATCAAGTTAATGAGAATCAACGAAGTGGCAATGCAGGAACAGAAAGTTGAAATAATTAGCACATTCATAGACAAAGAAAGCACTGGCTTTGGCTGCTGGTTAGATGTTCATTACCAAGAAAAAGGCCCAAGTCAACAGAAAGTCTTTTTAGTCTTTTAAGTGTTCTTTTCAGTGACCTCTCTTCTGGTTATGAACCCCATGACTCCTCTTCAATTTTGGTCAGAATCACCAACTCTAATAGGAAAACTACTGCTGCAGAAGTAAGCAGGGACTGAGCTGTGCAGTTGAATTTTCAGATCATTGACGAAAATTAAAAGAAATAAATTAGTTTTGGATAAGGTGAGATATAGAAGGGGAAAAAAAAAAAAAAAAGCTGATTCAGGAAGAATTTTTTTGGTTTTTCCCCTTCGGCTTTTTGAAAAAAAAATGTGTTTCAGTTATTTGTGATGTTTTCCACTTGGAAAATTTAATGTTGTTTCAAAATACCCTAGATTCAGTGATTTTCATGGGACCACATTTGATCTGAACTTTAAAATAGCCTTGAGTTCTTTAACTGTGCATTTGTTCCCCCTGCTCCCCTCTGTTGTCTTGCCTTCTCTAGTCTTGCTCTCATCAGCAGAATGGTATCAAACAAGTGCTTTTTGTGGGCAGGCAGAGGGTTTGCAGGTGGAAGTGGGCTTTGCCCTTGGGTAGACATTTGGGGATTAAGAGGTTTGGTGGGTGGACATGTAGGAGCTTCCTGAGGAGGTACTTTCCCCATTTGTTCTCTTCTGCATGAATTCAAAGGAAACCTTTGTTCCTCCAGGTGAATGGAAGATTGTCACTCAAGCATGAATCTTGCAATTAGTGTTTTGCATTTTTTCCAAGGCCAGCGTACTTGGCTAGTGAATTAAAAGGCAACAGTTATGTTTCATTTGTACTTCCCTGAACTTTTCGTTCCTGCTCCAGATGGAATGTGCAAATTGTCCTCTGGACTAGTGAAATGCTGAACTGGCAAAAGAAAATAAAACAAATGTTCAAACTGCTAGTTTCAATTTTCAGAGCTTGATGAAATGCTAAGTAGCTTTGCTACAGTGTGTTGTACTAGATGAGGGCAATTTAATTTCATTGTGACTGTTTATCATGTCATAATTGTTTCTAAAAAATAATTTCTTCTGCCCAGACTGTACTTTTTAGACTTTCCTTACTCAAACTCACATTTTGGTCAGGCTGGGGACTTGTACGTGAATACATCATATTGCAATGTTGAACTGCTCATATATATGAAATTCTAGAGTTCTGTCCTTGTAGACCACACACTGGGAGAGATGCACTGTAGTGAGCAACACCGCTTTATGATTAAGCACAGGATTTGACTCAGAATTTGGTAATATATTATGTTGAACATATTTAATTATTTTATTACTGTTTTTCACTCAAAAGGAAAAATACTAGCTTCTTAACAGCTTGCGCTAAGCTTATATTTCATGTTCCTTCCTTAAATGGCTCACTTCAGTGGTGTAGATCTGTGCAGTCCTGTACTGTGTGACTGGATGTACATTACCAGAGCGTTCTAAATCCTTTGATTGCCTTCTAGGATACAAATTTACTTTATGCTGATGCAGATCTAGGAGTCAAAATCCAACTTTTGTAGACATGCAGTTTGAGATGTAGTTAATATCCCTTGTAACTGTAAGAGACAAAAATATACTAGTAAATTTCCAAGCACAATACAAAAGCCAGATTCAAAATAAATTATGTTTTACTTGTAGTATTTCTGTCAAACTCATTCTTGCTGAATGTATGGCTCCAGAAGTGGTATCTACTGTATTTTGGAGTCTAAATTCAGAAGCATTTCACATGTAGAGTAGTAGTTTGAAGAAAAAGAATGAGACATGAGGGTCTTATTTTGCTTTAAGCACTGGGGATTTATTGTAGATTCCATTATATATATTTTTGTATGAATGTGAAAAACATGCTCACCATATGTTAGCATTTTGAATGTGTAATTTGTGGATTTAGTATTTGTGCTCTTTATTCTGCAGCTTAGCAACATACAACACCGAGGAACAAAAAAATACCAGTAGCTTTAATGGCTTGTTATGAAAATTTAATTGGAATTTTTTTCCCATGAATAGCTGTAGATCCTGCAGCCCAAACCTCAAGATACTGCTTTAAGTCAGTGAGAGTAGGATGTGTACAGAGCAGTTACACACTCAAGCTGTTTGTTATGTGTGTATGAGAAACAACATTTCTGTCTTACAAATTTCTTTCTCAAAAAATTAATCTCTAAAAATTCTGCTTAACATATGTGGATAGAGCAATTTGTATATTTAAATTTATAATCTATTATTGAACAAGATAGAATTTTGTTAGTGATGTTTTATTTCTTAGACTTTATTTGTCTTTACTGGATGTACCTGTCTTACTGTAAGTTGCTTATTCATTTAAAAATAAGTGCTCTAGTTTTAATCAAATTTAAAGCTGCTTATTATTCAGATAATTAGTGATAGTGTCTATCTCTGTATAGAAAGATTGCTTATAATTTATTTTTTAGTTGTATACCTGAAATTGGCCTGTGGCTATAATAACATATAAAGGAAGACTCTTTTTCCTCTGAATTATGTTTAGCTGGAGGAGACAAAGCAAGGAAAAGCAGAGCAAATGCAGGTTCACGTAGAGATGCATGGCAGCGCAGTTCCAGAAAGGAGGTTTCTTTGTTTTCCATTCTGTGCTGTAGTTCTGTGCATATTGAAAAACAGTTTTTAAAATTACAGGAAAATATATGTATGTGCTTTTTGTTCTTACTCCCCTGTTGGTGTTTTCTCTTGCTATTTCCCTACCACTCAACTTTATTCCTTACTCGATCCTCCTGCTCTTTCTCTTTGCATAAGCTGCTATATAATTTACTGAAGTTCCTTTCCATAAACATACCAGCAAGGCTTTCTTGCCCTTTACTGCCTTGTTTTCAACTTTGGAACTTTTATATTTTATTTTGAAATTTTGTCCTGCAGTTTTTATATTCCCTATAAAAATCCCTGAATGTTGATTTAGAACATAAAGTAAAATCTATCACTACTTCTAACAAAGTTTTACATTTGTAAGAGGGAAAGGGCAGAATGCAAAGTAAAACTGTTACTTCATCCCTAATTTACCCACTTTGGTGAGAACGTGTGTGCACTCAGTAGTAATTTCTTCGTTGTTAAGACACCTTTAATACCTACACAGAATTTGATGAATGACAGATGCAAAAAGTCTGAAGTTCTCTATGTTCTTTGCCGTTGGAGGATCCTGTGCTTTTTTGATCCTCTGCTACATGAAAGTCAGATTTCAAGGGGTTTTATCACTTTTGAAGTAACAGTACTGCTTTTTGGTAAGACAAAATAAACTTAAAAGACAATTTATGCTTATAGGCAGTTTAGGCTGATGTTTGAAATCTTAAATATGGTTTGGATGAGGGTGTACTTGGTAACTGTCATAAATATGAAAGTGCACAAGCTATACTGTGATTACTGACTACACTTACTAGCAGGAGTAAGAATCATGAAATGGAACACGTATACAGGATGGGGGGAGTAAGTGCAGGGGATGAAGTGAAAGATGCTTTATTCTTGCGCTCTGCCAACCAAAACGAGATATAAACACAGCAGAGAGAGGAGAAAGAACACAGTTTTGGAGGCACTGCTGCTTTAGTTGTGTCTAAGGCTGGCAAACACCAGCCCTGTAGCTGGAGGGAGTAATCCCGGCTCTTGCTCCCTGTACCAGTGTAGCTCTATTGTTTGTGATGTATTTATAAAGCCACACAGTGAATGGCATTTGAGGTCTGATCTGGACTAAAAATAAACCACTCCTGCACAATAAAAGAAAATTTAGTTTTGATACTGTTCAGGTCGTGGGATAGCTGTATGAATTCTTGATCCTGGCTGCACAGGTATGAGACAGAGGTAGGGCAGGGATGAGCATTCAGGAGCATGAGGGCTCAAAACTGCTTTCAGCTGCTGTATTGTGGAAAGCATGAATGCAATGACATGCTCAGCTTTTTGTACTGCTGTCCTTTACAAAAACACAAGTTAGCAAAGCTGTCACTTCACAAGCATTTGAAGGAAAAGATGTACAATAGGGCAAATTGTTAAAAACTCTCCAAAAAAGTATGCCTAAGATTAAAATTGTTTTGCACTCTGATTGCAAATCTTAGGTGGTTTTGAAAATGCTGTGATTTTTTAAGATGTCCCCTATGTTTTGCAGGAACTTTCATGTAAACAATTATCTTTTAACTATTATTAAGAATTGAATTAAAGGGAGAGTTGCTGAGCAATACAAAGTTATAGAACATCTTTCAGAATGGAGAATCTCTCATAGATGGGGAATCTTGACCCAGAAAGTATTTATCTTTTTGGCCTTATTTCCGTGACACCTGTTCATTACATGAAATAAAAGTAGACTTGGGATCTGTCTTTCATTGAATAGGGGCTGCATGAATCGAAGAATAAATGATCTTGCAGCAGATAGCTTTATCTGAAGTCCATTTTTCTCATTATATAAACTTTTTAGCAGCTGAAGACTATATTGATTTGCTGTATGCCTGGTGCTAGTATAGCAGGTGTGCTGTAGCATTCTGGCCACTGCATTTGACACAGCTCTAAATTCAAAGTCTAAGTTTTGAACTTCCTCTGTAGCATTTGTCTAACAGTTGACACCATTTCCAGAGAGGCTCAGGAGCAAGACCTCCCCAGTGGCATTTAGTACTTTGTATTTTCCATTGATTTGAAGAGCTGAGGTTATCCGATCATAAACCATGTACTTGGGTTTTGCTGAGATCTTTCACCTTTTAAAAGGGATTATTAATAGGTTAGAGGAATTGAACAAAAGCAATCTGAAATTGTTAAAGCAGCTTTGTGAATTAAATTCTATGCTAATTAGAAATAAACAACACAACTATTATAAAGGTGCTCAAATGATACTTTTTTTTCTTTAATTCTTTTACAGTGTCTGTGGCTTAGGGTATGACCAGTCTCTATTAGTTGCCATAGACAATTATTTCTGATGCTGCCTTTGAATATATGGGAAATGGTGTAATTTACATACCCACATAGTTTTAAGGCCTTTTACAAATTATACAGGCTAGAGGGCAATCTGGAGTCTCAGGAATCGAAGCCTGCTGAGGGAGCATCCTGCCCTGAGCATGTCTTCATCACTGTATACAGCAAGCATTTCTTCATCTGCATCTCATCTGGTAAAATTTATTATGTTTTTTTTTTTAATTTCTGCTCTTCCAGCCGCTGTTCTGGTCGCCAGAATGTAAGCAGAAAGTATTAGATAAGCCCGATAGGTAGACACAAAAAATACATATATTTAAATAAGTAGCTATTAAGGATATGTGAACAATTTAAACATTCTTCAAGGACTTAAGTAGTAACAAAATTTTCTGTTGAAATGATTCTGCGTATAAGGCTGCATGAGGTAATTCTACAAGGAATGCTGCTATCTGTCTTTGTTCAGGAAATTTACAACATTTGAATTAAAAATAGTAAATGCATATTTGCATCAAGGATTTCTTTGTGGATTTGTGTCTGGAAATTTTTTTTTAATTTTTTTAATGTGAAAGAGAAGTAATGTGGCCATTTAGATCTCTCACTGCTTGGCCACTGTGCTTCCATCTTTACTTGGAGGAATATGGGACTGATTGAGTATGCTTGAATGGTACAGTGAATCTGTTATTCTTTACATGGAAAGCCATGGAAGTTTCTCATGAGTGTCATTCCTACTACTAATCATTGGAATATAGAAACCTGGGATTTGGTATTTTTAAACTCATGGTTCATGGAACTCCCATGTGATACTAATTACTTTTCTCAATACTATCCCAAATTGAATTGCAACCACTGACCTGGAGATGTAAGGTATTGCATCCCATTATTAGCCCTTTAATTAACCTACAATTGTGCAAATTTGATGTTTATTCAGTTGAGTTACTCTAGTTTGATCTGCCCCTGGAAAGCAAATTTTTTTTCAAGAAGAGTCATTAAAGATAACATTCTTCTTAGGTATTGTATCCTCTTTTTGTATTTTACCTGGTTTTATAGCTTACGTTAGCCAAGGGAAGACATTCTGCTTCAGAGGATTCTGCATAGACATTTTCATTTTGCATTTAGTAGGCATTACTGTTACAATAAGTGTAAATACAGTTTTTGGTTTTGGAAAATATATTTCTGTTGATTTATACTTTCTCTGACCTTTTTTTTTTTTTTTCCACAGATTAAATTTGACAGTGATGGTGTCTGTGTTTGCTGTGAAATGCAGCATCAAACGTCAGGCTGCAGTAACTTGGGAGAAACGCTGAAACTGAACCCTCTGCAGGAGTGTAATGTTGTGAGGCTGACCCTAAAGGTACGTTATGAGAGGAATTAATATTTATTTCAGTTTTAAGTAGTGAATACTTAGCAAAACAGAAGTGTGTGATAAAAGGAGGAGTAGCTGGTGTTCTCTGTGTTTGTACACTCTTAGATTAAAAAAAAAAAAATTCTCTTCATCCAACAGAATTTAGTGCTTCTATGCATGAAAAAGGTTTTATGCTAAACACTCCATGTCTGTATTTGTATAGGTAACTCTTTTGTCTGAGGTTATTTAGGAAACAGAAATTATGACTGGTAATGACTGATGCTGGAAGGATGAGAACAGGTATCTTTCATGCTGCTGTTCAAGAAAGCTAGAACCAAAGGTGGTGGTTGGCATTTTTTAGTAATATTATGGTAGATGGCAAAGAAACATAAAGTATTATCAGAATGATGAAGTATTTAATGAGGCACTGCTAACACAAAGTATTAGCAGTATTTCAGATGGAAGTTACTTCAGGAGAAAGTAGTAAGTGTTCTTTCAGGATAATGCTAGAAATATGCTTATAGACTGCTCTGCAATATTATAAGAAGGTTCAATCCTGTAGCATTTTGTGTTACAGCTACCCAGATAAAAGATTGAGAGCAGATATTAAGAATATTGTATGACTGAGTTATATCACAGTGTAATTGCCCACATCATTGCTTCATTTCATTGCCACCAAAGTAGCAAGACATGGTGTTATATTGGTTTGGAAAGCAGTAAGGAATCCGTGAAAGAACTGGTCAGAGAAAAGAACTCTAGCCTGAGAGACAGATATTGATTCATTGTAGGTTTAACTTAATGAACAGAACTAACTCTGCATCTCTGGCTCGCAATTTCAAAGTATATACTTTAATAAAGTTAATAGAATATAATGGAGTGAAGTGGAGACGTTTGGTGTGGTAAGGATTTTAGAGATTTAGACTGTAGCATGAGGCCTGAAAATACTGTTTTATTGTTATTTGACGGTATATTTTAAAGTTCAGAACAAGTAGGAAACCAGCAAAAGATATATAATAAATATCTAAATGTTCCTTAGCTTTGTAAAGAAAACAAGAAAAAAAATGAACCCAACTACTAAGTAATAAGGAACAAGTAGAAATTAAAAAAATTTTATATGGCCCCAACATTAAGTAAGTGCTCTGCCTCAGGTTTTAATGAGGATTATAAAGAAGACTCTAGGAGCAAAAATCTATTGGGTAGCAGGAATTTAGCAAGTGGAAAATAAGCATAACTTGACATTGGTCAAAAAATAATAATTAACTGCTACTTGGAATGCTAAATTCAGGGCTGTATTCCGTGGTGCAGTTTTGGTGAAATATGTCATGAGAAAGTAATGCAGGAAAATAACTTCTCAGAAAGACGTTCTTCAAAGTATGACAGATGCAAAAACATGAACCTGTCGTACAGAAAAAGCTGACTTGCTGATCCTATAAAAATCAAGATTGAGGGAGCATATGGTTGCTTGCTGTAAATATGTCAGTGGGGTAAACTTTAATGAGAGAGAAAAGTACTGTTTATCTTTGAGGACGTTGTCAGCATACGAAGTGAGTAAAAGTGACATATGCTGGAAATCAGGGTAAGGTTTCTAACCAGTACAGCAATCAGAAGCACAAAATATAATTTCTTTTCAAATATAACTCAGTCGTTTATAAAAGGTATTGATGACATATCTTCTTGCACTAGCAGAGGACTGATTTAAATATAGGAGTTCCTGTGAGTATAATCTGACTGCAGCTTTAATTAAGTATGTTCAGAATTTTTCATTAAAGAGAAGGTAGTTAGGAAAACAACTTTTTCAGAAAGTTTCTTAAATCTTTTTCAGTTTTAATTTTACGGTTGCTTTCTATTTGACTTTGAGATCTCTGTATTCCTGGGTGTAAATTTAAGAACAGCATTCTACTAAGCCCATAAGAAAAAAAAAGATTATAGCTCATTAGGTAAACAGACAGTGATAAGGCTCACCTTCTCTAATTGCAATTAACTACAGTGTGATTTTAAAAGAACAGATGTTTTGGTACCAAAAGATCAGTTGTGCTCAGTGTTTGGGGAGCTAGAGGGAGAGAAAGTGTACCAGAGTTAAGATTATACACGTTAATGTATAACTTTATGTAGGTTTCATGCTTATTCTCTTTATTGAGGGTGGGGTAAAAATCTCCTATTTCCATTAAATTATCTGTGCTTTTTTTGTGGTAGCAGCTATGGGAGCTGCATTATGAACAGAACAATTTCACACCTGTTGCCTGTTTTATCTTGTTCCCAGTCAGTCAAACAGGGCAAGAAAAAATAACAGTGGCTACTGGTCTTGTGTATGCTAAATTGTGTCAGGATCATGCCTTGCATGCTATTGAGTGCTTATTTGAATAGTTGCTTTGAAAAATTTCTAAAAGTTTTTATTTGTTTTTGTCATCCCTGCTATGAATCACCTCTTTATGCTCCTTTATGAATTAGTGTCTGTTTCTTCCTTTTGAACTCTGAACGAACTACCCAGACATTTTAATGGTGACACAAGAATTACCACTGTGATGTCTATGATCACACATATATAGGTATGAGTATTGATTACAAAAGCTGACTGAAAGTGTAATCTGTGAGATGAGTGCCAATTCCTGTCATTATTTGAATAGTGAAATTTCAGCATAAAATTATGTTATAGTAAAATGGAGAAAAATACTCTGACATTTCACTGTTGTAAGGGCTGGGGACTCAACCCATTTCAAGGACAGTGAATTGGTAGGTTTAGAGTTTTATTTATAAGATATTACACTTGTAGTGTTGTCTGCACATCTCCAGTAAAAATAGCACAGTTGCATGATGTGACAAAACTGCCATTAAGATCTGAAGGCACCCAAGTCTTACCCATCTGCCCTGTTTTACAATGGAGAGATTTTCTGATTACTGTTTTTCACCAGAAGATGCATTTTCTACACAGTTTCCTGCATTAATAGCTCCTAAACTGCCCCTGAAAATAAGATTCCTTGCTTTCCTCTTGATACTCGGGATCAGTACTCTGTGCTGCTGAAAAATGTAGGTGTGTAAGTATCTTGATTTTAACAATAACCAAACTTATATAGCAAGTCTATCCTATGTTAGGAAGTTACTTCATTTAATTCAAGCCCAAGGAAGGTAAAAACAAATCATACCTGTTTACAAAATTAGTAATAAGATTTAGCAAGGTTTCTGAAGGATCAGATGTACAGAAATGAGATGATCACCACAGATGTGATGGATTTAGGGTGCAGTTTCACTAGCATCAAGTTCACCTGCTTTTCCACAGAGCTGCCACCAGAAGGGACAGTTCTGTATCTGGCTGTTTCCTGCCACGGAGTTTGTTGGTTTGGATTTAGCTGTCTTGTCATCACAGAATGAATCTGTTCCATGAACTGATCTGGTCCAAAAACCCCACAGCATCTGTGCCGGGCTTTTAGTGAAAACAGTCTGGCACAGAGATCTACACTTTCTTCTGTCACACAGATCCACCTTTGGGATTACTGAAATTCCAAGTCTTCACCTTCTAGGTAGAGTGCCGTGAAGTGCTATAGCCAAGATGCCAAAAGGAACCATCTGCTTGCCTGTTCCTTCTGAGTCACCTCTTTCAACAGCAAAGTTCACTCTTAGATTGAATTCAACTGATGTGAAAATAGGCTTGTGTTAGCCACTTCATGTGCTGAACTTCATATCCCACACAAACAATATCAGTAAATCATGTAAATCAAGATGAATACTTCAATGAAACATGTTTGCAAGGGTGATGTGTGTACCTCACTATTCTGTCTTGCCAGTTGATTCTTAGGTGCAGTTTCGTAAATGTGAATGATAATAGATTCAGGTGAACTCTGAATCCATTTAAGTAGATTTTGTGTTTATAAGCAAAGATATATGACGGTTTTACAAATGTAGGAGGGAATACTGTGATACAAGGAAATTTGCCTTAGGACAGTCCTTTTAATATTTAATGATTTCTGAAAAATTACTTTTTGTGGGATGAAATATTAGAAGTCATTTGTTCTCTGCTACTTAAATCTTATACAGACTTACTTTTGTCTTATAAACTTAATTGAAGAGGAAAAGATAACATTATTCCTACAGTAAAAAGATAACATTTTTACTTACAGTAAAATCCCTAAAAGACAAATATGAGCTGAAGCATGAAGCTATGGCAAAATGTTTTATTTTATTGATATAGACTGCCTTACCTTACAATTAATGGAATCATACAGAACCTGATATTTTAAAATCTTAAAAGGTCAAACATACAAAATCTTTTGCATAAAACATACAAGGCTCATTATTTAAATATCTGAAAAACAGTCACTTGAGATAAATTGTTTGCCAGAACCAGTAGATCTTGTACAAATAACACTCTGTAATGTTACTTTACCTTGTGCTTGTAAACAGTTGAATATTTTTTCACTTTCTGAGGAAGACTTCAGTTGAGGTAATTTTGCTCTTACCTTCTGTCCAAACAAGAGAGGAGTGCTTCTAATGCATAAAGCAGACGTTTATGGCCAAAGATACCAGGGTTGTAGACTACAAAGGGAATTGTGAAACAGGACAGGAGTACAAACCTGATATAAGCAGGCTTGAATTAGCTAAAGAGCTGAAGTTCCACTGGAAAAGTTCTTAGAGGATCACAAATTGATCCAGATTTAAAAGCAGTGTATTACATAAAACAACCAGTTGGTTTAGCCAAGGTGTTATCAGTAGTGTACTACTTTGTCTCTCAGTTATCTGATACTGATGTGCAAGTTGGCTTTTATTCAGGTAAATACAGAAAAAATTCAGGGGAGTAAATCTTTTTTATATGGACATACACACACATGTATGTAAACAAACACACAGAGACCTAATTATAAAATTGTATCATCTCTGGATTACATTGCTGATTGTACTTCAGGCAACACCCTAAGTCTTTTCCAAGATGAGACCAGTATGAGCGAAATGCCTTTTTTTAACAGTTACTTATGAATAAAATGCTGACGTAGTCTACAATGAATTTGATTTGTAGAGAAAGTTTTAAGGAGCTGAGTTTTTCTTGTAATGTTAATTAGAGAACTGCATTTTCCTGACAGCTTTCATCTGTGAAAATTATTCCTTCTTTAATAAGTTCAGGATATTCTGAGTTTAGAAAGACATGCATGCAACAAAGCTTATCTTCTTGAGATTGTGTTTTGAGAGGATGAAGTTAGGTACTTAGAAGATTTAATTATTTTCTAATGTATTATTACTGTCTGATATTTGCATGTAAGGAGAGAATGTTATGCTGCTTTGGTTTAGTAATGATCCAGCAAGGTATTTTTAATTGCTTTAACAGCTTACACAGCCCAGAATACCTACAGTCATGTATGCTAATTTATGAATTTGCTATTTAAATAATTGCTTCCTACTTTACTTAAAGTGCTTCTGTAGAATGTTTTTGTGACCATACAGGCTAGGGGAAAAGCTGATTTCCCTCTTCTATTTTCAGCATAAATATTTGGTTTGGAGCTGCTAAAATTAAAGTACAATATAAATAGTAAATGTCTTTTTCACGTTACTGATTCCATTCATTAGTTTGTAAGCTAGGCATCATTATTAGAGATTTATGTAGCGGTGTTCTTGCAGTCTTCTGTATGAAGCTTTCCTCTTCTTTGAATCCAAATTTATTGTTCCTGAGTTTCCTAATGACCAAGCCTACCCATATGCTTATTTTTTTTTCAATTCAGAAGAACATGCCTTCATTTGCAAAATGGAGGAGGAGGATTCCTAACATGTTCTTTAGAGTCATGAGAACAGACATTCCTCAGATTCAATGGTATGACCAAATGTATAATATTTAATTTTGCTGAATGACTATCCTAGTTTCAGCTGGGATAGAGTTAATTTTCCTTCTTAGTAGCCAGAATAGCGCTGTGTTTTGGATTCAGTATGGGATTTGGTATGAGAAGAATGTTGATAATACACTGATGTTTTCAGTTGTTGCTAAGAAATCAAGGACTTTTCAATTCCTCATGTCTTGCCCATGTGCACAAGAAGGTGGGAGGGAGCAGAGCCAGAGAAACAGACCAAAATTGGCCAGTTAAATATTCCATATCATAGGTTAGCCCCTGAACAAGGATCACATGCAACTTCATGAAGCATTCCATATTTTTTTATCATGTAACATCATGCTCAGTATGTAGGGGAGGGTCAGCTGGGAAGAAGTGAGTTATCTCTTCTTTCCAGGATTGTGATTGCAGGATCTTGGTATTTCAGGATTGCTAGCCAGGAATGGGCTGGGTATCAGTCAGTGGGTGGTGAGCAATCACACTGTGCATTACCCATTTGTACTTTCTATTATTGTTTCATTCTATTCCAATTATTAAACTATTTTTATCTCAACCGATGCATCTCCTTACCTTTACCCCTCCAAGTCTCTCCCTCATCCCCAGGGCAGGGGATGATGAGTGAGTGGCTGCATGGTGTTTGGCTGCCAGCTGGGTTTAAACCACAACAATGACTTATTTAAAAGAGTTCATAATCTGCTTGAAATTGGATAAAGCTCAGTGTAGAATAAGTAAATTCCTATCAGATTTGTAAATGCTGGAGTTGTTTCATGTTCCTTAACAGGTAACTGAAAGTATTCTCTATGCTTAGAGTGTATTTACCATACTAGATACCATCAAAAATAGAGCAGTTCAGTTTGGGCTTTGTAGTCTGAATAGTTGAGCTAAAAATATTCAAAAGTTCTAAGTAACAGTTTTATAGCAGACATAATCTGCTCATACTTTTCCTTACTCATGAATGTTTTTGTTCTTAGTTTGGACAATTAGTTAATATGGTTGTGAACTTCTCTCATGGATGAAAACTGCCTCTTTGACTGGAATCTGTTTATGATATACTTGTCCAGTTATTTTATTAATCCTTAGCCTTTCAGGAGCCTTCAACTAACGTACCTCCAGTACTAAATTTAATGTAGACGACTGAGCTGATGAGATATATGCAAACTTGCATCCAAGCAGAGAAGATGTTCTGAAGTTTATTTTTCTTAAGTAGAACCTGTGCACTGCTTTCTTAAAAATATAGTAAATCATTTAGACCCATGTAAAATAGTGTACTAAATTGTGCTTTCATACCTTAAATCTATTTTGTGAATCACTGGCCATTTCTGCATTTACAGTTCAGTGTGCATTTGAGACACATAGGGTTCAGAATTGATTCTTTGTAAGCAAAAGTAGTCTTCCTAGTGTTAGGGCAGCTATTTTTTCTAGTGTTTTTCAGACATATCCAGTTAGAACAACTGAAGTTGTAATTTGAGTTAAAAGGATTGTTGTCCTTGAATTCACAAATAAAAGAGGTACACAGACACTAATTTCATGGGTGAAAAAGCTTTACTGTCATTATTTCTTTTCAGGTTACAGTAGTATAAGAAATGAAGCATCATAATTGAAGTCAATTAAAGAGAAAAGAAATAGTCTTCACAGAATTGCAGAAGTGAAGCTGGTTTTAGCACCTGATCAGTGTGGATGTTTAGATCCATGTGTTCAGGGATACTGATTAGAGAGTATTCTTTTTACACATCAGCAAGCTTATTTTACTCCTTTTATTGTATATTGACTAAGCTCTCAAAACCACAAAGAACTTAAGAGCCTTGAAGACTATGAACCTTATATTTCCACAGAAAAACAATCTATTGAGCCGGTGTTGTGAAAAGAATTGCCAGTGCAATATTGTTGCACAGGTTAGAACTTTTAACAAGTACTGGGTTTGTGCTATGTAACTTATTTTTTTGGTAATACGAACATAAGTAACACATTTCACAAAAAGTAATAAATATTTCAAATGTTGTAAATAAATGTGGAGACAGAGAAGTAAGTGAGGACAAGAAGGATTGATCTGTACTTTAAGTACAGTTTCTCAGTTCTGTGTAAGCAGCACAGCTGGGTGATTTTCTATGTAATATTTGACTGAAGGAATGAATATTTTGTGGTAATAGTGCTTCATCTGTGTGGTATGTGTCTGCATTGAATGGTAAATTCCCTGGTTCGATGTTCATGCATGTAACTTAAATGACGGTAGAGCTATGATATGAAGAGGCAAGGGAGTTATTAAATATTCACCAAAGTCTGCATTTGAGTTGAATTGTGAAGACGCCCAGAGATTCTTGGTTTATTTTGGCTTCATTGATTTTTAATCTGTGTATAGTGGCTATGTAAAAGGAGTTAGCAATAGTTTAGTAAAAGTAGATGGATTAAGCAAGACCATTGGTGTTTTCTCCGTAATAACAATTATCCTGAAGCATATAATTTTACATGGTTTATGCTTACATCCTTTGGTGTGATCGTTATAACTTGGCTTCGTTTCAAGCCCTTACAAAACAGTAGTTTGCAGTAGGGGGTTACATATCAAAAGGGAGTTTCAGAGAAGCTTTCTGGTTTTTGACTTGGTGATTTATGCATTTGATGGATAAAGTGTGTCTGAACAAGATGAAACACTCTCATTCCAAAGGTTAATGTGTCTTACTGCTTTTTCATAGCTATGGATTGGGAGATATTATATACATGGAAGCAAAGTTCTTTAGGAATTCACCTTATTACCTGGTTTCATATGCAGGCTGCTGTCATGTAGTACTTCCATAATTAAGATTACATTGAGTTTTTGCTGTTAATTTTGCTGTATTACAGCTGGTTTCTAGCTGTGGTTGACTTATATGGATTTTCTACAGCTGGTTTTGGAAGTCAACTAATAGAGAGAAATGCAGTTATAACTGTTTTGTGAGATGAAGGAACTCTATGGATATGGCCCACCATTAGAGCAAATTGGTAGTATTCCAGTTTTGCTTTCTATATGCTGTGATAGGAGGTACAAATTATGTTTTGAAGGGCAAAATTTCAGAAGGGTGAATACATTCACAGTGAGAGTTCTGTGGTTATAAAGGACCCAGTTCTGCCACCTCTCCCATCACTAATGGGGAACTCGTGCCATTATCATTTTTTGGTTCAGATTCTATCTCATTCCAGAGATTTTCCTTGCTTCTGTCAAGTAATTGCATGTGCTAACAGCTGTTCTAAATTGCTTTGTTAAATGATTGTTTCTACAGTTGACTTATCGAAGTGATAAATCAATCACCAATTTTTTCCTTATTCCAGTTTAATACCATTTCACTGTCTTATCACTCAGCAGTTTGATGGAAAACAAAGAAAATGAGGTTATAGGTCAAATTGCTTTTTCATTATATTACTGTATGGGGTTTTATATGATGCTTTCACTGAAGTATATCATAAAATTATATTTTTGGAATAAAAAATATTTTTAGATATTTCAATTAAACATTCAGATTAAAAAACAGCCCACAGGTTTTGTAATACAACTCCTATTTTAATGTGTTCCAAAGGCTTTTGGGCATAGTCTCAGATTTAGGGAACATGCATTTTTGTATAGTCACTTTTCAGAAAAGTGATGCACTTGAAAATGTCAGTTGTGTCCTCCTAAGAGTCTGCAACAAAAAAAAAGGATGACATGTGGCAGTGCTGGATGTGATTTTTCTTTTATTTCATTTTTTTTAAAATTATCTTTAATATTACTTGCTGGTAATCTTCATTTTGATAAAATTTGAGAGACAGTCGCTTTCTCCTGTGTCTCTTCTGCTGCCTTCAGTCACTCACCAATCACAAAAAATGCCTGCCATTTATGTATCTCAGCAATTGCTTGCAAACTGGTGATGGAGAGGGATACAGGAAAGAGGTAAAGATGTGGGAACAGAATATCAAGGGTTGAGTGTGGTAAAAGGGAAGGGGAAAGCTCAGCAACCTAAGGCACTCCAGTTTCATAACAGTTTTCATGTTGTATGAGCTCACTGGCATATAATTAAATATTTGGGAATATAATTGGGGTTTTGAAGAGGATGATAGGTACCCTCTTTTCACAACTAATTTTGTATGTAGGAGCCTATGAAATAAGCAATGTATCTGTATGTTTTCTCTGGGAGAGAAGCTTTATTTAGACAATCTTCCTATGCTTTGTCAAACCAGCTCCTTTCTGGAAGAAGGCTTGTCAGAGGGAAGCTGTTCCTTTCTGCTTCTTCCCTAGCACAGCCAGGAGCTGCTACAAATACAAGTGGTAGAAACTAAAATGTAGAATGGAAATACTGAAATACAACATTCCAAAAATATTATTAACTACTTTCACAATTATGTAGTCAGAAAAGTAGCCTGTAAATTACACTTATTTACAAAGATTATAGCTTGGGCAGCTTACATTCACCAGCTAAAGTCTAAAAGCAATTTCATTAGAGAAGTAAACATGTTTTGAAAGATCAAATGGCATGTAGGATGTCCAAAGAAAGCATTTGGGATCCCTTTATACGGCCATGGTTAAGGATTCTAAAAGAATGGCACTGCAAAATACTAAGCTGTCATTTTGCTGGAGAGAGACTGTTACTGCATGATTGGATTTGACTAACTGTTGTCAGTGCTTGATAGAACACATCAATGCAAACCGTGACTTCTGTCCACTTAGATGCTCAGGGATTCCAGACAGCACTTCAGGATTTTTAAATTACACTTTGCACAACCTGTTCTCAGAGTCTTTTTACCTTTCTAGACAGTGGCCTGATTTTAGTGGCAGTTACAGGTATCTCACTTGTGTGCCATCCACAAAAAACAATATTCAGAAACTGCAGCTGAGCATGACTGTTCAGTATGGGACCTCTGCCAGGTCATGTTTCCATAATTCCAGAAACATGCAAAAGGCAAAATCCAGAGTTACATACTTTTAGATATACATATTCTGTTTGTGTAGCCCGCAGTGCTTGCTTGTGTACCTGAAAGCACCGTGAAGCCAAACTTATGAATGATTTTGATGTTTGTAGGCAACAACATCTTTTCTGTAGCTAAGCTGCTTAGGGAGGTGTGGAGTTTATGCAACTGTGACATCAGGAAAACAATGCAGATAGATGTTGGTTAAATCTGGAACATGTTAAACTCTTTCTCACAACCAGCTTAGAAAATTCAGATTTTCTATGAAAAGCTAACATCACATCCTGTAAGGCTATCTTCCAGTCTAACAAGTAGACATAAACCCAAAAGGGGGAAGTATTTCAGCTTAATTAGACTTAGTGCATGTAAGTGAGAGGGAGGAGAAAAGGACTGTCTCTTCTGTTCCTGTTCAGCCACCCCTAAGATGAATATTTCTGTGATATAGCACTGCATATTCGTTCTGACTGAGCACTTCAACTTTGTTTTTTGCTGAAATTCAAAATAAAATTAAATATATGTATAGTGTCAAAATGCCATTTTTTTCTGAAACATTTCTACTATCTCTATTATAGACCTTACTACTTTTAGACTGGAAAATATCCAATTTCATTTTGAGCTAAGGATTGAAAGATTTGCTTCATTTTGCTATGTAAGATGAAACTAAAATTGTGTATCATCTGCTTGCATTATGGTATTAGTTAATATTTGGTTTTCACCAGGTAGTTTGCAGCTATTACGCTGAAGAAAGCACAGCAAAAGAAGAGAACGCGCACACATAAACCTAGCTTTTGAAAGCTAGATGATAATTACTTAAGAGCATCCGCCAGATTAGTGTGCAACCCCTCAATAGGATATAAATCAGTCCACTTAGCCCCCTTTTTAAGGTTATAAAGCTCATACAGTGATTTTTACCTCTGTTGATATCCAAAGTTCTATCACAAACATTTAATGGAATTCTGTAGTTAAACCAGAACAATCTCTGCCTTCTGTTTGAGACAGATATTTGATTTAAATTACTCACTATATTTTTTCTTTCATTTGTAACCTTCATGTCTCCAAATATCTCAAGCCCTCCACAGTTAAATGATCAGCCTATTGTCTTTGTTTGAGGCATGTTTCATAAGAATCCTGCTAGTAGAAGGTGAAAAAGCCAGTCAACACACACATCGTTTAACCTGGACTACACACCTCTTTTTCTTGGAAGTCTCCACTTCTCAGTTTGATTTATGGGAGAAGAGGGCTATACCTGACACCACTTACAATTTTGGCTTGGCAGAATCAGTTTCATCAAAGTTTCTTTCTTGAATATAGTAGCTACTTGAGTTTGCTTCCAGTGTGCATTCTTAGGGCTTAATATATCTGAAAACATTGTTGTTTATAATGCTGTCTCTCTGAGAGCTGTTGAAACAGGATGACTATTCCACAAAGGGCTAAATCCCAATGTCCGCATCTTCTGTTCCACAGCCAGCCACGTTTTGTGTAAGTCATCTAATACAGTTTTCAGCGTTTTAGTGGGTTAAGAGGTTGGTGCTCAAGGGTCTTTGTATGGCTGAAGAATTACATTAATTTTGATCTTATACTCTGCTTTCATTCTGAAGATCTCCAGCTGAGATCTTTCATAGGACCACAAATTTTGTGCAACAAGCATTGTTTCGTTCTGACCCAGTTTTGAACTATCAGGGATGTGTGAGTATGCTTATTTCAAGAACTTACAGCATCATAAAGGTGGCTGTGACTTGGAGGAGAAAGCGTAGAAAGTATGGGAGGGTTTCTAAGAGAAGGCAATCCCTATTGAAGATGGGGTAAACTCCCGATAGTTATGAAGGAAAGGTTTATTTTTAGTATACATTTTGCTTTGTGTTTATTTTTTTTGGAAGATGTGTATTTTTAAAACTTTTATTGCAATTACTTTAATTATTCTAATAAAGGCAGAACTTTGAGGTACAGTAGTGCAGAAACAGTATTAAAAGAGTAATACTAAAAACAGCTTAACTCAGTAAAAAAAGAAGATAAAATGGATGGTCTCTCCTTAAGTGGCATGGTTTAAACCCAGCTGGCAGCTAAACACCACACAGCCACTTGCTCACCCTCCCCTGCCTGGGGATGAGGGAGAGAATTGGAGGAATGATGGGAGACTCATCAGTTGAGATAAAAACAGTTTAATAATTGGAATAGAATAAAACAGTATCAATAATAGAAAGTATAAGCGGGTAATGCACAGTGTGATTGCTCACTACCCGCCGACCGATACCGAGCCCGTTCCTGGCCAGTGATTCCAAAATACAAAGATCCCACAATTGCAATCCCAGAAGCGAGAGAGAACCTGCTTCTTCCCAGCTGACCCTCCTTTGTGTACTGAGCATGACGTTACATGATATGGAATATTGCACAGCCCAGTTTGGGTCCAGTGCTCTGGCCGTGCTCCCTCCCAGCTTCTCATACACCCGTGCACGGGCAGGATGTGAGGAGTTGGAGAGTCCTTGATCTCTCAGCAACAACTGAAAACATCAGTGTGTTATCAGCATTCTTCCCATACTAAATCCCATACTGAATCCAACACACAGCGCTATTCTAGATAGTAACAAGGAAAATTAACTCTATCCCAGCTCAAACCAGGACTGTAAGACATATGGGTGATACTGTGAAGAATGGAGAATGCACAAGAATCCTTTGTGGGACCACAGTATAAAATAAAGGTGTCTGTTATTAGAGAGGGAGAATGTCATAAACAGTTATTTAGGTAATGACACAATTTGTTTGGTAATTATTAGGCTGTAATAAAAATGGAATGCTACAACCATGAAATCTTGCTTTTTAAATACATGAGTATTAAATTCAAATTCAGCTTTTGAGATTTACCATGGGACTTACTTGGGAAAATAGCTGGCCACAGAGAAACAACTTACAATGCCATGCAACTCCTGTGGGTATAGATCTGAACTGACGTAGGCTTGCTTCCAGGCAGTTCTGACAGCAGCTTCCACTCTTAAAGGGATTTATGTCCTCTGTGATTAGTGAGTTAAGGTGTAGCAAGAATATTGTATACAGAACCTGCAGAAGAATAGTTTCACATAGTACATTATACCTCTCAGAGCATTAGTTATGAAATAAACATGCTGAAGAATCAGATTACAAAGACAAAAATACCCAGAAAAATACTCTGCAAGAGAGAATTTTTTCAGCCATTTGTGAAGAATACAGAATCATATTTCACACCACTACAGATTCATGTGTTGTGTTTTCTGAGTAGTGTAGTTCTTGCAGATATCAACCAAAAATATGTCATTAGAGCTCTTTGCTTTTGTATTTAAGAGAGATTTCCTACTCCTTTAGACCCTATAAATGTAGCTGTCTGTGGTCAAGTGCTGTGGAGAACTAAGATTGTCCCTGTTGTTGTTACTGCTTTTTCACAGACATTTCCTAAAGGACATCTTAATTGTCACTGTGTTCAGCTGGAATCCGTATAAGCACCTACCTGATTGTTTTGGTAGCATGTTTGGCCATGGAGGGGTTTAGGTCTTGAAAGCCTGTTCCTGCTCACTTGCTATCTGTAGTTGAATAAGTTAGTGTCCCATGAATTACCTAATTACTTGTTCTACTGGGCACAGGGAGGAAATTCTCTGAAAATGGTAACTTGCCTGAGACTGATTAATGTTTGTTTGGGGAGGGGCAGAGAAGGGTTTGTTGTTGGTTTGTGGGTTGATTCCTGTTTAAGTTGAAACAGACTTTAGGAAAACAAAACAAACCAACCAACCAAAGTAGTAGTCTTGCTTTAAGAAATACCTAGTGATGGTGAGGATACCACAATCATTGCTCACTGTGAAAAATTTAAACTTAACATCTTTTCCAAATGTGTTCAGTATTGCTGTCTTGTTACGTTTCTGGCTGATAAATATCTGGTCTTTATTGATCTTTATGAAATGCATAAAAATTCTGCATCACTGCATTTGAAACATTCTAGTTATATCTTCTCTTTCAAAAAGATTCTAGTGGGAACAGTACTCTAACTGCTGTATACTTAGCCTGGCAAAGGAGTCTGCTGAAAGAGGGCCATTGTTACTGTGGACAGTAATCCCTGCCCTACATAACATATGTAATGCTGAATAGCGAACAGAGTTCAGCTAGTCGTGCATGGCAAGTCAAAAATCTCAAACCACAGCAGAGAAGTTGTGAACATTGTGTGTGTTCAGTCTGGGATATTACTGCAGCTCAGGGTACTTGCAGAGTCAACTTACTTTGTCTATTGTTTCACAATAGTTAGCAATGAATAAAAATTGAAGCAATTGGTTTGACACTTTCTGGAGGGGTTTTCTAGAATTACTGGTACAGAAGAAAAAAAAAAAAAACTAAAAATGAAAAGCATTACTTGATTTCACTCTGTGTTTTGGAGTGTGGGAGGAAGGAGTTGGGGGGGGAAATTTAATCCTTTTTCTCTATCAATGTAGTATGAAATGGGTTTGGTTTATTCCTTATTTTTTATAAATGTGAGATAAGTGTAATTGAGAAGGAGGAGGTGTTGCTTCTGACTTTAGCTATTAGCAGGATGAAAAGGATAGTAGTTCTGCAAGAAAGGCTCTGGGGTTATGTTGGACAAAAGAAAAATCAGTGATCTACTGTTGCAAAAACCCTCAGCCATCACTGCAAGATGTGTAAGAATGAGTATAGCTTGTAAAGCACAAGAAATAATCCTTATGCTGTAATCAGCATTTGCGAGGCCTCGGTTGTGCCCAGTTTAGGCTTCTGCATTTGAGCAAAAATGAGGATCAACTTGAGGTGAACCAAATGAAATAAATGAAGAATATTAGAGGCCTAGGAAATAGGTCTCAGCTGAGGTTTGGGGTAAAATAGGGTTAACACGTCATGCATTAAAGAAGGAAAAGACTTCAAGCAATGGTTTTCAACTGTGGGATGCATGAAAGGTGGATGCTGATAGTAAAAATAAGCATTGGAACACTGGGGTGAAGCTGTGGGATCTTTAGGAACAGAACAAAGGAACATCCGTCATGAGTGATAAAGGCATAGTTGAGTCTGTCCTGAGGCATGTAAGTTGTATGAGGGTTTTAAAGACACTTTGGATCCTAATTTACAACTTTGATGTAGTTTTTATTAGTTAGCATAAATGGTATTAAGTTATACATTCGGATTAGCTAAATCTTTTGATTCTAGGTGACTGCAGCAAGCAATGAATAAGTTTCTTATCGCTAGAAAATAGTCCTATTTCCACCCTAGATCTTGCCTCTGCCTTGGTGTTCTTTACCTAGGTTTATATGTGGAAAGCAGAACACACAGAATCTCAATCTCTTTTTGTGCTACTGTTAACTAATTGAATCTCTAGGGATTTACTTGCCTGTTTAGCTCCATTTGAATGCTCTAAGTGGGTCTATATGACTTCATGTTTGAATGAGTCCTCTGTATTGCCTTCTATATGTGAGTTAGAGATTGGCCTTTCCAGTATTTTGCTGTTGATGTGGTTGATTCATTATTCCCGGGCTGAGGGCCTGGCCAAGAAGATAGGTTACTACAGACCAGATCAGCACGAGCAAGTCTGGCTCAGTGTAAGCGATTAAATGACTAGAACTTGTTGACCCACTTACTGTCTGTCTGGTTCCCATGGCTGGCATTAACATCTTCAAATGAAGGTCACTTGAGGAGCATGCAATTATAGTGGCAGGAGTAAATCCACACCTTTCTATCATTTTTCCCGTACTGTTGGAAAAAAACAAAGCAATCAGTGCATTGATTTTATAGTATGGAAGTTATTTTATGCACTGGCAGTGACTGAAATACTTTTAAACTTAAATCCTACACAATGTTCATTACACAGTGGGTGCTTTTACTCATGGTATATTAACAATTTTGATTTTGTTTTTCATCTGTTCTCTGTGATGTTTTTTCTCAAATACTTTTACTGACTGTTTAGAATACTAACTGAGCCACATAACTGTCACAAGTACAACTGCTATGCTGTTGCTGTAGAAGGACTGTAGTCATTTTGAAATGTCGCCAGCATGCTAAATCAGTGTTCCTTTTCACTGGCTGTTGGGAAAGTAAATAAAAAACCAGTGATTGGAAGAATGCGTGCTTTTTTTAAAGTTACATCCTTGCTATAAAAATGTTTCTATTTTAAGTCAAACGTTTCTTTTATTGTATTTAGTAAACAGAAATACTTTATATTGTATTTTAAATGTTTTGGGTTTTTTAAAAAACAATGTGGCCATATGCACTTACTTCATCAGCCCAAGGTGAAATGCCCGGATGAAGTCACTGCTTCTCTCCCATATACAAAAATGTTTCAGATGCACAGGGTATCTGATACAGGATAAAGTTCTCTATTTCATGCTAGAGTTCCCATTAAATTTTTTAACACACAACCCGAAGTTGTAGATTTCAACTACTGAAAGCAGTGAATCAGAAGTCTGTTTCATAGCATTTTTATTGTGATAGCTGTAGTTAAGTCCACTGTGAAAGCAGTATTTTCTTTCAGGGAACTGGAAAACTTGAAATACCAATACTTCTGAGGAAATCTCTGATGCCAAATGTATTGTGAGAAGTGGGGAAGTGAAGATGTTTGTTTCTGTAATTGTTCCCTTTGCAGACTGGTCTAAAAAAAGTGTTATGAGATGAATGGGTTCTACACAGTTGATTGAAAGCATATCAGCTGATAGCAGTTGACAGTGTTTATTAACAAATCGGGAAAAATATTTCCTGTCCTTTGTGTCCCTAAGCTAAGAGATGACATTCTGATGCATGTCTTTTCACAGGACCTGTTGTTCAGTGTGTGCGCCCTCAATATCATCTCCACCATTGTCTGTGCTTTGGCAACAGCAATGTGTTGCATGCAGATGGTTTCTTCTGATCTTCTGCAAATGGTGAGTATGGTTCAGTGACAACACAGGGTACTGTCCAACATAACGTATTGTCCTTATCTGTGTATACTCATTTGTACCTACTCTTTGCTTATGAACTTAAGCCTATTTGTGTGTCTTTGTGTAGTGTTAGAACATGTGTGTGCATGGGTGTATTTTTTTTTTATCTGCATGCATCAATATAAATACAGCATACAGATGTATGCTTTATGAATAACTGCTGTGTTTAAAGTGTTGGCGTATTATATTAGAGAGATACAATCAGGATTTTGCAATTGGGAGTATGTTATTTCTGTTAACTAGGTTATTAACAAGGTTCAGTTATATATGCACGTTAAATTTTCTGTCATTACATGCTTATTATCTTCAGTTTCCACACTATCCAGTGCAATTACTTAGCTTTGAGATACTATTTTTTACTACCTCTCTGTTATGAAAACTGTGAGTTCAAAACTGGAACTTTTCACAGCCCTGTGCCAATAACAGTGTTTTCATAAGGAAAACATGTTTAGCTTCAGAGCAACACTTCTGTTTAAAACAAAAGGGAAAATGATCATTAGTCTTCTGCGCAGCCAGCTGCATTACAGGTTACTGTCATGTTTTGGTTGGGCAAAACCATCTTTCCTGTCCCACATGATCTCTGTGATTCTCAAGGTTTCAATGTAATTTTGAAACAAAAAAGAAAAATTTAAAATCCTTTGTATTTTGCGGGCCACGTATACTGTTTCTAACCCAGCTCTATTACTGCCTAATCTAGGAAATTATCCTCCACTTAATAAATGAGGGCAAGTACACAAACCTAATATGAGCCGTCTGTAAATCTCTCATATTTTAAAAGTTTGCATAGATAGAATACTGTCTCAGCAAGTTAGCTGCAAACCATTTACACAACAGAAAAATGTTGTGTAACCTACCGTGCAGGTATGTGGTTAATTTAAAAATAAATAAATAAAAATACACTAGCTGCCATGGATATTGATTTAAGTGCATGAATTCCAGAGATAAGGCTGTCCTTTCCAGACAAGTGTTCCAGTCACTGGGTTACAAACTTAGTTAAAGAATATCTTCAATCTATGATCTGGTGTTTACTTCATAGGGTAGCAGCTATAATAAGCTAGGTATGGATGTCTACATAATACCTATAAATGGTACATATTTGCATTTTTTCATGTAGCATTCTGTATTCATATTGTACGTGCTTGTAGAGGCTTGTAAACAGTGCTTATTTAATCACTTTGTTTTGGATGTCAAACAGAATTGACCAAAATAATAATTTCATCTGATGACACATTGTATTTTAAATGTCAAAGGATTTTTAATCATACTGTGGTTATTCTTTCTTTTCATGCACTTCCTCCCCGCCCCCCCATTATATTTTCTGCCAGAATGCCCATTGACTAAAGATCTTTTTCACCTTGTAGTGATGACAGGGGGATGAAGTGATCATCACACCTGGGAAGATCTGTCTGTCTAGCGTAACAATGGTAGCAGTGATCCAGAAGTGTAAACAGATATATTCCAGGAAACTTAACCTACACTAAATTTGATAGTATTTAGCAGTGTAAGAAGAATGAAAGTGTATAGATAACAATGAACCAAGAATGATATTAAAGTGCTTCTGATGGGCATGCACAAGTAGCAGTAATCTCAGGAGGAAGTCAGATAACTTAAAAGCCCCCACTTCTTCCCTAAAATTCTTTCTTTACTACCCAGTGATGCTGCCATTATGTTAATTTTTTTGCTTCCTATTCTTTGTGCTTCCAGCTTTCTGTCTTCCAGTTTTGTTGTCCATTCTCCCACAAGAATTTTCTTCCCTCTCCACAGAAGAAGGAAATTACATCTACCTTTCTGGTCAATCCCAGTCTTCTATTGTTTATTCTTAAGTTTTTCCCTTTCTTTTTTCAGGTTGCTGAGACAGATTCCTACCAGGCCTAAGTGAGCGTAACTTCCCTGGGGCTACGCTGACTTAGACCAGCCGAACTCTGACCTGAAGATTTCTTTTTCTTTCACTATTTTCAGTCTATTGTCCCATGATCTGCAGTTCCCTTTTGCTCTACTGCACCCAGAAATCTGATTTACTTCTTTTTTTCTTGCCTGTTAATGCTTGTTGTGCTTTTTCCTTTTACTTTTCACTGAAATATGCATCTTCTCTTAGCAGCAGTGTACCAAGTTGGAAATTTAAGATAGCAGCAGCAAGAGATACCACCCCTCTTAGATTAAAAGGTTTTAATTATTGTGCTGATTCTTTTACTTTTTTCTTATTGTATTCAAGAGCTATGTAGGCTATCCTGTAGGAAGAAGAGGCATGAAAATACAATTTCTAGCCAGCAAAATAATTATGCAATAGGGAACTACTTGGACACCAATAGGTTATCATTAGGTCATTAGTTTTGTGCTGTGTGCTGTGTCAGTGTTCTTGTCTCAGAAATTAATCAGTTAGAATGGTGATTTTTTGCAAGTTTCAAATAATTGCAAGTTTCCTTCTGGCATGAAGCTGTTTTATGTGCTTCAGGTTTTATTGCCTAGCAACATAGAACTGGTATATAATAACAGTCTCAAGAAAATCTGCAACAGTGTTTCATGGGTATATGCTTTCTTGCTAACTTTTGTGTACAGAGAGTATCTGATTCGGACAAGCAAGCTCACAGTATTTTGTTGGAAACTGCTACCTTCTGAGGTGCTAATCTTTTAGTAAAAATGCCCTGAAAAATATAAACACAGGCTGTCTAGTAGTGAGCACAGATTAAATTTTCCAGTTAATTTGAAGGGAGTTTTTTGGTTAAAAATAATCCCACCAAACAAACGTTTGGTTTCAAGCATTAAGGAAAAATACTGCAAAATATTACAAACTACTTTTATTGTGTTATATTTTAGTTCCCTTTTGTTTTTATTTTTGTACTGTCATATGGGACACAAAACCATATTTTCCTACGTTGTTCCTTCTTTGAGTTGACTGTTTCAGAAAATACCCCAAATTTTTCACCTCACTTTAACCTTTCTCACCCTGTTAAGTATACAGAGTTGCTTGGGAGAAAAACATAAATCTACTAATTGTACCAAAGCTGCAAGAGTAAGTGATACCATAGTTAAAGACTGAAATAGCATTTGTTATGTGTTTCAATGCTTTAGACAGTTTAAGGCTGCGCTGCATTACAGGGCTTCCCAGAATTGTTCTTTCTGTGTACACATCCCTCCAGCAGATAAATGTGAATCAAATCAGATTATATCGAGGTTCTGTAATGTGAACAAACATCTCTTAATAACCAAACTGTCACTTCCATGATATTTCATTTGTTGCCTCAGGCATTCTCAGTTTGCATCTTGTCTGATGAATGACTACTGTGAAAAAAATCACCCTGTTTTCTTCAAAAGGTAGCTGCCTGAATTAAACAAAGAAGTACCAGAAATTATGCACACAGTGGCCTAGCTAAAGCATGAAGTACACCTGTTCCAGTCCTTCTTCCAACCCAAATACATTTATAGAGTACTTATCCTAGAAGTCCTGGCACTGATATCATTCAGTGTATTCTGATTTCATTAACCATCACAGTTAGTAACTGTTCTTTGTGTTATGTGATATCTAAAACAATCTGTTATTTTGTAAAGGAAATAAGGCAGTGATGATACATGCAAGCTGTAACGTTTAATTACTGTTTTCATCAACCATAATGATAATTCAGCATGTCATTAACTTAATAGGCTGTAGGTAATATTTCTATGCAAACACCTCAAATAAAGCACCTCTGTATAAGGATAATATCTTGATGGCATTGCTTAACCTCTTATTCCAGTGACATAGTAATAAAACCCCCTCTTCAGCATGAAGTTTGACATTAAGTGAGAATTGATTTTAAGTTATTACATAATTTTTATTATTTAATTATATCAAAACCTAAATACTACATTTTTTGGCAGAAAGCTCACTTAAAAGTACTGTAAAGCCCAGATGACAGTCCTGTTAGAAATACACATTGCAAATGCCATATATCCATAGAAACATCCTAAATGTAAATATGGTTGGATAAATATTCCCCTCACTCTCACCACAAATAAAAAGGAAAAAGAGAAACATTTGGTGTGGGAAAGCTTTGGACGTTTTTAGAAAATGTACCATTTTCCATTTCACACTTTAGTGATAGAATAAAAATATTTAATATTTAAGACTATTTAAAATGTGGTCAGTACTTCAAGAAAGATGTAGTGTCACAGACCAGCCTGTCTGACACTACAGAGCTAATGGCTCATGATGGTTATAGGAACAGCAACTGGGAACAACAGAGCAGAAAAATTTTAATCTATGTTTTCCATATTAAATTATCTTCTGTGTTGCAATTTCCGTTTAAGTTCAGGGACAAATTAGAAGAGTCAGCCATGATCCTTCTGTTCTTGCAGACAATTAGTATCTACATTTCCCTCCAGGAGATACGGATGCCAGTGTTTCAGGAAAGGAAAAAAGAAACCTGTCCAGGAGGAGGACAGTTAATTGAAGACAGAATTACAGAGTCAAGTATATTGTAAAGAGCTTTTACTATAGATAACATGCCAATATTTAATTACATGCAATTAAAAATGTTTATTTCCCAAGAATTAGCAGATTTGTATAAATGACATACAGAGAGGGAAATGAGGATAATGAACCCTGGAATCTCCAAAGGACTCATTTCAAAGTTACGCAGCAAATTTATTAAATGTGATATGGAAGGCAGAGGTAATTACATGCAGATATGCGAAATACTCTAGATAAGAAGATTCCCTTAGAGCACTAGACATGTACTGATATATGGCAATTACTGGTTTAGATATGTCAGAGTTGCTAAGCAGTGAATCCCAGCACTGTCATTTACATGGAATCAGCAGTGCTGATCAGCTGCAGAATATGTAGACTGCAGGATGTCTTTGTTGATGTTTAGTGGGAATGTTCTGTGCCTGGAAATACTGATGAAGAGTTCTTAGTCTCACAGATCTCGAGTAGAAGCGATTTACCACGCTGTCTCACATTGGGTAACTGTTTCATTAGATAGTTATATTTACAGTTCTTATCCGCTGTTTTCTTCAGTTCCTTAACTGAGGCTCCTCCATCAGCTTCTACTTCAATATACTTAATGTATTTGCGACATAAACAAACTCCCATCATTCTGGTCACTTCAGTGACCAACTTCTAGATGACTTTTCAGTGAAGAGCTGGAAATTTGGTTTGACAATAATAAAAGAAATTGAGTTTTACAGTCTGATTCATATCTATCTAATGGTGTTCATTTCACCTTGAAGAACTAAAAACTGAGAGAAGAGTTCTGTTATTCTACAAAGCACTGCTTTCTTCTCTGGGAAGTGACAGGATATGTGTCTTGCTACAGGTTCTAAGCTTGATGAGAAGGTCAGAAAACTTTTACCTCTTCTGCTCTCGCTGGAAGTGATGTGCTTCCAACATTTATCTCTAATTCTCTGCTTGCTCACAGCTTGCTGCTGATGCCATGGCTAACTTCTGTATTGAATTCAGGTCCAAGAAGTGGGTATAGAACTGCAGCATTATAGAGCTTTCTCATTTACTCTGGTGCAACTGGATAGCATATTTTATTCTTCCCTCATAACTGCAAGCTAAATAACAAATTAAGTAATCCTGAGTATGAAGTAAAGATGAATCTGTTTAAATCAGGCTGTTTAACTCTGTCAGAGTTAGGTGTGCCCAATTAAAACACAAAATATTGTGTGCAGCGTGTGTACTACATTGCACATGCACTGATCTATGTATAATGCCTACTAGGCATCACACACGTTCCACAGACTAAAAGTAAGGCCATCTTTAGTCCAAGGATGAGAAAAAACCTGCATGTGTATAATAGTTTGAGTGCCAAGCTTCAAACATAAAGCTGGCTATTTCCTAAAAGAGGAACATGAATTCTAGATCTGTATTTCATTGCCTGTCAGATTTCTGAAAGCTCCCAGCACCCAACAGCTCCAGGTGGTCAACAGAAACGGTTGAGTATTCAGGATTTCCAGAGCCAGGAAATATCTATTTATGCCTAGTAAATATGTTCAAAATATCTATGGATAGTTATAAAGTTTTGCAAAACTTTTAACGCTGTTGGCTATTTACAGTGTTTACCAGTGGTTGTATTTGCTCTTTGTCGTTGTCTGCAACCATTTCGTATCCATTGCTTCTGCAGTGGCCATTGGTCTAAGCCCAGCAGCCTGGCTGGGAGACCTGCTTTGTGAGCTGTTCCCTAGTGTGAGCTCTGGGTTTTGAAATGACACTGAATGCAGCTTGATCTTGTTTATACCTGTGACTGAACAGACCACCCCTGTTTTCAGTTTGGCAGTTCTTCTTGTTGCCTATCCTACTTGCCATCAACATTTTGAGACTGATTATTTAGTAACAGCTGTCTTCTAATATCAAAAATGTGTTTCTTTGTGAAAGCATTTGTCAGTGTTCTTCCACGTAGTGCAGCTTTGTCCGCTGTTTGCACTTTCTTACTGTGTATCTTTCTCACGTATGGACTTTGTAGTAAGTCTTTGCTGAGCCCCTGCCAGCCTTCACCATTTGAGACTAACCCTTGAAGAGTTTTAAAATACATTTTACTGTAGGGAGAATAAACTTTTGCAGGCTAGTAGAGATTAGTATGGAATAAGATATGATTTAATTCCCGTTTAGTCGCTTTCTAATTGTTTTCTGAAGGATGTCTGTTCTTTGTGATAATCCCTTATATTTGCTATTGTTTCATTTCCTGCTAGTCTCCCTCTTACAGCCTTTTTCACTTTAATTTCTGTGCCTTCCAGCAGGATGATATCACACAGGTAAACTGTTGTTTATAAACCCACACTCCCCCAAACATGTGCATCTTTTGTGTCTGTTTTGCCACTCATTTTCAGCATTGGTCACACAGAGTTTGTTGCCATGATTTGTATTCACAGTAAAAGTTCTTGAAAGAGATGCAGATGATTCTACTGTTAAACTGAGCTGCATTCTAAACATTAGGTCTTTTCTTTCTTGAACCACAGCCTCTTCTACCCTGTGTAAAACCTTTCCCTTCTGTCACATCCCACAAAATGTATGTTGATAGTTCACTCACTGTAAAAGTGCTGTGTGTTTAATTGCCTTGTTTGGAGGAGTGTTAGGAGTATCACTCCCTCTATTTGGCTGAATGAAACAAGCTCCAGGGAACTCAAGAACTGAAGGGATGGAACTACATGTTCTCTGGTGCAAACCAAAGCTTGGGTTCCTTGGCAGTGTGTGAAAGTAGTCTGGGAGAAGGTAAAAGAAGCTGTAGAAGAGAATTATTTAGTTTCAATATTGTAAAAATGACCAAAATTATCAGCTTTCCTAGGAAAATTAGTGTAGTCCTGAGTCTGGTGGAATCAATTAGGGTACAAAATGTGAGCAAGGTATACAGATGTTTGTCCTTGTTATGATAAATTTTTATACAGTTTTTAGGTCACTAAGCTGAAGTTTGTCTTGCTTCCTTCTTTCCTAAAAGATTCTTCAATGTATTTGGGATGGTAGCAGCCTGATGACTGCTGATGATTGTATCAATTAGGGCAGAAGTCTGGTGTTTAACAGTTAATGTTAATGTAATGTTACAATTTGGGAAATGGCTCTTGAAAGATCAGGTGATTTTAGACGGAATGACTGCAAAAATGTTTTATTCTGTAAGACAAACATGTAAAAATGTTTGATAGTACTCAGGGTAACAGCATCACATCTCACATGAAAGAGATTGCTTAGCAGCATCAGGTATTTTATGTAACTAAGAGTAAATGAAGTAGATGTCATGTCTTTTATTCCTGTACCATCAGTAGTCTACAGTGGCTGAAAGTCATTGATTGACTGTAATATACAATGATATAACATATTCTGCAGTAGAGATTCTTTAATAGTTACTTGTGAAAATATCTCTAGAGAGCTGATTTGTAAGCAACTAATAGTTCATTTTCACAAACAATTGAAATTGGTCCTTCTGGCCCTCTGTTGTGGTGCATTATTACAGCTTTGACCTTTGAAACAGCAGGCGTAGTGTGTGTTTAGTAGAACTGAGATATAACTCAACGTTTTAAATACTGAAGACCAATATAATTTCTATGGTAATGTAAATTCAGTGTAACTACACCAAATTAAATTTGGAGAAGTGAAAAATATAAAACTGACATTAAAAAATAAGGTAATTTACTTCCTATTTGCTGGATCTCCTAAGCATAAGCATTTTCCCTCATATTTTACTGCTTCTTAAGTCTTTATTGTGGAATTAAATAAATAATAATGTAATGAGAGAATAGTACAAAGACATACATTCTCTTGCTCTGGTATAAAAAAGAAATATGCCTTCAGCAAACTTTCTTAACTCACTTGTTTTAAAAAGTAAGAGCTAAAGACCAAGTCATCTACTGATCCAAGAAAAATGATTTGACAGTAGAAGCTTGTCTGGAGAGAAAGGAATTTTTCTGTGGTTTTGGATTATCTTTAGATCCCCTTTTACCATGGGGACTATATAAAGCCAGGTCAAGGTGGCCGAGGTCCATGTGATCTGAGAATGGTCCATACTTAATCTTGAAGTAGTTTAAGCTTTTGCTAGATAACAGTGTTTCTGATATCGAAGGTATCAGAATGCCTTCTTGATATCACTGCTATGCTAGAAGCTGATTAGGTTCCTTTCACAAATGTTGACATTAGTTGTCAGTATTATTACTTTTTATCTTTCAGTGTAGTTATTTTCTTTTTGGTTTTGAGATGTTTATATGGAATAAATGTTTTTCTTACTTTCCTACCAGCATTTAAAACCTTTATACCATTTTTAAGCATGCAGTGTCTGTATCACCAAACCACACATGGCTATTTTATTTTACAAGGCTAATAAAGAATAACTGTAAATAGCCCCTTTTTTGGAAGTGAAAAATACGCAGGATATTTGTAGTTGCCTTATTCAAAATTTAATTAATATGTGGTAGCTTGTTTCTAGTTTGGTTTATTTGGGATTTTTTTGGGGGTGTGGGTTTGTGTTTTTTTTCTGTAAGCACAAGGCATTTCAGATTGGAAACAAAACTGTGCAAATAGTGATTTTAGTAGTTGTATCTATTGTTCATCCATTATTAAAATACAGCTGATTATGTAGTGTATAATAAAATTGTATTACAAGGTAGAAGAATTTCTTGAAAAGCTATTCAATTTTAAATGTCTATGTTCTGCATCATAAGAGTGATTAACCTTGAGGCACAGACCTCTCTATATCTTCAGTAGAAACTGTGTTATATTTTGACAATTTGGCTCACATTCCTCACTGATCTCAAGTATTTTTATACTTCCAGAAGTGTCTCTTTCATTTCAGTATGGATATTAATGAAATTGGATGTTGGTCAGTGTTGCTAATACTGACCTTTTATTAAAATTTTTATTATTGGTGATGATGTTTCTACTATCTGAAGGAACTTGACCTGTTCATTTTCAGTTTCTACCACAGAGGCCACATTCTACCAATCCTGACTGCATGACTCCACATGGAACTATCCTGCATCAAACCCTGGATTTTGATGAGTTCATACCACCAATACCGCCTCCACCCTACTACCCACCAGAATATACGTGCACACCAGTGACAGAGGCACAGAGGTGATTCTATGAAGCTCTTTCAAAGAATATGAAGCCAAGTAATGTCCTTCACTTACATTAGGTGCTTCTTTTCCAGAGAGATTACATACGTTTTTTGCAAGCTTGTTAGGATGCACCTGGAAATATTTGTGTTAGAGCACTGCTGTAATAGAGAAGTGATTGAACTAGCTAAGACAAGGATAACAGTATCTGAACTTACAGCAGAGATCAGCTTATAGGTGATCCTTTCACAGTTGTTAACTTTATACATTGTAGTTGAACATGAACTTCAATTTTCTAAGAAAATCTTTTCCATTAATGTGTATTAATGTGGAGTAGTGAAGGACATTAATGACTGCAAAATGGGCTAATAGAGATGGCTGGCATCCAAAATGAAATACAATTTTTAAAGCTACCCTATGAATGAGAGCCTTATTTTGGTTGTCTAATAAATTTGTTCAATATAATTCTTTGTAGTGTACTGTCTTTGAATTCAGAGAATGCTCTGTATTACTGTGGCATAGGTAATAGTTTACTAAATCAATACCATTTCTTAATAATTAAGTTTGCTTCTTTGTGTTTGTAAACAGAGGTCTCCATTTGGACTTTCCTCATTCCCCGTTCAGTGCTTTATATGAAGTAACCATTAACAGCCCAGGAATGCTGTACCCAACTGAGCTGCCCCCTCCTTATGAGGCAGTGGTAGGAGAGACGCCTGCCAGTCAGGTAAGGAAAGTCAAAGGAAATTCTTTACATAGTCTTCAAATGTTCTTCATGCAAACAAATTTTAGAAAAATTTAATCTAAATCTAATCTAATTAGATCTAAATTTAGTGATCTAAAATAATTTATGAGTTAATTGTGCTTTGGGACAACAACCATTAGAAAATATTTATATTATTTAAATGGATTTTTCAGACTATTCTCTTTAAAAGGGTTTAATTAACAAATTCTACTTAATATGTATTCTCCTTATGTTCTGTGCATGTTTGGGCAAACGTTTATGCACATAGTAATACTTCAGCTGATAGGATGATACTGGACTGTCTAACAATAACCTAGAACAATGGATTGGAGTCACTGAAGCACAGTATTTTTACTTATTTGAAAAGGATAACGATGTTTTAAAATGGGACTACACTTCCTCATTTCTACAGGTAATAAGAAATCTTGATTGGGAAGCAGGTTTGTTTTCTTAAAAACACTGCAGTTGTAAAATGTTGTTTTATTCCAACTACTGATGAGAGTGGATTTGCCACACTTTAATGCTTTTAATTGGAGCTCAGTACAACAGTGTAGGCTTAATAAGGAAAAAGGTAACTGTGTATGTTGTGACATGTAATGCTTATAACCTCGGTATGTGTATGTGTGTATATAGCATAGAGCTCATGGGACATGCGGTTTTGCTCTGCTTGTGATCTGAGCCAAGATAACTGTGAATTCCCATTTTAAACACCATGTGGAGGTAGAACATGTACTCGAAAACTCCTAACAAAAATCTCTGTAAATAACTTCAGATTAACAAAGTTAAAAATGCACATTTGCAGTCCCCCACTTGTGTCAGATTTCAGATCATGTTCTGGAAAAGTACTTGGAGCACCTGGTGATAGTATAGACTCTTGTAATGGTATGCTCTAGTCCTGATGGGATGCCTTGAACTCGGTGCCAAATTTATGCTTCAGTAGTTGTAAGATACAGCCTCCAAAAGGAGACTCCTTTCAGGCATCAGAGTGCTGGAAACCGACTTCTGCTTCAGTGTTACAGTAGCTGATAAGAAACCATACAGAGCAAAGATTTGAATGTTAAAAGGATAGGGGCATGTTCTTCCTATGAAATAGCAATGAGTAGTTCTCCGTCTATTGCTTATACTTTTGGCTGTTACAGCTTTTAATACCTGCTGCTGTTATATGGCAGAAACAGTTACTTCTGATAGCGTATAACACATTTATTCTGAACTTTGAGAAAGGATCCAGTATACTTCAGGCAAATATTTACATTATGCTTTTTCCATTATTTTTTACTCTACAGTATGAACTCAGCTGAAACTAGAATTGTAATGTATCTGAATGTACAGCCACAGCTAATTTGAGCAAAGTTTTGCTTGAAGTGTTTTGTGATAATTGAATCAGCTGTCACAAATGGGAGGATACTTAAAATTGCTTTTAGAAACAAATTTCTTGCAGGCTTCAGTAAAAACTCAAGGAGTCAAACATTCTAAATATTTCTTATCAGTTGTTAATAGCACAGTATGGAAATACGTGTGGTCAAGTTGCCAAATTGCACCCACGTTACAGTACTTTGTATTTCCTCAAAATCTAACATTGAAAAGTTTTCTAGTGATTTTTTTCATGTTGGGGGAAACCACAACTGAAACCACAAAATTAAAGAAATTATGTAAATTTTTACTATTATATACAAGGAGATTTTTAAGATAATTAATAAGACAAGTATCGGAGAAAAAAAAGAACATTGAGATGCACAGTCCCCGACAAAAATGCAATTAAAAACCTTCAGAATATGCGTAACTTTTCTATTTCTATGATTAACAAAGCAGCTTCTGACAACTCTTCTAATCCTTGCCTTGTAGCATACCCGCTACCACCTGCCACAGTAAACAGGCCAAACATTGCACTATCTTTGATTTATTTGCCTATAATAAAATGAATCAGTATAAACTGCTTGTGAATTAAGTTCTTAAGTTCTTTTCTGAACAGCAAAATTGGAGTTTCCAAGGCCATCTCCTTTCTAAAATATTTTTCTATCCAAGCTCCATCTTTTTTCCTTTACAGAAACTCAGAGGAACCTGCAAGCCCTAGAGGAGTTGGTATTTTTCAGTGAATAAAAAAAAAAAAAATAAATAGGCAAAAGCGATATGAATTATACATGTTTTGTGGGGGAAAGAAGAGGATCCTATCTGTGATGAAAATTTATATGTGGTATTAGTAAGGTTTAGAAAAGTGTCTACATATACTTAAGCACAAAATCACTTTGAGCACTCTTGTAACGGCAATTATACTTCACATGAGCATTGACATCTAGCAGCACAATAGCACCAGCATATAACAAAAATATAATTTAAGAAGACATAATTTAAAGCTGCAAAGTCATGCTCTTACAAGAATAGCATGAGCTTTAATAAGTAGATGCATTGACTGTTATTTTTTGGCATCTGGGGTCAGTGTCAGTGCCTTGCCTATTCATCTCTGGCCACCTGGGTTCCAGAAGTGTTTGTTCTGATGGCAACTGAAAATGAGTGGTGATTTTTAATTTCTCAGTGGTGATAATTAGATACTTTCTTACCAGGAGTGAGTTTATATCTGACTGGTAGTTGCTGGTTCAGAGAACTTGTAGGACCAAAGTAACAAGTGCTGAGTATCGGAAGTGAAGTACATAGGCAACGCCAACTAAACCCTGCACAATGGATTTGTAGCCATATACTTGCTACCAAAAGCTACCATGTATATTTTTGCAGTCAGTCATCCAGTGGATCTGTAAATGGTGGAATAGAGCCAAAGTCTAAGGCAGTTTTAGGTCTACAAGAGAAACAAAGTGGAGTCCTAAATTCTTACATGATGCAAATGCTCCCATAGAACATGCACCAAGCTGTGGTACCGCATGAACTGAAATAACAGGTTTATAAATCCCTCAAAGTCAGACTTTGCAATGGAAATTATGGCAGAGCTTTAGCTACAGAAGTGCTTCTGGGAACCATTATGTAATAACGTCATAATTGTAAAACCTTTTACTGAACATCAAGCAATAGGTTTTGTTTGCTTTTAAATGGATTGAGGTCCTTATAATTTTATTAAGTTGTATCAAATTAGACTCAATATTTCATGCATTTCATGGACAACAAACGTCAGTCCTACTTTAAGTGGTTGCATCTAGGTAAAAATTGCTGTTGTCATCTGTACTGATTAGGAATTAGGAATTCCCATTTTATGACTATGAAGAAGAGTGTTTTTCACACTGTTTTGCATGCGAAGTATTGACTAGGATATAGAAAAGACAAGAACAAACAGATCGGGGTTCTGGGTGACTTATAGCAGTGACTCTTTTATAAGGTTTACTAACCTGCAGGCTACAGGCTTGTTAAAAGCATGATTTTTCTTTCCTTTTCCTATTGACAGCTTAGTGACTGTCTTTACCGGCTTTATTTCTGAGGATATGCAAGTCAATAAGGCTTTTTTACCCTAGGCTGTGCAGGAACCTGAATGAAACCATGTGCCATCCCTATGTGAACTAGAACTCTGACCTGACTAAAAATGGTCAGTGTTACCTCCCACAGTTAAAACAATGGTTCACCTTCCCCCAGGCAAGAAGGTTAATCAATTCCAAATGCATATAAAATACATTCAGCAATTATTCTTGTGAACGAAAAAAGAACAAGAGAAGGAAAGGGAAAAATGAACACATTGATTAGGTAAGTTTAAATGGCTTACGTTTTACAAAGTAAGGCAAAATATTGGGGAAAAAAAAAGGAAGAGCAAACAAAAATTCAAATTATATCCCTGATTTCTTCTGCATGCCCGAAATCTTGAAATCTCTCATTTTCCCACTATTAAGGATGCTAGTTATCAATGAGGCCTTTAAGAGATAAACTTTAAAGATGAAGAGAGCTTTTCTGTATGTGGGGGATTTTATATAGAAGAGAAGATTCAGTCTTCCATTTGGTCTCAAGAAGCAATTTCTGTATGTGTATAAATTTGCCCCATCATTTGTCATATCACTGGGGATTTGGTCGTAAGGTTTGTTGTGGTTTTTTGTTGTTTTTTTTTTTTTTTTTTAATTTCCAGCAGTTGCAATTAGAGAAAACTATAGTATAGCCTGCAGTATATAAGCAAGCGTCCAGCAGTTAAGCTGAGAGGCCGTGTCCTTTGATTCACATAAACACAAGTCACCTCTCAGACTGTTATCTTGTTTATGCAGCCCCATGTCTTTAGGTATGTTGCTGCAGGGTTTTCAGCGTCTGTAGGAGCCTCTGAGATTGAGGCAGAGCCTGAGAAAGGGATATGATGTGTGGTGGCTGAGCTTTTGTGTCCGTCTAAGTTTCAAAGGATGTGAAAGACTGATACAGATCTCATTGCGTGGAGGAGAGTGCTGAGAACAGTTCCTGTCTGTGGTTTCCCTAAGATGTGACTCCTTACCCTAGGTGAGCTGAAGGACTCTCAATATTAACACCCAACCAGACGTTTGTAAAATAGTTTGTCTCCCACCCGTGTTGGAATACACCTTCGGTCCGTGGTGTGTTCTGTGCGAGCTCTGTTCCAACAGGATGTCAAAGCAGAGTACTGATAGCTGCTCTGTGGCTTGTGTCAAATGAGCTTAGTTGTCTTATTCCCAGGTCAAAAAATTCTGTCAATTCTCTAATTGTTCCCTTCGGCAAACTAAGCAAAGAAATAATAAAAAGGACATGAAGATTGAACTGTTGTAATCTCCAAGTGTTTGTGTAATAGGAAACTAAGGTATGCAAATACAACGTACATTTGTTCTGCCTGTAAAATACTGTGAGCTTTTTGAGAGAGATGCAGTATTTTGATTTCAAGAATTGCTAAACAAGCTTTTTTCACAAGTCTTAAGTTTGCTTTATATGCTGTGTAATAATGTTGTTGTTATTTTAAATTAACTAGATCAAAGCTACAGATGGGTCTTTTTCATTAGCACAGGTTTGCCAAAACCTCAGCCTTTCATGTAACCCATTTTACATGTACTAGGCCATTTTATAGGTACTATAGAATGTCACTACAGCTGCCAGGTGACTGGTAGAATGTAGAAAGTCAGTGTATGTTTCAGCACAAATATTCAGCAGATATTTTCCTGTCAATGATTAAGAATTTATGAAACCACCTAGATTTAAAAAGAACGCCTAGATTTTTAAAAAAGAAACAAACACCATTAAAATGTTACATTATTTCTTCCAAAATGTAGTTGAATGTACCTGAATTTTCTCCAGCAACAAAGAACATTTGAGAACACTTCTTAGTTTTCCAGTTAGTTACCAGGAATGGTCTGCAAGTTAGTGACACCACTAATTTTTTTTTTTTTTTTTTTTTACCACAGATGCAGTATTCTGCTTCAGTAAAGAAAGACTGTTTAAGAAATTTCCAAGCAAAGTGTTTAAAAATATGAGTGATTTCACTTATTTTTGCCACTCCTCTATCCATCTGTTGCTGAGTTAAACAATTTCTGGTACCATTCTTTGTTTAGAGTTGTATTTACTAACTTTCAGACTTAAAATCACTTTTTAAAACTAAATTTGTATTAGATGAGGTTTCCTGATCACTTGATCATAGTAAGCTATGAATAGATAGGTAGATATTAAAAAAAAAATCAGTGAGCACACTAAGTTGTGCATATATATTCGTGCATTAATCTACACTGGCATGTGCACTGAAAGCTCTTTCCTTAATAGCTTCAGAGTAATAGTCACATTCAATTTTTTAGAAGGCCAGATACAAATTAAGCTCTTGATAAAAAGGTTTTCACAGAGGTGACTGATGGTCATTTCTAGACTCTGTCACCAACCATAATAAGCCTTTACTAGTTAATTGTGGCCCTACAGACAGAAGCAGGTATCACGCTTCTGCTAAAGATGGTATCAATCTCATTCCCTTCAACTTTTCTTCCTACATTTTTCTCATTTATTGTTACCAGCTATTTAGTGAAACCATTTTTAAAATAATCACGATCCCAGAAAACTGCTAAAAATCTAATGCGATTGGCAACAAGGTCCAATCCAAAGTCTATTAAAATCAGTAGAAAGAAAATTTCCTAAATTTCAGGTGTTTATGGATCAAGTCTTGCCAGTAGGACTGATTCTATACTTTGTTCACATGATTCTCAAAAGTGAAGGGAAGTTCCCCACTTAGATCCATCCTATCAGAAAAAAAAGTGAGTCCTAGTATTATCTCCCTTCAGCAACCTCTGATAGTCTGGAGAGCATTCTGCATCAGCCACCGTGGGTAGCAATGACGTTATAGTGCTTCAGAATCCATTAGGTGTTGCCATCTCAGCAAATAACCAAAGGAAAATACTGTTCTTGTGCTTGTTTTTATGGTTTCTGTTGTTCTCTATCCTATTTTAGGTTGATATAATGTGATGGAAAAAGCATAATATGGAAAAATGTGGACTGTAGAAAAAGATTGCTTGTAATAAAACCATTAGTCTTAAGCATTGCAGACGTTAGGTTTTGTAATCCGGACCTGCAGCCCCAGCTGCCTGTCAGTTCAAGATTAATTTAGTTTGTAGATTCTGGAAAAAATGAAAAATTGCTTTAAGCATGTTGTTTTGCCCTGCATTTGTTCGTGACTCAAAGACATTGTAAAATACTGTATCCTTTAATAGCTTTCAGTCTGAATAGCAGTTTATATGATAGTTATTTCACAGTCATTTGTGTTCTTAGGGTCATCAGCGCTATACTTTGTTTCGGTAAATTGCAGATGAACATGCTGTTTCATTAAAGAATTTTCATTTAGGTCACTGGTACTGATCAGCAAGTGTCCGAATCAAGCTTGGGTGAGAGGAACATGACCCTGGACATCAGCACACAAGGTGATCATGGCATTGCGTTTGTCTACTTGAGAGAGATGTAGTAGGATTTTTGAGTGCACTTTTCCTTCTCTTCCATCCTTCCCAATGGAGAAAGAATTTGCTTTCAGATTGTTCTTGGCAAGAGCCACCTTTTCACAGTCATAAACTGTTGTGGCTGGAAATGCAGAGGAAATGGAAATGTGGCTGGAAATGCAGATGAGAGTTTTGCTCAACAAAGCACACTGTGTAAAGCCATTGGAGGCAGATATGGTAACTGTCATTTCTCTTCAAAGAGTCATGCACATAACTGGCAGTTTGTTTCTAACTGGCAGCAACCATGGGTGCTTTCCTGATAGTCCACGTGCCTTCTCTGCATAGTGGTTTCCTGCATGGCTTCCAGAAGCCTGCATAGGAAGCTTGCTGCCTGAAGTGTAAGATGGTTGTGAATGCAAGCAGATGAGCCTGTTTGTTTAAAGTTTAAAAGTCACTAGAATAGGCCTCCTTACCACGTCAGTTGATATGGGAGGGCTTTTTAAACTTCAGAGTCTCAGTGGATCGTGAGATGTTGAGCAGTTTGTATGAAGTAATTATTTTAGTAAAACTCCGTTAAATACTTTCTCCACGTCATATGATATTAATGAATACACTGGCAAGTGTTCTCAGTCAGTATGCTTATGGGCGGAGAGGTGGTGGCAGTGGTCTAAGAAACAGAAATGGTCCACTCTCACATAGCACGCAGAACAGGACTGACACACACAGACTATCTGTTCTGTGAAGCAGGATTTCAGTTTCCAGAGCCACCAGTGGTCACCTTGAACTGCTGCTAAACAGTAATTATTTTTTTAAAACCCTGGTGCTTGACAACTGCAATGGAGTGTGACAGCTGAAGGTGACTAGTTTTTAAGTGCTGCTGTTGACGAGGGCTGTGGCTACAGAGCTGGTTTCTAAGGTTCGTAAGTAGATTTGGATTTCACATCCACCTATGAAAGTCTACAAGGCCAGTGCTAGAGTTTTGACTATTGGGAAGCAGTGGACCAGCTCTCAGGCCAGGGTTTGGACGTTACATATTGTGCTGTGTGCACATGAAAGTGCACTAGGAAGGTCCTTGGGCATGTTTTATTCATGTCAAATCAGCCAGTTGTCACCATTCCATGTCTTTTGAGCAGTGGTTGCTTCTCATATGCTTCAGGCCCCTCCTCCTGCTGTCTGTAGTACCAGAAAAAAACATGCTAGTGGAAGAGTAGAACAGTAAGAAGCTGTAAATACAGTTTAAGGCCATTGAATCCAGGTAGCAAATGGTACAACCAGCCACACTCTAGTTACCAGTTAAATCGAATCAAACCAGCCAGTTTGAACAGTGAAGATGTGTGCTGTGAAGGCAGGCACAAACTGGATGCTTCCATGTATCCATACAAACTTCATAGGTATTTCAAAGCTTGAGTTACTGGAATATGTTGCAAAGAATCATTTAACTGGGGACTCATCTCAAATATAAATGTTATAATAAATCACTGCACCTAACACATAATAAACATATTATGCATTTTTAGCATAATGTAGAGGTATAGTATTTCCATTATTGATTATGCCCTTTTTGGCAATGTTATGGTTGCCTTCTGTGTGTTACAAATTTACTTCTTGGAAGGCCCAAAAGAAAATAGTTGTGATGCATTTTATGTAAGAAGAAAATGTCCTTCATAAAATCCTACCTCACGAATATTTGTTTTTCATTTTGATAGTTAATTTCCTTATACTGTAGAAAGCTGCTTCCTAGACCCCAAAACATGGGAGCACTTAACAAATGTTCTCTGAGTCACTAAAAGATCCTATTTTTCTATTCCTGAACAGAAACCAGTTAAAATACATTTGTCTCACCAGTATGGTTAGCAACAGCTGTTATGCAAAAAAGGGCATCAGAGGCTGCTGAGCTGAATACAATTATGTGATTGGTGTTCTGTAGATACTTTGATTTTAGATGTAGAACTTCAAGGAATTTCAGATTGATATGGGACAGTGTTGTCTATATTATTGGAGCCTGGAAATGGGATTATCTAGTTTTATTTTCTTTATTTTTGTCATGACTTCGGTAATAATGCAGAGCCAAATACTTATTGTCATACAGGGGGCCATTTTCATCCATAACATATATTTGTAGACATGACAGAGGAAGTGATAACAATCTCAGTTTTTAATACAGAGGTCTTCAAAGGTTATGTGACCTTTCATAGAACATTTGGCTTCTATCTGCGGTGTGTGTGTGATGTATTTTGTGTATCAGAGATGTTATATGATGGTGAATTCTTACTTGTAAAGACCTAAGTTATATGCTTCAGGGAAATTATGATTAGAAGGTGTTAGGTGAAAAGCTAATATTCACAGTAGTAATAGGTTTAAAAGTGACCAGAGCTGTGTTTTTTCAGCATCTGTGTAAAGTTTTACTTTTTCTACCACAGGCAATCTCTCACTGCTTGCCAGAGAAACCAGTAGTGAAAGAGCTGTTCCTGTCCAAATGTAGTTACAGATAATACTTTGGTATCAGTGCTCAAGCGCGCTTATTAGTTGAAGAAAATACTCGAGGACAGCACAAATTGTCTTTGCTGAAGGACACTAGAAACAAGTAAATGACTTCAGTCTTTTTTGCTTTGGCATTCTGTCATCTGAAAGCTTTTGAGTAATTATTGATATACTTGCTTTTACTGATATCAGTATATAGAAAACAGGGCTGGGGGGGGTGGGGAAGGGAGAGGGGCAAGAAGTGTTTATTTTTCTCTGAATCTCTTGTTTCACAGTGTCTGTTGAGAGTGCCTCTTTGATGGTCTCTGATGCTGTTGATATCCCAGACCGTAGCTACTCATCTGAAGATCTTTGTTCACTGGAAGTTCAAGGATCTCTCCATTCTGCAGATCTCTCTCCCTACTGTGCAACCCCCAAAGGGGCTACGGACCAGAGCTGCAGCACTCTGGGTCACAGCACCCGCTGCAGGTTCCACAGAACTCGCTCAGAGGGTTTCCCTGATGAAGATGACAGTTCCCACAGCCGAGCCTCTACAAACAGGTCTCAAGGACAGGAAAAGATCTGTGCCCGCGGCAGGTCCTTAGACTGTTCGTCAGAGAATTTCAGCCCCTCAGAAAGAGAACTGCAGGGTTCTGCTCCAGAGAGCATTGCCACGCCGCCTTTGAAGCAAAAGAAAATCTGCTGTGTGGACTTCAGCCAGCCTCCTGTCCCCTCCCAGACCTCTCCCTGTTTTGGGCCCACAAATACTTCATCATACGCAAGCAGCCACGAGGGTGCTGTCCAGCAGCATCACATTACAAAATACCGAATTTCAAATATAGTCCGATCAACTAGTGACCCTGTGTCATGTTCGTCTTGTTCAGAAGGTAGGTGTAGTACCACAAGGTTGAGGGAGCATGGAACAAATGAGCAGTATGTGATTTATGCAGCAATTGGTACTGCTGGAAGTTACATGAAACATTCCAGTGAGGGCTGACTTATGTGTGAAGGCTTTACTTCCATGAACGTTTTCTAGATTTGAAAATTTTTAAGAAGAATGAAAATGGGAAAAGTGACAGAGTGGAATTAAGTTTGGCTTTTCTAAATCATACCAGCCTTTCTGCACTGCTCAGAACACCATCTCTTGAGTAGATGGTTCCGTCTCTCTATTCCTGTTACATTGAGAAGTTAAACCAAGAAGTTGAATGGTACTGGGGTCTATTTAGGAAACCATTAACTGAGCTGCCATGCTTGTAATACAGCAGGTTGTGTTTCCTGAAGGTGACACTGACATGGACGGTATTGGTGCATGTCAGGGGCAGTCACTGTGGCTGTGTAGTGGCAAGTTGGAGCGTATGGTGAAAAGTTTTAAAAGACAGAGAAATGAAAGATGATGCACATGATAAGATAATAAATGAAAAGGAAAGCTTTTGATTGTCGTGGATAAGCATCTTCTGCTATTAATCCCCTTTTAGACAAGTAGGGAAGAAGAGAGGAGATGTTAGCTGAACAGTATATCTTAAAAATCTGCATGTTAGTGGAAAGGTTTGATTTAGTAGAGAATGGCTTGATCAAATAATAGGAATGTAGAACTGTCTAAAACATTTGAAAAGTGCAGATTTTACAAAAGGATGTAAGCTGTTTAGAGAGATTCAGAGGGGTAACCTGGAAGAAGTGGTTTGAAAGTAAAGATTACAAAGCTTTGTAATGTCATAGATTGTGCTCTCACAGCTGCATTCATTGGGCTTTCTAAGGGATCTAGAGGAAGAATCGTGTCTAGCTCAAAACAAAAGTAGACAAAATGCTGAAATAACTGGTTTCATTTAGGAAGATGTATTGGTTCTACTACACTTTTTGCATCATTATTCTGTTTCTGTGATTCTCAGAGACCTCATACGTAGCTCAATAATTGAATGTCGTTTACGTTTAGAAATCTACCCTCAGCATCCTGTCCAGGAAAAGCGAATCTTTAGTCTAGAAGTCTGCATATATTTTATGAAATTTACTCTGCTAGGATATATGTGCTATGAAGCTGCTCTGCAGATAGTAAGTAAGAATTTCTGAATCCTTTCTACTGTGCCAAAGAAAAGAACAAGAGCCCTTTATCTTCTAGATCATGCTCTGCAAGTGTCCAATATTGTGCTCCATATGCTCTGAGTAGTGTTTGAGATTACTGTGGGCAGCCTATCCGCACATTCTAGCTCACTGCTGGGACACCTGGTAGAACAGTTGCTCTGCCATCATTTTTAACAGTTCCTAAATATACCTGTCATCTCTTCTGGATAAGTGGCATTACACGAACTATTTTGACTAATTTCCAAGTTCTTAGTCCTACATGAGTTGAGGGACATGAGTTGAACATTACTGAGATGTAACTGGGCTTAGCAAAGATTGTAATAAAGGAGCAGAAATGGTTCTAGAGATACTGAAATACAGACAGCAGAGGTGGGGAGCAAGAGACAGAGTAACTCAGGGGGGATGTGTTTGTGCTGACCTAGTTTGCCGTTCTGCTGCTGCCGACAGAAGACACTTTAAAATGAAATCTTTAAGAGAAGCAGTTGAGTCTAGATTTGCGTATTTCTTTTCATATATATTTGGCAAACTACAGTTTGCAAAATTTTACACTGTGAGGGTTTTCACAACTTCACATCATTTCCCTTTCCTCTAACATAGGTTAGAAGCAGCACAGTTCCAATAACACGTACTGGCTGTTTGCAGCAGCCCTGAAGCTTCTTTCTCCTAAGCTGTGGCACACATCTGAAGTTCTTTATAGTCTTTATAAAGTCTTTAAAAAGGCATTTGTTCTAGATTTTTCATGACTGGCTATTAGTATTCATTGCGGAATTTTAAAATACATCTTTAAAATGTTGAACAATAGACAAGGATAGACAATAGAGTTGAACAATAGACAAGGATAAAGGGAACCAACTGAGCTCCATCAGCTAACCAACCCAGAAGAAAAAGTGTTTGAGGTTTTTTTTTGGAACATACACTTATATTTTAAAATCCTCCTGGAGCACAAGAACTGCTCAATAGACCTGACCATATGAAAGACAGAGCTGTAACTAGGTATTATTAATACTAGTAACTCGTGTAAGAGACATGCTGTGGATTCTGGAGAACTGAGGGGAGGGGGAGCTTCAGGTATGCTCACAAATGGGAAAATACAATGATCAGGTTGGTAAGCGGGCATTCCTTTTGTCTTAGGGCCTGGTCTTTCTACTTTAAGAACAATTATTAATTTATCTTCTGATTAACCTCCCTATACAAGTCAGTGTGAAGAGATTTAGAAGTGCAACCTTGAAACTGACTGCGTAGAGCTTTGTTACGGGGGTCTTGACTGTTACTGTGATTGCACTGCACATGATTTGGAACAGAAATTATTTGTTACAGGGATGTTGCATGTGTGCAACAGCACAGTGACACAGCAGCAATGAGATCTAATAAATTCGTCATCTGGGCATTTTAATGCTGGCATAAAACTCTGGGCTTTTTTTAGGTCAATAAAACACAATTCATGTACTTCAAGCACATCTTGAAATGATGGGGTCTTTGTGGTATGTACAGTCAAGAGTTCTCCCATTAATCCTTTAATGCTGGAAGTGAGTTAGTTTGTTTTGAAATATCTGACATCCCTAGTAGAGAAATTACAGATGAAAGTTTAGTTTAATAGGTGCTTTTAGAATCACTGTGTAGTCCCTGGACAATATAAGTATGGTGGGTTCACATTTAATCTCTGTAAGAAATAGTTCCCTCTTTAAAAAAAAAAAAATTACTTACAAGTAGTTTGCACATTTTTCTGTCTTTTCCCCATTAAGTTTATCATAGCAAAGGAGGACAAAATCACTTTCTAGCACAGATGTTTGTTACAATCAACTTAATTTATAATCAAATATGATAGACTATGTGGCTATATCGGTTAAGTGTCTGAGTGATTATCGTCATGTCTGCGTTCCAGATAATTCAGGGTAATGTCTAGTGGTGTAGTTTTGACTGTGCTGCAAGTACATTAAGCAGTATAATAATAGATGGGAAGACAGAACCTCTGAAGTGTCTCCTCTTAATAAGCATGCCATGATTCGTGTGTTGCAGTACTTCAGCATAATAAAGCAAATTAAAGACAGATTTTCTATGTTTGTAGCATGTTAATGTTTGTTTTCCTTCATTTAATTATTCACTCTACCAGAGAAAATGATACCAGCTTATCATTATAAACTTTTCCCGAAGATACAGAAGAAAACCTCTTCTACTCCATCTAGAAGTTCAAAACAGTTTTCACTCTTGGAAACTGCTGTAAACAGCTTTAGCATAAATGTGAGGGTTTATTCCATCTTGTATGTCACAAGCTTGAAATCAAAAAGACTGCAGTGGTAATTACTGTATAGTGTGATCTCATCATCGTTGATCCTTGTGCTGGCATCCCAGAAACTCTCATTAGAAAGCAGCTATGTCCAGAGCTGTCTGTAGATGCTCTGTAACCACTTGTTATTGATTGGATCATCAGTAACTATAGCTGTCACCTACCCATTAATTTAATCAGTGGCAGATAGCATTTGTCCTGCAAAGAATAAGAATCGATAAAAAAAGGAGGTAGAAATATTAAATAAAATGCTGGTTTTGTAGAAATAAGAGGGATTAATCTTTCTTGGTTTCCCTATTCTCTAAGATAAAATCTGTCTGCCAAGGAAATAACAGGAAAGTCTGAGGTGTGCCCCTAGCAGGGAGCCTTCTGTAGCTTCAGCACTTAGGCCTGAAATATTTAGGATTTGATAGCTGTGTAACAGGAAACCATCAAGCAGGAACTGTATTTTTCTATTTGTATTTATTTAACAGTTTATAGGACATTTTTGTATATAGTAGCTTCTCTTTATGAATGGACATCTTGAAAGTAGTATTTCTTCTGAGTAGTTTCATTCTGTAAAGGAGATAATAACAGATTCCTATGTATTTTTTCTTGCTTTGGGCAGAGGATAGCAGGGGTTGATTGTGCTCTTTCTGTTTCTGTCTCTGATTAAAGGTGGTAATTGTGCCTGGACTCCTGTATGTAGCCAGCATCAAGATGCAGAATTATCTCCAGCTACATTAGAAACAGGTGAGGATCAGTTTTCTAAAGCAGGATCATATGGGTTTCCTTCTTTTGTTTTAAAAATAATTAAAAGCTTCTGATAGAGAAACAAGCTCTAGAAAATTTGGGGCAGAAAAATCACTTACTAACAGCACACATATATGTACAATACTGATGGAACCAGCCTTTGAGTGAAAATAAATGCTGCGAATTAAGTTCTCTGTTTTAGTTTATCATTTTTACTTTCTCTATTTCTTACTAATCTGTCTTGTATTATTCACTGTTTATAATTTTCAAGGCCTTGAAATAAGTGGAATTTTATCCTTAAATTTAGGGGGGAGGGTCTAGACCCTAAAGCATTACAAGTTACATATGTAACACTGGTGTTTCCCCTTATCATTAATGTCGACTGAAATCCCTTAAAGTAGAGATAACAAAAATGTTTGTGATTTATGAAGTACTTCAATCACCCACACATTCATCCTAAGTGCAGTCCTTCTTGGTCACAGGAAAGAGTCTTAATCTTACGCCCTGGTTAAAATTACCCATTGCAACGTTTCCTTGATTGCATGCTTTTGTTACTTCTTCAGACAAAGCAGACATTTTATGACAAAGTAAAAACTTTTGTGACAATATTTGTTTTGCCTTTTTTCTTTTCGTTTTTCTTTTTTTTTTCTTTTTTTTTTTTTTTTAACTATTACTTTAAAGATATTCTTCCCCCCCTTTTTTAGTTCCTGTTTCTGGTTCTCATATGGCTGCCTCTCCTTGTGAGCATTCTTTGAGCCGTTTACTACCAGCTGGAAAACAGAGGGATACAAGGACAATTGATCTACACCGAAAGCCAAAAGCTTTGCACACAGTCTCAAAAGAGCGACCGCACTCTTTAGTGGACCTTAAGGCCTATAAAGACACAAAAATTTTAGTGGCAAAATTTTTGGAACATTCAAACTGTAATCTCCCTCCAGAAGTACGCCACGTAGTGAACAGCATACGATCAGTAATAAAATCTGATGAAAGACACATGGAAGAAGCCATCTTCAGTGCCAATATTATAGACCAGGTAGGTCATTTATGTCCTGGAGATCTGTTCAACTGCAGAAGACAAATACCTTATTTAAATGTTTTTACAGTTTTAAGTACTTCAGACAATCTCTACAAGAGGTTCTTTTCTAGTAACATGGCTTTAGTAAGAGATAATTTATATTTATTGGGCAGCAATGCATTTTACACTGAAGCACTCATAAATGCATTTAAAATTCTTCAGCTGGACCCAGTAATATCCTAGGAGATCCATAGGAAGCTGATTTACACACTGATACTCATCCTCTTATTTCCAACATCTTTCTGCACCTGTGACTGTTCCATACATGAGTTTGTGTTTATATACAGAGATACACAGAACTGACTTGGATCTGTTGTACTTTCAGGCAAATGTATTTGAACACCATAAGCTACTAGCTGAAAAGGATGGGTAGACACGCAAGCAGTGCCACAATCTATTAGAACAGAACAGTGCCGTAACTCTCACTCCGGGCTAGAAGAGTGACAATGACCCTTGCTATTTTTAAGAAAAAGAATTGAGAATTTGTGCTTTTCCAAACGAAGGAAAATTCCCACCTTGAGTGAGAATAAAAGGGACTCAAGTCTTGGAAGGAATCCTATAAAACAAGGGAATTAGTAGTGGCATTTATTATCTAATGCATGTTTAATAATAATACATCTTTTTTGCAGGAAGAAAGGTGATGAATCACCTCTTGCTAGTATTGTTACCAGACTGATAGCTATAGAAATGAAGTTCCTTTTCTGTTGTCAGGTTTAAAAAGCAGAATGCTGTTAGCATGACTGACCACATTCAGGTTGCCTGTGGGGTTTCCACAGCGCTGGACAGACGGTTAAGAATACACACTTGGGGGCTTTTCCCCCCCTTTTGAGATATTGTCATTTCTACGGTATTAGCCTGCTGATCCCTGAGTGAGGGAAACTGGCCAAGTATTAAAATAGGATGTAATAACACTTAAACAGCATGTAAGATAGCTTGATGTGTAGCAGGAAGCATACAGCATTTGATAAAGCTTGCTGAAAGATTGGGTTTGCTACCTGTGAAGTAGAACAGAGAAGTAGCACCGTATTGGTTACCTCTGTAGTCACACGGGTAGAAAAGCAGTGCTATCATGACACACTTAATAGAGTGTCAGTATGGAATTCAATTTTAACGTTTTATTGCTTTACAAAATGTATAGGTCATTAAATCCTCAAGGTGAGAAAGTTGAAAACAACTTTATTTAAATGAACAAACTATAGTTTCTCGCCAAACAAAACAGGATAAAAAAATGTGAGTGCTTATGTAGACCACAAAACCAGAAACCAATAGCCCAGTTTTTATCCTGTGTGGATTTCTTAGATCCAGGGAGTCATATTTTTTTTCATATTAAAGAAATAATTTTAGTAGTCACTTTTTTTCAGACAAAACCCATTATTAATTAGTGAAAGTCCAGGGCATCCCAGCAATCTACTTAAAACATCACCACATTTTTGGTAAAATAATTGTATAATCCAGATTTGTGAAGTAGCTTGACAGTTCTATTAACACCAAAGAGTTTGCTTACCAGGCTTGCAAGGTTTTAGTTCTCTTCTAGCTTCAGCAAAGCCAGGGAAGCATCTCTTTCTCCTAAAAGAACCAGATGAGTTTAATTTCCTCCAAACTTACATTTGTCAATTATAAGGTAGAGCTTCTGTCTTTTCCACATTTCCTTCTCATTCATATAGAGAGAAAGAAACGCCTGCTTGTGCCGTTGTTGATTCCAACACCACAGCACAGATATGAGGCCTGATGCCTTCCAAGCCTGACGGTGCCTTCCAGTAGCCAGTGCTCAGCCCTGACCAGCTGCAAGAACAGGAGAAGTGGGAGGGTGTCTGGGTGGCTGCATAAACACACATCTCTGGGAGAGTTTCATCATTAGATAACTTAAATGAAATAATATTCAGGGACTGAAGCTTTTAAATGAAAACATTCCTTATACTCTTTTCCCCATTTTTTCCTTCTTTGTTTCCTGCCCTTTTAAACAGGTAATTACAAGTTCCCAGCAGAATGTAAATACCTCTAGAAAGCGGCTTCAAGAAGATCTTCATCTTCAGAGCTGTGGTGCTCTGAGCTCTCCAGTTGCCTTCTTACGCAGGTCCCACATCACTCGCAGTTTAGAGCGGGACAGACCTCACAGTCTAATTGGAGTTTGCCGGGAGACCATCCTTTGATAATATCTGCAGGTATGTGATTCCAGCAAAGAGAATTAAGGAAGAAACCAGGACTGGGAGAAATACAAGTAGTGGATGACTTAAAAAGGAAAAAGTGTCTTCCTTTGGAATTCCACTTTTTTCCAACAGCAGGAGGAGAACATCTGTCTTTCTGAATGTAAATTTCAGCCCTGATTTTTGCAAAATTTTAACTGATTTATTAGCAAAGTCAGAACAAATGTTTTCCCAACCAGAAATGTGTTTATTTCACTGTACTTACGGAAATGCTACTGATGCTGCCTAGAATTTCTTGAAAACCATTGCAAAACCACCAGAGACCGGCTGTACAACTTAAAAGTTGTATTTATTTAATGTACCTCAAAGTGTTTTAACTGATCAGTGTTTTAATAAAAAGTATTTCTGGACTTTGGTCTTTCAACAATTGATTCGGATAGCAATGTAAAGGTGATTCATACGCTCATACAGTGCTGCTTCTAATCCATTTTTCCAGTGTATTTCATGCCAGGCTAACTGATCTGTCCTATAAAACCTCCTCACCCCCCAATATGTTGCCCTTTTAAATTATAGTAATGGCTTCAGTGTGGTTTATTTTTGCTTTGTTCTGAATGCTCATAAGTTTATTAATGGAGTAGCATATGCCACTGAAAACTGCCGTTTAAGTACTCTGCAAATTGTGACCAAAAGTTGCATTAGGGAAGAAGACTGAAATTCTGCATTTCCAAAAAACGTATTCCAGTCGAATTAGTAGTTTTGACAATTGTATTACTAAAATATGTCCTTGTGGTTCTGCTGCATTTATGATTTATTTAACATTGATCTTAAAGTAATACTCAAAAAGTAAGTATCATTGACACTAATTTGATTACCAGCATAAACACAGGTCTGCCAGCAACGTCCTCCAGTGCAAGCTTCATCCTGGCTGTCTTGGAGGAAATTGGAAAAACCGTAAACAAAAGGTTCTCATAAAGAACCTACCACAGGTTGCCGTTTCAGGGTTTTAATTTTTTTGCAGCACTGCTTGTCAGTAGCGTTAGTTTCCATTTGAGGTTTAATCATATACTGGTTTCATTTGTGTCACTCTGAGCTGGGCAGACATCCTGTGAAAAGGTCACAAAGGAATGTAGCTGAAGATGGGTAGCTTAAGTTTTACAGAATCATCCATTTTAATGTATTTTAATTATATCATGCTTCTGTATTGTTGTGAAGTTACAGTGACATCCAGTGGCAATGAGGTATGCTAATGGAAAGCATCTACTCTCAAGATAATAATGATGAAACACAAATTCCTAAATCAAGAGATTAGTTTCTTTTTAAAAAAATAATTGTGACCTTTGCAACTGCACTTAGATGAAGAATTAAATGATCTACTTGGATTTTTTTATTACGTAAACTTACACAACAAACAAAATAAGCAAGCTTCCTTTATTATTTCAGATTTATTAGTGATAATAGGTTAATTCTTTCCTAAGGTCAGTTGCATGCAACACACTACTCCTTGAAGTACAGTCATCTAAAGCTCTTTAGTTACTGCATGGTAAGGCTTCTTAAGTCACAGTGTATTTTCTTCAAGGCCTTGGCCAAAAGAAAAAAATTAGACAAAAAGTTACACCAATTAACATTTATCTCATAAGGAATACAACTTTACTACTAGGTTTTTTTATCTACACACATTCTAATACTGCTGATGGTGCTAGGTTATTTGTCAAAACAATTTACATTCGGAACACATTGCTTTTGGAATAAGAATGCTTTATAAAAGACAGAAACAGGTAAGCATGGCTTTCTCATTTTGAGCGAATATAAACAAAAAGGTAAAATGGAAAAATTAAAGAAAAAAAACCCCAGCCCAACACATACATTACACAACCTGTGCAGTAGGTTATCCGTGAAATAACTCTGTTAAATCATAAAAATCACAAGCATTAAAAATAAATATGTATCTAAATAAATATTTTGATTTTAATCTTGTGGCAATTATTCTTTATTTAGCATATGAAACACTTGTTACATGTTTATGTTCACACCTTGCCAAACAGGTTACATTTGTCATAACAATACCAAGTACTACAGTGGTTTTCTTTACATTAGAATCTAAAAGTTTTAACTGCACACATTCCTTTCCACTGAAATACCATCTATTCTGCACGAGTTTTAAAATTATGCAAAGCTATCATTATTGGACCGCTTTATGGGACTGGGATTTTTTTTTAACTTGAGGCAGCCGTAACTTTCTCCAATTGCTTCTCTTTGCCATCTCCTGCAGTCTCATTCATCAAATATTCACATTCACCGTGTTATCAAACAAGACAGACATACATACATCACTCCACAGAAGGGTTACAAATAAATATGTTTTAAGTTTCATGAGAAAAGAGTTTAGAAGATGTTGCAAAATACTTAAATGTTTTACAAAGAATTTTGTCAGTGATTATTGTCCTTGACCATCCTTCTCATCACTTTTTGGCAAAGAAATAAAAAGGAAGGAGAGAAAAGGCAGAGACACCTGTCTGTTCCTTGTTTCGGAGTCCTCAGGTCAGCTTCAAAGCCTTTCATTCATACAAAATACAAAATCTCTTCAGATATGAGGGCTTCAGCTTTGATGGAATCAGTTGTTTTGCTGTAAGAGGGTCGCATGCTAGATGTATAGGGGTGTCTCTTGCCCAGTTAGAAGTCTGAACATGGCAGCTGGCATAGTCTTCATGTGAATCTGTCAATTGGTTTACACAGAAATCAACAGAATTGTTACTCGTTTAGAATAATCCATAAGGGCCTGTGGTGTAAGTGCAGTTATTGTCCTGGTTTGTACAGATGTGAATGTTACCAGAGTTTCTAGTTCAAAGTTCTCTGGTTCTAACAAGCTGGTTTGCCGTGTTTGCTTTTTTTGTGTGTGTGTATTTTTTTTTAAAATGATGACAGAATGCAACATTATACAGCTTAAAAAGACACATAACCACTTTCTATTGTTATACCCTACTTCAATTACAGCCCTTAAAAAAGAAGCAGCACAAACATTTCTGAAAATTCATTCTGCTGTTCTGGTATTAACTGAACTCAGATTGTTCTTCTCTTCTCTTCCCTGTGGGAGTGTCATTTTGCACATATTTTCTCCTAATTGGAGCATGATCCTCTGAGCACAAAACTTGGACTTTATCACCTGGTATTTAAACACCAGTCAAGAGTGTGGTAGAACAGGTTCTCTCATGGTGTTTAAGTTCTTTCTACAAGGAGTACTGTGGTAAGTGTCAGGAGGATTTTACAGACTAGCAGGATTAAAGGCATCAGGTAAGCAGAGGTATATCAGAACTGTAGTAAGAGCTGTAAGTACCTATCAGACAACGCAAAAAGGAGGGAAGGTAAACTTTACTAATTGATAATACAGGCCTCACCAGCAATATGCTGCCTTGATATCTTGGTCTCTTCATGAAAAAACCCCTTTCATACTCTCCTATGTTTAGTGAGATGTTACACAGCAAAGAGGTACTGCAGAGGTATGGAGGTTCTATTGAGGTCTACTGTTTTGTTCCTGCCAATGCACACATGCGCTGTATTATTTTTCCAGTATCATTTTCCACAGGAAAACATGTTATCTTTGATTGTTGGCAAAGAGACTAGTGGAAGATGTGGCTGGGGTTGTGTATGATACTACCACTAAGTTCAGTAGGGATTTTGATAAACTGGAGGATCTTGTTCATTCACTGCTGATTACTCTAAAAGTACCAGAGAGAGATGTCTTAACTTATTCCTAAGGTATGTTGGAAATGTTCAGTGGAAATGAAATTATTAAAATATGTATCAATTTGAATCTCGCAGCCCTTCAAATATTTATTTATTTCTAAGGCAGATGCTGTAGTGATAAGCCCAGAGATACTTTCATAGCTAACATGCTTGAGCACCTTCTTCCCTTAATTGATTGGTTCAATTCTCAAACAGTAGGTTGAAGCTTCAGGATCATGCCAGGAGCTCTTGAAAATGAGTAGAAAAATACAGTGAATGTGCATCTAATTGTTCAAAAAATATTCTGTTAATCATTTGTTATTAGTGCTCAACTCCAATTTCTTGGATTGTGCTTTTAATACTATGTTAAGATACTCTTTTCAACTGAAACATGCATTCTTTCAGCAGTTTTAATTCATTGATAAAGCATTTGTTTTCTTACCTCTCCCACTGAATTAGACAATGCTTGTACTATCTTCTCATGAGCAGTAGCAACAACACTTTGTCCATTGATCTCAATAATACGATGTCCTACTCTTACCCCTCCCCTCTCAGCTATTCCACCTCGCATCAAGCTGCAAATCTGCCAAGAGAAAGCAAAGTTTACTGAAGTGTAGAAATGACATAGTGTAGCAGTTACTAGGATTTAATACATAATAATGAGTAGTGACACTGTAAGGATTCCAGAAGATACCTGTGGAAAGTATTAAGCAAAACTGTGAGTTTTTAAATGTGTGTTTGTTTGTTTGTTTTAAAATTTTTATTTTCGTTCTCATGGGCTGGAAACATACAAATACCTAACACAGTGATACAAGTATCAGCCATGCAAAAGTGGAGTTAGGGGTAAGAGAGAAGTTTTATGTACTGTTGGGATAGGAGGAGAAGAGAGTGATTTTTAAATATTTCTGCCTGTCCCACCTGGACTCTTTCTGCAAACTACCACATTATGCTTTCTGAATAATAGGAAATATAAAAGTAAAAATTAATCTACAACAGCAGAGTTTTTTACATACAAGGAAAAAGCTAGCATAAAGCTTAATCCTTAACCCTGCACAAATGCTAGTTTAGGCTGAAGGAAGGGATGATAGCATTCAGATATTCTGTATTGAAAGCTGGTGATCTGTCAAAAGGGTCACAAAGATAGTTGTAAGGAAAGATCTGCCTCAAAGATAAAAAGAACAAATGTTTTATGATGAGGGTGGTAAGACACTGGAACAGGTTGCCCAGAGAATTTGTGGAGGTTCCATCCCTAGAAGCATGCAAGGCCAGGTGGGACAGGGCTTTGAGCAACCTGGTCTCATGGATGATGTCCCTGCCTGTGGCAGGGGGTTGGAACTAGATGAGCTTTAAAGGTTTTCCACCCAAACCATTCTATAAGTCTATGAAATGTGCAAATTCTGCTTCTTTTTACAGGCTGTTCTCAGCACAGTGAAGTATGACAACTTCACTAAGTATATTTACTGTGCCTCTGCAGGTTGGAAGAGAGCACTCTGCTCTCCAGAGCCACTACTTTTACAGTGCTGCTGGCCATAGGGAGCTTAGGAAGAAAAAGACAAGTCAGGCCACTGTTTCAACTGGCAGCTGCATGTACCAGTAAAGAACTAGGCATAAGTTTTGACTTTTATGCCCCCTACAACAGATGAATAACTCTGCGTGAAGAGTTACGTTCACCAGGCATAGTCCCAGTAGACCTTGCTACTTAAAAGTTTTCTGAGACTGCAACGTGTGTGGTGTACAGGCAGAAAGAAAAACCTCAATCCCCCATGGGAAATTTAAAAGAATGTTTCCTCCTCAGCAACAGTATCTGTGCTGTGACAGGGCCCTCCCTGACAGTCGAAACAGCTGTATATTAGAAACTGTTGGTGAATTATTTCAAAAGACTAAGCTCATGCAGCACATAAGGTAGATAATGTATAGCTCGAATCTCTGGGACTGAGCAGAGTTTAGCAGTACTGAAATATACCTTTTGTTTACTGAGAAAAACCTGTTCTTGGAAGAAATGAGTGCTAGAGCATCCGATGATGGCTGTTTCTGCAGTTACTGTCAATGGTTAGAATCATATGCCAAGAATTATTATTTGCTGAGATCTGATAATTGGCTTAGAGCTAAATACAAGTATGGTAAGATATGGCATGTGTCACAGTGAGTTTCTAATCTAATTCAGAAACATAGTTTGTGGGGGAGATGGCCAAACTGGCATATATTGAAGGTGAAACATTGTGGTTGACCAGAATCTTTTCTGTATGATACTAGCAGTTTCCTTTAAATTCATCTTCACATATAACAGTGTTATAAAAAATGAAATCCCTTCTTACTTGAAGTTCAGGTTGTCTGGTACAGAAAGCAAATTATTTGTTTATAAAACGCCTTTCTCAGCCTTCTGAAAAAAACCCTTTCTCCTGCAGTGAGGCTTATCTTCCACCACACTATAATTAGAGGCTGAGTTTTGCTACTGTGGTTCATAAAGTATTTCTGATGGACTTCTGTGGGTAGAGGCACCATCAGGACCCTTTACAGAATTGTATCTTGAATTTCAGTCACATACAATATATTGTTTTGCAGGTAGTCTACCTTCTAATAATATAGCTGACAAGATAAGCTGTACTACATAGATCTTCTCTTTTATAGATAGCTTCTCAATTCAACACACTGTTGGAGTAAGTTTGTTCCTTGCTGTTGGGGATTGTATGCAGTAATCCAAAAGGACAAAAAGCAGCATGTGCCAAAAGAAACCCTGTAAATACATTTTTCACAGTATAAAAGAAAATACAGAGACAGTAGAGCCAGCTGAAATAAAAGCTTTCAGAGCAAATGAAAATGTGACCTCTCACCCCACTGGCATAAAGGAAAAGATAATGGCTTGCATATCTATCCAGAGCACCTTTCATCCTGTGGCTCTCAAAGCACTTTTAATACCATCGGTGAATTTCTTCTTTCTGACAGCCTCAGACATAGGAAGTGGTCTCTTATCTTCATTCAAGAGTGTGATCCCTCTCCAGGGGAGGGAGTCAGCTTCCTTTTTTATAAGCATTAACTATTTTAATGAGGTAGAAGAAGAAACAGACACAGAGCCCAGGTGTCTCTGCCTAGCCTCACAGATCCTGTTAAGCCAGAGACAGAGTGCAGATGTAAAGAAATATACGGTACTTAAAGCAAAGATTTACATGGTGCCTATATTTGCAAGTGGCTGACTCAAAGCAGCCTTAGGACTTCTGTCTCCAGCCAGTGGAGCTATGGCAGATTAGGCTAGCAAATTTAAGCTGAGCAGTACCGCCAAGTGAGTATGAATCTATTCAGCTGTGATTGTTTAGCCGGCTGTATTTGTTGAACATTGGTGACAGCTGTAATATCAAATAAAGCATGATGGATCTAGATCTTCTGTTAAGCAAGAGCCTATACTCTATTTGCTGTGTAAACTGAAGAAAAAAAAAACAAAACAAAAACAGAAACAAAAAAAGGTGTAAAGCATACTGGTTCAATCCAGCTCTTACAGATTCTGCAATATCTTAAAACAAGCTGCGGTGCATCAGATGCGAAACTTCAGTAGCTTCACGATTGGTTTTACTGCACCTGCCTATTGCGTAGCAAATCATTAAGGGCAGAACAGTGCAAGGCAAATTAACTGTTTATTTTGCATAAATGCCTTAAATATAACCTATTAAACCAGGTTTCTCCTAATCTCATTTCTATATTACTCTATTTAAGCCCTGTATATTTTTTCCACAGACAGTTTAAATAAATATAAACAAAGGCAAGAAAGAAAGAATAAACTGTCTGTTAAGTTTTACTGTATTTTTAGATAGAATTGTGCTAGTCTAGGGATGGGGTAGATACACTCCTCAGAAAATGTCTGAGCTCTGAGATCTAGACTGAGATGTGGTGTGCTATCAGCTGTAGAACTACAACTGGTAATACACAGATTTTTCATAATCTAGGAAACAGGATAATGATGTGATACAAGAGGACCACTTGTATTTAAATACCTTAATTTTAGAAGCAGTGTAGCATAATGAGTTTCAGAAGGTGGCTGATAGATCACCTATGTTCACCTCCCCATCAACACAACGTTCCTACTTGTTTCACATGTATGAACAATATTGCCTTTTTTTTTTAATGTTTTACAGGTCAAAGGTTAGATTCCTTTCGTAAATATGCAATGAAACTAGAGCGGTAGCTCTCAAGAGTCACAAAGAATATTTGCATCATTAGTGCAAGAAGAAATTTGCAAGATTAACACTAATTCTGGTATGTTGTACTGTTCCCTAGCTAAAGTAGTGCTCCATGAAGCACAACTTCAGGCTTTGCGTTAATTAAACTACACAGAATACACAAAGAAAACAGTCATCTGCAGCAGCCCAGCCTCTGCATCTTCCTGACACCCCATATCAGATAGTACTTTTGTATGTCCGGGTTGTTTATGGGCTATTCACTAATACAATAGCTGTACATCCTGCACAGATGAGATAGGCGGGGTGAAAAGGAACCACCACGAAACTGCTATCAGAAGAGGCACAGAAATAAGTACCAGCTGCACGCATAGTGAGGTAATGGCATAGCAGTAGGAGACATTTAATTATACCTGCTCTGGCAAGCCATTTATTTCTTCGCTGTGCTAATGCTGAGCCAACAAAGAATAAGGATATTATTTCTGAATCCTGTCATAATTTGTAACAATTGCTGGCAATTACAAAACCACTTTTTAAAAGTTCGGTGTCAAACTACCAGGGAGACATACTTTGCAGTCATGTTTTCAGATGTTAAGTGAGGTAAGAGAAAGTTTATCCAAGGAAGGAATAACAGGCCCGGAAACTTGTCTATATAGCAGCCTAATGAAAGATGTTAATTTCTCCTTTTTGTTCACTGGCTTTCATATTCAAACACAGACTCTATAAATGAAATATATTGCAAGGTTTTTTGTTTTGGTTTGGTTTTGTTTTTTTTTTGTTATCTGACAAGGATTTTTATGCTGAATTTGGTAAACTTTATACTGGGTGCCATCTAACTGTTGCTCATTTAACTGGAATGAATTATGACCATACAGTGTGGTGAATATGAGAAGTGACCAGTAGATGGAGTGAGCACGCTATGAAAGAAAACAACCACAGTCTGCAGAATTTACTAAACTATCCAATTACGCAGATGATTAGCTGGGACAAGATGAGTAGATTGTCTCATGGACTCTGTAACTGCCTGTGTCCATGTGAGGACACGATGCGCTGCTTCGAATCCACCTTGGCCTGATTCTTTTCCCCCACCAATAGTGTGACAGGCCTCCTACAAGAGTTAGTTGATAAATACACTCTAGTATTTCTCATTGTTCCTTATTTTCCTCTTTTTATCGTAGCACTAGCTGAACATACCAGATTTACAAAGGATAGCAATTAAGAAATAAACCGGTGCCTCACAGTGCTATGTGCTGTTCTCAGCACCCTCTGTGAGATCTTGTAAAATCAAATTTCATCCTTTTTATACCAAGACTTGGGACTTGCTAACACAGAACTACCAAGAATAACCATACCCACTTAACATATACACACATGTAGATGAAAGGAGATTAAGCACAGGCAAACAAGGACAGAAATATACCACACACCTGATTTTTCTGTATTTTTTTTACAGAGCTCTCAAGTGCCAGAGCATTAATCCCAAACATGACAAATTCTTTAAACTGCTGCTTCTAAGGGATGTCAGCCTATGGTAGGTATCACTTCAGAGTGTTTCTAGTTGGACCAAGGCTTGTAGTGGTGTTCTTTATACCAGTCTCTGCTGTGACCACAACATGACATGTGATCTTCGGAAGGAATACTTAAAACTTAGGTACAATAATAACTTAAGAGACGGCTAGCAGAGCTGAAAATCCACTAAGGACCCATCTGTCCGCTGAAGCACAGTAAGACCCCTAAACCGTATGCTATAGTTACCTGCTACTCTTCCAAGGGTGGCAAACAGAAATCTGGCAACTTCAATCGATGAGTTTCACAGAACAGGGGACCAGAGCCCACAGTCCTTTGTGATGTGGTTTTCTGTGTTAGCAGCCTGATTATTTTTTTTCTAGACTGGAGGAAGAGGATATGATGATGGTCCTGCACTACAGACAGTCCCTAATGCTAGTATCAGCCCCCAGAAAGGCCAAGTGCCTGCCTGAGCTAGTTGTGTTGGGAGTTTGCTTTGGAAAGGTATCGGCAAATGGCTTGGGAAGGAAGGATTACGAGAGGAGGACCCTGAGCTGCACTGGGTAAGTGTTAAATGCCACATTCATGCTCCTGTTTGCTGCTGTTATTACAGGAAAATGCAGCATGCAGAGAAGGGATACCTGGGCCACAACCTATACAATTATTTGTAGTGAGAGGTGTTTAGTTTTAACCAGAAGAGGTCACAATTACATTCCCTTGCCTATTACCATGTGATCCAAAGAAATTATGCACAGCAGAATAAAAACTAGAAGTCTTAATGTGTATGTGTGCTGAATTCTAAAAAAGAGAAACAGGATCAAAGCAAAGATTAGCATGTTATAATTGTAAAAACTTGTTTCAGTATAACTGTTTTCCTTGCAACTCTGGCACACTGACAGTTATACATGAATTAGCTGATCCAGATATTGTACCAAACAATCTGGACTATAAATCTTGTGGCTGTACCATGTAGGAAAACCCCTCAAGAACAGCAGTACTTGTTCTCCTGGTGATGTCCATTTGCATTATGTTATTCAGAGATGTGATTATAAGGTTTTGATTAATTAAGGGATCACAGTACAAAAAGTGAGGTCATGTGCAAGTATTTTTTTCAGTACTTCGGTGTGTTTCTTGAAAGAAAGAAAAAAAAAAAAAAACACCCCAACCTAAACCACAGAAACTTACAATTCCATTCTGTACACTGAAGCCCAGCTGGTATTTTAAGTCTGGCCGTTTTATGAGGACAGTAGTAACAGGAGGACAGCTGACAATGTTCAGTTTGACTTGCGTCTGATTCTTGAGACCCTGTAAGATATTCCAAAAGTTAATATTTTTGAAATGGATCTTAATTTGCTCTTTTATTAGTGGTTTCCTAATTGCAAGAGTGTAAGACAACTGATCTGAGAAAGAACAGATACAGTTAATAGAAATCTGTTAACTTACAGAGACATTTCTCCGTTTCATTTATTTCACAAGCTATTTGGCAGAACAAAACATATTAAAATTTTGCCTTTAATTACTACAGAAACTTCAAGAGAGTTTTCTAGAAAAATCAAAACTGACTGCTGCTTGCCCTTTACCAGCATCTGGCTAACTAATCTCTCACTGCTGCTGCTCTTGGTAAATCTGCACAGACATTAGGTTTAGTCTCAGTGATTAAAGATAATGCATTCTGAGATTCTATCATGCCTGGGGAATCTTCATATACTCATTTGACTTGTTCTACAGTCTATCAGCCTCCATCCATTTCATCTACATGGAGCCCAAAGATGCACAGTAGCTTTTAATCCTCAGATTTTAATTTGGAGGCTGTGGGGAAGCCTGAAACTTTGAAGACAGTGAAGTAACTTTATTTAGGCAAGTTTTTCAGACCTGGCCTCGTTTGTTATAGACCCGTAACAAAGCTGCAGTCAGATTCCTCAGCCCTAGATTTCTGTACATTATCACCCCTGAATCTCCATTTCTAATTTTACTTTTTGTTAATGATAGATTACTTTTTTTTTTTCCCCAGTGATATGAAAAATTGTATCTGCTGGAAACCTACAGGGTCACTTCTCAGAATATTACATCTCTGCTGGTTTACAATCTACAGGATATAGTTGTAAGTTTGAGGTACCTTTATGATCCCTTGGCATGTTGCAAGAGGTAGACCAACTAAACTGGTCCCATTAATGGACATAATTTGGTCTCCAATGCTTAGTTTTCCTGAACGAGCTGCAGGGCCTCCATTCATCATGTTAGCCAGGATAACGGTGGGTAGAATGGATCCCCATCCAGATTCCACAATCACTACCCCAAGAATTTCTCCCTTCTGTTTTTCTAGCTGGAGCTGCAAAAAAGAAAAAAAGGGAAAAAAAAAAAAAAAAAGACCTTTTTTTGCTTTGATTCATCTAAATTTGAGCACTAGCATTTCAGTTGTTCCTGAATAATACCTACAAATTACAAAAAGATAATACATTCTTTGCCATTAGGTAGTAGCATGACTTCAAAAATGCTGTTTAAAACGGTAACACATACCTACTTCTTTTCAGGGGTATCCTCCACTTACTTGCTGAAGGTCATATAGGTCCTTGTAATAAGCAAAAAAACTGACACTTTGGTTAACTCTATAGAAGGTGGTGGAACCAAATACAAAACAAATGAATGCCAAAGAAGTTTTTATCCTTCTTGGAACCTTGCAGCTATGGGAGACTCTAACATTTTGTGGCTAAGGCAATGCCTGGAACGCAGGCTTGAGTTCAGCTCCAATTCTGCCATCGCTGCTTAGGTTGACTCGTGATCTCAGGGTCTGTCTGTCTGACCTTGGTTTTAGGCAAGGATCTCTTTATTATTATTGTTGTTGTTATTAACATTATTGAATATACTTGTGCCTAGCATGTTAATCTAAGATCCCTGATGTGCTGATGTAATGTAAATGATGACTTCTCAAATACAGTGATGTTAACTGTTCAGTAATCATAACACATTTAACTTTTACAGAAGAGGAGTAAGAGTTTGAGAACATACTCTTTAACAAAATACCGGGATTCATTTTCTTTCAAATGCAGAAGGACAGGGACATCCATACTTACGGGAATCATGAAGACCAGCTGACTTTTCTTGAAGCTATCTCTCAAGGCTTTGAACTAACCAGTATGCCACAACTCTGTCATTGTTCAAAGATTCATAAACCAATTAGAAACAAAGGTGCCACAAAAATAATGACCTTTCTAATCACTTCGAAATGTGACGCATTTGTATTTTCCTGTTCCAATTCTAAGTTAAACAAACATTTGTTTTACTGAACTTCCCTTTGTTTGCTACAGGAGAATTATTTTGTCATGTTTATATGCACATGAAAACACTTTATTGCTATCGAGTGACTGGAGATGTATAAAACTACGCATCAAATCGTAACCTTTTTATCTGCAGGTATAGGTGAAAAATGCTCTCTTTCCAAGAACACACATACTGTACAAAAGAACCTGTAATGCTAGAAGAAATTAGTATAAGTAGGAAATCTGTGACTGAAGGATTAAGCAATTTGCAATTCATTTTAAAGTAAGATTGCTTTAGGACTCAGCATAGAAACTCTGACCTTTGGAACATGGGCCAAAGCCCTGTCACACTGCAGCAATACAAGACAAAGCAGACTCTGAGTGCAACTGCTCTTGGCACGTCCCAGTTTGGAATGCCCAGTATTACAGTGACTTTTGTATGAAATGTAAAATATATTTGGCTGTCATACAGAAAGAATCCATTGCACCCAAAATCAAAGGTAAATAGTTACACTTATGTAATTTGGGGCACTTAAGGGAAATTCTTGTCTTTTCAGGTATTATAAGTGTGAAGCTGCATCTCATGTAGCAGTTTTGCTTGTGTTCTAATAGGAGAGCATACACTGGTCTGCTAAGTGCCACAGCATCCTGGACCTGTGGTCCTTGTATCTATTAAGTGAGAAATCACTTACAATGTGCATTAAAATGGATTGTCATCTCTCTTTCATTATCAAAACATTGGCAAAACATAAAAACACCTTACACTGTGTAATGTGAATAGCACAGAGCATATTTGTGTCAGATGTAAATGTTCTTTATTACTGTTTTGATCAATGGAAACAGAAAGACCCTGAAAATTAAAAAAAGAAATTCTAAAAATCTATAAAGCTGATTTTAGTAGCACAGTATTGATGAAGCAACACATCTTGAGATGTAAAGTCATCCTTAAGATGCCAAAACATATTTCCCTGAGAAATACATTCCTCTGAAAAAATTCATCTACCTGAAATGAATTTCCAAAACTAGCTTACCTCTTTGCAGTTTTCGGAATTGGAAAAGTGTATGAGATCATCATTGTACATCTCTTGGGTATTGATGATGTCACTGTATTCTTTCTGACTGAGATCCTCTGGATTAATTCCATTGGCTCTTAAAAACTCTTGGTAAGCCACACTGAAAGCCTGACCAATTGATTGAGCTATCAGCTGTGCCTAGAACGTAGAACAAAAGACAGCTCAGAGAAAGGACTGGTAAACAGCTTACCACTGAAACCTAAGAAACAAGAGAGAGATTGAATTTTAAGAGAGAGTCAAAATAAAGAATCCTGCAAAGTTGCTATATTAGTATGGATATAAAGTCAGTTTAAGGTCTGTTGTACAGAAAGAATCCATTACATCCAAAATCAAATTGCAATCTCCATTTAAAAAACCTGCTTATCTCCTTTCATCAGTACGCTGCAAGCAGCCATATGCGATTTATGTACTCGTTCCAATTAACACTGGAGAGTACTGGCTTTGTACCAAAATGGAGCAGAGCTTACAGAAGAGACTGCCACAAGCCCTGTTTCTGATTACAAACCCTGCTGCTGATCAAGGCAGATTTGCAGAAGTGATGAGAGAATGGATGCACATGCCTGCCCAGACATGCACGCATTGATGATTTTAGATGTCATGTCACCTGCTGCTTCTCCACTTTGGTATTATAGGACTGAAAACACTGCTTCAGCAAAACCATCTGCTCTCCTGTTACTGCCATGATACCCATCTCAGTCCCGCCAAACCAGTAATAGCTCTACTTACCCACTGCACATCTACAATAGCTATTCCCATTAACACCTTGACTAGCAAAGACAGGGATGCTCTTAAAAATGCAGCCAGAGCCATGACTATAGCTTGATTGTGTTAAGAACAACTCTTCAAAATCCCACGTGTGTCTTAATTTTTGGAGGCCTTATCTGTGTATGCACTTTACTACAGTACGCAATAAAAGATCACTTCCCATTACAATGGGCTGCATAATGAGTACAATTAATGAAACATTACAGTGACTGGTATTTCGATGTGTTAGAAATATAGACACATTAGAAAGAAATTACAGAAATCCACGATGATGATAATACTAACAACTTCGCACATTTAGCACACTGCAGAACTCAACTAAATAATTATTGAATTGCCATAAAATTCACTTTCATGTTCCACTAGATGGCACTGAAACACAGAGAAACAGAAATAGAGATAAGTAAAAGGAATCTGTAGTAAACTTTTTCAACGCTTTAGATTTTTTTTTTTTTTTTAATTTTCCTATTCTGAGTTTACTGCAGCTCACAGAAGAATGCCATGTTGAGTTTCATATATTTGTTGCTTTCAGGTACTGTATTTTGTCGTCATGGGATGATAGTAACTTCCAATCATCTGAGGAGGAGTTAATTGCATTTTACAACTAACTCCCTGAAACTATTATTAACCAAACCTATAAAACTACTCTGGAAATGCAGCATACTTTCTTAGACAGTAGGCACATGCTAAATGTATTATGAATGCATAGGGTTTTCTGGACAACGTTGTAAATATAAATCTTCTTGCAACCTACTGATCAGATACACAGTGTCTTCTCTGATGCTAAGAGATGGTTTTCTTATTTCGATTGTGGTGCAGTACACAAAAGCACCAATCTGCTTGATTGGAAAATTATTTTAGAAAAGCAAGGACAATTATCCTAGCCGGTCACAAATTGTTCCTTCATATTTTAAAACATCTTTTCAAATATTATCAATATACCAAGAGGTTTGTAGTAGCACAGTAGTACAGAAATAATCAAGAATGTTTTTATATTGTTCCATTATTAAAGTTTATCACCAGTCCTTATTGACTTCTTTTTCTTGATCTCCAGTGCCATTCCTTTCTCTGTAGTTAGTCCTTTGCCTTTGCCTCTGTTCCACATTCTCAAAACCAACGTGTTCTAGATGTCATCTTCTATTATGTTACTGCTAGTAACTGCCAGTTCTCACATTGTAATTTCATCTATATCTCCAAGTTTTTATGAAAGTTTATGAAAGTCTTCAGCATTATGTACAACTTAAAGATGTAACTAAGTTGCTTGAAAAGGTCACCCCAGCAAAGCAGTGGCAGAGATGAGATAACTAGGTGTGAGAACAATCCCAGTCTAGAACTCTAACCTTTATACAATGCCATTTCTCCTTCACAGGCTTAATTGCTTTAAAATAATGAAAATGATTGCTTAGCTCAAAAAATATGCAACGTGTGAGTTAATGACTGTCTGAACAGAAGAATTCAATTGTTTTTAAATTGGTATGACAGAAATTGTATTTAAAGTTGTTCCTATATAACGATGGTCAGAGATGTTTAATACTGCCTTTCAATAATACCCGTATCTCAACTGTCAAGTTAGAAAACAAATTTTACTTTTTTCTGTTTTAATGACTTGCTATTTTTTTCCATAAATGTTTTAGGTTGAAGTCCCCTGTTCTGCCACTTCAGACAAAAATATCTATTCCAGTACAAATCTATTCCTGGATATACAATATCAGTAAAATAAGGTTATCTTTCTTTGCCACAAGAAGTAAGGGCATGGCATGCCAGCACTTTCCACAGAGGTGAAACAGGATGCAACAGAGATATACAGAACTCTTTTGCAACCACTACTTCTGCAATCCTATTTTAAGAACAGCTCCACGTTCTTTCATCTTTTGGTATCTGATGCGAGTGAAAATTAGAAGTAGTCACTCCTTTTTTAAACAGAATTTTAACAAAAAGTGGTTTAGGGCTAATATAGTATTGGATCTCACAGTATCTTATGGCATTCTATGACTAAAATTATGTTTTCTGTTGTATAGATGTTCTGAGAGAGTAGTGAGAGTGAGTTCTTCCTAGCCTTTTACTTACAAATCGCTAAACTCTTCTGGCTGTGAAGAAAAATTCCTGTAAGTACAGAGAAATAAACTTTCTTAGCTCTATTGCATTTAGGTAAAAATTATAATTCGTAATTTTTGCTAGGGATGAAAAAAAGAGAACTGAAAAATAACCAGCTGAATGTGTTCTTAAACATCAAAGGATCAAGTCACATGTTTGAGAGTACATATACCAACTACAGGTAAGTAAGCCATAAGGGAACACAGACTGGGTAGGGGGCAACCTTGTGCCAGGCCCACCAAGTTGGTAGATGTTCTCAGCAACTTGGCTTCGGTTTGAAAGAGGTCCAGAACAGTTCCATCTCATTGCCAAGTGTCTGGAGGCCATGTATGTGTCATTAGGTGCCAACCCACTGGACTAAAGGATCCAGTCCAGGATGAATGATCAATTTGATATCCCATAAATTAATTTTGGCCATGAATGGCCACTGACTTCCAGGCAATTCTAAATAATTAAATACTAAAGCATTTGGGGAAGCACTGTTGAAAGAACACAAATGATTCTGTAACACGTGAGATAAACAGTGGATATTTTGGGACTGAGAAGGAGACATGAATTTACGACATGAATTTGTGGAGACAGAAAAGAGTTATGAATATGGAAAAACAACTGGCTAATGTTTCCACAGATTACCTGTAGCATCAATCAGAAAAGATTACTGACAACAAAAATTCGTTCAAGAAATTAGATGCCATTTCGGAGACTCTCTAAAAGACCTACATTGTTTAAATAGATTTAATTCCATTTACTTACATCCTCTGATTCAAAGACGTGGCATATCATTTTGTACTGCTTCTTTCCTTCTTGGGCACCAGGTGTTGTTTCAATACAGTCTTGAGAAGCTGATCTTGGCATGCGGCGTCGCGCCATTAAAACCACAATGTTACCTATATCGGCAATATATGAGATTGTGCGCAGTGCATGATCCATCATTGTTTCCTACACAAAGCAAAAAGAAATAAAATCATTCTTCATGTCTGCCGTTATTCTACAAATGCTGCATGCAACTTGCCTCTCCTTGCTGGCCTATTGCTTGAGAATGGCAAAAGCTACAGACGTACTTTCTATGGCCCAGATCTGACATCACCTATGTGGTCAGTGGGCCTGAGCTCCAACTGAAGGCATAGTGGCTGTTCAAGAAATTGGCTTCAGTGGAAGTGTTGTCTGAGCAAATACAACACGGTTGCTACTGTAAAGCAGTAATGAAGATCTATACTAATGTTTTATAAACATTTCTGTGCTGTTGGAAAATTATGTTTCCATTTAGTATTAGTTTTGCCACATGAAGCAGGTGCATTTCACAATGGCAGACCAAGTTTTAGAGAAGTCATATATATATATATATATATATATATATATATATATGAGAAGATGTTATAATTTCCCAATTATTTTTTTTAATCGTGTCTCAGAATAGCAATAATATCTAAGGTAACGTTTTCTCATATACAGCAAAGTGATACTTCCTTTGTGAAGAGCTATGAAGGCAGTGTTTCACCTTCTGTGTAGGCAGAATTTTGAATACTTTTTTCCGTTTACCTGCATATTTCAGATCAGTTTGGAGGGAACTGGTCTAGTGACCAGGCTCACAGTCAAAATCCTATTCCAGTCAGTGTCATTAGGCTGCCAGTTTGGTTGTATTAGGAGAACTCAACTCAAGAGCTGTTGCCTGTAAGAATGATTTTAAGTGGAAACCTGTCCAAGCTTCATCCTAATGAACACTTCTTATGTAAGAACACATGGAGAGTACTAAATATAAAAAGCCTCTATCTCAAATCCCTGAGGCCTGCATCCTTTTAATTACTTTAGATTTTTAAACTCTTATTTTACTTTCTGCAATTAGCAGGGAAATCCCAACCTACTACTTCCAAATGTTCTTCTCACAGGAATATATCGTCATTCAGGGGCTTTGATTACGTATTGAGTTGCACATGAAAACTGAGTGCATATTTATAGTCAGAGAAGGGTATGTTGTCACTAAATTTGTTTTATTTCAGATATTACTATTTTATCTTTTGTTTCCATCTCCAGTTCACGCTTCTATCAATTGTTTCTTATATAAAAGAGCAATGAGGTCCCAGAAGGAAGAACCTTCAAGGACATTGTATAACAGTTTCTGTGCACCCCTAAGTATGAACTTGTAGTAAGTTTTATTATTTCTGAACTCAGCATTATGATTAAATTAATGTGCCTCAACAGCTAGCAGTCTCATTTTCATTACAAGGTTTCTGTATGTAAAATAATGTTATTTTAATAAAATAATGTATGTGACATTGTTACAGTGATGATTTCAAAGGATTTTAATATATTTAGGACTGCAAAGAAAAACAATGATATACTTGTTTACACTGATGTTTTAGACAACTATTTGTACATTCATCCAGGTTTTATTCAAGATACTGTGTAAGCAACCTGATTTTGCCCTTTTTTTTTTTTTTTTTTTAATAAAAATAAATTAAAAGCCACACCTCCTCTAAGTTCCCAGAAAGCTCTGTTGTTATGAAAGATGTTCCATAACGGTAAGAAACTTTCAGGTTTAAAATGAGAGTCTCACGAATACTCAATGCAAACAAGTAATCTGATTGAGTGTACTTCCAAGTCTCGGGAATACTCATGCAAACAAGTAATCTGATTGACTGTACTTCCTTTAAGTGCCTTAAAAAAAATCACTTAGTGATGTCTGTGTATAATTACAGAGGAAGAGAAATTCCTAGGAAAAGAAGGTGATGTAACTTATGTTAGTAATGCTTATCTGGCAGATATTTTGACAATTTAGCCAACATATTAGAAAAATCTTCCTAGCTGTAAGGGCTCACAGAGCCATAAAATGATATTTTAAAGCAGTGATGATTTACAGTTTTTCCTGAGGAGACACCCAAGGACTGTATGTTGTTCTTCACTATGTGACTGTGCTGTCCCTCCTCCCCACATATCACCGTCTGCCATGAGGTGCTTGTCCTCTGTACTTGGAGCACTCAGCCTTTGCTCCTTCTCAGTTTCAAACAAAGCCAGACTCTGCCATCACGTGAGTAAAACGCCTGTGTCCTGTTACAATGGTCACACGATGTATGCACTTCTTGTGTGACAAAGAGGAGACCACAGGAGGCTTACGAGAGGTAATTTCAATAGCAGGCTGCCAGCGTAATTAATTCAGCTCTCAAACGTGGCTGGTGTGCTGTACTGAATCCAATCTGTTGCCGTTGGTTGAACATCCTTGTTTTAAGGCAAAAAAGAGTCCAAATCCTATTTTTATGGGACATTTCAAACCTGACCTTTATCAGTTTCTTAAACTGGATGCTGCTTACTTTAAAACCTTATGCTAAGTATTTATTTTAATTAAGATAAAGCTTTCCGTTGAAACAAAGACCAAGAAAGTGCGTCCCCACTATGCTTTGTTAGATTCCTTTGCTATCATTTCTTTACGTATTTTGCCATTGTAGAGATGAACTGTTCCCTTCTTTAAGAAACAGCAAAGGCCCATCTGGAAATTCCTTCTTGCTGGGGTCATTGGTCAGTTTGGAGGCTTTTCCTAGGCTTTCATTTATTGCTCAAATTGGAAACAACCAGAAGCATAACAGTTTTAATGATCAAACTAGCTGAGGATGTCCCCTTCCCCCCCACCTCCCTGAGCAGCTAAAAACATCCACCAAACTCTGCCTGAGTTGGGATAAAAAAATACTTGTTATTGAATCAATTTGTTTTGGTTTACCTTGTGATTTCTATTAGTTTTAAGTCAGTAAATTACTTTCTGGTGTCTAAAATACCTCTGGTTCTTGGCCAAGACTGAGGTTGTCTCTGCTGCTTTTAGTATCTGCTTGAATATATACGTGGATATTTCTAATGTAAAGGAAGGAAAATTGACTATAGGTTTGTTGCTTGTTTGGGATTTCTTTTTAACTAAGAAGGCCATTTGAATTTCTTTCTTTTTTTTTCCCCCCTTTTAATTATTTGCTCATGGCTCTTGATCTGTATCAGAATATTCCACTGAGCAGCATGAGGTCAGTTTTCATCTAACTCAATCATATTAGAACACTGAGAAACTCTCCTTGCTGTGTCAGTAGTGGCAGGGCTTCCCTTGATATATGATCTTCTGAAAAAACCTATAATGTGGTATGAGATAACACACAATTTTCATCATTTTTATAAAAAGCTAGGTATAAGTTTTCCACTGGTTGAATAGATCTTTAAGGCTGAAGAGTTAACAAGAGTAATTGTTTTAAGAATTTCAATATAATTTACATTGATAGAGAAAAATACAATCATTGTTTCTTACAACTACCTGTCTTACTGAAGAGAATCCTACCCATAAAATTATTGTAATGATTCTTCTTAGGCTTGAAATAAAATGTTCTATGCTTATCCCTAAACTATGAAAATTTGTGACGGTTAAGAAATGGTTTGGGGGGTGTCTCTGAGGGTTGCAGGGGCTCGGGAGGATTTATAGCACTTCTGACAGTATGGAAAAATGTTTTATAATGGACATCTTTCAGGAGGGTCTTGGAACCTCTACAGAGATAATTGCTTTTCAGCAGTCTGCACTAAGTATTCTGTAAGGGTGTAATCATACATGCAGTGTGCACAGGAGTGAATGGACTGGGAAAATGAATGCATTTTATCTCACCTGCCAACAAAGCCTTCCTATCCTTATCATCACAAAGAAGTCACTCAAAGGTTTTTTGTATTTTCCCCTTGTAGGGGTGAAAGCAGTCATTCTCCGACTTCCTCCCAACTTTTTCCTGTCTAATGCAATTACAATTAGGAATAAGGCAAATAATATAGTGACTGTAAACGTGTTTTTATTTTTTACTTGCTTGTGACTTTCTCACGCCATATTCCATTCCACTCTATTTTCCATTACCATTATCTCATTTTCACCCTCTCTCCTCTGTTACTTTCCCATTAATCCCTCCATCTCTGCCCACGTGCTTCTCTATTCTTTCCCTCATCCCTTGTATAGTCCCATCCATTCCATACTTGCTATCCTTCTCTTTGTCCTTAGAAATTCAGCCTCTCTCTTGGCCTTTTTCAAAACCCCTGTTCTATCTTCTCCTGTCCAGATTCCCCTTTCTCAGAATTTCCCTTCCTTTCTAAGGAAGTCTTAGAATCCTGTTTGTTGTACCTTTTGAAACCCAAAGAACACTTGAAGGAAGAAAATCTAAGCATTTTTCCAAGCTTTCAAGTGATGTAGTCCTGCAGGAGTGTGCATTAGACAGCCCAATGAGTCAGATGATTTTACGGAACCAATCATCTACCAGAGGCTCTGCACATACACATCTGTAACCTCTATATCTTTCTTTTCCTCTGCTGGGTTTCCCAGTTGCTTCACTTCCAGCTTCTCTTCACTGAATGAGCAAGAAGATGGGAGAGGCTGCTGTGGTATTTCTGCTGTTTTGGTGCACTGACCGCAAGCCTGCAAAGCTGTGGCACAGGGAAGAATTGCTCTCATAGAAGCAGGCACATGACCAAAATTAAGGTTACTTCTACCACACGTACTAAACAGGTGGTCAACTTGGGCTAAATGTATTCAGTAACTAAATGCATAAGCAACTAAGAAGTGGCAGGGGCACCATTTCCTAGTGTTGCTGAGGGCACTGGAATCACCAGAGCTGGCTTTGTTCCAACATGCCAATGCACCTTACTGGTGCTAGTCAGCGTTTTGAACCCTGCTGCACATCATTTTTTAACTGAGAATTTTGCATTTTAAATCAGCTGCTACCTCATGTGAGCTATACAACACTACAGATGGATTGAAACATGGATGGCACACTGCAGAAATAGGGTTTATATAATTGATAAAGACATGAAAGAGCAGATTGCCTCTGCCAGCTGCCACACCAGCTGAAATAGGCCTATGCTAATTACATCAGTCAGGAAACTTCACTAGCACTGAAAAATATTTCCAAGCCAAAAAATGCAAAAGCATGCCCACAACAATGCTAAAAAGTCATGGGAATAAGTCTCTTGCAGCTCTCTAAAAGACCTACTGTAAAAAAAAAAAAATAAAAAAAGGCAAGCAAAAAACCCATGGCAAACAGTAGAGAGCTTGTAATTATAATTTCTAATATTGCTATTTTCATCTCATTGAACACCTCATTCTAGATACCATTCCTCATGGCGCATTACATTTTGTATCACTAGAAATCTCAGGGGAATCAGGAGAATAAGATAACAGTTACTTTGACAAAGTGTTTATGGTCTGCCTCAAAGGATTTTCCTTTATTATTTTAAAAGGCTTGGTGTTCAGTCAAAATGCAGAACTGCTTAAAGAAGGGAATGAGAACTTATCTATTTACTCTCATACCTTCCAACTATAAACTGTAGCTCTTCACTTATCAATAATTGTCTGTAGTCATATTTACACTGATAATTACTAGCATTTTATTTTCTGATAATGCAAAAAGTAGTCATAAGCTTTGATAATACACTCTCTGGATAATGCACAATTACCATGAGGTCAAAAAACAGCTGAGCCATAACAAATAGTGGTATTGTTTATCATGGATGAAATGCAGTATCAGGACAATTTATGCAGTGCAGTAAATACTGCTACCCATATTAGATGGGCTATTCTACTCCTCATCTGGCTCTATCTCTTGGGAGTTCTAGTAGCATGGTAAGGACATCTGACTATGTTAAAAGAAAAATAATCCATTTCCTGGAGATATTATAATTAACCTCATATTAAAGATAGTAACAGTTTCTTAAATTTCAGGAAGAAGCAGGTGCCTCATGTTTTGCATTGTTAGAAAAAAAAATTATATGCTAATTGATAACAAAATACTAAATGTATAGTGCTACATTTATCTTTACTGAAATATCTCCTATCATTTCAGCTCATTTCTTCAGTTAGCCATATTTCTGAATTCTGATCATATACGCCAAGATACAAGTTCAATAACCATTTTCTCTTCCCATCTTCCAAGTTGTTTATGAAAATATTGAACAGTACTAAATCAAAGAAACATGCTTTTGAGTCTCCCTCTGCTCTTTATCTCTTTATATGTCTGTCTATATATAAATAATATATATATATATTGCAATATATCAGAATGAAGTACACTTTTTGAAATTTTTTAGCCTGGTTTTATCTCTTGTATCTAGATATATAATCTAGAAAATATTATATGAGATGAAAGCCTTAAGTCAACAGATGGTGTGTGCTGCCTCTGTGCCATGGACAAATATATTCCCCATCACAAAAGAAAACAATTGATTTGACATGATTTACTTTTGACAAATCTGTACTGACTTTTGCTCATCAAACTGCCTACAAAGGGTTTGTTTGTTTTGATATCTTTCTGACAGTTAAACTTGTGTATAATCCTTGGTCTGTTCTGATACTAAAAAAAAAAAAAGACTATTACCCTCATAAATTCTGAAAGAGTATCATTGAAAGGATAGCATAAGGTCACTCCAATCATTTTTCCAAATATTACAGATGAATTTTCTACTTTACACTAACTAAGCACTTTCTAAATCATTTGTTCTTTAATGTAACTTGAGGTCTTACCATTTTTCAACTCCTTAGATGCATACAGTGGAGTTTTTTAGTGAAAACTAAAGCAAAAAATGTCACTAAAATTTCCCTTTTCAAAGCCTCTCATAAGAATGAAAAGTTAAAGACTTTCTGTAAGTATGATCAGAGTCTAAGAGCTCTTGTGGGATTATTATACTAAATATTGTGATCTATGTATAAATTATATGTATTTAATTGTAAATTTCTTTAAATAAGTCCTTCTTATGAAGATCACTTCTTATTGAATATACATAGGTATTCCTAGAAGAGGAAGCTGTTCATTGCTGTAGTCTCTAGATGATTCTTTAATATGAATAATTAATAATTTACCTTAGGCAAAGAGGATGGTAGCTCACAGGTGATTTACAGAAAAATTGGAGCTTAAATCTTAAAAATGGCAAGATATGAATAGCTTAAAGCAGCAAATGACTTCCCTGTTAGACTGTAAATTTGGGCACTGAAACTGTTTCAGAGAAACAACATACATGCATCCTGAAAGACTTCTGAATCTTCTTCTAAACTGAATTATAGGTCTCAGCAACATGCAGACAGTTTCCAATACAACTAATAAGCAAAACTGGTGTCAGTGTTACTACATTGGCAAATATCAAGTGTTATAATAGCAAATCTAACACTGCTCTTTCTGAATATTCTCACAACAGTGAATTTATCCAAATTTAGTAAAGCTCCCTTCAAATAGTATAAGACTGCAGTCTAACTCAACATCATTCTTGAAGAGTTTTATTCATAACTTACCTGTGTGTCTGCATTTAAAACTTTGATTCTCTGTGTAGAGATGAACAGATCCACTTCAGTCAAGGCCTGGGAATCTCCCTCTGAAGTCTAAACGACAGAATCTTTGTTACAAGGGAAATTTAAATTCCTCTTTAGAATGACAAATTCACAGATCGCTTCAAGCATAACGTGATGTGAGGCAATCGCACTGTTAAACCACTACAAAGACAACTATTCAAAGGTGTTTCTAAATACATGCAAAGAATGCATTTATTGCATAGAAAGAGTGAAGCATACTCTGATTTTGTGGGTACATTTTCAAAGCCCATGGGACTGACAGCTCAAGTAATAAAATTCTTTACTTATATCCAGAACAGGAGAAAGAGTATGGCTGTCTCTTCCCTGCTGTCTCATGGATGTACTTCAGTACTTGAGGCACCAGAATTGAGAAAGTAGGAGACCTGAGGAAGTGACTTACTCCACATCAGCTGCTTAGCCCTTACCATCATCAGTGAGCTTTAGGGCTTTTTTAGATTTTTAGTTTATTTTTTTCCTAGAGAGTAAAGAACTGAGCACCGAACTAGTATTTCTCTCATATCACAGAAAGCCATTAGCTGACTTTTAGACCTCAACTTCCGAGCAGTGTTCACTAGGGGAATCAGTTCCATATCCCATAAGAAAACATGGTCACAAAGCAAGCAGTATTACAGTGTAATGCCACATGGTTTCCTATGTGTGAGTCCTTGCTCTGCCCATGTGAGAAAACAGGAGAGAAAGTGGCAAAGCAGCTCCTACCTCTCACTGAAGCATCATCCAAGATCTTACCTAATACTCTCAGTCCCAGCAGGAACCTATTTATTCCTCCAGGCTATTTGTCCACAGTGCACTATTGCAACTGGTATTTAGCAGCACCCATGTTAGCAGTCTCAGAATAAAATGGCTACAGGCTGTATCACCCTGTGCTAAAGGCAGGCATCAGTCTCCAGGTCAGAGACTGGTTCTTTGGTGAAACAATGCAAGGAAGAATGATATATTTGCTGCTCTTTTCTGCAGTTATAAAGGCTTAGCTATGCCTATAATTCATCCAAATTAATTTTATTTTCATTAAGTCTCATCCAGCAAAATACAAAGCAAGCACACACTTTGGCAGAGATTACTTGTATTGCTTTCATCCAAGACCATCACAAAGAACAAGACTACTTTTAGTGGTATTTTTGTCAACGGTATTTAGGTAACTGAAGCATAGTTTTCAACTGATTGAATTGTCTCTTGTATTAATTGTTCCAGCTACTACTAAAATAAATCTATTTTATTTGGTTTTAAATATCAACAATAATTTAATAAATACACAGTAAGTCACAGATACAGAAAATACATCTTACTGCTTTGGTTAGTAAAATAAAAATAAGCATTATATTAAAAAAAAAGCTCCCTGATAACATTGGTTATATATCTAAACTAAAGAAACCACAGGTATTCAACAGAAGAAGCGCAGCAGACAGGCACTCCAGGAAATGAACAATGAAGAAAATGAGTTCATTTTATTCCATCCAGTGTTCTACTACTTAACCAAGAAGAAACAAAAATGACAACTTCATGAGGACCCATAATGAAAGACACAACACTCCATGGAGAACAAGTACAACAAAAATGTAAGTAAACATTAGCATTCAAGAAAAACAGTTTACACACCGCTTTTTTCTTGATTTTAGCCGCCTTTTGCATCCTCTGAGGAGTAGCATAAAAAAAGAATGCAGACAGATGTACACACAAAGAAAGAGAAAAGACAGTATGGGAAGTCAGGGAAACCTTTTGACTATGAATCCAGAGTGTTAAAAATTAAAAATTTGGGGCCAGTGGGAAAGGAATGTGCAAGAAAGATTTGTTTATATCTATGCAGTTCTCAAGCATAACTGGATTTAATAGCATTATGCATGTTGTTAATTGATTACAAAAAAAATTGTACCAGTGTTGTCTGTTAACATCTGCTCATAACACTTATCCTTCTAAATATACAGCAGCCTAAAATGAGAGTACATGCACTATTTTAAACTCAAAGTTTTCTATCCATATTAATCATATGTCTACATGTAATTGTTGAACAAAATGTAACTTTAGCTTATTTCCATGACTATCTAAAGTAGTCAAGTATTCCTGATAGATTAGGATTGCTATTAATACACAAAACAGTTTTTAGGGAGTTAATTGCAATCAAAAATTACTTACAGCTTGAGACATCACAATATGCTAAACAGAAATTCAAAGGCTTGGAAAGTTCAAAGATCTGGACCTTTTTTCCCTTCATTTTGTTTCTAAATGCCAAATCAATCATCAACCATGACAGTCTCTTGCTAAGTAAATGATTTTCCCAAACCAGTTTCCTTCAAAAACATGCAATTTTTACCAATTAAATATTTTCTTGACTAATCTACCTTTTTTCTAACCATGTTTTTATTCAGATAAGGTATTTACAGCAGATCCACAAAAAATTGTAAAAAAAAAATCTCCTCCTTGAATTATTAACCAAAAAAAGCTTTTTACACAGCTGTATGAAGCAGTCTGTGCTACATTACTTATACAGAAACTGTTCACAGAAATTGTAACACCAAATTCAAACACATTAACAATGAATCTTCTGGTCCTAAAAAAGTAATAATTCAATATATTGGAAGTAATCTTCACTATTTATAGTAAATTAAAGGAATTAATGACATAAGAGGAAAACCAAAGTCAAACAACTATCCTATGCTTTCACACTGGAGTATTTCCTAATTGCAATCTGCAATTTGTCTTTAACACTTGAATTCTTCATACAGATTTCAAACAATTTTGAACAGACTCTGGAATAATTTATATTTTGTTTCTCAGATATGCTGTGTGTATTTGCGTACTGAGCACTGGATACTAATGGTATTTACAGTACTAGATCTGTACTCACATAAGTGTACTTCAGAATAGGTTTGAAGCTGCAAAACCTGTACTGTTTAGAGATCAATTGTCAAAGGATCAGAGAGTATTCTACAAATCGTAAAATCCTGTACCTTAACACGGCTCACTGCCTCTTGGGCCTGCATCATTCTTATGTTTTTGGAAGGGTTGCGCTCAGAGAGCAGCTGTGTAGAGCCCAGGTAGTTGGCTGCAAAGATGATCCCATCAATGAGGTCTTCAGGTTCACAAGGTCCTGGAACTGACATGAGACAGTTACAGTTACTGCCTTTCAAAAGTGGGTAAATAGATGAGAAATTGAATAAAGGATATTGAGACTTGAACAACCTTTTTTATACCTTTTCTAATATGAAACAGGTGAAGAAGTCCACTGCAAAATAAACAGTGTTTTTCCCTATTAATTATTTCCCAAAAATCATATTAACCGAACATAACAATATTTAAAACCGCATAATGGTTTGACTGGAATTCTAAAGGAAAATAATTGGCAATGTTTTGCTGTGCTGCACTGACCAACACATTGGAATTATTTTCAAGTGTCAGAAATGTTGATAGGTTCCTTCATCATAACTTTCTTACTATTTATATGTATGACTGTTACTGTGCATGAGCTAAACTTCTGCTTGAATACAGATTTGTGTTTCCACATTTTTTTGAGATGTCTGTAGAGGTACACAGTACCCAAACATTACCTCTGGCAGAAATGCCAATGAACAATGGGCACAAACGTGTGCACCTAGCTTCAGCAAAAGTCCACCATGGAGCTTAACAGCTAAGAAAGTTTAGGAAACAAGAAAATTAGGCATCTTGATGCTCTTTAGCCTTGTGTAAAGCCTGAATTCAGAGACTGATAGAAAAATACAGTTCCCAGGCTGGTACAGATTTTATAAACTGAAAGCTGCAGAAACATACTTCAGTACAGGAGTTCAATAAAATGTTCAGGGTCTAATCAATGGCATCTGCGCAACAGGCCATACAGCCTTTCTGTCTGAAAGCAGGGAATTCACAGAAGGCAGTTATGGAGAAGGAGCACATGTAATGAGCATGAAGAATTTCACGCTAAAAAAGAAAGGAAAATAGTAGAACTTAAAAATAATTTGATATTTTAAAAATTTTAGCTTTCATTCAATGAAATGCCTTTGCATACACTTAGTATTAATTACATAGTGATTTTGGTGAGATTCTAACATTAACTGGTATCTCGCAAGTTGTTTCTTTACAATGATGAAAAAGAGGGGGCAGGGAGAAAAGCATAACGGATAATACTTATATCATACTGGGACTATGCTCATCATCCTCATGATTCAGTTATTAGGCTTTACATCTAGCTTGCTTAGATTAACAGTAAAGATATTCCAGAGTTTGGCTGAAATCTCCTGACAGTGAATATTTTCTGTTCCTCAATATTTCCACAAAAGAAATTTGCTTTGAGCTGTATCAACCTGCCAAGCTGCTAACACATTTTTTTGAAGTATATCGATCTCATGTGTGAGGAGAAAAATTACACTGAAGTGAGATGCTAATTTTAAAATAAGTTTTCAAGTACAGTGGATTAGTTCAATTTATTTATAATCAATTGAATGTGGAAGATTAGTATGTGGAGAAGGAAAACTGTATGGCATGCTTTGCTAATGAAATTTACTGAAATAGTGGTTTGCACATTATCTTTTAGTGAGCATTCCTATCCCTTGTTTTCCCATTATAATTTAGAAAGTCTTCCAACACAAAATAAACATGATTAAAAGAAGTGACTTTCTTCTTCAAGAAGTGTTGCTGACGCCAGTATTTCTGTGCAGACCTCACATTCACCTGCTAGAAATTTCGACCCCCAGGAAAACAACCACAGTCTTTGTAATTCAGTAATCAAAGTATATAAACACATACGTATATTTATACCAGTCCTGCACTCTTCAGAGACCTGACATTAACTAACAATGCTCACACAAAATGGAGCTATTTGTTTTGCTAGCAAACACTGTAGTTTGAAGCTTTGAAAGGATAATCATATACCACAGGAGGACACATTTTGCTTTAGATCACATCTGCAGAAATCTATCAATGGTTATAACTCAGAATGGAATATATAATATGGGAATATAATTTGTTATAACTCAGAATGGAATTCTGTGGAATTTAAAAATCTCAAAGTATTGGGAAAGAATAAAAAAATACCATGACAATTTCCATTGAAGGTATGAAAACCCTCAAATAAATAAATCCTTTGTAAGCTAATAATTTAAAATGTCACTGAAACTCTTCATGAAGGCCAGGTCTTTCAATACCTCAAAAACCAACCCTTGTTCCTGCAGCAGTAATTCACTGAAAGAAATCAAGAAAATAAAAATTCCACAAGAACTCCATTTCCTGTATTTCTGTTCCTCTTTACTTACATCTTTGCACCATTACATTTTTCAGCAGATGGATGTAGTACCTCTTCTGATTAATACATCTTTTCAGGCCTAAAGCTTAGTCTCATGCATCTGTACTTCTTTTAGCATGCAACAAAATATAAATGTTGCATCATATTGACATCTTGTTTCAAGGGTAGCAAAGAAGGAAATTAATTAAAGATGTGAATTTAATGTCAAGTTAGCAAAACTTCATGAGATACCTGCATCAACATGCTCATTCAAAATTAAAGTGACTTTAATTTTGTTTTCCTTCATTCACTTCAAGCTAAGTAAATCAGGTTAAATTGAATCAAGGTTGCTTTAACTCTGAAATACATTTACCCACATAATGTTTAAATCAGTTTAACTAACCTTCTTCAGTAATTAATTTGGTTTAATTTTCTTGTAATATTTTGTGTGTCTGAATACAAGTAAAACTGCAATTCTTGGTACAAATTCTAATGCAGCCATTCCTACATGTAAGAAAGACCAAAATTCTAAGAGTCTGCAGGATTTGTCAACAAAAAAAGTTGTGCTCGTTATTTCAAACATATCAGTCCCTTAATATACTTCCTTTTGATCCCAAAAGCTCTGGCTGAACTCAGGAAAGCTTGCTTTCTCATCAATTATTTTCAGGAATGTCGAATTTGGCCCACTACTGGTTATAGCAATGCTTTGTACATCTTCGAGCACGACATTTTTGTCTTGATTTCCAAGTCATTGATAGGCTACGTCAAATGCACTTTCCTTTCAAAGACATGTTCAGAGATCTGTTTTTACTAGTATCTCTAAGCATGAAATGGTAATCCCCACCATATCTTAGGGGTCTGTGAAATGCATGAGTGTTGCAAAGAAAACAACAAATTCTTCTCATGTCTTGGCTCTTTGGTGACGGCAATGGTGTTTTTAACTAATTTGTCTGAAAAACTTCTTGCACATGGAAAGAACCTAAGATTTTAAGCAATTTTATGATTCTGATTTTATTTATTTGGATTCTTTAAAGATTGGGCGTTTTGTGGTTGAATATGGTTTCATCATCTCTTCATAGCATTAAAGTGATTTTTTGCAGAACCATTATACTAGCAACAAATTCTGCAACATAATGTATAAAATAACAGCACGTATAAAATGCTTATAGCAATAGCTAATACAAAAAAAAGAAAAAAAAAAAAAAGGCACATTGGGCAAAAACCATTTCCAGCATATATTTCCTGTCATGAACACAATATAAACAATTGTCAGGTAAAGTAAGACATCTGTTGGAAGGATGGAATGGTGTTGAAAATTGCAAGGGTCAAACTGGGTTACCTGAGTATTTTCTTCCCTTATCTCTGGCTGCTTTAAATAATATAAAAATGCAGGCTTGGCTGAGGTCCCCGCTCATCAGAGCACTTAAGCATGCCCTTGACTGTAAGCACGTGTAAGGCTTACTGATGAGGAAGGGAAGAAGAAATAGATTGGAAACATGAAGATTAGTTCGATATGAAAAAAGACTAGAATTTTCAGTTGAGTATTGGTGCTTAAACATTAGATAACTATTTCTGAAAAATGTAACTCTACATTTCTGCACTATCTTATCAATGCAATAGAGATTACTTGGTTTTCTGCTGATCTATTAATGCAACAAGTATAAATATAATTCTAGACTATGTAGACTAGGTCTTAACTTTTAAAAATTAACTTATCTTTTGTATTCATAATATAAGAAAAAGAATACTCATTCAATAATTCAGCATAAATGAATTTAATATTCTGTTAGGAACTTATTTTTGTATTTATCTAAAATCATGTGTAAACCAAGGATTCAGACAGTATTTAGAGACTGTGCTCAGACCACAGAAGCACTTTCAACTTCCTGCTGAGAACTATCATACTGCATGAAGTCACTGAGACCTTGGAGTCCATGGCACTGCAGCATATTTTGCATAAGGAGTAAAAGGACACAGGCATATGTCACCTTGCAGAATGGCTATCTACAGGTTCTGTCTTTTGGCTGATTTCTTTACTTCATCATGGTTGTTACTGTGAAAAGGAATGAGATTTATGGTGATAGGACAAATAGAGAGAGCAAAAAACCCATGAACATAGAATTAATTACCACTACAAACATGTAGTGGTATTACTACTGGAACAAAAGGACACATTTCCAATATTTTTTGTTCCCGTTATCTAATTTGTTTTTATGTCCACATGGCAGATGAAAAATATTATGTATTAATGTATTAATAGAGATATAGATATAGCTACTGTAGTTAAGGAATCATGCTGAAAGTTAAGTGCAAGAACAGATGAATATGAATATAACCAGAATATGGTTGTGGTATCACCATTAAAGCTCTGAGAAGAACATGGAGTGCTAGCTGGCAGAATCTTTTCTTACGTGCAGTACGGTCCTGTTCCTTTTGGGACTCTATGTACAAAATAATAACAAAACCTGTGCTCTGATTTGAATTCAGAGAGCAGTCATGTTAGCTATCATAATCTCTTAGTGAACTACGTATTTATTTGTATTACATACTGCCATATAATACCTGTAATAGAAAAAGCCTAATAGCTAGCTTATCCTCACATACTGTGTGACTGTAGGAAAAAATCAGAGAAAGCAAAACGATTGAACTAAAAAAAAAAAGTATTATGCTATCTAAAAGAGTACACTGACTCATTTCCAACACAGTAGTGAGCTGATTGGTATGGAAAGAAAAAGACATAACCTTTTTACCCCAATAAAATTAAAATGTGCAGTTGTATCTGCAAGCATTGTGAGAGGTGAATTTTCTATTCTGTTTTAAATCTCTACTCATGCTGGCCTCCCTTTATAGTTGTCCACTATACAATCAGTACATGCTTATTACAAAGTTTCAGCTTGCTTTATTGTCTCCACCACCTATGGAGACTGCATTTAATTTACCTCAATTTAGGGCCTGTTAGCCAGTGCATGCCAAGTGTTATGTGCAGTTCCTTTCAGATGTCAATCTGTGTAAAAGAGGCAATCTTTGAACTTTCCATTTGCTCTAGCTCTTCAAGGAAATTACTGAAAACAGAAGTTGCTAGTCAGGCTAATAAGATCAGGGAACAGAAGAAAAATGTGTTGGACATTCTAATTTTATTCTAAATCTCAGTAAGTTTTCCCTGAGTTGAGAATAGCACAAGAAATCAAATTTTTAACAATCATTTATGGGTTCCATTGTGGGGAAGAGTGTGTTCATGGCAGACCTAAGGGGTCAGATCCTTAGAAGCTTCCTACTGTCTTTTCTTACTTTACAGTGCAGACATTTCCTTTGCAGGAAGAGCTGTATGCATTTTCCCCATACAAAGTTCTTCAGCTGTCTGTGAATCAGAAAATGATAATGTTTTTCAGTATAATCCCATTTTAGCTTTGTCCACTCTCTTGTGTTAATAAATTGACTTATTTCTCTCCAAACAGAAAATACATAATAGCAGTGCAAAGGAATTGAAGAAACACATGAAAGCATGGCTCCTCTAAACAGAGGATTGGATTACCAGCTTTTTGTCAGATCAGGAGAACCTTTCTGTTTGTGCTGACAACTGAGATTCCCTGTGTGCAAGAACTGGCATCACATCAAAGTGATACAGGGGCTGCTCTAAACAGTTAAATGACACCTTTCTCTGCACAAGGCCACAAAGAACAGGGTACTCTTATACCTTCATAAATCTCCACCCTGCTGGGGCCCACTGTTACCACCTTTTTTAGCCCCTTCCAGATTTGTAGTTGTCTCCATCTTCACCTTAATCATTCCGAGAGCTCTGTATGCTCCCCCTTTTTATCATCACCAGGCTCCCATTGTCACAGGGGAGATGAAAATGTTAAAAACTTCATACTTAAACTTTTCAGCTGTATTCTCTTTTTCTTTAGAACTGTGATCTTTAAAATATATTAAAGCATTTCCTTCCACTTTATCCTACTTTAACTATGGATGATGTAAAACTTACCATCAACAAAACTTGGAAATGAAGACACTTTCTTTGTCTGTTGAGAAATAAAAATGGTATAGCTGTAACAAAATGATTTTCACAAACTGAATTCATATTTAACAGCTGACCATTGTTTTAAAAAAATCAAATTTATCTATATAACTTCTGCAAAACCACTGTTTAGCACAGCGGAACACATTATACCACAGTAATTAACCCAGCCTAACTGTTACATACTGCAGTTTAACTGGAATCTCAAGGCATTTTAAGCAGATCCCACTACACATAAAAACAAGGGAAGGTGGGGGGAAGAACATGAATATGATCTACAAAGTCGGTTGTCAAATAAGCAATACAAACCAGCAATTTCCAGTTCAGTAGTTAGTCCACTAGATCACATTGTTTATTAATGATATCCTGAATTTCCAATTAAGAACATTTAACAATATTTTATAAAGCAGGATTCTGGGTCAGTGAATAAAAAGAACTGTCCCTGATTGTACAGTACATAGCGTTACACTGAATCTCAGCAGGGGCCACAACAGTGCTCTTTTCATGCTACTGTCTCTATTCTTAATACACAGATATAGACCTTTCGTTTGCTTCTTTTGCCAGTCTCCTCAGGCATTCCTGTTTCCAGGAAAGTGGCTGATTTATCCATTACAGAAAAAGCCTTTAGAAATGTGCCTCTTCATTAATATAACAGGCTACCAGCTAAATATATGTTTTTGAGATAACAGACCTCTGCTTTTAAGTCTGAATTTCATTTCATTGTATCTAGCCTCAAGCATAACCTCATTCTGCATTCTAAGATGTCTTCTTTGCTCCAGTCTTCAGTGACAAGAGCAGGTCTGCCATCCTTTTCACAGCTGACTGAGCCAAGAGACATCTTACCATAGAGGCCACTCAAAAAGATGTGAATCATCTGACTCCTCAGCACTAAATGATATGCTTGATATTAGGGGTCATTTAAAGAGAATTATTCCTGTGGGAATTAAGCAGTCCTTTGATTTCAAAGACTGACATATGGAAGGGAGGGAATAAAAAAGCAGAAGCCAATTTCTTTTTGATGCTACTTTTGCTCTCCACTAATCCAAAAAGAGAATTTCTGAAGCGTTCTCACTTTTCTGTATGTCATCAGAACATTTTAAGCTTGAGTACATGCCATGGACAGTTAAATAAAATTAATGTGGCAGCAACAAATCCATGGGTATAGTTCAAAGACTTTTCGGAATATGTAGACATGGTATTTGTTGTCAATTCAGGAAAAGAAACAGAGCCTAAGTACATGTGTGTGAGAGGAAGAAAGCTGAAAACTGGGTGACTGCTTTCCCTCATGGAAGCCTGACCACAGGAAGATAGGCCCCAGAATGAACTAAGGTACCTACCTCAGGTGTATTATTATTGTCAACTGGTCCATTGAGGTCTGAACGCTGTTGCTTCCTTGGCTGCTCTAAACCATTGCACATCTATAAGAAAAAAAAAGAAAGGATTCAAAATCTTCTCATCTTCTGAAAAGCTTCAAAACAAAGTAGAGACTTCAGTGAAAGTCAATGGTGCAAAGATAGTCAGAAAAATTTCACCAGACTAAATTACATTCAGAAAATTTTAATAACAATTCATGAAACATTAACATATAAAACTGCATGTTCTCCATTATTTTATGGCAGTCATTGGTCATAAAGCTGTTCTGTGTATTCATATGTAGTTATTTAGATGTATTTATATGTAGTTATTTATGTGCAATCAATATTCATTACCGATACTGAAATATCATAACAATATTCCAACAATAGTTGGAATTTCCTATTGTAATTTAAAAAATGTGAGATTCACATAAAAATGTTGAGTTAATTATAATATCTATTTTGATGTAAATAATAAGACATTTCAATTGTCATTAAGTAGCAGTTACACTGATTTAACTTTAAACTATATTATTTCAGTGCAAAATTTTTACATGAAATTAAGCCAAATGCTGAAAATTGTTCAGAAACCAAACTCAGAATTCTTAAATGTGTTTATTCTCAGTACTGGACAAAATCAAAACAGTTTTAATGGCCACCTCTGATCTGAAAAACAGAATCCCAGCACTGAATATAGAATTCTCTGTTCATGGGAGATATCTCATGGCATCTCCTTCCTTTTGGGCCAAGCAAATCTACAGGATGCTGGCAGCACAGCTTCAAGCTTCTGAAGAAACGTAGAAGGGAAAATATAAAACCTTACGCAAGGAAAATACTAAGTCCTTTAAACTACAGAACACCATTTTTCTTCTAAGTTCCAATATTCTCAAGGGCAGAATTTCTTCTTCAGACTTGACACAAATCACAGAACACCAGCACCCAGCACAGGGAGCGCCTGTGACCCACACAGACCAATAAAGTGAAGTTTTTGTGACTCTTTCAGTGTTAGAAATCTAAAAAACCAAGGTCATTTCTGAAACAAATTTTTATTGTTTTGGATATTTTACTTTCCTTTTTTCTCAGTTTCCCCATTATGTATAAAAAAGAGTGCCTAAATGCCACTGTCATTGTAAGGCGTCACAAATAAGAACTTGTATCAACAATTGTGCAAATGGAAAACACTTGAGCCAGTATTATTTCAAAGGGTCAGCCTGAATGTTACAAATGAACATGACTCCTTTTCTTCTGACTTTCAAATGCAATGTGTAGCTGTAATCAAATAAAGTCTGCATGTTTGTCTGTAGACAAATTATTCCCTATGAGTAATAATTAGTCAGCTGAACAAAATGCACTAATGAAGCAGACACATTAGAGCTATTAGCTCAGTAATGCTAATTCTCAGGTAAGACAACATACACAATGCAAAAATTCACCCACCTAGTAAGCAGAATTTTGGGAAAGACTATCTGAGATATACACAGACCACCAAGACTTGGGAACCCAGTGACTAGTGCCCTGTCTACATAGCTGTAGTAGCTAAGCAGCTTACCACATCCCTGCTTATAAATGCTATTCTGTTTGAGACAAGACAAATCTAATTATATTGCATCGCTAAGCTAATATGGAGCAATATGTGTTGATGTGCAGTGAAATATATTAATGAGGTAAACAAGTATCTAGAGGGCTTTAATAAAGCAAGCATAATAGTCATACATTATTCCCTTAAACAGTAGGATTAGATCAAGTATGCTTTAAGCAGGGAAAATGACATGGCCACAATGAAGATACATGAAATTGTAAACAGGGACAGCAAATAAATTAACTCCAGTATTTACAACAGAATGTTAATACTTTTAAAGCTCTCTCAGTTCTGATTACCACACACTTGACTGAACTGAAAATGCACCTGGGTATAAAGAAAGAATTGGTTTGGTAAGCATACCTTGGGTGCTGTAAACATTATTGAAACATGTCTATGTCACAAATCTTACATGTCAATGGACTTATTCAGCCCTGAGGATCATAATACCAATCATGTTCTTTGGTAATAGTTGCATATATAATTCCATATAGTCTCAATATAAAATATGACTAAACACTTGGATAACATTTGGGTTTTGATTTATACATATTTGTAATTTACTGGAGTTCCCATTTTCAGTATTTTAGGAATATAAACAAGCCTTGCTTGTTTATTGTTTCCTAGTCACATATGTAGTATATATGTGTCACATATGTAGTACATATGTTGTTATTGTGTATTGGCTGGGTTCCAAAGGGAAGTCTGTGCAGAATACATGACGATTTGGGATCAATCACATCACCTCTACAAAGAACATACTAAGTGTTTTTTACTTACTATTTGGTATCTGTATATGAAGGCAATTTTTTTTTTTTTTCCATGTTTTGCCTATGTGTTTAGGAAGCCCAGTCTAACTAGGCAGAATTTCAGGTACAAAGAATTCTTCCATTTCTTTTATGCACATCTGTACACACGGTTATGTTCCACCTCTGGTTGATCTATTAACACTTTGTTCTTTAAAAATGTTGTGATGGGGAGGGGAGGGTGTCACTGTGAGCACTTCCTCCAAACAAAGCTGAGTGTAGTATCACATTCTTGAGATCTTCTCAGCTTTGGAGTGTAGCATACCCTGTGTCCCTTTACCAGCAGCACAAAACATTGAGTAGTCATTAAGGGAAGCTGTGCCTGTCTGAAACTTTCTGTGCCCAACATTTGCCTGCAAATATGTGGTCTGTTACAGTGACCCTCTACAAAATAAGGGTTGTGATCTTCATGACAAATAAATGTTTGGTAGCATGGTATCCCAGAAGGAAAAGACAGAGAGAAGTACAGGGAGAAGGGCTTCCCTTTCTTTCTGTAAGACTTACGGTGTCAAAGGAGAGAACTATGAAGAGCAGGCACAGCTGTATCTCTCATACACAGTTACAAACCATGTAATCTTGTATGTATGGAAGGAGATGCTTCTAGACCAAGGATGAAGAGACTGTTTTGGAGCTTCTTTATGGAATAATTTTTTAAAAACATAAATTCTGGTATTTGGTGTGGGCTGGAAGTTGGTTCATGCTCCCAGGTGATCTGACCAGTGTCAAATAATCATACTCAAAACTTGCTTTCTTCATGTTTCTTACAAAGTTTTCAATTTGTATTGTTGTTTTAAGTGTTCTGATTGCTAGAAAAATCACATTTGAGGGAAATAGTTATAAAGTATTATAGATACTTTGTACCCTGCCTTGCAGTTTAGAATAGGACCTAAAGCTAATCCAGAAATCTGGAACTGACTGCACACTAACACGGAGGTACAGCTATGTTAAAAGCCTCTTATCCTATGATGAGATTCTGGTAAGAGGACAGACTCGGCAAAGGAAAGATATAAAAATATTAAAATATTAAAGATGTAGTGTTATTAATACTTTTGCCTCTGAGCAAGAACTGAAGCAGTGTCCAGCATCACGTGAAAGGATTTGAAGCAGCAGAAAATGCCATCTTTAGGCTGAGAGAAAAATCAGACTACTTATTCAAGGTCACTGAAGCATCTATGCACATCGTTCAGAAATAAGCCTGCAGACCTACTCATGCTCTGACTAGCCCTGTCCTGATGGCTAATTGCCAGACCTGGGGCCACCTGGGCCTCATCCTCCCACCAATCTTGCAGGGCCCCTCCCAGTCATCCAGATTCTCTTATAACTACCCCTTCCTGTAGTACAGAGCTTCTCTTAGCTGGAAGTGAGGGCTGGTAATGATTGTCTTTTGCTGTTTCTTAACACCACTGGTTATTTACTCCAGTGTAAATGTTTAGCTTTTCAGTCAAAAGCTTATCTCTGCAGTATGGTCCTCCTCAAAGTTGCCACCTGTGATCCTAAATGCTGCTGTGGTGCTCAGTGCTGATGAAGTACTTGCCTGTTGGAGAACATTCTGCTGGAAACCAGCAGGTTAGTCCCTTTCTTGATCTATTCAGAGGAATAATTTGTCTGAGAAAGGAGTGAAAGATCAGTTATTTTCAGAACTGTTAATGCTTTTGGTAGTTAATAAGCGAGTACTGAGCACAGCTGAAAAGTGTGGTAAGGCTTTATTACTGTTTCAATATTTTAATAATGATGTTTATGATCCATACCTGCCAATCTCTTTGATACCAACACTGGTCAAATATCATCAAATAATATGTTCAGAAATCAATGTACTGCTTATCTATTCTGTAACTTGTCTTGAAGACTGCTAAACTTCTTGGAAAAGAGATGCTTTGTGGTAGGTTGACTAGATTATTAAGTGTCACACATGTAAGCCAACAGATCTAATTGACTTTTCATCCAGGCTTGTTGCCTTTCTCTAGAACAATGGTAAACCAGATGGGTATTGTTATGTTTGTCACTTAAGGACAAAACTTCAGTTTTTAGTTTCAATTACTGTGATCTTCTGTTGGCTTCTGAAGATGGTTTATCATTGGGCCACATGTTCCCCTGATATTTAAACACTATTATGGTTATAGAAACACATCAAGGTGCAACTAAAACATCTTTTTGAATCAAAAGATGGTAACCTAGTAACGAGTCTATTATAGCAGTACTATTCTTATTAAACTACATAACTGAAATAACTTCTCTTGTCGATGCTGGTGATGTGTAGTGGGAATGGCTTAATGTACCCTTACTGTGCTCCTGTGTTAGTTATTGTGACATCAGTAACATGCTACTGTCAGTAGGAGCAATCTAACCCAATGGGATACACTTACAAAGATATAATCTGAATGAGGCAGCTCTTGACTAGCTGAAGAATTTCTGATTTTGATTCTGGAAAAAAAAAAAAAAAAAGGCCAGACTTCACACTTTATTGTCATGATGATCCCATTACTTATGGGTGAATTTAGAGGTTGTGTCAGCACGTATCAGAAGTAAAGAGGCAAATACCTGTAGAAAGGACCAGTTCCAAGTAAGCAAGCCAAGTACAGAACTGGTGTTATGAAAAGAGGAGTCAAAGTAAGTTTAGAGATTTAAGCATTACAGAAAAGAATTTCCATACTCTATCCAATTTCAATAAACATTAAAACAATCACCTATCGATTTTTATTATCTTCAAGAACTAAGAGATTTTTTTTGTCCTTTCATATATTTAAAACTGAGTTTCAGAGCAATAGCTGTGCTGAATGGTGCATTTTCATGTAGATTTGATTTGGAGTGCATGCTGGCTTCTGCGTTAAACTTCCCAGAGAAGACTCCGTCACTAATGCATCTTTACATAAGAGGCACTGATTTTGATGTCTCCCGGTGTCAGGAGTTTATTGCTAAAAACATGAGTCAGCAAATTAGCATAGAGAAATTGGTTTTGTTTGAGAATATTTGGACTGTTTAGCACTTTTAAGTACTTACACTTACTAAGTTAAGGAACTGTCAGTCAGTAATAGCTGTTTAATATTTCTGCCCCACAGCTGCCTACATTCATGGGAGAATGAAGCAAGCTTTTATTAATATTCTTTATTTACACCCATTTGTATTTTCCACAAATTTTATCAAATGAATCCCACAATACTCAGACTGAATTGCAGTATGACGTTCCTAAGCTACAGGTTGTCTAAAATGTCTACAACCTTAGCTGCTTCAGACTGTTCTAAGGTTGAGATCTTTTCTTTTACGGACTAGAGATTCCTGGATTTGGGCTCTTTGTAGCAGAAGAGTACTGTGCCCAAGCCAAGAGAAGGGAATAAGCCTCAAATATTTTTGTCAATACTGAGCTTTACTAGCACAGGTAAACAAAACACAGTAGCATGTGTTCAAAGCTGTTGAAGAACAAACTGAGACAAACAGAGGACTTTGTAAAATTTTCTTCCACAGATTTTTTGTTAGTGCTATTTTATCTGTCTCTGAATGTCCATGTTGAAAAAGAGTAAGGGCATAGCTTATATGAAAGTTGTGAAGTGAGAATAACACTGCAGAAGCTTGTGGGGTCCCTAGCAGATATGAGCATACTTGCTTAGGTTCTCAAAGGTATGCCAGCGATATGAAGTATGACTGAGAAACAAGAAGCAATAGGATTCGCGTCACACACAGCATCATTAAAAAGTAGACTTCTCCCTAAGGTTGTCTTCCTTAATGGTGATAATGGCAAATCCGTTTTTTAAAAAGGGTATAGGTGAAGGTAGGGTGTTGGGTGCTGTTAAACTTTATCTTTTATTGTTGGTAAACAGATCTGGTTCAATAGGGTAGGAGAGAATATGAATACTTGGGAGTCTGAAATCTGAAATCTAAGTAGATGAGACATGAAGAACAAAGGGCTGATTAGATGGTCAGTGCTCAAGTGTTGTGTCCCGTAGACATCTTTAGCTCCCACTCATCAGAAGTAGCTCTTAGGCCATGCCAATGCCAGTATTTTATAAAAGTATGACCCTAGTTGGGATGAAAAGAGTAAACTCTGCCACATATGAAATTCCAGAGAAGAACAATTATTTATAAGTCTCATTAATGGCAAAAGACATCTTCCATCTGTCTTATTTTAGCTGCTGTCCAATGTTTTGCTAACTTTTTTCCTGACTGCTTCTACCATTCTTTAATTATACTATCTGACTGTACAGAGTTAGCATTAAATTAGTATTAGTAAATTAACAGGCAATTGCATCATTCTCTGCAGATGTCTAATGGGTGCAATAGGAGAAACTAAAGTTCCAAATGCTGTCAGGGAGCTGCAGAATGGGCCTGGGACTGTCCCATACTATACTGCTTTGTGGGAAAGAAGCAGGACAGAATGCATTGCAGTGAATTGATCTGCGGACAACCTTTTTGTGGCTCAAGCTTTGGTTTAGACCAGGCCCTTGTTTGCACTGTGTGGTACAAGTACTCATCTGCAACAGGAGACAATCTCATTTTCCACACAGTAAACCTGTACCTAGGTTGATTATTAGTATGCCAAGACAACAATATTCTAGCTAAACTTGAAGCTATGCAAATGTAATAGCATTCCAAAAAGCAAAAAGAACCTTCAAGTCAACAGCAACTACTTTTGTACAGGAACACCACATCAATTTAAAATTTCTGGTCATACTGTATGCTAGCATCAGCAGAATGAGCCGTTTAGTTCCTCTTCTTTCTTACCACCCAAAGATACACCTAAGTCAGATCATGTTTATTTTACAATAACACTGTCATAATTCAGAAGAACTACATCAATAGGGTGTCTAACCTTATTTGACTTCTCTGCATGAAGCTGAAACATGTAAATTGAATTTATAAGAAAAAAAAAATTCTTCATGTGTTAGATATATTAACAATTGGCTCAGTCTGAGATGACTGAGATGTTAAATGGGGGTGGGGGGAAACTCTTAGCTTGAGGGAGTTGTTGGATATGAGTTGTCATGAAATGCCCAAAATACTGTTTTAACTTCACAGATGTAATGCCTTTCTTAATGTAAACATGGAAAACCTATAAGAAATTAGAGTTGTGCTAAGCAGTGAATTAGAGCAAATATATATTCTAAATGCATTCGAGGTTTCCTTCAGGCTTGTCTAATGCAAATCTTCTGCACTTCCCTAGAGGCATTTACAAATAGTCATACAGCAAGCTCATATATCCTCAAAGCTTTCAAGGGTAAGCATGTATATTGAAGACTGAAGACTGATGCATGCTGTGAGATGAGATGCTTACTGTTTGCCATTCTCTGTAGATTGTTGGGCCTTTCTTAAAGGTGACTACTGTTTGCTGGTGATTAACTGCTGAAAGCAAACCTAGCAACTGGAACCTTTAAAATACCATTTGTCTAGTGGTTATTTAACATTTTGTAAGCAAGACAATTGCTACCATTTATCATGGGCTAAGAATTAATAACTATGTATTTTTAAAGGTATGTAAAGGTATGCTTCTGTATCATCCTTCTCACCATGGTATTTTGTGCTGTGATGCACACTTAGAATAAGCAAAGTCTTTTAGCAAGATGACAAAACCAAGGATCTACCAAGCAAATTCACTGCAAACAAGAAGTCTGGCATGCAAATCTACTGACAATGGCCTTGGGTTTTTCTCATTTCACTATGTAAGAACTTTAATCACTGTAATTAAAATAATGACTACCTCAGTGTAACAACTCAGACACAGGTTTATTTAGACAGTACACTAATTGCTTCCATTCCTTAGACATTTTATAGTAAATATTTAAATAACTGAATGCCCCAGAAGAAAACCAAAATCTTTTGTCCTTTATCTAAAGTCTTTGAGGTCTAATATATATGTTAAAGGTCCAGTTGCACCTCAGGTTAAGGACCTATTAAGTATAAAACTCACTTTGGCAAAAATGGATACTGTACTCTTATTCTAATGCCCTCACAATGAGTCTGATTTTTTTGATAAAGCTGAGGATATCAAGAAACCAGCAGTGGGTGAAGAGAACACAGCAAGATAAGACCAATCTTGTTATGATAAACACATTCAAGTAATGCTTGCCAAAGATTATTTAACTTGCTTTTTAATCTTTCTTTTATATCCCTGGAGACTTGTGGTTGGGGAGGGGAGGATCTCCTCATATGTCCATTTGTGAGTCTCTAGCTCCATAAGAAATGCTTCTTCACACCTTGATGCCTTGGAGGCCTCTGTGCTCTTATCACTGAAGATGCCCACAGCAGCTTTGCCCTATTTCCTTTCTTATAAATTAAATGCATGTCTTGTCACCCAGTTTGTTTATCATTTTATGCTGAACTGAAATGGATACTTGTACTGCTGTATCTCTGCCTGTATCTCTATTCTCCTTTCTCCCTTTGTATTTGAAGGAATGAAATACTGTGTACTGCTTAATGCTCTATCCATTAGACAATAGTTTGTGGTTTTTATGGAGTGGTTGTAGAAACTCAATGGCTACATGTCAGCCAGTGGCTACCTATCAAAGCACTACTTCCTCCATTATTAAACAAGATTAAGGCATTGGCCCAAGACTGACTGGAAATAACAATTAAAGCTCAGACAGACAACTCATGAAATACTTTGGTCCTTTTGCTTATTTTTACACCAGTGGCAGTTGTATCAATATCCTGGTGTTACAAAAACCCCATTTGTTAGTCTAGCAAGTGTAATAAAGGTACATTGCAATTCAGCTTAACATCTGCTAAATAAACTTTGAAAATACAAAAAGATGTTGAAATGAAAGTCTATTTTGAATTCTGCTTTGAATTAGCAATGGTTCGGGGGGGGGAAAAAAACAATTTCTTATTCAAGAATATAGAAGAACTTACTTTCTTATTCAAGAGGTTCTCTTCCCTTTTGTTCTGCAAATACTTTCAAAATTTACAAGCAGCAACACTCCCTGTAGCAGCTGCTGGTGTACCGTGCCGGAAAAATGATCATTAGTCTAGGACATGCTAACTAGACTTCTCTGCTCCTAGTCAAGAGTAGTAATTCTCCAAGCCATTCAAGATCATCAAGCTTCTTTACAGAAGCTAGAACTTTTATGCCAGCAGTAAGGCACTGAATATAGTAAGTTACAAAATTTGATTCTAATTATAGTTCTGAAAATAGACTGTAGAAATTAATATTAAAAACTTGCTGTAGATGTGGGAAATATGAAAATATCCCACTAAGATTTTTTTGTTCACAATTATAATAAAGGTCAACCTGTTTCATCAGCATATACTTAAACCTCTGGCAAACAGTAAATCAGATTAATTGACATATTTTAATGTCTGTTTTTAATGGAATCTAGATAAAATTGCTTAACTGTGGGGCAGTACCTATAGAAAATTATTATATTTACAGATTTGATAAAGCTGAAACAAGAAACTTACACCTCTTAAATTTAAGAAAGAATTTTAGAGAAGGCAAAATAATTCACTTACCCTTAAGGATCTGTCATCTAAACATGTTATGTTCTACTTCTTTTAGGTAGATCTCTGCTCATTTCAGAAGATAACTAATATTCAGCTGCATGTAACTTAAAATGCAAAGTCAAAACTTTAAAATTACCTTAGAGCAAAAGGAATTAGTTATGCCCCTCTATAAAGAAGTAAGCACATTCAATTTGAAACTTTTAAAGAAGAAAATGTCATATCTCTCTTCTTCTACAGAAGCTTGAGCTTCATTTCCAGATTCTTTTTTTCCAGCATTCAACATTAGAACAAAGAAAGAATGCATGGTTTAAATTAACACATACACTATTCTTGTGATAAAACTACTTCACAGCATTTTTGGTACAAGGAAAACTCTTGTTTCTTCCTTCCTGCCCAGGTCAAGATATGACCAGCTAGTACAAAAACACAGCAATATGCAGGCATTTGTAGTTGTTTTTAACATATGCAGTATCTGGCCTTGGCATCCATTCCACTGAAAACAAAGTGAATTAAAAGTAATCACCCATGAGGGCAACGGAACAGGAGCCCTTAATGGCAAAACCCCTTTAACTATTTCAATGCTGACCCCAGTTTTAAGTGTAGTGTGTCATAGCAGAATAAAAATAGTGTAAATATACTAGTTTTGCCCCATGCACCTGGAATACCTTGTTTTACTTAGAATTCTCTGTTCTCTGTGCAAAACGCCTTTCCTAGTTCTCTACCTAAATTGACTACATTCAGCACCTTTCTCCAAACATACAGTGTGATTATGTAGCTGTGAATGCAATAGAGGAAAAAAAAAAAAGGTAGAAATATTGATCTCTAATTCTGATTAAATAACTAACATAACATTTGCATAATGCCTCTGGACAGGCTGGTTAAACAGAACCTACCTGTTCTTGTGGCCACTTCTGTCTGTCCTCTGGGGTTCTTGACTTTGCTTTAAAACCTCTAGGCACATCACTGTGCTTAGAGGCAGATGGGATATTCAGTGATTTTGGCCTCCCCTCATGCCTGTTAGCACTGTGAACAGCTTCTCCCTTTGAACAAGTCTCTTTATAGTCATGTGCCATGTTTTCAGTCCCAGTGTGCTCTGGACTCATTTCTGTTGTACTATTAATACTGCTCATGCTCATACTCATTTTAATTTCTGCTACAATCTGGTCAATGTCTTCTTCCTGCTCTTCAAGCTCTGCATCCTCTTTTCTAGAATGGTATGGTGATATTCCCTGTGAGTTCCCATTAGCCTCTGCTGGGTAATAGTCCTGATAGTCACCTTCACTTTGACAATACTGTATGTTTTCTTCCTGGTCTTGAATCTCCAAAGATGACACTTCATCCTCCAAAATCTGAACACCATCTTGACCTTCCTGCCACTCTTGCCTGTCCTTCACCTCATTTTCATCTTGGTGCTGAATTTTACCTTCAGCCCATTCTTCTACAGCCTCTTGACATTCATCTGTTTCAACATGGTGTTCCTCATGGGGAGCATACTCCTCCCCATTGCAGTCCATTCCTTCCAGGTAACTGTCATCCTCTGGACAGTATCTAATGTAGTACGTGATCCCCTCCTCTTCTTCTGGCAAGCCTTCATCATAGTCCTCCTCCTCAGAGGTGTTATTCACATAGTCAGAGCTGGAGTCACCATCTCCACTATGATCATTGCACTCATGTTCCACGGGTGTAGGACTACCTTGTCTGACAGTTGCTAGTTCTGCCTCCTTCACTGCATAATCTTCAATAGGAAGGTCACTTTCTTCATTTTCAGGCTCCCTGTTGTGAGATGAAGTAGGGCAAGCTCTCACTCTGTGATCCAGCATGCTGGCTGTAGTGCTTTGACGTTTCCTGTTTGCCATAGCCAACTCCTTATATGACAATCATTTCTAAGCAATTACTGTAGGGGAAAATGAAAAAAACATATTCAGGAAAATGTCATCAGTAGAGATCAGTGATGTTAATAGGAAACAGATAGATTTATTTGGTAAAAAGGATGTGTTTGTAGATATTTAAACCAGATTCACAGACAGCTAACTTTTAAAATGCTCATGTTACGGAATCATGAAATCAAATAACTTGCACACTGAAAGGAACAGATAAAGAGAAGGTTCTACATTTATGCTAAATTTATTCTAGTGTAAGATCTCCTCTGTCAGTTTGACAGAGAATTAGATCTGAACCTTGAAATTAGTTTTCAATTTCTTTTTCTTGCCAGTAAGGGGTCATGCTTTGACTGCTATGCAGTAAACAGGAGCTCTTTTCAATTTTCAGCTTAGGCATTTCTTTAATGTGTACTGAAATCATACATCTATAATCTGACCTGCTCTTACCAAAACAAAAGGAAAATAATTATAACTTGGCAGTCACATAGGGCACTAAAGGATAATGCACTGCTATTAAAGTTCTTAATCACTCACTGGTTTATTAGCTCTTACTAGCTGGATGCCATTAAGTATCTCCCATTGTTAAACCAAATACTGTTCTCAGAGTAGACCATTTCAGGTGGAAGGAACCTACAACGATCACCTAGTCCAGCTGCCTGACCAGTTCAGGGCTGACCAAGTTAAAGCGTTATTATGGGCCTTGTCCAAATGCCTCTTAAACACTGACAGGCCTGGGGCATCGACTACCTCTCTAGGAAGCCTGTTCCAGTGTTTGGCCACCCTCTCACTAAAGAAATGTTTCCTAATGCCCTGTCTAAACTTTTTCTGGCACAGCTATGAACCATTCCCATGTGTCCTATCACTGGATCCCAGTGGTAAGAGATCAGCTCCTCTTTCTCCACCGCCTCAGGAAACTGTAGAGAGCAGTAAGATCACCCCCCAGACTCCTTATTTTCAAACCAGACAAGCCCAAAGTCCTTAGCTGCTCCTCATAGGACATGCCTTCCAGCCCTTTCACCAGCTTTGTTGTCCTCCTCTGAACATGTACAAGGATCTTCACATCCCTCTTAAATTCTGGGGCCCAGAACTGCACACAGCACTCCAGGTGAGGCTGCACCAATGATGAATATAGTGGGATAATCACCTCTTGACTGGCTGGTTACACTGTGTTTGATGCACCCCAGGATGCAGTTTGCTTTCTTGGCTACCAGGGCACACTGCTGGCTCATATTGAGCCTGCTGTCAACCAACACCCCCAGATCCCTTCCTGCAGGGTGGTCTCCAACAACTCCTCTCACACTTTATACTTGTGCCTGGCATTACTCTGTCCCAGGTGCATAATCTGGCTTTTTGACTCGTTAAATTTCATCCCATTAATCATAGCTCAATGCTCGAATCTACCTAGATTCCTCTGCAATAATTTTTTTTTTTCAAACAATCTATATCACAGGAAAAAAAGACACATTTACGATAAAAGTTCATTAATTCTTCCCACTAAATACTTGTGCTCCTTTAAATAATGTATTTTTGGCTGAATACTGAGTACTAAATAAATAAGCAGAGATCATATGAACAGTATAAAAAATAGTCAAAGTAAAGAAAACAGACAATTCTAGACAGGCTTGACAACTGATCTGTTGTGTCTGATTTGGATGGGGGAAACAATGTACTGTCGGTATAGATGCTTCTCTATGTAGTTTGTTGTTGTTTGCTTATGATAAGCTTGACCTGTGCAGTTACTTAATTGAGGTGAACTGAGCTCAGATAGAGGCTTCTGAGATGCACCACAGAACTGCATGCTTGACTATATGCGTATAACAAAGGCATGTCAGCCACCCACATGATCATTTTGACATAACCAGTTTCTCAATTTTTTCGTGCACACATAGAGCAATAAAACTAGCATGGAGCTAGAGGATTAGCAGAGCTATACAGCTATGAATTTCTAGGCATTATGAATTTATCAAAAATATCCCGTCACTGTAACCTAAAACCTTGTAGATATCACTGCAGAATGTCTGATATCACTAGGAAAACACCAAATCTTAGTTTGTGACGAATCCTGGAATCTGATGCATCTATGGAGTAGTGCAACAGCACCACATGGTAAATCTAAGGTCTCCCTGAAACAGGGATTCTAGATTCTGGGATACAAAGCAGAAATGCATGTTAGCCACAGGAGGAGACATGAAAGAAACCCAGCATGTGAAGCTCATTTTAGTTATTGATGCCTTGCAGAATTAGTCTTGATAGAAAGCTTTGAAGCAAATAGTATATCTTAAGTGGAGTTTTAAATGAGAAAACCAGAGAAGGCAAAACTTTCCCAGTGATTACTTGCACCTTCTCACTATCAGAAGAACTAGTAGACTTAAGACTTTCTCAATATGTACTGTATGCCAACTGTGATCCCTTTAACAAGCTATCAGTTCTTACTTTGGAGTAAATTATATGAAACTCTGAACACCAAGCCATCTGTCCACTAGTATTGCCTCTGATTTAGTTAGTTCTATTTACTGCAAACTAAGGATGTTTCTATACTGTGATTGCAGTATAAACAAAACTTACTTTACATTGGATTAAAGTAGTAATCTAGTCAAAACATTGCAATGCTCTGCACAGGCTGCAAAAAGCTGCCCACAAGCAAGATAAATTGTTTGTATGACCACATCAGGACTGGGTAAGCACACTATACAAACACATCTAAAACAAGTTAAGACGGAATGCTACAAAAAAAGATATTTTGAATGGCAATGTAAGAAAACTACAGACACCTCATCTGTCTTAAATGGAAGTTATTTCTTGACAAGGATAGAACAGATGAATGTCTCAAGGAAAGAACCGTTCTCATCCACAGTGGCCTCGGTCTACTAGTCACTGGAAATGTTCTCTGTGTTTCTTAATACTTAGAGGTTTAGTGTAGTGGACACTACATACAAGTCACTACAGTGTAGCTGAAGATAAAGAAGCATAAAGCATATAACACAAGCACAGTTTGAAACTCATGACTCGGATTTTCCTAAAGAAGAGAACCCTTTTTTTTAGCCAGACAGTGTAATGGATTTTTTCCATCCACATATAAGAATCTTCATTTAGTATCCAGGTCCTGAAACTGCCTTAAATGGTGTCACTGCAGTGATACCCTTTTATAAATTCCCATAGTTGAATGTTCATAGATGCTACTTACCTGCAAGAAAATCCACTGCATACTAGATACAGTAGAGCTGTGAGCATCACAGGAAGCCATTTGTACGTACGTACTCCAAGAGCCAAAAGCCAGGGGCTAGACAGGGCACGAGCAGAGAAAGGGAGGGATGGCTGATGCATGGCAGCTACAACAGCTGTGAGGAAATTGCCAGGTTAGGGGCTCTAAGAAAATAGTTATCAGCTGGGCAGCATTAATAACAGCAGCTGCAGTTCTCCCCCAACAGTTACAAGTAGAAGTGCAGCATATGCACTATGGGAGGGAGAGTAAAGGATGAACTTCAAATAAATAGCAGGAGACTGTAAACTTTTTAGAGCATAGGTGGTAAGAGAGAAATTAATTCCTTCCAAGCATGTCTAGCATTGACATACTGGAAGGAGATAGGAAACTGCTTTTCAGTTAATTCAGTCTGAGGCCGTGACTGAAGGCAGTGCTTTATCCCTGCATGCTGTAATTGAGGCACATGTTCCCAATGGAGGTAAAATAAGCCCAATTTTTCAATATGAGTCAAGGCTGATCTTAATGCTATGGAAACTGAAGTTGCAAAGCAATCTCTGTGCAACAATTACAATTCCAGTTGGCTTCCTTACCTTTGCCATCTTCTCAGTCAGGCATTACTGTTTAGAAAACGAAGTACTGATCACATTAAGAAGGCAGAATTTATTATTCTCAGCCTCTGAACTGCAGACTGAATGTGCACTGATTATACCATCTTCAACTATGAAATGTAACTTCTACAACTGTACCGACACAGCTGAATTACTAAACAGAGTTTTCAAACACAACCCTGAGAATTGCTCTTTATGGAGCTGCACATACATTTTTGTCAAGGAAACAAACAGCTGTTTTTTAACTCAAATATTAGAACAGCCAAAGTAGCCTAGTCGTCTTCCACTGTTTCAAAATATCTCTCAGGCTTCCTAGACAAATACTTTAGTCTTACATTAGGTTTAGCATAACCTGAATCTTTTAAAACCTAAAATCATTCTAGGCTTTTTCTAAGTTGTCTCATGTCACACAGCAGAGTACTAGTTCCTGATAGCCATAGATCTAAACTCTTCCATCTTCTCATCTACAGAGATGTTAGTTTATCTATGCGGATAACAATTAACTGAACCCAGTATATTCAGATTTTAAAAGAACAGAAACAGACCTTGGGTGTTTGAGAAATGCAGTAGATACTAAATTTTTATCATGCGTTCTACTATCCAGTCTACTATGTAGAAGCCTTCAGTCACCTACTGCAGGGATTAACACTTCTAACTTTCTCAAGAAATCTATGGTGTTGGAAGGTTACATAGCTAACATTCACATATTGGTTACTAAGAATGCTCTTGAAATTGGAGAAAATAGCGGATTTCTATCTAACACTACTCCAGTGTCCTCTGAAGACAAGAGTAATGATTTGATGGATACAGAGGCACTGTAGAAGTAAAGTCTTCAACTGAGTCGAGGTCATTTCCACTGCTTGGTGCAAGACTTCCTCCTACTTCTGATATCTCAGCTCTCTCCTTGATAGTGGAGAGTTAGGTCAAACTTCCGTGTCACTCTAAGTGCAATTTCAACTTCTGACTGGGGGAAAAGTGCCCCTGAGAACATGGTGGCTCGGTGCTATATCCTTCTTTACTCTCTTCAGGATTCAGTAATTTTATCTTGATGAGAGAAAGAAATGCTGATTTGTGTTGTATAATGCACCACTACACTAAAGCTCCATCAGTGTTGTCAAGATCAGTGATTAAGGGGCCAAGTTACATAAGGTTATCAGTAAAAATGTTTTGCTTTCAATAATGGTTTTGCTTTATACTTCTATAGTTCCTCTGCCTCAGCTCAATGTTGAGAGGAAAAGGAAATCAATCTCCAGAAAACACAGGCTTCATTTCTATGTGGTAGTAAAAAGAAATATGCATAGGGGAACCAACCTCTTCTCCTAGAAACAGGACTACTGGCTTACAGCTGGAATTTATTCTAATCAGTGCTCATTATAGTCATTAGCTTTCTCCTGAAAGCCTTGCATCTAATCCCAGACAGCTGCAGAGAGAGTTTATGTAATTTAACACTTCGACATATTTTCACCTGTGTAGAAAGATACCTTCACTTCTTTCTTCCCATGGAGAGAGACCAATTAAATTGGCATTAAAAATGGGAAATGGTACACAATTGTAAACATGGTGATAAAGTAAAATACCCAGTATAATATTCCTGGCTGTATATAAAGAACTGCTTTACATATGTACTTGATTCACAAGCTGAATAGAATTCTAGTGGGTGCAAAACAAGCTCTGACAGTTTTTCATTTAATATGCATAGTGATCTGAGGGGATTGTGGGTTGGGGGTGTTTGTTAGCTTCATTTGGCAACAAACATGTACTGTTGCATGCTTATCTAGAGCCAAATGATCTTCTGAGCCCTGCTTTGGCAACCTAGGTGAACCTAAGGGTTCACTGGCCTCAATTTGACATACTTGCTTTATTTTACAAGGCTTCTTTCCCATGCTTGTTGCTCCCCAGGTTCCTTTCTTCATTTACTTTGCAGTCTCCTTTCTCCCACACTTCAAATATCTGTACCTTTTGTCATTTTTGACAAAATTCCCACATAAGTTTTGCTTCCCTGAAATTGTTCAGTACTTCCTATTTTCCCTAGATATTCAGTACAATCTAGCTGCTATTAAGTTTATTCTAAAAAGATACAACTTTCTACCCTTTATAAGTAATTTTCAGATGTAAGTGGAATGTAAGCATTGCAACACAATTTACCATCAGGCTAGATTATAGCACATATGGCCTTGTCGTGTTTTGAGCCAGGTCGGCAGCCAACCACCACGCAGCCACTCTCTCTCCCTTCTCTTCCGGCCATAAGAAGGGACAGAGATCCAGGCTTGGCGTTCGAGATAGGACTGGGATGGGGAAAAATCCCCCTTTACGGTCACGAGCAAAAGGCAGACTCGTTAGGGGAAGAAAAAAAAGAACATACATTTATTACAGACACTAACAACACATAACAGAGTAGGACAGTGAGAAGCATTGCCACATCTTGAGAACACCTTCCCCCCACCCCTCCCTTCTTCCCGGGCTCAGCTCTGCTCCCAATATCTCTACCTCCTCCCCCAGCAGTGCAGGAATGGGGGGTGCAGTCAGTGCTGCTGCTTCTTCCATCTTCGGTGGGAGGAACTTCTGAAACTTGTTCCCCCTGCTCCATCGTGGTCCCCCTCTCACAGGAGACAGTCTTCCACAAACATTCTCCGATGCGAGTCTCTCCCACAGGCTGCAGCGTTCCCCACACTGCTCCAGCGTGGGTCACCAACTTTCTCCAGCTGGATTCCCTCCCACAGCTGCAGCCCTTCCCGAGCTGCTCTGGCGTGGGACACCCCCCCATGCTGCAATCCTCCCAGCGCTGAATTACAGCAGCGGGGCTACCTTTTCCCACAAGTCCCTGACCTTCTTTGGGCACAGAACCTTGATCAACAAGGCGGAAACCACAGGCCATAAATCAATGTCTGCTCCACCGTAGATCTTCATGGGTGGCAGGGGGGGCCGCCCTGCCATCTCACCACAGGATACAGGGGGGTCTCTGCTCTGTCACACCTCCCCCCTCCTTTCTTCCTCCGTTCCTCCACTGACCTTGGTGTTCACGCAGCTGCAGCAACTCCTCCTCACAAGTCCCACTGCTCGTCACCACGTCCCTTCTTAAATACATTAGCACAGAGGCACAGCTGACTGGCTCAGTTTCCAGAGGTGGAGCTGATTTGGAGCTGGGGGAGCTTGAGAAGCTTCTCACAGGCGGCCACCCCTATAGGCCCCCTCCCCTGCCACCAAAAAAACCCCACCACTCACTCAACCCAGGACAGGCCTATGGGCTTGCTTCTCTGCCACTGAGCTGTGTTTTCAATGCACTGCTGACTTAAGTTATTCCAGATGTTAGCCCTATACATTCATAATCAACAAATGCTATAAAAAAATCTACCCAACACTTCCAACACAGACATATGTTTAGAACTGCTATATTTATCAAGTGATTCAATACAACTATAACCGAGCTAATAGTATTTTTCAACAGAACTGCATCAGAAAATTCCTGATTGCAGGACTTTATACCAGTCTCTTTTCCAATAAGCAGATAAGTGGAAAAAATCTAACATCAATTTCTTCAAAACAGTTTTAATATCAAACTAACGGTATTTCTCAGTAGGCTTTCATTACAGATGACTTAATAGACTCCCATCTGCTAAATCAGCCAAGATGAATTGTGACTGATCCAAGACTGGGAACTAGAATTTTTAATAAGCAGATAGCAGAACAAGAGCCTGCCATGACTGTGTCAGATTCTGCAGTCATTTGATTCCCCAAGGCCAAACTGCATTAACTTCATGTTCATTTTTCAGTAGATCTGACTACAGACCATAAGAATTCATCATGCAGAGTGCAGGAAAACCTGACAAGTCTTATAAAACCAGATATAAATGGGATCCTTACTCTCACAGGAACCCTGATCCACCTGTTTAACTCACAGCAGACTAAGCATGTAGACACAGATTTCAGGAGGAATACAGTATCTCTAATGAAGGAAAGGTAGAAGGCCATATAGCAAATGAGGACTGGGGATGTTGGTCCCCCATACACAGAGTGAGCCTATATAATACTGATCTTCTTGCATCTCTATATGGAATCAATAAGACTGTGTCCTACAATCAGAACTACCACAACTTAATTAAATCAGGATCATGTTGTGACATTCTTAGTGGCATCTCAATTTTATTAAAATTGAGAAGTGTTTCCCTGAGTAAGGCTGGCACAGCCTGACACTAGTTAGCCTGACCTGTTAAAAATGTCTAGCCCTTTTCCCTAAAACATTTGAATTTAGAACGAAAGAACTCTACAGAACCACAAACTGTTATTTCAGGGAGGGGGAAGACCTGGGACAGAAGTTTCAGTTCTTTGTTAGGGCATAAGCAGAAATGGTACTTTTATGTCCAAGACATTAGATCTGCATGTGCAGTAAATACATTCAAATGTAGTAAAATGCATGCATGTCTTTTGCTCAATGCATGCCTAGCAGGTCAATCATGTCCCAAAATGCCTGCTTCTCCGTGATTTTTTTTTTTTTTTTTTTGTGTGTGGTCATATATGATTCAGGGGTGCTGTATGAACCTGCTAGTCTTAGAGATGACCCATTTCCTCTTGGGAGGGGGGAAAAAAACATCACCAAAGACATCTAAGAAATCTAGACATGTAGTAGAGCTGAGCTCTATTCTCTGTGACTTGATGTCTCACTTGGAGTTGGTTTATAAACCAATAAAATGGCTTCATTCACCTATTTGTGAAAATATACCAAAAATACTTTCAAGTAAGGAAGTGTCTGGGTACAAAAATTACTAATTTTTAGCAGCTTAGATCTAATAGATTTTTGTACTGTGAAACTTGAGATTGAAAATGAGACTGAGTTCTAGCATTTGTTTCTGTACAGAACTCCAGTCTGAGTACCAAGAGCCTAAGCCAGCAATTAAGTTGGTCTTGTGAATTCTGCTTCTGCCTTTTCTTTCAGAAAGCTTTCTACATACTTTATTAAAACTCTTTATGAATACAACAAGTATTTAGGTAAGCCACACTAATGGAACCTTGTAGACACATCACTGTTCAACAGTGCTGCTGAGACTATGTAAAAAAAAAAACAAAAAAATTCAGTCAAACTCAGAGAATTAGAGGGGACCCTGAATTTGTGGGGAGTACACTTATTTTTATGAGTTGTCATGCATAAAAAATACATTTGATGAAGAATTTTTAAATTACTAAGATGATTTTTGCAGAAAAGCATGACTAAAAATGGTCAGAAGCCATTTAGAAAATAAAATTCAATAAATAGATAGTATGTATGAATAAACCTGAAATATTTTGTCAGTGAGGCTGATGACAACTTAGGACCCTTCCAGGAAGTTTCAAGCTTAACTAGATATGAATTTCCAGTTTCTGTTGGCTCTTGCTAAATGCCCTAAACAATCCTTTCTATTTCTTTCAAGAGAATTTTCATTCCAACCTGCAAAAGGAATGAGAGGGCTAACAGAAGCCAAACAAGTCTTAAATGAGCTCTCCTGCTATTTATTTTAAGATATCTCTACTCTTACATACTTGACCTCTTCTAGATAGTGGTCTAAAAATAAGAGTTGCAAACATAAAATGTGAATAGAATTAACAGCAACTTGTTTAGCAAACTTCAGATTTTCCACCTTTTTCCTTCATTTAAATTCCAGCAAATTTCAAATAAAATACATTTTAAAGCACCATTGTTTTCAGCAAGCAAAACCTCTTAGGCTTTACAAACTCATCTTCTTTTGTCCTGTGAAATTCCATTCAAAATTACCCTATTTAAATCTGACTCTGCTTTTCCATGAGTGCCTTTAGAAAATGTTGACAGTCTGTCAAAAAAAAATTTACAAAATCAACACGGTAGTTAGATGTCGTTCAGTATTTTTTTTCTTAGACTCTTCTATCAAGACACAGTTTTCTACCTCCCTGCTGGGCAGTTGTAAGGCTGGGGCTCCCTCAAGTCCAAAGGAAAGAAAGTACTTAACGGTCTCTGAACAGACAAGCCAGAAAACCACCAAACACATCTTTTGAAGAGAAGAGATGGTCTAATATTCCTGCAGTATGTCTACCTCATACAGTAACTGCTGTCAGTCTGGTAGATCAACTGCAGGGGCTATGTGGCAGTGCTGAAAGCAGCTGGGGTTCATACAACACCAACTATGTGTCCAGTTGTACACAATTCCTTGTTTTCAGTAAGGACCAAAATAAAGTAAGAAGTTACAAATTAAAAATACCAACAAAAGTTACCTAAATTTAACTGTGGCAGCAACATGTTAAGTTCCAGATTCATGATCTTCCTTTTAACCTTAACTCTTCACCCTCACAAAGTGTACGTATGTTTTATAATTTTACAATTACATATTACTTTTTTATCACCTGTCTTCTGCTTTGTTCAAAAAACAGCTAAAGGCAACTATAAATTTGATGCTATTTAGTGTTTCAAAGCTTCAATTTATCATCTAAGTATTATTTAAATATGCTTAATAGAATCAAAACATTGAATTAGAAAACAGCAAAAGATTTGTATGGGAAGCACAGAGAAAGGATGATTTTTAAAGAAATGATGGAAATGTGTACGGGAAGTGAAAATGAGCAGCATCTAAAAATAGATAGCATTAAAATACATTCCTTGCTAGTCATCTCAAGAGTAGACACTAGGGTCTTCCTGTGTAGCTAAGGGGGGGGAAAAAAAAAAATCTCATATTCACTTGTTACTCCACTGCGTGTACTGTGAATCTGAGGTAGCCACAAAATATATTAATTTGGAAAAAAAAACAATGAACAGGGAAACAGAAAATAAAATTACATATCATTACTCACCTTTATGTTTGTTTTATTTAACAACTGATAGTACAGTGAGAAATTAAAGTTCTGAGATAACAAATGCATGTTTCTTTGTTAGGATTATTTCAGTTGCAGTCTTGCAGAAATTCTCCTTAAAGTTACAACAGTTGCAGTATACTAGATACCTCAACAGCCTAGGATTTACAAAGTAGATATCCCTGTATCCACAGGCAATGCTTTTAAAATGGAGCAGACTGTCCTGAGTTAATACCTTGCTATAACAAAAATTTGTCAGCAAGCAGATCGCATTCTGAACAGAATATGAAATATGTATGCATATACTGAAGAAATGAACAGCATATATTGACTAGTTATATCTAATGCACACCTCCTCCTCACCCTGAAACCGAACAAAAACAACAGGTAATTTGCAATGGAATGTCTTTTGCTCCTGTTAAACCACATCAACACTATCCCTTGGTATATTTGAAATGTTTCATTACCTTACACGGAAGTGAAATCTTTACAATTAGTTTTCTATAGGTCAGGCAACCTTCCTATCATGCTATTCACCAGATGACATTAAGAGGTTTCTGAGATGACTTAATTATTTTTCATGTTTTTAAAAGATTGTACATTCTGAACTGTGTTCTTGCATTTCTTTTCATGCTATATAATAATTCCTCTGTTTGGTTTAATCTAATAAGCCTTTAAAATGCAATAATTACCTTGTGAATGGCATTCTAAAAGTTCTCTATAATTAGAACCCACCAACAGAAACTAAAAGTGGAACAAAGATATGCTAAAGACAGTGTAAAATTCTATGGCATTGCAGAAAGGGTATGCTTTAATGTATATCCCAAATGAATGTAGCTTTTATAATTAAAAAGACTAGCTATTTCCTGCTGAAGTAATAAAAATATGTGTAATCACATACTTAATTATAATTTATTGTTAATGTGGCTTAATCATTCTTAAGAGTTTAATTCCACAGCTCAAAGACAGATACTAAACCTGTAATGCCACATCTATACAGTTGCTTGAGTAAAGATTTTAGGGCTAGGATCAGTTTAGTGGTGTTATGCCTGCTAAGCAGAAAAAAAAACACCAAAAACATAATCTCAGTACAGATATCTTAAACTGGCGGAGGGACAGAAGCAGAATATTTTTATTCAACAGAATAAGATAAGCCTCCAAAATTAAGGCAATGAGATTTTATGGCCTATTCTTGTGGCTGCCCTGCTCCAAGAGATCAGTTTTAAACAATGAAAAGCATCCCTTGTGTTTTACCCGCATACAAATGCACCACTGATTCCTATGCAGAGGCTTCAACTTTAAAATTTATTTCAAAATAAATATAAATTTTAATATCATCTCATGACTATTCTAGGTATTTCCTAATTCACTGGGAATAAGGGAAAATTATAGGATGTATAGGAATAAGGTAAAAAAAAACACAGGAATAAGGGAAAAATAAAGTATATATAAACATTATCATGCATAAAGAATATATATCAATTCAATTATAACACACTCTGGCCACTGTGAGACAACTTGCAAACTACCAGAGATCTGGTAATTTTAGGTGGTCCTAGGATGGATTATATGAAGTTGTAAAATACTTTGAAGAGTACATTTCTGCTGACTATGGAGGCTACTCAGAAGTTTGGCAAACTTTCTATCTCCTGCTAATTTGTATGCTTTTTATGTTCATATTGCAATTTCCTGGGTAATAATTTTATCTCAATAACAAGGTTGGTTTCCATACTGACTTAGCACTAAATTATAACAGATCGCTATAAGCATAGCATGAGCCAGTGCTAATGTAACTATGGGAAGCCACCTGGCTGAAATTCAAACAAGACAAAACAGACATTGAACTTGGAGGTAACTATAGTTGTCTGTGGGAAAACGACTGAGGTCAGAAGGGCCAATTGTACAATCTGTACTAACAGAATCTGGCCTTCCACAACTGACATGCAAAAACATCACCTGTTGCAATTTCTTCAAACTCTTCTGTCTAACACAGAATTTATTTGTCAACTTAATGTTTAATAAAAAAAAGCTAACAGAACTAAATTTCCCTCTTCTTGTCTCTACGTACTGGTATACTTTTGAAAAGATTGTTAACTGGAAAACTACTAAAGGAAAACTTATCCATTTGGCCCCTAACGTAAGTTTAACTACTACTTTAGTAATAAAACCAAATGATTCCACCTGAAGTGTCTGTTAATATATGAAACTCTTTCTCTGTGTCTACAACAATTCACTGTTTTGAAATGGATTGATCAATGACTGGAAGGTGTACTGTGCAGTCAAAAATATTGTACAAGGTGAGGTAAAATTTATTTTGGCTAGAAGATGGAAAAAATGTTAATTCACCATGGCAAAGAGCCTTTTAAGCCATCAAACCTATACAGTGACTCGTGACTTGGGGGTATAGGCAAAAGGTGAGGCAGGATTTGAGGACTTCCTCAAAGGTGAGGGATTAGCACTTTTGTAAAAATCTACAAATTCCTAATTTCCATGTTGTTAGAGAAAAAAATTATATTGCAGAAAGAGGGTCTTCACAGTAAGAAGAAACGTAAAATCTGTTGGTTCCATGAGATTCTCTTCCACAAGAATACAAATCTTAGCTTTTTATCGTTTCTTTTTAGTAGAAAACTCCCTCTTGTTGTGGTGCAGTCTACACTGACTGCTCTCTGAAGACTGGTAATCTGCGATATTCCTTGCACTGAGTTCCAGACTCCTGATCATACTAGACCAGAGATTACTGTCGGCTACAATCTGAAGAGGTTTTATTGAACGAGACATGCAGTAAGAAAGGAAAGAAAATTGCTTATATTAAAGCTGTTAGAGCAAGCTTTGCACTCTGTTGCTATCACATCGATATAAAAGAACTCCATGGGTGTTAGTTAAATAGGTTTATGCACATGCAAGAATAGTTTTAGCTCATCACAACTTAGCAACATTTAATTTTGGAAACTGGGTGTCAGACACCCAGTTTAACCCTCCCATTTTCTTCAGATGGAAATAAGGCTTCCCTAAGAGGTCACTCATGTTTATACTTGCTTGTATGTTTGTTGTATACCTCTTGCATCCATAGGAATGGTTACTAATACGTACATAGGTATAAGTATTAAATTTATAACTTCATCTCATTCAGTCCCTGCTCCCACTAGGAAAAAGACTGTGAATCCATCTAGAAAAGTTATGGGGCTATTCTAATCAATAAATAATTTGGAAAGATTAGTTAGTTCATCAGAGAAATTGTTATTTTTCTGGTTTTGAGGAATGCCAAGACAGTAATGCCCCAACCAGTCAGTGAGAATACTGGCCCCCACACCAACTTATATTCCTAATAAGGTCTCAGCATAATAGTGATGCAATTCCTGTCATTCTTTGTGCCTGTATTCTTTTCTTCAAAAATTGTGATCTTGCCATTTAAACATTGTCATTTAAGTACTTTGAGTATTTAGACAACAAAATACATTTATCTGTTAACAATACCAGGTAACTATAAGGCAGTGTTAGTTAATTCAACTTCATCATTAAATATACATAATAAAAATGTTCCATTTGGTCACATGTTCAGTTCCACCTGAAATACAGCAACCACATATATTCCTGGGATTTGTGTATCTGGAATAATATTTTTCTTCACAGCTTTTGAACAATCTATGGCTATTTAAAAATAAGCTCTTCAGAGTAAATGGAAAGATCGTAAAAACATTGTGGCAACCTTCAACAGACACATGGCTTTTAATAGTTATTAACTGTTGCACATACATTTTCATGCACCCAAGAAAGAACATCAGACTTCTTGCATGTGAACTACACTTTCATAAAATACAGCACTCTTACCAATATAACTGTATTCCACTCCATTTATTCTCTGAGAAAATGTTGTGGTTTCTCTGAACAACTACTGCTAACTCTCATCCTGGCTCAATTTCATTCACAGAGTGGCTACTTTATTGTTATTTTAATATTCTAGAATTATGCTTTTAATATGCCTTTAACTTTTTTTGCTGTTATTGACATGAACTTTCTTCTTTGAAATAATGTCCCTAGAAAAGTCCACATTTTCACGTATCCCTTCATGCAAAAGGTGATGTCATATTAAAGAAAAACTGGAAAAAAAAATGGGGCCACTTTAGCATTTTAAAATTACGTGTCTCAAAAGGAAGATAAATTCTTAAACTTGTTACTTATTTAAAAATACATGGTCTACAAGAAATTAATGTTTCAGAACTTAATTCATTAGCATTTTATGCTTTAGTTTACTGTTTACCAAGTAAAGATTCTTGGAATTTTTTTGGCATGATGTATCTGTTCAAATTTTTAACACAATAAAATTGGAAATACTTACTACAAGCAATTAATTAATCATTACAACATGATTTCATGCATGTGCTTCCTCAGCCTCATGCAAAAAAAGATAGCTTTCTTTTCATGAATACTAATCTCAGGTTATAGGCAGAGGTAAATAAAGTATACTATTTGAATAATAATGTAGAAGATAATAGAAGGACAGAATAGGTCACTTTAAATGAAACCTGGAGATTCAGCAAAACATTTCAAACTGTACAATTTAAGAATAAGCCAAACATTCTTGACCTTACTCCAAAAGCATCCATTCGATGAATGTTTAGATGGCTGGAGGGGAAGGTGGTTAGAATATCAAGACTGTCAATTTACAGCAGCTGTGGAGGTAGGTCACTGGAAAGGCCTCATTTGGAAAAGAAAATGGAGACGCTTAACTTTCTACTAACTCCGGATTTAACTATCAGGTTAGCAGTTCACACCCAACCATTTACACTCAAATTTTACATCTTCTTGATTCTCAGTGTATAATAACTCTTCAAAAAGACTTCTTTTTATCACTATTGACCTTGAAGTCCTGTGAACTATTTCATGGGTGCTCATTTAACATTAGCATAGGAAAAAATTAGATTTTCTTTAAAAAGTTACAGGAAAGGATTGACAGCACCACTTCAATGAGTCAAACCTCAACAGAAATTAGATGTGCAGGCATTAACAATTGACACTTTTCCCATAAGCAATATCTACTAAGACATAACAATTAGGTACTGCTAGTAGTCTACAGACTTTTAATATCAGCTATTCTTCCAGCTGGCTAGCTGGAAACAAGTAGCTCTGGTCAAAAATTTATTAACCACAGTCCAAAAAGTATAAAATGTTTTTCTACATGGCCATTTATTCACATTTTCTTAAGTCTCACTATAAAAAAAGAGGAAGAGATAAAGGATTCCTTTTAGGAGTTTACTGTATTAAGACCATTTTCCTGGTGGAAATACAGTCAAGAATAGATACCACTGAGTATTTTTTGCAGTGAAACTACAGAAGAGTAGTCTGGAAACTGCATGAAGTTCCTCCCAGTGATGAAATCTCTAAAATTTTGCTGAAAGCAACACTGTCCCCATTCAATTAGCATAAGAGGATTAGGTTACATTTTTCTACTGTTAGCAGAACATTGTCTTTTTCAAACTCATACAAATACTCATGCTGCTGGCAGATTTAGTAAATAAATAAAAAAAAAATAAAATCATAAAATAAGGGTAAAGACTATTGCGTTAATTCTCTTCCAGATAAAACAGTCTGGTTTTGTTAAGCAGAATTAGCAAATTGCAAGGTTAAATTATGAGACATTTTACAAAATAAAGATTTAATAAGAATAGTAGACGATGAAGATAATCAGAGGTTTTGTTAGCAGTGAATTATGTCACGGGATTTTGCATTTCCAACCTTTGAAAAAAATATCTGTAGCTTGCAGCTGGTTGTGTTTCAGGCACACTGCTCCATAGTGGATGATCACCTCATTTGAAAAGCAAGATTAGAAAGATTTCTCCCTCTGTCTCTAAGGCATAAATTGCATATCAGTAAAATCCTCTCCAATTATAACAACTGCTTAGAAGATAAATACTCTGTCAATCACTTCAGCAGATACTCAAGATGGCTTGAGATCTTTATACCCACCAGCTTTTGCATCAGATGTCAGCAGAAAATTTGATTATATACATTTTATGAAAATAAGACCTTTCCTCCTAAATAAGTATTTTGAATGTAAAAATATTTAGATGTGTGCTGAATAATACTGTTATAGCTCAGTAGGTTTACACATAAATAGTTATTGAAAACAAAGCACTGATCACAATGCTTTAAACTATTATTTGGTATTAGAATTACAGATATGCAGTGACCTGACCTACATACTGCTGTGCTAGATGCTATGTGAGCACATGATGGATGTGTACTCTAAACTAAGAACTTAAATGGCAACTTAAATGGCTATTGACGAATTATTGTTACTTTCTGTTGTCAGCTCTCCATTCCCTATGGCTATGGGGACTAGGACATGATGCATGAATTAAAAACAAATGATACTTTGGCATTTGTACTCAAATTGATTTCTACCAAGTCACTACAGGTCCACCTCTAAGGCCAACTTACTAAATACCACACTCCTTGCTTTCAAGCAGGTTCAAGAAGCAGCATGCATACTGGACCTTAGTTAGTATATGTTAGAACTAAGCCTAGTATCTCTGTGTATTGCACAGCTTACCTGAAAAGCTATTTCAGCCCTTGTACAGCAAACTACATACACAGACATTTAGTTCTGAGAATGGGAGTAGTTCATCAGCATGTAAGACTCATATCCTTATCTTATGGAGCTGCCTGACTGCAGACATGCACCCTTACCATCCATGGAAGACCCAGGCTAAAGTACCCAAAGTATGTGAACTGGTCCTATATTTTCTGGTTCCCAAATTAGCACCGTAGCCACAGACACCTTATTTCTATTAAGTTTCAAGCAATAAATTGTAAAATACATAACTAAATATAACATCTAAAAATGCAGACCAGACAACCTTATCAGAGACAGAGCATAATCAGTGACCAAGACCTAGCTTGAAATGTCTCTCGGGTAAAACAGAATCAACTTGTATCTTTCTTTTGTACAAGAAATCTCACTTATCTCTCAGATTCATTTAAAGTCTCTTTTAAAAATAAAGAATTTAACAGCAATCATGTCTCTTTCCTCCCAAAAAGTTATGTCCTCCAAATTTACAGAAAGGGGAGACAGTTCTGGGGAAGTCCCATTAGCTATTACTCTGTTCTTATCCTCTCTAAGCATCTGCTTTTGGCTACTCTGGGAGATGGGATGATGGGAGACAGGAGATGGGTGGCCTGATGATTTTTCCTCTAAGCCAGCACAGCACATTACTTAAGTCAAACTCTGCCATTGAACAGCTATAAGATAGTTCTACCCTTTCAGGTAAGTTAAGGTGATATATGTGGAGGGATATATTAGTCTATTCACACAAATTCAGGAATTTATTCACACAAATTCAGGAATTATTACTAGGACTATTTAAAATAATCATTTATATAAATTTGAATTTTGATTGATATAAAATTAAAGTTCATATGCATCAGTTTTCCAAACATTTAGGTCAAAATTTGCTCTTTTAATCAACACTAGATAGAATGTGATCTCTTATCTGCAGAGATCCGCAATTTAAATTAAAGAGGATTTTGTCCACTGAGGATAGTTAATTATCACTCAAAATAGTCATTAAAATTCAAAAATGCCAAATACAGAAACCACAACTGCTGTAATTAGGACACACCAAAGTCACTGCACAAAATCACCTCATATAGCAGGAGGTCAAATTATTTGGATGAAAATTAGTAATCAGACACAATTATTAACCTGAGGCACTTCTACGCAAAGAAGTGTTCCACAAAACTCTGCTATCTCTAAAGAGGGATGTAATAAGTGTTTACAAAGTCAAGCTGCTGAAATCAATCTTTCTAAAATTCAAATTATTTTTTTAAAACAGATAAAAATAGCATGCTTTCTACAACATTAATACCTTATGAGAAACACACTGAATGCAGCATTGCACTTCAATCACAGAGTGCTGTGGAATTCGGTTACCACGTATTAAGGCCCTACAGAACTTAATGTCAGATACAGCAATTCTTTGTTATTGCTCAGTGAAGCACAACATAGATCTTTATACTGATTTGGGATTTCATGCCATTTTTCATAAGCAGTGTTTCTTTAACATGCCTTCTCTCCAAGAAACATTCAACCAAGAAAAAATAAAACACTTCTCGGAGAGAAGTCCTACACCTACTACCATAGTTACAGGTAAACTGTCTTCTCCTTATTAACTATGATTGACTACATAACCAGAAAAATAAGCAGGCTTATTGTATTATTAACAACAAACTTTAAAGAGATTCATAGCAATACCGTTTGCTAGCTTACAGATACCCAATTTCATGTCTGCATTAATCTCATCAGTATGCAGGAGTACCAAGAAACCTCTGAAGACAGTTTCTGGAGAAAAGCTAAAGACTGTTAGCTTGTCATACAATGATCATACAGTCATCTTACACCTTAAAACAATTATGTCCATGGATGAAGACTGCTGTCTAAAAAAAAAGGTTTATTTCAAGTACTTGTACTATATCAATGCTGTGGATGTCTAGAGTATTTCAATCTTCAGGCTACTGCACCAATAGCCTTTCAAAAGCACTGTAATTCCATTTTATTAATACATGACACATGAATCTAAAGAGTCGTAGTTCAAATCCTTTCTTCTATTCACATTTTCTTCTCTGAATTAATGACTCTGAAAAGGGGAGTATGTTTCTTCCACACTGTAAAGGTATAATACAAATGTAGCACTCACATTTATTTTATACTTTTACTAGCATGTTTTTAAACTTCTCTCATCCCTCATTCCACTCCTGTCACTGTCAAATTCATTATCAAGACATACATGTGGGTCTTGCTGAAAAATAACTGAACTCTCTAACTGCTGGGATTATAAATACTATACTATAGCTTTCTTGCTTAAAAGTAGTGTGCTGGTAATCTGTATTATGTAAAATTCAGATTTTAGATGTCTACATCTTATTCTATCACACATATTCCTTTTCTGTACTTCTGTTTCGTATAATTTCAGCAGTTGTCCAAAATGCTAAATTATGTCTCTGTCTCAAAATAGAATTCTCCAAAACAAGGACCATCTTTTTTTCTTCTCACATGATTAACTTGTGCATGCTATTCAAAACAGGCCTCAAGCCAATGACTTAACATTTGGTAACAGAAAGATAATGAGATTCATTGGCTCAAAGTAAATCATAGCTGTTTCACATTTTGACTATCTTGTGCCTGGATGCTTAGCTTAGGGATCAAAACCATTCATCTATAATGCATCTATGAATTTATAGACTGTTTTACCTATGGATAAAATTTGTTCCTGACTCACTTAGAAAATGTGCTTACTAATTCATTTATCTTAGAGTGGCAATGAAGCAAATGTGTCAGGGTATGCTGTCTGTTTATGAGAGATAGGGATGACTGAAAGAAATGTTACAACTCAGCTTTCACAAAACAGCTGTCTTTTTTTTTTATCATGTTATTTAGATGTATTTCGATTTAGAAGAAAAAAAAATATTATCTATGTCTATTACAACTACCACCCTGTAAGATTATTGTAACCAAAAAGGATTAACAAAAATTATTTCTCCAATGTGCTTAGTTTACCTTTGCAGCTTTGAGTCTGTTCAATTTAATTATTTCCAAAACATATGCAATTTCTGCTTAGCCTTTCATACAGTTGCCAAGAAGAGAGTACCATGGGGGAGAGGGGCGGGGAAGGCAGCTACATGTCAAAAACTATGAAGTTGGCAGAGAGAAATAAGAATCAACTTGATCACTTTACGCTGACTTTTATTTTTTTTTAATTAGCTATCAAGCTTCTTTCCTTTTAATGTTTTCCAAATATTTTCCAAACATGTATGCAAATATCCTGGTTTTTTCTCTATTTATTTTCAGTGGTAATCTTGCTCAGAATGTCAGTCCTGCTCAGTCATAAACACTCCCCTAGACTGTGCTGAAGAAAGATTAGAATTTCACTAGCTAAATAAAACAGGTGGAAGTAGTTTCAGAGCATGTACTGCTGAATGAAATTCACAAATGCATCCAAAAAAAAAAAACCTAACTAAAAAGAAACTAGAAATAAAAACAAAATCAGAAATACTTATTTAAATTCAGCTGAAATTCCAGTTTACTATTTTAGCCACAGAAGCAAATTTCCATGCACTTGGATTTATAAAATATCCATAAACACACACTACTACTGTGACTCTTTCTGAATTATCGCTGAAAAGCCTGGTGAGAAAATTGTACTTCCAATTTAATTTTGTTTCTCAGTTTGTATGATCTAAATCCTACTTGTCCCATTTTAGTAGTCTCTGTGCATGAGTGCATGCCTATGATACAGTAAGCTGGAGACACCCAGGTTAAGTCTTTCAAGCATGAGTGTTCTGCTATGGCAGCTTACACCCACAGCAGAGGGTTTGTGAGCTATGCTAAGCCACTTTTCTGACTCCTTGCTTGGGTTATCTGCAATACAGAGGCAGAAAATTGTGAGGAATTAATGTGCATGTATACTGCATAGATTGTTGTTCACATACAAAGTTTTAATTTGTGTGTTATTAGCCTGAATTGAAAGAACACCACAGAATATAGTGTGAGAATCGGATGTCTTGCACAATTCACCTATGAAGCTGATCATCCAACATAATACAAATATAAAATTAAATATGATCCATCACATTCCAGTAGACTTCCTAAGCCCTTTCACTACTAAGCACACATTGAATGCCTCCTATTTTTTCCACATCAGAAGAATTTTTTCATGCTGACACAGCAAAGCTGACAACATGCTACAGTAGTCAATGCTGTAGGTGTCTCAAACACAAGCAATGCAGGCTTAAAATGACTGCAGATACACTGTTAGTAACAGGCTGTCTTGGATAACCCAAAGAGCAGCAAACACACAGCATCTCCAGATCACTTACTGCCTGAAAACTGCAGCCATGTCTTTAGGTGGTGCGATAGAAAGTAGTATCTTTGACTGCAGAAAATCAATATAAAAATGCACCAAGGAAAAACCTGTCCTTACTAGTTACTTCAAGATAATGAAAATCATAAATTGTCATCTCCTAATAACATTTAATTTTTATCTTTGCTAACAATCTGCATCAGACACCTACAACATTATGAACTTAGACAGGGAACAAAAGCACACAAGGTAAATTAGGTTATGTTTGAACAATACTCAGTATAATATTATGTGACTATCAAATTGACCTGCTCACACAGCACACTGACAGCATACTTTTTTTTCTAGTAACTGCTGTAATTAAAAGAGTCTGTACAAAAAAGAATATTACATAGTGTCTCCAAGAGAATTAAGGAGCTCCAGATAACTGAGGACAATGAAAAGTGGGAAATAAAAGATGCTCCATGTATTGTCCCATCTTAGAAGGGATTTTGCTCATAGTTGTACTGGATATACTTAAACATGTACGCTTTTGTATTATAGGTATCATTTAAGCAGTTTCATAATTACCAGTGTAAATACGCAAGCTATTTTAGAAAAATGAATACAATTCATTTTCTCAATGTTTATATCATTTTACCTCAACAATACAAGAACATATTTCCACATATACTCACATATACAAACACACACATACTGTCTCTATATCAAAACTTAAGCTGTGCATAGAATTCCACCTTTAAATTTCCTATTCAATTTTTTGTCTACCTTTTTTATCTGTTTTAAAAGAAGTTGCATAGAACTAATTAATACCTAGTGACTCTAAGGAAAAAAAAAATGTTTTTCTTGTGAAACCAGGATATTTTAAATGGTGATGTAAGAAAATTGAAAGTTTTTACCCAGGGACAGTTAGAATAGTCAAGTAATTTCTATTGCTTATAAATTTCTTAACTTTCACTTTAGTTTTAGTCCTCTATCCTCAGTTAAAATATCCAACAGGAATACAATGAAGAGAAAACTGATGGCAAGCAATCCACAGTCTCTGTGACCAGCTGTTTCTGCCCACATTCCTATGAAAAAATATGTAATGTTTTCAGATTTGAGGAATTACATGTACTGGTTAGCTGTTTAAATTACTAAGGATGGAAAGAAAAAAAATGATTCATACTGTCTCTGAAGAGCACACAGAAAAAGCTTTTCATAAAGCTTAGTTTCAAATAAAGCCCAATATTACATACCAAAAGGTCAGAGCCTATACTGTGCTAAAATTTAGAGTAACCTAGACTTCTGTGTCAAATGTACTTATTGTGAGGGGGTTTTCTCCACTGAAAATGTTTGTATTTTTTGTGTGTAAAAGTATGGGCAAGAAAGGAAGAGGTGGTATGTGCATTGGTTCAGCTAAGATGTACTTGAGTCCTAATTTCGCCCCTTGTTGATAATGGGGAGCATTATTCCATTGCCTCTGACTGACACTGGATTCCTTTTCCATCACAACTTTTATTGTCAGATGTACTCACATACATAGGACTCCTTTTGGATAGTTTCTTGTATGTCCACAGAGACCTAGTCCCATACACATAGGTCCACACATAAGCATACATGAAATTGAAAAATGAATACGTTATTATTTATTTCTTTTTAGATAGCAGGCATATGTTAATTGTCAGTAACTATGGAATATAAAGTTTAGCTTCAGAATAATTCAGGTTTAAGCCAAAAGAAAAAAAAATATACTCAACAAGCTCAAAGACTAGTTTTCTACAATTAAAAAGAAATTGAATCTGCAAAATAGAAGTCTGGAGTGAAAGTCCTTTTAAACTTAAGCAGGTTAGGATGTCATCTTAGATTGTCTGCAGAACCAAATTCTAGCCACTTGCAGAAACAAATACGTTATGTTTATTTAAAATCAAAATAATTTTTAAGAACGTTTCCTAACATTTTCTGTAAAACTGATGTTTTTACAAGGTATCAGTGCATTTTATTTTTATGGTAAGGAAAGAATTCCTCCCCAGGTTAGAACAACAAAGGACTTCTGTTCCTTTTTTGATTTTGTAGGAAACAATCTACTTCCTGGCATCACCTTGCTCCTTTCATTTGGAAAGTTCTCTAGGATTGTGGCAATCCCTGACTTCTGAAATTTCTTATCAGCACTTTATAATCTACATCTTCTGATTATTTTGTCCTATAAGCTTTATTCTCTTACAAAAAAAAAAAAAAATTAGTTTGTGGCTGCTAGTACAGGGTCTATATCTAGATGGTTGTATAAAAAAAATGTATAAATCAGTTGACTTGTTGCAGAGGGCTGTCAGTGAAAAATGTGATCCCTTCCATCCTATTCAGGAACTTAAATTGTATTACAGAAGAAAAGTTCAGATGTTTCTTCATAAGACTCCAGTGTTCTGCCAAGTTTCTTTCTGTTGTTCAGCCTCAGCAAACCATGTACTATCAATTACATTTTTTTCAGTTTTCTGTACTATATTGCTAAAGATTTCCTGTGCTTTTCAGACTATCTGGATGACAGCTGTACTCCTTTAACATAAGTCTAACATTCTGAACATTCCTCTCTTTCTTATTAGGATTCTTCTTCACTTCACAATTACCATGATTACCACTTTCAAGGCGAAGCCAAGTATTAAGGGCTTAACTGCTAAACCAAAACAAGGCACGGTGTATCAAGACTAAAAGGGAAGACTTTTCTATTTTATTTTTCTTAAGCGTGGGATAGAGGATGGCACAATCCTCAGTAACAAATGTCATGTGGCATGTAGTATCATACCAGTTAACATCACGCTAACGCTTTATCCTGTGTGTTGAACAGGTTCCAGCTAGCAGAGCCTTGCAGCTGGCCAAGGTGCAGAGGTGTCTCATGCAGGAAGAGCAGTTCAGGGTTCTCTCTTGTACACTACAGGATGAAATTCTAAGCTAGTATCAATTCCCTTCAAAATCCTTTGCTTCTCTCACATAATCACCAATATGCTTCACTTACAGAGTTTTTGTTGTTGCTTTAGATATTCTTCAACTTGATCACACAAGTCTTATAAACTGCTCAGTTTTTCTTTCTTAAATAGCTGCTCCCCTTCACCTTCCCCAGTGAGGATAATGTGTACCTCTGCTATGAAGTGGAGGAGAGGGTACATTATAACACCACTTAAAGCAACTGCTGCAGTAGGCACTGTATACACACACACACAGAGCATACACGCTATCTAAACAGACAAGGGGAACAAAATGCAAGAAAGCAGAGGAAGATGTACCTGGTCCAAAGTCTGCTCGATCTTTAGCAATTCATTACATGACTTGGTTTCTCTATTTCTTTTGTCCTTCTCTAAAGTCATCTGTATATACTGAGAACCAGTTCAAGGGTCTAGAACTTAATCCATCACCAACTTTATTCCTCCACGGCAATTTAGAGGCCCCAATCTGACACTTGGATTTTGTGAAGTATTTAAGAGTATTTCATACAAATTAATTTTTAATACTTTTCAATTGTCTTGCATCTATTATTTAAATTCACCCTAAAGTAATTAAATTCTATATAAATACAGAAGACATTCAATATAGAATTAGAGATGGAAGCAAAAATATCTGGTGGATATTTCTGTGAATTAACAAAAAATAAATTTTATTTAAGATGTTATGAAACTATTCAAAAATTTTGTTTAAAATGTGACCAAAAAATCAGTTTTCAAAAGCATGATTTTTTAAAACATCCAGCACCTGAGTAATTGTGCTTAGTTTTAGTTATGACAACCATATGAAAAGAAAAATGTATACAAAATATGCACTTCATTTGGGATTAATATGGAATGCAATATATACCTCCAAGAAGATATTACCAAACAAAAGGCCTTAATTTTCTGACTTATTTTTCTTTAAAAATACATTTTACATGAAATACCCTCCCACTGAAACACTTATTGAAAAATACTTAATTTCAGATGTGAGCAGCTTGCTCTAAATTGCGTAGGCAGCATGAGAACACTGCAAAAGTGTCAATGTAGAAGTAACATAAATGCATGAATAATGTCTTCTTACTGATTTAACTGTGAAATATGTTCTTTTGGCATTCATAATTAGGGACAAAGCAGATGGTGAAAGCTTAATATGTCCATTAAAATAAATTATGCTGCCAGTGTTTCTTTATAAAACTTTGATTGGGTTAGCTATTTCAGGTTGGTATTTTTTGTTCTCCTTGGAGTAGTTCCTGTGCATATGCTGGAGAGGACAGTATTTCGTATTATAACTGTGCAGCAGGAAAAAAAAAGGAAAGGGATGGGGAATTCTGTCCAAGACTAACACCACTTTTAAATGGGAGAACTCCAATACTTTTTTTTCCTCCTCCTTCCCTAACAATCTTTTTCTTCACTAAAAGAAGGCTTAGTTGTATTCTCCTTACTCTTTCACTTTCAGTGTCAAAGCCTTAGAAATAATGTGTGTTTCTTTGTTTCCTTCTTTAAAGGATCAGGAAAAACAAAGGTCTGTTATACGTATTGTTGAATTGCATCTCTGAAATACAGCATGTAAATTTTGTGATTCACACACGCATTAACTGTTTGTACAAAGAACTACAGCTGTTGTTGCCCATAGCATTTTTTGTCATGGAACAGAAGACAAGAAAGGCATTTTATTTTTAGTGTGCTCCCACAAGCAGATAAAGAATCACAGCTAATCAGCTAGCTTAACAGCAGAGGCTACCATACCATCTTTAGGACTCAACTCCGTACACGTTCATGAAAGTCATTCCCTTGTGAAAAGAGGCATGGTATTACCTGCATTTCTCTTCAGGGTAATCATTACCAATAGAGTACGTTGCACTCATGGTTTTCTGTGAGCGAAATTCATGGCTTGTTTTAGGTAGAAACGGAATTGCTGCAATTCAAGATCAATGGGTCAACACGGCAATAAAGCCAGAGCAGAGATGATGAAGTAGCACAAAACTATTTGGCTGGCATACATTGATTGGAATGTAGTTAAAACACTGATTGCTCGTGGGATTTGAAATGTTCCCCTTTTATCATTAGAGTTCCAGTGGAAACATACTGACAGTGTAGAAAGACTTGATGTTCAGCTAAGTTTGTGAAAGACCATTTATCAAGATAGGGAGTTGGGGCTGCATTCAAAGCCTCCTGGAGGCAAGCCTTTGCTGCTCTTCTCCCCAGAATGGACTTCTCTTATCAAAAGTACTCCCTACATTAAGCTAATAGGTGTAATTCAATCCTATTGTTGCGAATGCAATAAACTGCATTCCTGCTGCCCAGTAACATCAGATACCCTCAGCTACCCACAAGAACTGTATTACAACTCTTCATTCCAGAGTGAAAGCTACAATTTAAAAACTATAATTTAAAAACTACTGGAATCTCTTGTTTCATTATGCAGTTTTCGTAAAACATGTTGCACTGGAGAAAAATTTAGTTTGCTTTCAATCAAATGTTGCAAGATCTGAAATATACATTTACTTATTTGTTAAAATCCAACAATGGATTAAGTAAAATAAATGTTGTATTATTTAAAGTGTTTTAATACATAATATTCTAAAATAAAATAATAGAAATAATATTAGAATATGAGGTTGCAACTGACTTCTCTATATCCAGAGACTATTAAGAATTCAGAGCACTTTTAGGCTATGCAATAAATTATTCGGCAAAGAAATCAGTAGGGACTGAAAACGGCTTTGAAACCTGAGCCAGCCAGCAGCCTGGTTCAAGGCAGCTGGAGAGCTAGCTTAATCACAAGCTCAGGGTTCCCCTGGGCAGTGCGACCCAGGGACAGCTAAGTTGAAGTGTCTCCTGTTCTGTTGCACCTGAACCAAATGGGGGAAGGAGAGGTGGCTAGGAGAAAGAGATATTGCTGCTCAGTTCGATTAATTCCTTACTTCCAGAAGAACCTTTTAGGGAAGAAATATGGACAGTCACAGATTGGGACAAACTTTTTAAATAGAGTAAAACTGTGCAAGTCACAAATCAGCATAGCTTCACCACAGGATCTTCATTAATACTGTTCTTTGGGGTGACCCTCATGTCACTAAAAAAAAATCTGCAAATTTACTTTGGGGTTTTTTTGTTATGTGTAATATAAACTGCAGGTATGTCTGAGACTTAGAGAAGATGGGGTGCACTTTAAATATATAAATGAAGTTGTATGTGTCAACTGCTATTTCTTTTGAAAACTGACCTTCAGTCTTTGCCATCTGTACCCTTTTTCCACTGCTTGGAGACCTGCTGCTCCTCTCATCTCTTTGCAAGCTTGTGCTGTGCCTGCTAAAGGATTCTGCTGTATGAAGTGCAGATTAGTTCACTGTTTGCATTAACAGTAGCCATCACTGGTAACTATATTCTAAAACATTCTCTGGAAAACCAACTAGGGAAAATACTTCCATACACATCACATTAATATCATACTTTACAGGTAAGATATATTAAAAAAGACTACAACTCACTAACTTGTATTACATATTCAAAACCAAAATAGGGTAGCTAGATTTATATTTTAAAAGAGTAAAATAAACACTCCAGAACAAAAACAAACAAAAAAATCAAGTCTTGTTACATTTCAACAGACACTGCACTAATAGAAGTGTAGGAATCAAGAACTGAAGTTGGAATAAAGTCCTCAAAAGCAGCTATTTGACTCCTATGAGCAACAACCCTTTTTTGTGCTAGAATCTCCATACAAGAGGAGATAGTTCCATCACTGCAGAATGAACTCTAAGAGATTTCGCTGTTATTGGGAATACAGTAACTAATTAGAGATTGTAACATCTTTCAAAACTTTCTAAATCTCATAGTTAAGGCTAATTAAAATTTCCATTCCAAGCCACTTTTTCAGTAAGGAGACAATAGGTAGACAGCATGACTTTTACTAGGAAGTTGCAAATTCAAATTTAAACTACTCAATTTCTATCTCAGTTTCCATCTCCACCCAAGACTTTCTTTACATTCTTGATCAAGTGTTAGCTCCTATCCATTAATAAGCTTCAGATATACAGAGGTAGAGCTTCAGTTTTCAAAAAAAGGGCAAACAATTTCATACAAATATATGTGAAATAGCACAGTAATCTGGATCTTGATAAAGTGTTTGCTATCTCTTTGATAGGCCCATTAATTGTTATACTACTGCTATCTGGAAAACTGTAGCAGAGAAACCAAGCGGAAGTACCATAAATTGAACTCTTTTTACAGAGGCAGAAGAAAAGTTTTGTAGTGGGAAGCTGGAATTGTGTTTGTACTATACAATGTCTTACAGTTATAAACAATTTCAGTTCCAGAGTACCCTTGTAGGATCACTCACAGGTGAAGATACTTACTCAAACTGTTACTTCAGTAAAAGTTTCTACACAATTAAATTTGAATTCTAATCTTACACTGAATACAGGAAGAATCTCATAGCTACAGATCAAAGCATTCCTGCTGCTTTAGGTTTGGGTTTATGCTGCATTCTTACGCTACACAAACAAATTTTTGTCACTATTACAACATTTCACTGCAAAGATAGTGTAATTCACATCAGTTTGGTATCCCCAAGACGCCACTGCAGCTGGGAAACCATTAGGTTTCTCAGATAGGGAAACCCATGAGTTCACAAATCAAGCTAATTATTATAGACAAATAGCATATTTCATAAAGTAGCATTTATTAAGCAGAATACCCCATCAACCTATTAACAAAGTACTATCTCTAACTACTTCCATTATATGGTCATTATGTTTTAGATCTAAGCAACAGGACATGTGCTTTAGGAGCTGCATTGCAGGCAGGCAGAAAATGAGACAAGAGAATGTTCTTATGTGTCTCTTTGCATAAAACCAAAGCCTAAATGAGACCTGAATCTTTCAGAATAGTTATAGCTATGTACAATATTACGATATGGTTTTCCACATCTGTTAATTTCAATAAAAGTTAAATGTTAATAATAAACCCATTAACATGAAACATTCACTTCTCTCAAAAAAAAAAAAAAAAACCACACCAAACCCCACTGAAATTTTGAAGTCAGTACAACTAATAAACAAAAAACAAGCAGGTACTTTGAAGCAAGTTTGATTTTTTTGCTTCTATGTCTCAAGAAGTAGTACGCTACTCTTTAATTTACTATTGATTTCTCTGGTGATGGGAAATCTGCTTCAGAAAACATGACACTTTCTGAATTGGAGGCCTCTAAGTATCCTATACGATCTGAAAAATGGTATATTGATGTATTTCATAAATGTAATCATCCTATAATTTTTTATTACATTAACTTGTATATTTTAAAGAAATTAGTGAAAAACAATTAATGCCATCCTTGCAATATCTGAAGACTTGTAAGAAAGCTGCTACACTTCAAAGACTTCTTTTAGAGGGCTTGCAGTTATGTTATGTGCAAATACATGTCAGGGGATGTCCTTAAAATGTGGCACTTAAGAAATGAAAAAGGAAAATGAGAAAGGTTGTAGAAACTGGCCAAGCAGAAGGAAAATACTTGAAAAGTATCAGCAGATAGACAAAGGGTAGTGACAGATACTGATGAGAAAACCCATCCAAGCAGCTCAGACAAGAATGTCACCATTAAGAGTATGCTGTTGAAACTAACGATAAGAGGCCTAGAAGATTAATTTTAGTGTGTCAGGTGATCTAAGACTATACCAAAGTATTCTTCTGTTCTCGTCCTTAGGCTTATGCTAGCAAAACTCACAAATTCAACCCCCAGAGTTAAGATCACTATAAATTTTCCTAAATTATCATTTATGTACTGCAGTATCTTTAGAAAACCTGCCTGTTAGCTGTTCCGTGGAGTAAAGCCATGACACATTTTGCATTTCCAAGATGAAAAATAAACATCTATGCCATATTTCTAATCTCACTCTTGGATGTCAGGGCTGTGCTTGGGGCTGGAAGGCCCAAGCTGTTAAAATTCTAACTAAAAATGTATAGCACAAGTCCTGCAGGCATAATTAACGTGATAGAAAACTGTACTAAAATGCCACAGTGCACAAATCATACTGACTGTTAGAGACCAGCCAGAATGCACTGTGCTCTTATCTCTGAATCAGGCACTGGGATCCACCAATAGCATCTGCCTTTATACTTTGTCATCAGACCATATTCCTATACACTTAGGGCATTCTGCATAGACTCGTAGTGTCTGTCCAGATACGTATAACCTGCATATTGATTCAGTTATGGGCCAGTTATAGGTTCCTACATTTTACAGATTAATTAGCAGGAAAATACGATTTATATGAGCAGAAATGTTAGAAAAGCAGAATGAACACAACTTGGATTGACCTCAGACAAATTAGGATTCTAGGTAAGGTATTTTTAACCCGGACAGTTTAGGGACAGCAGTATTACTATTTTGTATTGTAAGCTTTTCCAGCATCTCTTACTTATATTATTGTTACAGCTATTTGGTTAGCACAATCATAACAGAACTCCCCATCTACTGCTTACTGTTGCATATGTTCAGTCTCAGCAGGTTACCATCTGATCTACCCCTGTTTAAGAAATTATTTTCTTTCCACTAAAGCAAATATGAAGGTCTCTTCCACAGCCATGTTCAGCTCAGAGTATTAAGAACATAAGTGTGGCTATTGTTCCAGCTGTGTCAAGCAGCCTTAGTGCCTGCTGCTCTGTGTTTGCATAAATAATATTATTAAATGTTATTTAAAGTTTCCTAGGACAGAAAACTTCACCTGACTGAAAGTTGGGAAGAGACTGTTCACCTTTCAAGTGCATGAGCCTGAAATGATCAGCTGCTATAGAAATTCCTATTTCTATCTGTAATAATGGAAACTGGTTTTTGAACTGCCAAGTTCTGCAGTCCATACTCAGGAAGATCTTCCACTTAATGTGATGCTTTGGAACACTTTAGGCAAATCTGAAAGAGTGGAAACAAAAGGCATCCCAATGGCTGCCTTCTCCATTCCAAGCCAGTTCTGTTCATACCACTTATTCTGGACTCTCTTTGAGAAGTGTCTCCTCTGTGAGTAAGACAGCTCAAATTGATCATTACGTTGTGTTATGCTAGTTTGTTAATCATCAGAATATGTTAAGGAGGAAAATGTTCTCAGTTGTATCTGGAAAAACTGAGTCATTGAGGTCTCTCCTTTCATAAGCTGTTGGGAGTTCTGCTTTCTAGTGCCAAGTCTGACCCTGCTTTATTTTATTTTTTGAAAGCAGATTTTGCATACCCACAGCTTCCTAATTAAATTAATCAGAACAAATTTAGCTAAAAAATAAGCCCAAAACACCTCAAAATACACTAATACTCACCTGTTATTATCCATAAAAAATGGCCCCCCAAAAAATCTTTACAAACTGTTACAAATAATTAACATACTCTGCTGCAATCTTTCTTGCGTTTGTTTGAAAGAATAGAAATAAAAAGCAACATGAACAGAAAAAGTGCCTGATGGTAAAAAAACAAATGTCATTTTCAAACATCTCATTCTCTTGAATTAGAAGACTTGTATCAAATTACTCATTTTTAATCAGTGAACATCTTGGATTACATACAATCTGCTTAGTAGCTCTTGCGGGTTACAAGGTAGGAAACCTACATGAAATGTGAAGTATTCGTAAGTAAAAATATTTCTTCATTAAGAAAAGCTATTCCAATTATGTTTTGACAATTCCTAGCATAATGTGCCTCCACAGGCTTTTGGGCTCATGTAATACATGCATATCCAACGATGTGGTGTTTGCCCATTTTTAAGGAAGATAATGTTTTGTAGATGGTCACATACACACAAAAAGGGGTTGTTGCTTGTTCTCTCCAAAAAAGCATGAGTCCACCACCCAACCATTCAACGTTCACAGAAAGGTCAGACCAAATCTGTTGCAACAGATTCTAACCAGTAAGAAAACCAGTTCAGACTAACAATCAGTCAGCACGCTAACAGTGAGAGCCTCACCATGCAGGGAGTGACCCAGCTGGACACACCGCTCTTGAACTTGACAAGCATACTCTAATGTACCAAAGAATCTAAGGAATCAAAGGGAAGAGCAGACAGGGGATTCACTATAGAAGAAAAAGTGTGCATTTGGATAAGCCAGTGTAGACAATGGATAGGGTGCAAGAGGATATCAACAAGCTTCTTTTTTCTCAGGGTTTGTAGAATTAGTAGCCTTTGATTTTTCATGGAACTGTTTTCTATGTATTTGCTCAGGTCACCTCTATTACTGTGTGCTTATCAAACCCTGCACCTGTAAGATTTTAAAGGCTTTAGTATTATTCTACAGTCATTCTTCAACAGTGTTTTCTTATTCTTCAACTGTGTTTTCACACCTCAGCTCAAATTTGTCCAAACAGCCAAGCACAAAATGTATCCAAGATCAGGAAAAAACAAAGTACACAGAAATTTCCTTCAAATGTCTCCTCAGCTTTACAATAACTTTCAAATTACAGAAAACTATAAGCTAGCAGTATGTTATTTAAAAAGACAATATATATAGGAAGTGGTCTTAAGCAATTCCTATTGCACTGTTTTCCACATGCGTAGCTTCATGATGATTTATGTTGGTAATGTGTATTGAATCATATTTGGAATTTTTATAGTAAGATGATCCTCCATAGTATTATTTCACAAATGAAAGAAATGCATATTCATCCACGGCTTCAGAGGCCTAAAGTGCTCCCAGGAGTGTCACAAAATGAACATAATGTTCCAAGAGCTGGGTATTGCTTTTGGATCAGTGGTTGAGCTGATGGATATGAAAACTCATGCAGCTAGATAGTAAGCTATTGGCTATAGTTCTAAGGAGTGAATAAATTATTTTAAACTTAGTAGTAATTTATGCTCACAAAATGAGTAAGGGTACCATCTGTTCAAGTACAGACAATAGACAATTCTTTTAATTTGGTGTTAAATCGCTCGCTTTTGATGTAGCTGCATCACTGGTGAATACTCCTTAAACTGAAATCACACAGAAGCAGAAATCTACTTTTCCTGAACAATGGCAGGAGATCACCTAGGCCTTCAAGTAAGGTAGATGACCTTGGAAAAGTAATAAATAACTTTAGAGTAATATGTAGGGGGAAATTTGAACTCTTAATGGTGGGGAAAAATGAGAAAGAAGGAAGAATTTTAGTAAAACCGCCTGGGAGTTTTAGATAGTTTCAGATTATCCCACCTGTTCTCCATAAGTGTTAAAACTTGGAATAAGCAAGGTATCTTACACCAGGAAACACAGGCACTCCCTTTGCTCAACTTATTTAATTTCTATGTTTTTGATAAAAGCCTTGACTAACTTCTGAGGACTCAAGTTCTCATTCATCTCCCTAGAGATCATACAGTTATTCCTCCAAAGTAATTTTAAATAGGTTAAGGCAGCAGACATGACATACATACAGAAGCTGAAAAATCTGCAGTAGAATCCAATTATTTTTAATGTATTTTTTTATTTTATAGCTTATCTATGGTGTTATCTAAAAAGAATTCATTTGTGCCTTCTAGAGAAAGTGGGATCTTTTCCTGTACTCTATAAATATTTTCACTAATTCTTACTGTAGAAAGATGCAAGTTAAGTTTAAATTACATGTTATTGTATGGGACAAAATAAAATATTAGTACAGTAAAAACTAAGAAGAATGACCTGAAGTAAATCTGGGAAAGAGCTGTATCATACTTCTTTCTCTTCTCTCTCCTGAGAAGGGTGGGAAATCTACACATTCCTCCACCCTCTACTGGCCGTTTGCTGAGTCAGAGGAAATTAATTGAGTCTACTGTGGTTTACAATTCATATGACAAAGTACTAGACATAATAGCTGCACTGGATAGTCAAACACAGGGCAATAAGATGTTTCATGTCCTAAGAAGTTCATGGTTGAGTTACAAAGCAAAAGCCAACCAACTCCGGCAAAGGAGAACATAAAGACTGTAATACTAGGTCAACCACAATAAACACCAGTATTAGCAATTTCAGTTGCTTCCCTGCTTTCTCTTTTTGGCAGTGGGTAGGTAGTATAGCAAAATAAAATTTTCATAATTAGTTTGCAGGATGTAGATAAATCTTTTCAAGTGTTTCGTAACACCTTCTCCTAGATGCAAAAGACAGCATGGGAATAGGCCTAATATGCTTACTAAAAAATTTAACAAATGGGAGATGAAGTCCCATATCCCTACTTGGCTGCTGAATAGTAAATACAAGAGGAGAGGAAGAACTTTAAAGGTTTATACTTGAACAACTACATATTTTTTTAATCGTTATTATTGTTGTAATGGAAATGGATGTTGTACTAAAAATAGAATAGGTGATGTGGTCATACCAGAGGTGTGAGAAAATGATGTTTGTAGTGGTAGCCTGAGTGGATATAAGAAAAGAGAAATTGCATCCACTGAGGTCAGATAAAACATTACAGAAATCAGAATTAGGAATATTGAGAGAACATCTAAAATCTTGTACAATGTCTGAGATAGAGGCGCAAGTATAAATTGTTGGTCTAGAGAGGGCAAAAGAATTTGTGTTTGAGATTACTGAGACTAAGGGTATGGAGGGAAATAAAACAGAACACTGGATAGAGCCATACAGACTTCTACAGGAAAACAAAGAGACTCCTTGGAAAGGTATCTTGAAAAAATATTTAGGGCCACAGGAAATGATACAGTCATGAAAGGCTGACAGGAGAGGGCACAATTTCAAGAATTAACTCATGCTGGAAGTGTCAAAGACCATCAAGAACACAGCACTGGTTCTGATCTTTGACCACCAAAATAATAAGTCTCAAACCAGAAAGCAGATCCACAGCAGTGTCATATGAAAACTGCAGTTTGGTCTAACAGCTCAAAGAAGAGAAACAAATAGAACGGAGGGGGAGAGATTCCTATATCCTTAAATTTTAATACATGTATCTTCTTCAGTATTTACAATGTGCTGCAGAAAATATGTGGTAACCCCTAATTTCTTCCACAAAATTTGTAATACTGTTTTTCCTATGCACAAAAGCATCAAAAGGAATAAAAACAATCCACTTGATTAAATAAACAGGCATGCATTCATTTCTAAAAGTTAGTGAGATCTGTACTTAATATATTGCATTTCTTGAATCACCTTGATGTCTTAAAAACTTGAATTTGGAGCTGAAATAAGAAGTAAAATGACCTGTAAAAAGGGTTTTCACCCACTAGGATAATGACAACAGAGCTTCTATGTTACTGATTCTTTATTTTAGGGGCAAAACACACAAATCAATTCAAACTTTTAATAGTAAAACCGTGCATGAGCTCATATACATCTCTATCTTTAGTGAATCAAAACCCCATGTGCTCATTCCAATACATCCATATTTAAATGTATTAATATTAGGTAAAAGCATATGGTAAAATATGACAGTTAATATGGTAAAAGCATAAATATATATATTTTTTGAGGCATAAAGAATGTATGCTGTATACTACCAAGTATCCTCATCAAACCAATCAGAATAGAATTACAATACAAAAAAACCCCTGATGTGATAAAGTGGTTTGGCAGATTAAATTAGGTACTTTAATTTGCAGTACTACTTTTAATCCAAATTTTCCATGCATAGTTCCCTTTTATGTCTTAATTTGGAATTTTTCTTTTTTTCCTCTTTTTTAGGATTTAGACCAAACCCCCCAAAAAATACTATCTCTGCAGAAGGGTAGCTGAAACACTGCAGTTCAGGGGAACACAGGGGCACAAGCTAGATAAGATCATGAAGAAACTTCACCTAGAGTGCTATCATTCATATTCCAAATGCTTTGTGAATAATCGTGCAACTACTACCATGTACACTGCTTAATCACATCATTGTATAGGGCTACTCCAGTGAGATGTAACTGGGTTCTCAGAATCCCAGTTTGGCAAGCCACTTCTGTAACCGCTGTGCTTCTGAAGTACTGGAGGTACAGTAGTACCCAGAGGTACAGGGACACCCGGTGTGCTTCCACAGCTTACTGCTGTGCTTAGCTGGGTAAGGGTGGGGTTCCTCCCAGCCCCAAGTGAGGCTGAGTGAAGACAAGTGGCCTGCTAAATCTGTTTTAGTGTATAGGTGTTGTCTCACCTGACCAGAAGAAGTGGCTGAGTGAGAAATTACAGCACCTAGTTGTAGCTACCATTTCACTATTTGCAGTTGTGTTTGAGTATGTCTGAGGTGACTTGACCCAAGACTATGTGGCTGAGGTCAAAAATGTCACTAAGGACCAGAAAACTTTTCCAACTTGTTTTGTAGCTCTGTTGAACCCTTCAGTTCTGCAGGGAATAAAAGCCTTCCCACCCCCCAGTTTTGCAAACAGATAGAACAATCCTCAAAAAACAGGTGAAACTGGATTACAAATGTGTTATATAGGAAATCTACATGTACATCAAAATATTGTTACTTCTCTCTTATCACACACTATAGGCAACTTGAGAACTTAATTCTGAACTTTCTATAATGAAAATAGCTGAAATTATTGCAACAGGAAGTAACAAACGGAAAGTTCTCTGTATTTCAGCATGTCTGGTTTTTCTATCTGCAAATTTTGTAGTATTGGTCTCCCATATGTTCTTCTACTACTGCTGCTGCAATGATGCAAATAGGAGTTTTAAATAACAGAATCTAGAAATTAAAGTCTTCTAAAAATTTTAGAGGAAGTGGTTTGTTTTCAGACTTAAAACATTTTCTAGTGCTGTTTCTAAAACTGAAATTTCTTTAATATTCTATTTAATTATTTCGCTTTAAAATATGCAGTCTTTTATAACACATTCAGTAAATTATCTGTTCATTTATTAAAAGTCTGTAAAAGAAAGTTACAGCTAATATGGCACGCTTCCTAGAAGCTGTACCCAAGACATTAATGCTTCCTTCTGAAGTAATTTAAATAGGCCTCTGAGGTCAATCACATCTAATTGATCTTGCTGTAATAACTTGGTTCCATAGCATTCTAAACACATTCTCTCTGCTTATTGAGATGCATTTCTTGTACAATAGGATTATACAATCTGCCATTTATACTACACTCTACATTATTATAGTACTACATTATTTTATTATAATGTCCTTGAGATCTACAGTTAGAGATCAGTTAATTTTCTCAAGTCCTTTACACAGTAGGGCTTAAAAGTACTGCAAAACTTGGCTGCTATAAGATTCAGCCCTTGGGATCAATGCCAAAAGGTGGCAGTGAGCTGATGTACCACTGCACCATACTGCAGCAATTTTATAAGCCTAACCCACAGACCCATGAATGCACTCTGAATGAGTAAGTAGTATTTCAATGCAAGCATTTACAGAAATACTGCCATGCTTCTTAGCAAATCTGACCTGATGAACAACCCCACAGATTTCAGTCAAATAAAGCTTTAGCAAGGTCAAGGAGCCTAGATGTTGCACAAAGGACATATTTTCCAAAAAGACTCAATAGAACTGTGCCTAGTGGATAGTAACGATATGAGTATGTGGGATTTGTTCTTAAAAAAAAAAAATCTTTCTTCAGAGCTTTTACAGCAGTCCTGAGTAACCTAGAACTCATATAACAAATATATAACACAAGCTGATTATGAGTAATAAATTACAGGTTTATTATTGCGTGTAATTTGGGGAGCAGAGGGCTTCAGGGAGAGATCAGGGTAAAATAACTTGTTGCTTAGTTATTCTACAGAAAGAGCAGACACTTCTGATCAGTTAATCCACTGGAGTTGAGTGATGGATCATAAAAAAAAAAAAAAAAAGTATACTTTAAGACCTTATGAATCCCAGGAGTTCTGAGTTGGTCCCTGAAATATTCTCATACTCCTCCCAAATAAACAAACATAAATATATTCCAATTTCAATGAATTTTGAAGTATTTATGTTTTCATGAAATCTTGCCTCTCTTAGGGCCAGTATGTGGACTTTACTCAAAAGAATTATCAAGAGAACTAAATAAAATTTCTCCTGAAGGAATTATGCTTGCTACTACATAAATTACATTGATCGTGTAAGGAGCTAAATACCTTAAATAGTGCCATGTTATCTTCAGGGGAAGTATTTAATAATGTCTCTAATAAGCAAAGATATGTACTCTTTCTTACAAAATAAGCAGGCTCTACTGTACTTGCATTTGGGGGGGGAAATCCACAAATACACATAATGTGATGACAGCCCTTATCCCTCTGCCCATTTATGGAATTTTAAATGATGCTTACACTGTAGTCCAAAGCTAGCTTATAAATTGCAGATAAATTATTCTTCATTGCAATGCTCTGTATTTTTGGCAGTGGCTAAAACATCCCTTAGTATAATTCTGTATGAACCAATAAAATCACATGCTAGTAAACTACATGTCCATGTACATATAAAATAAATTAAAATCTGAATTAATTCTTCAGTAGTTTTATGTAAAAATATATATTTGACAGTGCCAATTTATTAATTTTTACTTGACATATGAGATGATTTAAGTCAGCTTAAATTCAGATTTTTTTTCTTAATGGAAGAGCTCAGGTCTTGTAATTATCACCTTAAAACTCTGTTCAGTTCCTGTATGTAAAACCAGAGAGACTTCATTCAGTTACCCATGTTTGAGACATGAACAGACTTTTTCCTACTTGTGCCAGCAATTTAACATCAACTTGTTTCTTTGACTTCTGAAGAAACTGTTTGGAGAAACTCATAATACCAGACTGGCTTAATTTATATGATAATATACGATGATTTCATTGAAGTATTGCACTTTGAGGTCCTAGATCCTAAATAAAACAGAACATCAAAATTTTGATTGTGCAAAAAGTATTCTCTTTTTCTTTTTTCTTTAATAGGATGTTTCAGAGAAGTGAAAATGAGAATAATAGTTACCTATTTTGCAAAAGTGCTAGTGACTAATTAAACAATATCTGTACAGTGATGTTAAGAAGAACCCCTAGTCTAATCACCATATGCTTTCATATATTTTGTTAGCTGTAGCATGGAGAATAAAACCAATACACTGTACAGTATCTAAGTGCTTAGGACTTCAGCAAATAAATCATTTAAAATCTGAAAAGTAAAATAAAACCCCTACAAAAAAAGATACATATATACGACACAATTCTTAGAATTTATCCTTATTCCACCATTGGCATATTTACTCCTGGGTGGTGGGGACTAATTTTCTCCAAGTCAAACTACTGGACATAACTTGAATTTACTGTGAATGAGTATATGGCTTAATCACTACGTTCCCAGTTGTAGTTTCTTTTTCGATTCACTGCAGTTTGAGATACATGTAATCAGGGACTCAGTCACCAAAAAACGCACTGCCAAGTAAGGTGCACACAGGAACAAAGGAAATGGAAATGAATTCATAATATTCTGACACTGACCGTGTCTACTAGATTACATGCCAGTAATGATAACCTGTATTTTACCTGTTGTCAGGAAAAGCAATTTACAATTTGACTTACACACATTCTAGATTTAAAATTAATGTAAATTTTAACTGTACACAAATCCTGATCAATCTCTTAATTTCTCTGATTACTAAGCTTTGCTGTTTGTTACACTGGAAAAGACATCTAGTGGAAAATCACACTTCCTCCTTAAACTGCTATTTCCCAATACACAAATTATTCAGATGTCTGGAGACTGTGAAGAATGTCCTGCTTTTATAATAACAAAGCTATTATATTCTCTTAACTATGAAGATTCTTAAAAACACCAACAGCATAAAAACATTTGAGAAAGTATGTATTTTGCTGTTATCTCTTCTCTTACTTGAATATTTCTAATTTTATAATCAGAAAACTTTAATTTCAAATTGACATAGCTGGAACATTAAGTATACCTCAAACTCTTTAGTGATCACATTTAGCTAACTAGTGACCCTTACTACAGTTTACAGCCTGCTTTATTCTCACTTTCTAAACGCCTTTGTATTTTTCTTACAAAATCATGCACTCCACTTCCCAGTAGTTAGCATAGCAGTCTGGTACAGAGAGCCTCATCTGTACCTAAGGCCTCACAATTCAGTTTTCCTGTGGCAATTTGTACAGTCTATCCCTTTATCATCAGTTTTATAACAGTTACAGCTGCTGAAAAACATACACAAGCACAAAATTATACATAAAAAGATACTTAAAGTCAACATATAATTGAACTTAAATTAAATTTTACGATAAATGAACTAGTCTGCCTATTACTTTCCAGAAATCAATTATTTCATAAATAATGCTGGTGGTATGGATTTGAAGTTTAGTTCAAGAGAAAGGGATGGATGTGAAATACCAGAGGGACCTTAGAAATAAACTGAAATAGGCATTAAACCTTCCTATACATTATGCAAGTGTCAGTAAATGATGCCTATGTACGTTATGTGGAAGAACGGATATTAAACTGTAAAATCTCAAATATATGTAATTCTCTTCTATCAGTTCTAAGTAGCTCTGAATACATCATCAGTTGTTTTGCAGCCTATTAGGATTATGATGATATGTCTCTGAAAATCCCTTCCAAAATGCTCCTGTTTGCCTCTAATCCATATCACTGTAGTCACCACAGTTTTTAAACAGCTAGGCAAAGATAATTCAGTTTCATCAGTTCGACTTCAATCCATAATGACAAGAGCTATCTATTCTTATTTATTTTCATTTTATTATTCTGCTCCAACTCCAGCCCAAAAACATCACCACAGACTGTGAAGCAGCAGCCTGGAGAACAAACATTTCATAGGTCTACACAAAAGGACTAGAACACCTTACTAAAAATAAATGTTAGTGCTTCAGTAATGAAAAAACCCAATCCTGCAAAACCTCTGTTGTATGAATAGTGTCACCTTTACTGTATAAGCAGTAAAACAGAAGGTTCTAAAATTGCTCAAAGGTCTAAGGATTAGCTATATAACCAGGGCCTAAACTACCAAACCCAGTGTTTTCTACTACTGAGTTGCCATCTTGAGAAAGATTTTCCTTTTTCTGGAAGAAACACAATTATGGCAAGTAGTTGGAAAAAAATAAAACAGCTGCTGCTCTGCAAAGAAAATCACTGCATGTCACTAGTTACAGACAATAAATGAAACACTGGCAAAAATCCACTCCATTATACCCCAAACTACTTCTGTTTACATTCTATGCAGCATAAAAATAAGTGTTGATGTCTTATCACTGTTGTGCAGGTCTGCAAATCTGCATCAGATTTGATTATAACTGCATGACAAATGAGAATGCTTTTTCCAATTCTCAGCCAGCCTGATAGACTAGAACTACACTCTAGCAAAACTGCAGCCTCTAGGCATCATATCTGGTTTGTTCAGGACAAGCCTGAGCTAATTGAGATTTTTTTTTTTCCCGTTCTTTGTCACCTTTCATTTAAGATCAATTGAATTTAAGCCTTTTCCTCAAAATTTTTTACTGCTAAAATCCAGTAAAGACACTTTTTAGCATGACCACTACCTTTTTTATATGTATGGAGTGCTGAGGTCTGGGTGAAGTTAAGAAAGCAGGCTTAGAGCAACTGATTAGAGAGAGACAAAAATGGAGCATATGTATAAGGCAACATATCAGGAACAAACAAAACTGATATCTGTGCATCTTTAAAACATATTTGCAACAGATTGATTAAGGAATTAATGTTTCTGAGGAATTAGGAAGCAAGGATGACTAACGAGAAAATTATAGAACACAAAAAGATAAATACACTATTAAAAAAACAACAGTACAAAGTATCAATGTGCAAATCAAATTGAAAAATATATTCCAAAACAGGAGCACATACTGCAGGCACCCAACTCCGATCTTACTATAAGATCAAAGCGTACATTGAGGAAATCTGTAATTAGCAGTGTCTTCTAAATGAAAATACAGTAAACAAAAGATAGTCAGAAGAGTGAAAGACAAGGATGGTAGCTCTTGTCCACTTTCAAACATTAAGGATAATCAAGATGTTCCCATTCCAGAGCAGTATGAGCTGTTTGTTTAAGGTAAAGAGATACAAAATCATGTGGGAGATTCCACAGCCCTCCTCTTGTCTCCCTGAAAAGAATTAAGGGACTCTTTCCATTTAAATGTAAAGGTCTTTCTGTAATAGTATTAAATGGTGTAGCATCAGCTGGTCTGAATCCACTGATCAATACAGTAAATCCTAACTGCTGGAACAATGACAGAAGAAAAGCCCAATTTGCACAGTGCTTTGTATATCAACATGCACTATGGTATTCTATCCCTTCTGAGATTACACAGGGCAGGCGCAGAGCCTCTTCCTTTCCCAAGCACTGTTCACCTGGATAGGGTTTCACTTTGGTATTCCTAAATCATATGATATACTGTTTTTTATCACTATTCTTGATAGCACTTCTCCCACAGGTAGAAGGCTCTAAGAATAGTCTTGACTAAAGTGGCAGTGAAACTGGATTACAGGACCAGGTGAAAAACTGTCAGACTTTTCTGCCATCATCTCTGTTAGGTCCACAATGTCTGATAGAGTTTTAGAATTAACTACTGGCCCTGTCCATGCCTTCTCCTAAACCTAACAGCCAACCCTAAGCAGCACTGTCCTTAACACAACTGTACTTCTTTGCTGCAGACACCACTTAAGGATGTTATATTTCACATCAGACTATATATGGCACTGTGACACTGTACAATAATTCATTAGGAAGACTGAAAAGTCTAAATTTTTTCTTTTATTAAATTATGATTGTTTTAAAATAAAACCTAAAATCTGAAAAGCTTTAATATAGAGCAGCCATGTTTTCACAAACATAACTGAACATATACCTGGGGCAGAGATGTTTGAAGCCGAGGTGAAGAGGCTCAGGATCATCTCCTTTCCTTGTACACACACAAATAGAAGAGATTCATTAGTTAATTTTTTGTTTATGTGTGCTTAAGAGGCCATATTCTTGTATTCATCTATATTTCATTTGATAACTATATATCAGGTGATTCTTATAATTTGTTAAGATTTCCTTATGGTATTTTTCTGAAGCTTCTTCCCAGGTGGCAAGACCTAATTATCCGTAGCATGATCGTTGGACACAATTGCTCCAAACAGTCCCTGACAGCAATCATGGTATTATTTCAGATGTACTTGCTGGCTACAGTTACTGTGCTTTCTCTCATTTCTAGTGAAGTACAAATTATAAGTTTGTTTTAAATCAGAGAGAGTTGGAAAAAGCATAATAAGATATGACAGGTTATAGCAAAAGTCAGCTCTTGAGAATTCTTTTATTTCCCCATGCCAAACTTGAAGATGCCATAAACTCAAATCCTCTATGCCAGTCATAAAATTTTAATTAGCTAAACTAAAAATACTGGTACTATTTACCACTGCTCTTATTTGTTTCTTAAACTGCTAGATTTAACACTACTAAAATAGATTGCAGATTGCAAAAGGCCATCACTAGTATATTAATACTCCGCTTCAGCATACACGTGAGTATTCTGTTCAGCTTGATTATAATTAATCAGTAATCTAGTCTCTTGTTTCTCACTGCTAAATGATAAATTAACTACTAGCTACAATCATGGATGGAATATTAATTTATACAATGCCCTAGGGGTACTTCTGTATGTAGTACAAGATGCCTCATGAACAGATCTCATTCAAAGCTTTAGTAGAACTATGAAACAAAACAGAGTAAATCTAGTCAGGATCAGCTGCAACTATATTAAAACTGGAAACACCTGTATCAGCAATTTTAGTAAGCACTGCTGAGATATATTAGAAATTAAATTTAGACATCACATGGAAGAATGAATTCCTCTTTTAAATGCACAAAATCAAGTACCTTTCCATGAAAAGAGTTAGTATTTTCTGGAGGTTTGTGAAAAGCACTTTGACTTTTTCAAGGTCGAATTATGTCCTCTGAGTTTAGCACTGTATGTATGTTGTGTAATGGGGAAATTTGCCAGGGAAGTTATTTTTTTTCCCCTAGTTGCTCTGCAGTAGCTACTGAAGCTTCTCACTACATGCATGAAGACAGCAGACAGATCCAGAGGTTCTGTTTCCAGCCTTGACCATTTCATCATTCCTTATATGCTGCAGGCTTCATCTTGCAGCATCTTTCGGCTTTCTAGTGCATGAAAATGACCTTTGTGCAGGTGCAGAAATGATGCGCAACTATTTGCCTCTTCCATAGTCTTCTTTCGGATTTCCCTGCATTTTTCTAGCCTTTGAATGTTAGATAAGACACAGAAAGTACTTTTTAATACAGGGGGAAGGAAATTCCATGGTATATTAATAAACATGGCAATTGGCAGTACCAAAACACACTTAAAATGTATTATATTGCAAAATTACAGTATAACAGAATACACATTTCTGATTTAGTAGCACTGAAAACATAACAAAACTCCAAAGGGGAACTTCTGTCCTCTATCAGTTTTTCACAGTCCAAAGAAAACTGAATACAGCATGAGCTCTTGGCAAGACCATGGAAGGGGGGGGGGGGCTGCAGCCTCTCTATAAAATGCTACACTTCATTCTGATATCTCACCGCATCCCAGCCCAGAATGATCAAATCAAGGCATCTGGTCATTTGACTACACACTGCTTGAGTTTTGAGCCTATCAGCAATCCAGGCTAGCTCTCATAGCACAAGAATACAGCATAGGAAAATGCTTGCCAAGAATAGGATGGAAACCACTGAGAAAGAAACAGAGTTATTTTCAAATTTCTAACATAATATTATTATTACGAAGCTTTCTCTCACAGGAATTTTTAAAATTCCTTCTCATTCTGATATCAATCAGTGCAGCATATATAAAATAATTTCAAGCTTTAATTATAAAAGAATAGGCAATGTACTTTGAAAGCAGCATAAAGATTTAGCTAACTCAGACATTTCAAGCAAGACTCACATTTTGATTTCACCTTCTGTTCTTGCATTTTAATGTTTTAAGAATCTTGCTTTAGGAGAAGGTTATCACTTATTGCATGTACGTCTTAGCTCCTGTTCTCTCTGGACCTGACAGTTCTGTCTCTGGTACAATCTGATAGGAAAAAGCCGAGCCGATGTAAAGCCTGGCAAGGAATGGGGGCAGGGGAAAGCAGCTGTGAGCACTGACTGCTAGACCTATGCAAGTGAAGAATAATGCTTAGAAGGAAAGTGGCAGAATCTCATCAGTTGACAGTTTACATCTAGGCTACTACAGGGAATAAAATCCTTCTGTATCACAGCATATTGTATGGAGCTGCCCCTACAGGAATATGAATAGCTTGTTTGCACAGAGTGTAAGACCTCATAAACTACTGCAACCCATTTACAGTCACTTAAGTATCATGAGGCTTTGATAAAAGACTAAGTCACATTTTTGTTTACAACCTTTGCCAAGTCTTGCGGTCTCATTAGGCACACAGAGCATAAGTTTGACTTCTTCATTCCAGAAGTAAGGCTTCTGGAAGGAAGAAGCACTGGGTATGTGCTTGTGAGCTTCAGCTGTTGTCCTTTCGGAAGGCTAATCACCAAATTTATCAGTAGAGGGCACAATAAAACAGCATTCCTCATCAAACATGCATAAGACTAAGGGAGAGCTCCCCAGGTGACTCCTCAACAAGACACTAAGTTAGCATTATCTATCCTATTTAAATTTAAAAACAAAGAAACCCAACAAACAAACACACAAAAACCCAACCAAAAACGACCAAAAAACCAACCTGGACCTATAACATATAAAGCATATATAATGTTGGTTGAGTGAACACTATTAGTTCATTTGAGATAAAATTCATTATATTAATAACTGCAGGATGTTTCAAGCATTCAGCTATCTGAAAACCTGAATGTCTGAAGATGAGGATTTATAAACTGCAAATGAAAGAACTAGTCTCTGGTGATATCAGGCAAATGAACAGCATGTTGGTAGATATTAAATCCTAAAGCATAAATAATCTCCTTAAACCTACATCTGTGAAACCTAACAGTGAACTTACAAAAATATCTGTCCGTTGTGCTCAACAGGAAATAATTTAAGCAAACAAAGGATGAAAAACAGGGTGGCCAAAATGCTCTTCACTATTGGGTTGCTGGATACAGAGAACCTTGATGGAATTGTCTTGATTTAGTTGTGAAGAAAAATGGCCCACCATCCTACAATTTGTAATGCAAATTTCAACACATTATTTAATGCTGTTAAAAAAAACAAACAATCATCTATGGATGGATCATCCACAGTAACCAATATGTTGTGAGGATATTATCTTTTTTCTTGTTAGGGTAGGTGGAGGTTTAGGATATTGTGGGTCCTTTGAACTCTGGTTCTCTGCAGCTTAGTTTGTATGTTGTACAGACAGATCTTTCAGTTTCCAAAAAAGTACAAAGCACTTACACAGATGTTTAAATCTTCCACGACAACTGTAGATGCTCTGTATATCAAAAGACCAGGATCTTACAACTCTTATCAGGAAGAGTTAATCAGCAAGGTGAATATTTAGAGAAAGCTTATTTCTAATCCTGTTTAACAATCTATTTCCAAATGTTACTGTAGTATCATGTTAGGGAAGATGTAAAATGGGTTGATCCAGACTGAGTTTTCTGAGATGTAAACTGTCTCTACTATTGTATTATCAATGCAAAGAATGACATTTGTAAAAATCTTCTCTTCACCAAGTCAGTCAAAAACACTTGACATAAAACTTGGAACCTAGTTTGCCTATTTCATTCTTGTTGTTTGTAATAACCTGTATTTGTTTTTATGTTTCATCTACATTAGTGTACTCACATCTTTCTCTGAAATCAATCTCCCTCTGTCTTTCCATTTTAAAGGAACCAAATAGGTTCTTGTTATCTGCTTCATATTTATACCAGAATCCATAGATGTATGACATCGAGGGGTTTTTTTCCCATATCTAGTTGAACAGCAAGAATAAATTTATGTATGAATCCATGTTCACATAGATCCAGCTCTGTAGCTACCTATATATGCAAAGCTGTTAACACTCTTCTTGGTTACTCAAATACTTCACCAACAACTGCCTATAATTTACAGGCAGATGATGACAAAGTGCCAATTATGTAAAATCTTTGAGCAGATAAACAAATGACTACTCTATGCAGACTTCTACCCATGAAATTGCAATGCCAATGACAGTGATCTTTCATTTTGGAGGATGGAGCTATGTGTTACTACCTTTTTTTACCCCTCACTCAATATCTTTACTGCTTAAACAGAAGATTTCAAAGCTTTGTTTCTTCTCTGGTGCTACATAAAGAATAAACTACATTCATCTTTCAGTGAATATACACTTTAAAGCCCCTGCTAACCTCCAAAACATGCCACCGTTTCTCACTGGGGAGCAACAAAGCTGAGTGGAAGGGCAGAGGGTTAACTGGTGGTGCTTTAGGGATTCTGACAGTAAACTTTGGTAAGGAGAGAGTCAGCTCCAAGTACCAGACAACTCATCACTCAAGTGCTCTGCAAATAGTAGTGATTGCTATAAAAGGCCACTCTGCTGTTTGGAAAATAATGAAATACCTTCACAAATGATTCAGAATGAAGGGAATAGAATATCAAGGGTGAAGCACAATTTTTAAAAGGATTTTTCATCCTTTGCGATGTAAGGGAACATTGCCTTCAAACAACACGCACAATGTATGTGGATGAAATAAAATATGCAGTGAGCCTGAAGTTAAAGGATTTTTTGAAAAAAATGTGACTTTGGCTATCTCAACTGACTACTCTAGTTCAAAATGAAAAACTTTCTCAGTAAATGTGGAGCGATCCTTTCAAGAAATCCACAGGCAAAGTTCAAGTTAAATCCTTGACTGAACAGACTCTTCTGTGCTGAAACTGTAGTTATTAACTCTGTTGTTTAAACAGCTCCACTTAAAGCCAGGAAGTCAGACATCATTAGCTGCCTAGGCTCTGATGCACAAGTCTTATCCCATCAGATCCTTATGGCTTGTAAAGGAGAAGGAAGGCATGTGGTTCTTGTCTAGTTGGAGAAGTTGTTGAAAAGTGAAGAACGAAGCTTCCTCAGACAAAGGAAGCCAACAAAGCACGGATCTTGGGTGATTCTGGTAAGAAGAGGAAGGGAGTGAAGATTTATTAAAGTCTCTGACCATCTTTGGCAAAAGGCGTCTTGATCTTATGTGATTTCTGTAGCAACGCAAAGGAATGTTTATGATTCAAGAAAAAAATCAAACAAGTCTGTTGCTGGGAGATAAAACACCAATAGATTAATCATTTCTGAGTACAGTTTCCCTTATAACATCAGCCTGCTGAAGGTCTGAGGAAGCATTCATTTTCCTTTAGACCTTCATGGTGATAACTGCATGTTTATCTCACTTTTTCCAAGTCACTGTAGGGACAACTACAGTTTCAAACACCGCAAGTTCTAGATCCTGCCCTCTACAGGTGTGTGATAAAGCTGAAATATTGTCATTATGAAAAGAAAAGCAAACACAAATATTAGAGCAGAAATTGTAGATCAGATTGGCATGAGCCTTTGGCAGTTCAAACTATGCTCTTTATATATTTTTAGACTACATCTCTTGAACAGTCTTTGACTGTATGCATGTAATTCCTCCAGGCTCAATAACTACTTCAGGAAAGCACAGGACACAATGGCTGGCTATTCCTTCTTTGCCTTCTCTGCCATCCTGTCCTCTGATACAGATGGGAAACATTGAGTATTCTAGTGATCTATCAAACTCCTAACTGTTTGGAAATTTTAAGCCTGGGTTTGGAGTTGGTTTTTTTTTTTTTTTTCTTTTTCTACACACATATGATAGACTTTCCCTATCAGTAACTGACAGGCTAAATAGGCAACAATGCAGCATGGAACAGGAAGAAGGCTGAAAACTTGCTGTTATGCAACATTCCAGAAAGTATTAATACAGCTTCAGCCATTCTCCTTAGTAAGTGTAATGTGTAGTTGAATAAGATGCAGTGTCAGAAGGGTTAACTAGATCCACAGTTGGCCTAAATAAAAGATTTGTTTTGGACTGCAGCTGGCCTAACTGCATCATGTAAAATAATGGTATCACATGTAAAAAACATATATAACAGATCTATCAGATAAAAGGCATTAATCCTGCAGTGCAAGGTTGCTGTACCCCAGTACAAACGAAGGTGATAGCTGGGCAGCAGTATGGAAGACACTTACACACAGGAAGCCTCATGCTCCATATCCACCTATTACCTTACTTGTGTCATATTTGCTATCAAAGGACTAGGGCAATATTAATGAGGCTTTAGAAATAGATAGATATAAAAGCTAGTATGAAAACAAGAATTTCCCCTGCATTTTATCTCATTTGTCATAAGACAGTTCTGTTTTGCTTAACACATTTAAATAAACAATAAACTTCCTAGGCTCTCAGTAAATGTAGCTATGCACTTGGGTAACGCTTTCGAGAATTAATGTTTTCCCTTTCACAATTAAATAGTTGACAGATCACTGAACAGAAACATCCTACCTGAGACACTATATTGGTACACTGTGGGCCAGTCTATTCTGTACTTACCTATAAATTTTCCAATTCAGTACTTTGCATCTCTCATCACAAAACATGCCGTAAGTAGCTACTAAGGCAAGAAGGTAAATGGCAACATGAGTCTTGCTAATATTCATCAGTGTTTTGATTATTTGTTCATAAATAGATTGCATTTTCTTCAGCTGATGCTCAGGACAGCATATGTATAAATTTTGGTCTCAAGTTTCGAATAAGTAATGTCTTGTCTACAGTTACATATATATACGGCACAAAATATTATGGGTAGCAGAATATGATCCTTAAGGAATACCACATATTATATAATTGTTGTGCTCATTGGAAAATTCAAATTTAGACTAATTCCTCTAATAATTGGAAAAAATCCTATTCTTCTATCACTAAGTCAAATAGGCTTCATCTTTCTAAGCTTAAATATTATGGTCTGAACAACTACACCATGGTGGCCTCCTAGTGGTAGCTAGAACTTCCAACGTTGCAGAGAGACATACAGCCATAGTCCTGCTGGGTTTGGTGGGACACTCTGGGGGACCAGAGTACTGTAGGAAGTTTGTAGCTCGTAGCAAAACTGAAGTCTTGGAATACTGTTGAGCTGCACCTTGTTCAAATCAAAGATTGGCTTCCAGCCACTTCAATTGCAAAGATATGCCATGGTCCCTCAATAACAGAAGTTGCCCACAACTTTAAAACAACAACAACCTAACACTGTGTAGACCTTTCCTGGGCTTTCTGAATGGATTTTGGCAGGCACTTAGAAGGCTTCCCTGCAGGACACAACTTTGTACCATCATATGTAGCCTAGCATTGCAAGGCTATAATCCACTTCTGTGCCCTTTTGTATCTCTCTGTCGGATTCAAGTCCTGAAGAGTCACATAATATTTTCCTTTCCATTTAATTCTTCATCTTGTATTTGATGTAGTCACAACTGTCAGCTGGAGGCAAATAAATCCTAAATTGCAAGTGTTGTGGAAAAGTCCATTAACCAAGATTTCATTATGATAAGTATTTTGCGGACATTCCTGCCACAAAGACCTTAAAAATCTATAAGTCTACAGGTGACAGAGGAATGAAGCGGACGTTGAGTACGACGTTTAAAAAATAAAAATAACCCACACACTGACACAGTACTGGTCAAGAAAAACATCAATGAAAATAATGTAATAACTGCAAAGCCATCCTTTTATGGCAAAGAACTTTTTTTCTCACATGCTCTTTGTGTTTACATAGACAAATGATTTAATACATTCATTTATAAAGGTAATTATTTCTATCTTCATAGTTTAAGCCAGCAAGAAGGTTAAGAGCAAAATTCAACTAAATAGCAAAACTAAATTAAGATTTTTCCAGTTAAGTACATTTAAGCTATTTTAAATTATAATTACAGACATACCTATTATTCCAAGTTTTCAGTAAATGTTTGGTCTGTGTGTTATTGATTAAATCCAGTGTTTCACACTCTATCTCTACCATAATATGAGGTTATATTGGCTCTGTCCCACATTTTTACACTCTTGCAATATTCTTTTCCTCTATCAGATAAATGTAAACAGAAGATACCAAATCGTTGAGTCTATTTAGATAGGTCAGTCTTTTCAGCAATGACAGTTTACTGCTGTCTTTGTAAATGCCCACCACAAGGGGGTCCTATACACTTAGTTGGCTCATAGGCTCCACTACAATGCAGATTTTTTTTTTTGCACACCTCCATTTCATTCAGGATTCTACTGTGTTGTTTCGTCTAGTTCCACATGTACAGTAAACTCCAAACATTACTGTTTAAGAATTCCTGTTTGAATTTCCCCCGTTGCTTGTCTTTATGATATGTAAGGGTCTTTGCAGTCTTCAGCATGCATCCTGCAATAGGGAGCCTGGCATGCAGCTCAGCAAGAGAAACCCTTCCTGATGAGCCTCACAGGCCTCACAGGATGGTCTGAAGAAGACAGGACGAGGAGGGACTACTACTAGTCCAGCCTGAGGAGATGACAGTCGTTGTGTCGATGGGACCTACATGTTACAAGTTGTCAACCAGTCAGCTAGGGTTAACCTCAGTTGTCAGCCCCAGTTAGAGTCATAGGTTCATCTGATGATGAGAGATACCATCTTAAAGGCAATATGGATTTCATCCTAGCAAAAGACAAGATTCATTGTGCTAGAGCATAGACAATAGTCGTTGTGCTAGAGCTAGGGCAGGAAACTTACAGAGCAGTATACAGATTTCATGTTTCACAACATTGCAATGGTATTTACCAGCACTATAGTAGGTTACCACATTACCTTAATTACTACATTAATTTTATTAGGATTATCATTACATAGATGAAAATATGTACAACCATAGACTATTTACTGATAGAACAGCTGGTTCAGAAACTGTATGGCATTTGGCTTGTTTATATTTATTATGAACGGTTATAAAAATGTTAACATCAGAAAGCAAACCATCAAACAGATGCTGGTTAATATTAAGGAACTTATTTCCACTATAACTGTTATACCACTGCCAATCACAAGAATTCCAAAATTATTTAAAGGTATCATATTGTCCGTAGATGTTTAAAGTACACAGTCACAGTTTCTTCATTCCTGGAGCCTGTGTGAGTATAAACACAAAGCTGCAATTCTCACACACCAACAGCTGTACCCTTAACTAAACCATGAAATATCCTAAGACTTCCAACACTACAAAGTGTTAACAAATCTAACTTAAATCAATTTTGGCTCAAGAATAAGCCAGAGATTTTACTGAACTGTAATTTAAAACCTCCAAAACAAATATAGAGATATAGATAGGAAAAAAAAATAATAATACTGTCACAAAGGACTCGTAGCACTGTAATAAATACTCCCCCCTGCCAATACTCAGTTTCCCCTCATTCCAGTCTTTAGGAAGTAAAGCACAGATTACTAAGGTTCTTTACTATGTTTTATACAAAGTAACTTCTCATGAAGCAAATCATTCTTGTACCAAAATGTGAGAAAGATGTTTATATGACAGAAAGCATATCAGCTAATAGTTCATTTTAATACTAAGTGCTACTGTACAAAGCAAGAACCAGGTTAAGACAGTACCATGGATAAACCTTTAGGCAACTACTCCAGAGATCTTGGTATTACTCCTGGTTCAGACACCCAGCAGCATGAATGGTTCTGGGAAGTCATTTCAGTGACTCCCTATCTGTAAAACAGGGCCATCAAATTTACTTCCTTTCCTTTGACATTTTCTGATAAGAAGTTCAAGAGGTAAATCTTACCTATCATGACAGTACAAAAGAATTACAGTACCAATGTATACATCTTATGCTGCAATAAAACTGACACGAGGTTATTCATCCCTAGAGTAATATAATCTTAACAGCACTTTTTTCCCCCCAAATCATTATTTCCAATTAGATCATCTTCTAGTTGGTGGGTCAGTTATGATGTGTATGAGTTGAGTAATAAATGGAGGACAAATATCAGATGAAACATATGCTGTAGAGATAATTTATTATCACTGCAGATAGGTGTGGAATAGATGTGCTAAAAACCCTAAGGTGGTCTCTTCCCAAGTACTGAAAACAGCTAGTATCACTACATACACCTTCTGTGCCATCTACTTAGGGAAGAATAGAGGTAAATTTCCACCTACCATTGAAAACACAAAGCAAAACCCCTTTATTACAAAAAAAAAAAAAACCAAAAAAACAAAAACAAAAAAAAAAAAAAAAAAAAAAAAAAAAAAAAAAAAAAACAAAACCACAACTGACTTAAAAGCACACTCTTGATACCACGTAGATATTTTCATGGCAAGTCTTCTATCAAGAGAGCAGGTAGTCATTTACCAGGAATGAATAATTCTGCCAACAACAACCTTCATAATATTGGAATCAGAAATGCAATGCGAATCAGCATTTACTAGGAAATGTTGCTCGCCACTGCTCATTTTATGCCTCTGATGCAGCACCGAGTGTGGAATTTCTAGTCACTAACAGAATTCCTTCCCTTGCTATCGTCCAGTATACAAAAGCTCTTATCTCCTGGGCCATAATATGTCAAATACTTCTACATAATTAAAGCCACACTGATTGACTGGCTAAGAATATCACAGGGATAAGTTTCTTTTTAAAGCTGTCATATCTCTAATCAAGAGTTGTCTTCCAGCAACACAAGATTTTGTGCCTAAAGGACATTATATATATATAAATAACATTACTTTCTCCTCCACAACCCAGCAATAACAAGAAAATATAATTATACTCTGATTTTTCTTTGTAGTGCTAAATCAGAGGCTATGAAGGATGGCAAGAGGCATTTACTAAGGTATGCAAAATGCACATTTTTGTTGCGTACTGAAACTATAATTTATATTCCTCCTTTGATAGAAACTTTTATTGCACTACCAAACAGAATCTTTCCATATTTCATTAGTTCATTCATCTCTGGGATTTGTTATTATGGTAGGGTGTATTTAGGAAAGAAAATAAAAATCTGTAGAGCTCAAAAATACATGAACAAATTGGTAACAAGGCTTATGTCTTGTCAGGTTATTTTATATTTTAATATACTGTTAACGGTTCATTCTTTTTAAATGCAAATCTGTTAAGGGTAAATTTAAATATCAAGGCAAGCAGTTCTGGTAGCATGGCAACGACATGCTATGCTGCATAGTAAGAATCTGGAACCAAGGCAAGTCTTTGCTTATTTCACATACTGGATCAGTTTATAAGAGTAGAAATATTTGTGTTCTTTGTGTAATTGCCTTTATGACTATTCCTACATTAGTAGTTGTAGTGGTCTCTGAAACTCAAGACAGCACAGCAGCGCTGCAAAACCTGGTAGCAATCAGGATGGCCATCCTTAATAGACAGAAAAGCTATACATCATTAGAAAACATTAAAAAAATAAAATAAAATAAAATAAAATAAAATAAAATAAAATAAAATAAAATAAAATAAAATAAAATAAAATAAAATAAAATAAAATAAAATAAAATAAAATAAAATAAAATAAAATAAATAAAATAAAATCCTTAGTAGCCGTTTTTACAACATTTTATTCCCAGGAAAGAGATTTGGTGTGGAATTAAAGAGTATAATAGCTCTGAAGCAATCTTGCTTTGCTTTTGAATGAGAAACAAGCAATCCCATCTCCATGCACTCTCCCTGATGTGTTGAAAAGGCATCTCTACTGTCTTCTAGTGTATGAGGTTTGAGGCCTATCTTAAGGTTTGACTAAACCAAAAGGGTGCACTTAAATTATATTTTTGTGGTAGCTGGTATCAGTGATTCCAGAGAGTAATGTCAATTGTGTGTCATTTCACTCTTGGAGATAGAGGAAAAAAGTAAAATCAAATCCTATGTCATTCCAGAACAGAATCTGGTCTGTGCAACATTCATTCTCTTCAGTTGCTCCAGTTGCTTCAGTAACCAGGCAGTCAGGAACATACTACCACTTCGCTGGGGCAAGAAAAGGCAAAGTTAACTAGCACTTCTGAAAGTCCCTAGAAAAGACAGACTAACCAGTAAAGGACAGCAGACAATCTTCTGATTTTGAAGGACACAGTGGGTGACAAAAGTCCACCCAAGTACCTTTGTTTCTGTCTAGCACATGAAGGCAGTAAGTATGTGGAGGGCTGTGTAGGAATCTTATTTTCTTTATTATTCTTTCTCTCACATAAAGATGAGCTCTGTCACTGAACCTGAACACTGAATGCCAAATACAGGTACTCCTTCTGTGAGGTTCTCATAATAATGTTTAGATGGTTGCTGTCCTTCTGGAACTTGGGCTTCTCACCCTATGTTATAGCTTGTATAGAGGGGAAAAAAAATGCTCTTTACAAATACTAGTCTAAATGGTTTTGGAATAATTGAGCACCAAAAAAAGACAGACATAGAGCCTGAGTTTCTTCCTCAGTAGTTGTTTATCCTGGTTTAATGCAGACAACACACTGATGATTTCACAGTCTTGTGTTTCACACAATTTGAGGCAGTTATCACCTTGATTTTGCAATTGCAGCTAATGTTTCATCCAGGCTCCCTACTTCTACCTAGACATTCATTCTTTTGGAGTCTACACTTCAAAAATTTCTGTCACTTCCTCTTCCTCCTCAGGGAATTTTCATATACCATTATCACCACAAACAATATGAATGTTGTCTTGTTTTCCCTTCTCTTTTGTTCCTTCCTCCCATGTTCTCTTGCTTTCCGCTATGCTAATTTTATTTCTCTAATCAGTTTAGAACTCCTGAAGTAAGTCAGCACTTAAAGGTCTACAGGTCTCTCCCTTATGTAGAAGATGCGCTTTCTCCAAGTTTTACTACCATAACCACTTCAAAAGTGCTTACCCTGTCACAAACGCTTTGTGACAAGAGTTGATTCCACCTGGATTTTGATGCACTTAGTTTCTTCCTTAGTATGAAATGCTGTAATGACTTAATCTTTCCTGTGATTGAGAATTTCTGGGTGCTACAGGGTCACTTTGTATGAGACCACTGGTCTTTTGCATGGCAGAATGCCTAAGAAGTCTCTTCCAGAGGCCCTTAAGAGATCTGTCCACGTGATTCTCCCAAAGGTAGGTACAGTATGTTTGTGGAGAATTGAGGTGACATTGTCCCTGCTGTCTGTTGCTAGTTAGTAGTGCAACTAAGTTTTACATCAACTGTTAGAACCCCAAGATATGCAAGGTCTTCTACATTTAGTCCATGGTTCCTTCTTCAGCAGCTTATCCAGAGGAGCAGATCACACAGTGATCCCAGGGGATCATTTTGATGTCATTCCTAAAACCTCAACTGAATGAAGCTCATTCTGTGGACTCAGGCTCTTAACACAGCAAGATGGAACAATGAAAGTCCATATATAAGAATATGACTTCTCCATCTCTGTCTATCTGCTAAAATATGAATTTTCTGTTCAATTTTTATGGGAGTTACTATCTCACTAAATACCCCTGAGAACCCTGCAGTGTCATGCTAAGATAATCACTTGGCTGTCACTCACAACAAATCCAAAGTGGAACAACTGGAAAGCAGAGATGACTCTTCTACAGTCACTGCAAGAAAAATACCTTACTGGAGAAAATGGAAATTAACCCAAAAAGCCCTATGTTCTCATATTAGATAACATCACTTGGCATTCTGGACTACAGTGGTCAAGTATCTAGATCTGCACACCCTACTAATGGTGTCGCCACTCGTGGTTAGTGTTACAAAACTATTATGTTGGGTTGTGAGCTGTTTGCTTAGGTTTGGGTTTTTTTTTTAAGAAGGTGTTGCTATACTTGTGACAGTAAGAAGTAACTTGCCTGCAATGACCACATTACAAGATCTTAGCTACATCTAACCACTGTATTCAAATGAAAGAATTTCACTAAATTCTTCAAAACTTAGATCCTGTGAACCCTTAACACACAAAGGTAGATGACGTATAAAAAAAAAAAACAAAAAAAACCAAACAATTTGCAAGGTCAGGTATCTCTCTTGTAGAAATGTTTTAGGAATAAAACCAGATTATTTCATTCTTTGAAGGTCATCAGGGCTACGGTACAGTTCACTTGGGGAGAAGAACTTCTGCAAAGGCTGTAGTTGACAAGTGCCTCTGTGAGGGAGATCGCTCAGAAAGTAAAAGACAGAAGTCTGAAAATAATGCTAGCTGGTGACATGCTCACAAATATTCGTAACATTAATGTACAAAGCGAAGTTCAAAAACTACTTCAATTAATAGAATGGAAATATTGAAATTGCCTTTAAGTAATAAAACAATAACAGGTTATTCCTACGTGGCTGAATCTTCATTACTAAGTCTGTGACTAGAAGGGCTATTTTCTGAAGAAAACTTTATTTTAATAGTTCAAAACTGACAGCTGTCCCAAGATACTCCTCTGTGCAGCTCCCACTGGTAGTCCAGGTGGGTATTAATGGATGCCTGCATTGCAGAAGTACTGCTATTTGAAAATCCTTATCTAGACTCTATACCTCACACTGGTTATAACCGATGTATTTCTCCATTCCAAGACTTTTTGTATACTTTTTTGCCAACTTTCCTTTTCTCTTCATTTACTTCTATTTCAAAAGAAAACAATCCCTACGTGCACGATTATACTTCAGAGTATGCATCTCCAGCAGTATTTCATGCAACCTTAACATGTGAGAACAATGACACGTTTTACTTGTCATCCCTACCTACAGGGCTTCAAGTTCCTCTTTTGCTTAGGTGGAAGTACCTATTAATCCCAGAGATTTTCATACCAGTCTCTACTCAGCTCTAATTTACTCCTCTTGAAGTGGAAGCCACCTTCCTCTGCTGTAGCAGGTAAATGAAGACAGTAAGTACTGCAACAAAAAAGGAATGTCATGTACTCAAATGATGGTGCATTTACCTACCAGCATCAGAAACATACAGTCCATTCTATATGTGTTTTTACCAGTTGTATAAGACCTTTCTTCTAGAAAACAGTATCATGAGCCAAAAGGAGATTTAAGTTCAGACAAAACTGAAAACTGGAATAAAAGCCCTCTTCTCATGGATGCCATGATAAAGCCTAAATGCTGCATGTTCAGCTTCTGCAGGCAGCACAAGCCTAAAGCACTGAACTCTTCAAGAAACACATGGTACTTTCTTGAGCTCTTTTTCACACAGCTCTCATGGGAAAATGGGTCTTCAGGGAAAAAAAAAAAAAAATCTTACATTTTAATGCTCTCTCCAGTAGACTAAAAGCATTTCCAAGTATCCAAAGTACTTCTGATGAATTTGACTCAGCAATTACATGTTTTGTGGAGTGTCTAAAAACTAGTGAATTCTGATTCCGCTTTCAGCTCTTCCTCTTAACTTGTGAAGTGCATGTGACCACATCAGTGCTTTATTTTCTCCAGCCATCAGAACTACCCTTATGTCTCTTGCACTAATGTTGCAAGGCTTTAATTGCCTCACCGGAATGTAAAAAGTTACTACATAGAAAGGTTCTTGCTTGCAAGATGTTCTTGTTTTGTTTATATCTACATTAAAATTAAAATATTTCAAGTAAATATCTCTTCCTTGGGAAACTTGTAGTAAGGTATTAGTTTGTATTAATAGTAATATACTATTACACAGGTAATAAGGACCAATGTATTATAGTGATATTATATTCCATCTTTGCTGAGATGCATGGATTAGTTCTTGAATGGAAGCTCTAGTTCTTTCTAAAAACATTCTGACTTCTGGAAACATGTCTGCTTATTGTACCACATACGGATAGGCACAAACATACAGCTGTTCATAGGATCACAGAACAATTCATGTTGGAAAGAGTGTTGGAGGTCTCTTGTCCAACATCCTGCTCA